>NC_092183.1:20315000-20915000 GCF_043641665.1 Enoplosus armatus | reverse complement strand
CACACCTCCTTTGCAGCTCCTTGCATCGGGCCTCACTGCTGTCTGCACACACAATACAAACCAGTTAAAAGCAGCAGCGCTGACATGTATGCACAGATGCACACATGTAGATAAAAGCAAACATCAGTACAGATAAATAAGCACACTCCCACAGACACACATATCCCCAGACCGGACCAACCATTAGTACACTAAGTGCAGACACTGACTATGGACAATCTGTCGGCTGACAGAGACAGTATGATCCTATGGAGACTCATCTGCAGTGGGCAGGCTCACATTACAGCTCTGGAAGACAGCAAGGGCACTGCTCTCCTCTGACCTTCAACACTGCTGCCGCCACCCTGCCCCACCCAGTTACAGCCATGTTTGTATATGGAGTACAATACATTCATATGTATTATGTATATAAATGTGTGCATATCACAAAGTTCAAGTTTACATTTGCATTTCCTAAACTCAGTCTCCTTTCAAATATAGGATAGTTAGAATAATGACTTTTGCTTTCACTTTTTTTCAAAGGGGGGGGGTTGCATTTTCACCCCAGCTGGAGCAGCTGAGTCCTGCTGCACTAAGCAGGTTGCAGGCTGTGCATTAGCGCTGTGACAGATAATCTCATTTCCAGCACTCCAATCTCTGAGATGTCCCACACTAACATGATAGTGCCTCTAACTGGAGGCCCTAACAGCATTGCTCAGATCAGGGCCAGCCATGTTAAAAAAACAACATGTTGTGATCCTGGTGAGATGCAACATGCCTCCTATTCAGATACACACATCAGTGTGCAGCCTGCTAGGGGCCTCCCTCACTGTACTGTGCTGAACTTCAAGCCAGTATAAAGACAGTGGAGCTGGTTCTGAATCAGACCAGTGTTGTGACTCCATGTCATGGCCATGGCAACGTGGGGGGAGGGGCAGTTGGTAATGAGTGAGAGCTCTAATGAACAGCAGGGAGTCCCACAATGCAATGCTTCCTGGGTGGGACTTTGTTACCAGGAAACACAGACCTCTATTTCACAGACTTATAGCTTTGACCGTTGCAGAGTTTTGTCTGCTGCCACTATGCACTTTCATTCAATTTGAATCACTTGTTTAAAAATAAAACTGTACTCTGAGATATTACTAGAAAGAATATCATTACCTGTAGTACCTGAGACGTACGTCAATCTAACAGCTTATTCAACTTCTCTTGTAAGAGTAGTACTGCAGCTAATGTCATAGAACCCTAATTCTAGATGAAACCAGACAGACGACTTCCACTTTAATTCAGTTGAGAATGTTGCCAGTAATAACATTTGTGCAGCAAATTCATGTTGATGGTAACTGATGACGCCAGACACTGAATACAGAACGATGGATGCTTACCTGGAGGATCAGAGCTTCTCACAGTGAGCTCATATGTCAGGTCTGTGAAGAAACAAAAAGGAGAGGGTTACTGACATGCGTGCCTCACATGAGGTTGCAAAAGTGCAGCTATCAAGCAGGCATGCTGCGCACACAAGACTAATTAGCAGCAATGCATGTTTGGGGAAAACATGCCAGTGCTTTCCATATGGCGGACTATTCGTTTAACAAGATTAGTGAGTCAGCTTCGGTGACAGGTCAGCCGAGGATGCGGGAAATCAGGGCTAAGGCATGCAGTGTCCTGTTTTCCTGGGTGACCATCTTTATCTTTGCTTTGTGGCGTATTATCTGTATCTATTACTGGTGGTAACCTCAATACAGGGTTTGCTGTGTTGCATTTCTACAGTGCAGGGTGGACTCACTAATGCTTGAGTGCATTTCCCGTAAGTCATTATATTCTCCATAAAAGGTTTAGTAGTGGCACCACAGCATCTTGTTTACGTTTGGTCCCACATATCCACTAGGTTGTACATCTGTCCGTTATGAATTCAAGAATAGTGGGATCATTATTGATTTTAGTTTACTTTGCTGTTTTCAAGTGTTCCATCTGTTCACAAGAGAAATGCTCTAAGACGTTTTTTTAATGTTACCCATCAGCATGAAGAGGTAGCTACTTGTGGCCATGCTCACCTGTGCATTGCTGTTGTAATCTGCGGATCTCTGCGTGCAGCCCCTTCAGCGTGCTGGCATGGTCCTGCTGGAGGAAGAGCAGGTTCTTCTGTGCGCTGTGCAGCTGATTTTCCAGCGTAACATTTGCTGATGCCATGGCTGATTACGTTCAGACACACACCAGCCTTGCAACCTCCAGACACCAGATGACAGGAAATGAGGAGAGACAGAGAGACATAGAGAGAGAGGACGATAAACAAAAGTCAACTCATCCGGCAAGCAGGCCATTAATTCCCACCCTTTCGCTCTTAAACATCTGGGTTTTGGGATGTGCTCCAACTTTCCTCTGTCTGCCAACTGGCCAAGACAATCTTCTTTAGATGACAGATCGAACTAATCACGCTTGGATAATACCATCAAATCCATTCGCAATGGAGACCACTTGGCACCTTAAACAAACCGAGCAAGTGTAAAAATTGTAACCCTGTTCATTGATAAAAAGAGCAGCAAACACGCTGCAGAAAAGGTGATTAATATGCAGAGTGGGTGTGTAGGCTATCATCATTAATAAGGTTGGGTCAATGCTATGAGGAGACTGTAGCAGAGAAAGGCTAAGCGACCATAAATAGGCGCACTCTGAGTTTTCTTGCTGTAATTAGCAAGCAATTACTGAAATTAAGGTATTGATTGAGGACCTGAGAGTGAGCAGTGTCGGCCTTCAAAACTCAGGCATCTGAAAGGTAACACTAATCTAATATACGCTAATCTAATCTACACTGAATATTGTAATTATATTAGGAGATACAGTGGAAACTCTTCCTCAGCGCAGACGATAGGAAATAAAATAAAGTTCAATCCTTACACTGGAATTGAAGTGGAAAATTAGAAAAGTATAAGAGATAATATATCCTGTAGCACAGCTTCTCTTCACTGGTAGATAAATAAATACAACAGATGGCAGGAAAGACATCTCATTCTGCTAGAAAATGATCTCTTTTTCAGTGTCCATACCATGGTCAATAACAACAAAAACAAAATAAAATCAAAGCTGAGCACATCGATACACATCACAATGACACTGGGTGTGGCATGAAGGCTTGCCAGTCTCAAGCAGACCTCTTCCTCCCCTGCTTTGCCCCACCTTCCTCCTCCCTCCCTTCACTGGACGTCCTTGTCTCCAGAGCCAAGCCAGAGAGAGAGAGAGAGAGAGAGAAACAATCACTCAGTCCCAACATCTCCACCCTCTGCCAGACAACTGTACTGGGCTGAGGGTTGTGAGAGCACATTGATCCCGGCAACATAACTCCTGAGTGCAGAGAAAAGCCTCTCCCAGCATACGTAAGTGTGCTTCAATAAAACATCCCAGAGCTTCTTGCTCTTACATCATCAGCTCACTAACATGAATAATATATCCCATGACACCTCGCTGGACACACTCCCCAGTTTCAGCAGTAGTCTGTGTGATTTCTTTTCTTCATGGCTTACAGGAGAAAGGAATATGCATGTGATAACCAAAACACAGACTTATAATCACAAATAGAGCCAATAGTGTGTCATAAAGGCTGAAGAGATAATCTATTATTGATGAGTAATGTGGAGTCCTTCCGGTAAACCCTTGCGCTGCAAGCATATCTCTCATCCCAGCTTTTTCCTAGAATAGCTTAGATAGCTTTCCATTTGGAGAGACATGACCTCAGCCAGCATCTAAACATGGCTCATGCCATAGCATGGAGGTGACAGTGGCACAAAGGAGTATAGGAGTATAGGTCTTCAGTGAATTTAAGTAAAGACAATAAAGTTTCTCTCTCTTTGTTCAAAGACAACGTAAGGGGTAAATGCAGATCTCTCAGTAACTATGTTCTAAAAGGCATAGATTAATGTCAGACCAGCGTGACATGTCCATAGACTTTCCATGTTTTTTTTTATTTTTCCTAGAGCACAAACCAGCATTTCACCATACAGCGAACATAAATAATCAATGAACTGCAGCAGCATGAAACATTAGCTAGTAGCTAACATCCTTAGCCACAACAAGAGCCTAGAAGTCACTGCTCTTCCTGTCATGAAGCTGTTTATTTGCACACAGATGTTAATACTTTATCTTTGGTATTGGCAATGTGGACTCTTGCTTTTCTTCTCTCATTTTGTTGCTATTATTTTAGAGCAAAATGCGTTTAAGGCACTCTAATAATCAACCTACTCCTTGCACACGCTTATGTTCAAGGAAACTTCAACATCTAAACCACGTCAACACTAATAATAAAAAATGGCAAACGGAACAAACAGTATACCAGTATAACCAGTGTAAGTATTAGCCCTGCCTACAGTTTTAACATAAGCTACGTGTTAGCCGGCAGGGACGTTTGATACTTTCCACGGCACTCAATTTCAGCACCTGCATTGCGGACAGCACCCCAAACCCACATTTCACATTAAACCGCTGCTGGTCCTGGCAGTAGCTGCCAGAGGATCAACACTTCACACAAACGGTACTGTCAAGCTGCAGACAGCGATATCTTTCAGGACATGACCTTCTTTATCGTTATCAAACAAAACGACAGTGGTCGTAAACCGGGGGGCTGGCGAGTGGTGACTGTGGACGACTTCAAAACATCTCACTTTCCTTGTTGTTTTATGACCTAATGGACTGTAGGATGCCATCACTGCATTTCTGTATGGTCATCACAAAGGCTGTCCTTACAGCTGATGTTATGTACTGCCGCTGTCCAGGGAGGTGCTGTCCAGTTTCAGGAACCGCAAACAAGCTAGCCCCGATACGTGCTATTCTCTATTGAATGGGGAAAACGTCACAACAAACTCTAATATCCTCCACCCTAATAATAGCCTGCTGTACACAAAAGGAAATGTACCAATCGCAGAATAAAAACAATATTTTTGGCATTGTGGAGGTGTTTTGCTAATTTCAGCATACATTGAACACACCACACATGGCTTAATTTCCAGGGTTTAGCAACATTGGGCATGTATTAGTAGGTGCCATCCTATTACTCAACGATTCAAGATGTTTTTCTCTGACGAAGAAACAACAGGAATAACAAGCAACCCCATTCTAAGGGTTAAAATGTCCATGGAGTCAACCTGCCTGGATGAATGCCGAATTGAAAAATGCCAGTTGAGACACGCAAAATAAGCTGTATTGCGTTTGCAGACAGGCAAAGCGACATCAAAATATCGGACATTTAAAATGTCTTTGAATGAAACAATCTCTTCATATAGGGGAAGTACGTATGAGGCTTTAATTATGCTAACCTAGCTGAACAGCTAACGAGGCTACAGCAGCACATTATCTTGTGGGGAGCTTACCTTATGGCTAAAAAATAAGCGACCCGTCGAATATCTTGAGAAAGGTTGTAAATGTGAAATGTCGTTGAGCAGACTAGCCACACCGGCTAAGAGAGTTCTGCCTTGCGGGGCATGTCGATGATGCTGTCAGGGGCTCGCCTTGGTCGGGTGAGAGGGGAGGGTGGCTGTGTCAGTTTCCTATCATCTCCCTGAGCTACTAGACAAAATAAAGCGATGCATCATGGGAAAGCAGGGGAAATTAGCTATGTAAAGACATTCAATCACGGTTATTGCTAAGCATGGCGTTCAACACCAGCAATTCGAGTAACGTTAAACTCGAATGTAAAAGTTTTATCAACCCTACACAAAATGTTGAAGTCGCGGTTGTCAGGGACGTGCTTCAGTATTTAGTCACCGGCGTCATCACCATAGCAACAGAATATGTCACCTGTTCTATAGTGATACATTCACGCCATCTAGGGACAGCGCCGGAATACAACAATACTGCAATAAGTCGGATATCTGATCATTTCTTGACGCTAACTACGCTGTATTTAGGAGCCGGGTGTAATGTCCACCATGTGCCCAACTGCCGTGGTGAATGAATCAAGTGAATTAATGAAAAGACATGGAAGCTGTTGGACAGAGTACAGCTGGTGGACAGCAGAGGGGAGTGTTGCCCTTCAGTGGCTGATTAGGGTTACTGCAACAGCATACTGTGATCACTCATTCACATGATACAATTTTTCATCTATTTTATTTTATTTTATTTAACAAATCCCACAGTGATTGGTCTCATTATCTTCATTTTTTAATGTTCCATAATCATCTTTTACTTTTCATGAATATATGCATATTGGAAATTAAATCTCTGGTAAATTATCTTGTGGTCTCTTGCCATTAGAGATTGTGAAGAACGTCAAGCACTGGTCTGATCTTAACACATTTTTTCTGTTATAATCAATCAACAGTACAATGTGCAGTTTGCCGGTTACAAGAGCTACTACTGCCATAAATCAGTGTTTAACCGTGCACATAGATATTACTTAGATAAAGACATAGGTAGGTAGGTAAACAGGTAGGTTACTGAACACCCGATGCGACTATCAAGCGGATATACATCTATTAGAATTGGCAATTACTTTGTTTATGTCAGATGTCAGACTGCAACCAAGTGTTGGTGTGAGCTTCACCAGCTGTCAGAAAATATGTGTATCATGTAAAATGTCTTTTAGAGAAAGTATATCGTTTAGAAATGATTTGAGAAGTCTTGACAGAGCACTGTCTGTCAGCGAGGAACAGAAATGGCTGCAATTAATGAATAAACCAGAGAGTAATAAAGTAATAAACCTTATCAAACATCATAACTTTATGGCCTGCATATTTTGTCAGGACAGCATCAGCATCAAAGTGCATTTGTCAAATTTAGGTGTGGTTTTGCTTCCTTAGCGAGAGAAACATGTAGAAACAGGTAGATACACTGCAGCTTGTTTTTGCAATAATGAATCAGTTAAATCTAAATTTCGTGTATGTATTGTTTGACATTACTCCAGAAAGTGTATTACTGCTTATTTTTTGTATGTGTGTGTGTGTGTGTGTGTGTGTGTGCATGTGTGTGATCACAACTCCTTTTGAATGGTCCTCATCTACACCCATTTTATTTTGCTTTTTGTATCACATGGGTTGGACGCTTACACTTCCATAGATTTTCTATATTACAGTATATGCACACAC
The DNA here is from genome assembly GCF_043641665.1 of Enoplosus armatus. Lineage (NCBI taxonomy): Eukaryota > Metazoa > Chordata > Actinopteri > Centrarchiformes > Enoplosidae > Enoplosus > Enoplosus armatus. The sequence continues at coordinate 20,907,951 of NC_092183.1, read as the reverse complement.
ACAGTATACAGTATATTTTTTAAATAAAATTATACTGAATTGTATCATTTGCTGCTCCCCATGCAGTTTTCCAGAGGAATAATTCTACTTGATCTAATCTTAAGTGATATCAACACTCTTAACTCCAAGTTTCCTAGTCTGAGCAATGAAAACTTGGGAAACAGTAGCCTTTTCATACCGACCCATAATATCACCTTAAATTATTTCTGGCAAGAGAAATTCCTTAGTGACATAGCTACTGCGTAAAGTGATACAAACCAAAAACAAAAGCATCAGTTTTCATCCCCAACCTGAGAAAGAGTCTCACATGTAAAAAGAAAATATCTTGTGGAATAAATGGAATTATTGTCCACCTCCAGAAATGTTATTTTTCAGAAGCAGCCTTTAATCTCTCCCTGGCTTTGGCATGTTTGTGATAGGGATTAAATTCTTCTCATTTCTTTATTTTTAGTGTTTCTGGCACACTTCCCGGCAGCCTGCAGAAAGCAACCAGTTGAGGAGAAGGTAAGTTATCCCCCCCCCCCAGCAAAAGAGAGGTGAAAAATAATTCCCCAACTGAGACCCCTACCTTCCTTGTGATTTGTTTTACTTACACACTGCTTGGGATCTCCATATATCATAACAGGTAGTAAAGTAGCTCAGTGAGAGAAATCAACCAAATAAAACAAGCAGGATTGACTTTGGACTCCTCCTGTGATTCTAACCAACTTACAGTCGTTGTTTTTTTGGCCTTTGCCTACGGGTGATCTGGTGCTGGGAAGGATCCAGCTGAGAAATGTCCCTCGTACAAGCTGACCAAAGCTTCTCTCCCACCTGAGTTGCCCACAGTGGGATTTCCTTTAACAATCTGGCAGGCCTCATAAATGTGTCAGTGATTTACAGCCTGGTGCGTCTGTAGATTGATATTCTGTTTTTTTATGAAAAAAGCGAGGAAATACATTCTTTCAAACACAGCCACGCACTCAGAAATGCTCCAAGTGATGCCGTACAGACGGTGGCGAGGGTGCTGGACGTGGGCCCAAAACGTCATGTGGAAAAGTAATAAGAGTGAACTATTAAGCTTTTGTTACAACTTCTGGGCATCAGTCACACATCAATGAGTGTCAAAAAATCCTAATTTATATCAGTCATGAATGTGTCTCATTGGTATAGTTGCTGGATTGTGAACAGATAGCTCAGGTCCTTGTCAAATTCATGGAATTACAAATGAAATCGAAGCACATGGCAGCAAGTCTCAAATGGCACTGTTTTACTGCCCCTGCTCTGACAAGCTGCCAATACCAACACTTCTCAGGTTGTAATAGTTTTACAGTTATTATATTGAGGTTGGCAAGGCAAAATGCCTCTAAAACTGAAAACCTAATTTAATTTTCCAAGACCTCTTTTTTTATTTGTCTGTCCAAAGAAAGTCATAATCGCTCGACTGTTGAACTGAATGTGTCATTTATGTGAAAACTTCAAAGTAAGCCACTGACAGTCGCGATGGCATTAACTCATTTCAACTTTATAATAGAGCATTTAATACTGGATATACAGTGTCATAATGTGAAATACAATTGGACAACATTTTAGCCTTAGCTGAAATATGTTTTTAGAGTCCTTATAATCTCTAGACAGTGCAGGCAGTGAATGTACGTGCTTGTGCGTGCTCATCACCCCCACATGCAGACACAAGGATTCAGCCTCTCTCGGAGGGCTGCTCATCACGTTTTAGCCAGATGTTGAGTCCATAACAGACATTTGAATCTTCTCTCTGTCAAATGCTAAATGGACCCAGAGACTTTTCTATTTTGATTTGCTCTGTGCTTGTGTGGCATGGAAAGTATTTGTCCTTTCAAGTCCTTACACAGTATCTACAGTATGACTGCCAGTAGCATCTGGACTTTATACAGTATATATGCTGCTCCAGTCAAATATGTGAAACGAGCACTTAAAGTAAAGGTTATTTCAACAGCAATCAGCTTCTCTGACACCGTTTTGTACCTCCCAATTAATTCATGACAAATTTACGAGCTGACAAAACATAGGTGAACACAGAGAGGAAATTATAGCCAACATGTTACATGGAAAGCCCTGCTATGGAATCACTACACCGCCACTGCCAAAATGTCTCTGCCTTTATTCTGGTAATGAGGGTGGACTGCAGGAAACCATGCTTTCTATGCGACTCTTTTTTTTATATATATATATGTAGTTTTTTTACAGTCCAGGGAGAGCAGTGCGCTCGATGCCATTTAAAGTGACACTTTAATTACTAGTGGTTAATGGACCACTAACACCAGACTTTGAAGTGGCTGTAAGTCAATGTGCCCGCACAGCCAGCCTCAGCAAGGAAAAATGTGTGCCACGGTGTAATCCTTCCCCACATACTGGCACATGACATGCTGCGATAAGACACCATAACGCCGCTGAAATGAGCTAATGAACTAGAAAACATGAGGGATCACAGGACCAATCAGAGGAAAGCAATTATGGGAATTCGCTTTGAGTAATCTTTCTGAAAGCCTAGATAAGCCAATAGTTTAGAGAATGCAAAAGCCATTGTAAAAAGTAATTTTATTTTCTGGCCATGTGACAAAAAGAATCAAGAAATAATAACAATTAAACAGATGTTACCATTTGATGTATTGTACAATGACAGAGAAGAACTAAACAAACGGGAGAAGAGAAGTACATGACACTTAGCAAAGACAGATGATATGTGTATACAAAAAAATCTATAAAATGAGAGTCATTTGGTTACATTTCATTTGGCTGCATCAATAGAGACATTTCTAATTGTGTCTAAAATTTGTGAGGTTGCATTTCACTTTTTTACCATTTTTGACATGTTTCTTAAAATTAAGATTTAAATCCAGATGTTTAAACTCAGTAACTATTTCAATCTTTTCACCCCTGATGAGAATGTCAACATCTCAACAGCTGTATCGTGGTTTTGGAGATGCCCTTTGTCTTGCCAATACTAAAATAAAGAGGTGATTGAGCTCAGCTGTTTTTTCACGTGTGTATATAACAGTGTCATCGGTATAAATTTGCAATTCTACCCCTTGACACAGAGATCATTAAAATGCACTGTACACTTCATAGTACTGGAAAGTGCATTGTTAACTTTAACACACTACATCCAGTTAGATAAATATGAAGACATCTATGCCAGTGCTTTAGATTTAGAAATAAGACACGACACCAACTCCTCCTCCTTTACCGGGCTTATTTGTGCGGTTAGGTTTAAGGTAGCTGTTTCTTTGGATGTTCAGGTGAATAGAATATAAGCAGAAGTGTACAACCTCAAGAACATTGTTATTCTGAACAAACTCATGCTCCAGGCTAACTTGTGTGGTAAGGTTATGCGTAAACCATTTTGTGGTTTGTGGTGGATACTCTCCTCTTGGATTATCACACTTTGGGCGACAACCAGAAGAGAAGCAGAAGCAGACGTGCCTTTCCTGCATTCAGAGAAGTCATAAAATTCTCCAGGCTCTCATTTCGACCACCTCAGCCATCCACTGTGCACCACCATAATCACTGCTCTGATACGCAGCTCAAACAATCTGTTTTTCCAGAGAAATAAGAGACTGGTTATAGGTTTCCCCTGTTTTCAATAGAAAAATTTCATCCTGGTGTCTAGTCACAATAAGGATGAGAATTCTGCTGACTCCTTCATTTCATGTGCCCACATTTATCCATCTTCAAACCACTGGTTGAGTGTGCAAAGAAGGAATCTTTGAACGCTGGATGCTCAAAAGAAGAGAGAGCATGTCTCTGAAATACTATCCATGGAACTTTAGCCACTAACTTTCGTGTAAATGTACTCCATGAAAAGGTTACAGAAGCTCTAAAACACTTGCTGGTGCTTGGTCAGTGCTTGAATTGTCCTTGTGGCTGTGGCCTTGCAGAGAGGAATCTATACATATACATGAGCTCTGTGTAATATGGCTGTGACTTCTATGAAACTTAGCGTTGTGGCCTTGGCAGAGAAATGTCTTAAATCCCACAGTGAGCATGCTGCACAACTCTGTGTCTTTATAACTGTACTGAGAGTACAGAAATTTGGCTTGTTCTTTTCTGCTGGGGGTCTGAGCAGTTTAATCCTGTCGGTGATGGAGGCCTCAAAACCTCACCCTAACCCAACCCTAAAACACCCATCATTAAACTCTACCACTTGCACTGCACAAAGTGAAGGTTAAAAAGTCAAACTACTCACCCACTAAACACAACGCCAACACCTCAAGAGAAATTTGACATTTTGGGAAATACACTTGTTCGCTTTGTTGCTGAGAGTTTGATCAGAGGATTGATAGTGAACTATTCCTTTAATCTTTAATCTACATGGACACTGGTAGTGGTTAGGATTGGCTCCCAATCTGCAGCAAAAGAAGAAGATATTGTTAAATTATATATATATTATACTAAAATGACATTGCATTGACAGAAATGATTGTGAAACTTAATTCAATATGTGCTTCTTGCCCTTACCCAAGCCAGGTACATTCGACTTCAGCTCCTCTTACCAGAGTGTGGAGCTAGCAAGCGCTGGGTACATGCTGAAGGATCAAATGCTGTAAATAAACACTGGCTGGTGTTTATACATCTCACATATGGATTTTTAGTGCCTGTGTGATCTCCAAAGGCCTTGGGCCCGCTCCAGTCAAACTGGGCGACTCATCCTTTAGCGCAGGACTCCAAATAAAACAGAGCTGCCTAGCCAAGCAAAACCCACTACAGAGCTATTTTCCACCATCTGTGTGGCCAGACAAAATACAAGGAAACCAGTTCAACCCTGAGGCCTTCCCGGATCAAGAAACACTAGATCAGTCAGATTGACGAAAAGGCCCAATCAACACACTGTCAAGGCCCTTCCTAAACTTGTCCACTTCCTCTGTGGGGGCAAGTGAAAAGCTTCACCTAACCTTGCACCTCTCCCAGCAGGAGAGCTGCTTCACAAGCTCCACACACCCCACCCTGTATGAGCAACCTTCCTGAACCGAAAACATTTGCTTTTTAACTAGTGTCTTTTCATTTCTTCCCACCATTTGAGTCAGACACATTTCGCCCATATTGACAACTTCCTGAGCTCCCACATTGGTTCAAGACCTTCCAAGTCGCTTGCCAGATATTCTCCTTCACACTGGTGCTGTGTTCACCTGTTGCCAATGTCTCCCAGAGTCCTCCAGCTGCTCTCTGCCGGGCCTGTTGTCTTTCTAGACGTCTGCTACAGGGACGTCTCTACTCAGTGTGGCTGCAGTGGCAAGGTCCACGGGGCCTCATGGAGGGACTCTGCTTGACTATCCTCTTTCAAAGAGGACTGAAGAGGACCACAAAACACCCTAGCCCAGCTGCTTGGATGGAAACCCAACACCAGCTGGGCTCTGTGAGACCAGTCAGCACAGGAAAGCCACGGATTATGGCCTCCACTGCCACACCATCTTCAGTAACGCCACGGTCGTCCTTGGCTGCCAGTCCACTACCCTGAGGAAAGGCTCCTCTGTGACAAAAGTCAGAACATTTCAAGGTCTCAGATGGAAGAAATTGAAAGGAAAACCAATATTCAGTGTATTTTTGAATTACATATAACATTGTTATTGTTCCATCCACAGAGCTTTCCCTTTCATGGAGCTGCTGCAAGTTTTTTTTCTTGTCTAACTTTGATTGTTGGGCCGCTATTCTATAATTTTCAAGAACTGCTTTAACAAGCCACCCAAACCCAAGACTTTGCTGATGATTCCTCCAGTGCATATTCTGCTGTTTAGTGGCAAATGCGATTGAGTTTCATTTCAGGAAATTCTTTCCGTGCTGTATTTTCACTCAGGCGGGGGCACAGCTCTGCCTTGAAACTCTCTGACAGGCCTGCTCCAGTGCCCCAGAGAGTGCAATGAAAAGAGTCTTTATCTGCCACTCACTCAAACTCATTACCATGACCTGACACCTTGCCAGAAAAGTTTATATTGCTAAGAAAAAAAAAACAATCAACAATTGGGATGGTGTGTGTGTGTGTATGTGTATATGCATTTCCATGTATAGCACATTACATTTTCCTGTGATTTTAAATCTGATGACACATGCAATAGTTCCATTCGAACGGTAATTTTAAAATACCATTTTATTTTCCCGGAGCAATATCACCGATAAACACACCTTGACATAAATCACTCCTTTGACTGGTTTGTGTTCGCTCCTCAAGATGAATCAAGTGCTTGGCAGCGTTCTCAGTCGCAGGTTTCGATAACAGCAGCATCAGATGACACAGTGTTCTGACTTGCATCTCGAAAATGCCCTGCAGTAATGCAATAAATGCAACACAAGTATTTACCATTGACATTGGTGCAGAATCATACTGAACAACGTCCAAGAGTCCAAAAAGGGTCAGGCTGACACAAGGACAACAGGACCCACCATATGGTGTGAAACAGCAGTGCGAGACTATATGGTACATATCACTCCACAAGAGTCTAAAACCGTGATGGTCTGTGACCAGCGGTCTACTGGTGTGGTGTGTGATGAAGGGAGTTATTCTGATGAGGGTGACAGGCATGAAATAAATTACACTAACTTGATGGAGGGAAAAATTGGAATTGGGGGTTGCGTAAACTAAGCTGCTGTCTGTGCTGTTGGCTCGCTGCTGAGGGAGCAGCTGGTGAGCCGTCAAGGTGAAGTGAATAGGGCAAGAACAACAACATACTGCCATCGCAAGCCTCTGCGCCAACAATGGTAATTACTTAGTGAAATTACGTCTTTTGTACATTTATGATTTATTGTCATATCGTATTTATTTCATTTGGCTGACAAGAGGAGTCTTTTGAGTATGGTGAAACTTTAAAGAATTGAATTTGTAGGGTATTTATTTGAGGGTTGCATTATCTCATCAAACTGCTATGTCAGAGACCCTCTATGTAGTTCTAGAGGAAGTGAATGCTTGGAATTTATTTGTTTTTTTTTAACAGAATAGTTCAACATTTTGAGAAATTCACTTTCTTGCAGAGAGTCAGATGCCACTCTCATGTCTGTCCAGTAAACATAAGGCTACTGCCAGCAGTGGGTTAGCGTGAGGCTTGGCTCAGGACAAAGACTGGAAACAGGGGGGACACAGCTAGCCTGGATCTGTGTGAAGGTAATAAAATGGGCCCACCACCCTGTCTAAAGTACATTGTATTCACATGTTACATCTTGTTTGTCTAAACCGTACAAAAATCAAAGTGTGAAAAGGACAATTGATGTTTTTATGTGCCAGACTATTTTATGGCCGGGACCGGCAACTTCCCGGTCCCTGCTGGTTGCCTGGCACATCACCCTCCATAAAATGACAAGTTATCATCGTTACTCTTTTATTGTATGGATTAAACAAACACGGTATAACGTGTTAATTAGTGAGATTTAAGGGCGCTGGTAGCTGGATTTTGTTACCTCTGGAGAGAGCCAGACTTGCCGTTTCCCCCTGGTTCCAGTCTTTATGCTAAGCCAAGCTAACCAGCCGCTAACTCTAGCTTTATTTTACCGCACAATTAAAAGAGTGGTATCAATCTTCTCTCTTTACTCTTGGCAAGAAGAAAAAAAGAATATTTCCCAAGATGGCAAATATTGGCACACAATATTCAAGTACATTCAGCAGTTTTCAGCTAAAAAATATCTGTTTCAACTTTCAAACGTCTGCAAGTTGCAGGTGAGACAGACAGAAAGAGGAACTGGGAGCACAGATGATACTCTGCGCTGTGTTTGTGCACATTCCTGGAAGCCACAGCTCCTTGTTGGCAGGTTGTCCTCCTGTGCCTGTTAGCTCTCCCAGCTCCATGTGTTTATGTCTTGGGTTTCTCTCCTTCTCCCTCCCTCTCCAAATATTTTCTGATGCCACTGAAGAATGTTCGAATGTTGTTGAAGCAGTGGAGCGGTCATATCCAATGAGCGGGATCGTTGTTTTTTCTTTCAGCTGATACTTTATGAAGAGGCTGTACTCAGCCAAACCTCCCTCTCCTCCTAATCCCACTGACAGCGACCCAATGCTTGACTGAGGATTCACTATCTCTGTCTTGATGCACACACTGCACGCGACAAATGTAAGGCTGTACAGTAGCATAAATGTAAATAAATGCTGCGGTTTATTTCTATAACTAGAAATATTTGCTTCTGGATCAACTTGAATTACGTCTTTGTTGAGCTGAAGAATGTCGGCTAAAAATAAAGCTGTGGTGTAATGGAGGGTTTCTGTGGCCCCGTTGGTTCTCCTGCCGGTGGACTCGGAGTGGGTCCTCAGGGCCTCTGGCTCTCTAATTCAGACCGCATATATTGCTGAGTTTTCCACACATAAATAAACAGAAACCACACGGTCTGGCCACGACGTGACGGGGAAGGTGTAAACTACACAACCGCAACTTAGGGACCAAGCCTCTTGCAGAGAGGTATGCCACTCAAGCACGATGAAAAAGTTACAGCCAATAGTGTGAAATCACTGTAGGGAATACGCAGAGAGTTAGACGAGAAGATTGATTCCACTCTCATGTTTGTGTGTTCAGTACGGAGGCAAAGAGCTTAGCTTAGCATAACGACTGGAAGCAGGAGAAACTGCTAGCCAGTCACGCTAGCCAGAACAGTCACTTCCTGAAGTCTCATCGCAACTGTTCCTTTAAATGACATCTAGTGTGCACAAACATCTTTACAGCAATGACCACCCAGTACGAAAACCAGTAGCCTTCAGAGGCAGAGACAGACTTGACATGTGTCCAAAAAAACAAAACAAATAATTAATTAGAATAAGCCAAATATAATGTTTAATAAGAATTCAAAGCCTCCAGTTTGACTATAAAGCATACAACCCTGTCTGGAACATCTACCTACTGCTTTGTCCTGTGTGTGTGTGTGTGTGTGTGTGTGTGCGTGCGTGTGTGTTTGTGGACAGGTCGGACCAGGCTGAAAAATACAATGGCTGGTTTCGAGCTGTAGCACATACAGGCTTTCAAAACTTTAAAACAAGGCTTCAATGGCCAATCTGAGTTAATCATACTTTCTAACCCAACATTGTCATTACACTATTTAAGCAGATATGGTGTTTGAAAATAATATTTGTACTGTAATTCTTAAATCTGTTACCTTATATAACCTCAGAGTTGTAACATTCTTTAAAAGTAATCTAATGAAAATTAATGTAATCATCATTATTAAGCTGTACTTTTCAACAGGAAAGTAGTACTAGATTTCAGATATTTGAAATATGGTGGATTTCTGGAAGTCTCTGAATGTGACTGGCTTTATTTAAAAGACGTACTTCTTCTCTTCAGACACGTTTCCCTCTTTCCCACAGTAAGTCTGTCTCCTCTGAGCCAACCGGGGCGGAGAGGACACATCTGCTGCAGCCGTGCAGACGCATTGCTGATGATTACTGCAGGTAAACTCGCTTATTACTGTGCCGAAAATGAGGGGCTGCGGCTGCCAACGGGGACAACAATATTTCACCAGTGTACACACGATGCGCTCGTTTCAACATTTTTGATAAACAAGGCATAAATGCTTCATCAGGACACCATATTTAAGATCTGTGGAAGCACACAAGCTGTGAATTTGAGGGTGATGTGATTTGTGTGCACAGCTGGCACTTGTGCTTAGTATATTTAGATCTATATATTTGGCAGATTTCTCATTGCAGTGAACAGATCTGGGATTGAAGGGGGCCTGCTCTGGACTGTTTCAGGTGCCGCCAATATCCCAGAGTGGAATATTTACCTTTCACTGTAAAACTGGGGAAGGGGAAGCCAATATCCAACACCGACCTGTGTGTGTTCAGCAGCTGTTTGCTCAGGTGAACAAGCCCTAATTGAGGCCTTTTCTGCTTACTCAGGGGTTTACCGGTAACATTACAGAACCATCATCCTTTAAAAGCTGTGATTCAGAGTTAATAGCTCACACAAAATACACCCTGCAAAGAAAATCAGTGTTCACCATGTGCTGTGGATGTAGGAAATACTTGATTACTCTAGCCCTTAGTCTCCATTTGACCCCTAATGAGCGTGCAAAGCGGACTGTTGATCTGTTGTATTAATACGTGCTCCCCATGTATCCTTTGTTGATGCAGCATAATGATCTGTATTTTTGAAATTAAAGCTCCTTAACTCAACTGGCAGCTATAAACTCTTGTAATGAACCACTTTACAGGAGTTTATCTTTACAAGTTTCCCTCAATGAGAAGAACTGTCGAGACAAAAATCCCACAGAAATAAAGGAATGTTTTATGGGAACAAGTAGATTCATAACAGGCAAGCAGTCAGGGACATTTTCCACTCTAAACATGAGCCACACAGGAAAGTGCAAATGAGCAACAAAACAGCTGTTAAAGTTTACAGGCATGCAGCAATTTATTCATACTTTAAAAGGGCCAAACTTTGAAGAGGTTGTTTACTTGAGGTCATACATGACAGCCCGTGCTGTGAGAATAAGACAGACATGGGGGAGAGACGGTGGGGCAGCCACCTTTTCATTCTTGAGATCACAAACGCTCAGACAATGTGAGTAAACTTGTAAAAACATTTACACACTGAGGTAAAGTTGTTAAATTCCCAACAAACTAGTGCCAATCAAGACACTGGCATACTGTCTAAGACTTACCAAGGAGGGACTTCTGTTTCCTCCCATGTTGGCCCTTTGAGTACACGATACAGACAAAAACTTTTGCCCCTAATTCATACATGTGTGCTCATTTGGGGGGAAAATAATGGTATACTTGAGAATTTAAAACCTGTCTGTGCCACCAGCAGGTCAAAGTTTTCACTTATCTACTTGCTGGATTGGCACAACATTTTGAGCAAACATTCATGATGCAGGGTAGATGAAGGCTACTGACTTTGGTGATCCCCGTCTTTTCCTCTTGTGCCTCTAGGACATTTACATTTGGCTTTAAAATGTCGAAACAACTATTGGATTGCCATGTAATCTGGTGCAGACATCCATGTGTCTATTTAGGACGAATTGTGATAGCATTTCGTCCAGTAGCATATTCAGGTCAAAATTAAAATGTTGTCCAATACTTTATAACCGCAGGTATTTGGACATACACCTGCAGTAACTGTAAAGACATCAGCCTCAGCTGTACGTTGTGTTTTGTGCTAATTAGAAAATATTAGTACGCTAACATGCGAAACTAAGATGTTGAATACGGTAAACGTTATACCTGCTAAACATCAGCATGTTAGCCTTGTCATTGTGAGCATGTTAGCATTCAGCTCAAAGCACTGCTGTGCCAAAATACAGCTGCTAGCATGGCTGTAGACTTGTGTAATAATTGCTCCATTTGGGGTTTTTTCAAATGTGGACTTTTCTTCAAAGCAAGTTCGTAGTACTTGTTCCTTTTTAGTAAACTTGTATTTCACTGTGATAATTCATTTTCCTCCACTCAGACTCTGGCTAGAACAAAATAGAGGTAAATCAGCAGTAAGCTTTCCATCTCTTATTAGCTGTAACATAAGCCTACGGCTCTGAGAAACATTCTGCATCTGTGAATGCAGAGACCTTTGACATAAAATAACACCCTGCTCCTTCCAGACATGCCTAAACACACACTCACGAAACCACACAGGCTTTGGCATCGGCTTGTCTGCATTCATCTGAGCTGCTGGATTGCTGAGTCACAGAAAGCTATAGGCTCTGTACCATAAAGAGCTGTATAGCTGAGAGCATAAACTGTTGGATGCAAATAAGGCCGTAAAATATATTGCCTCTGCGGTCTTGGCTTTGTTGCAGGCGAGAGTCCTTGTTCTACGTCAGACAAACAGGACAGCAGTCACCGCAGACTGCACCAAGTTCAACACCAGCAAATTACAAAGTGTACATGCCTTACTCATGTAGCAGTCATAGTCTGCCATGTAATTCATAAGTACCTCAGTCAGCCTGTAGTATCTGAACTTGTAGTGCATGGCAGCAGTCTTTGTGTTTGCATCCATGGCTAAGGCATAAAAGACAGAAAAACCCTGGTTACAGAGCAGTTTCTGAGCTTAAAAAAAAGTGGTCTACTGTTCACGTTAAAATTCAAGTTTGGAAGGTGACGCCACTCCTGCTCTCCTCTGCTCTCCCTCCCTCTGTATGTTTGTACAGGTGCAAGTGTGATGTATGCGTTGCAGCCACTGTGTGACTGAGCACTGACCCACTTCCACCGCTTGGCACGCTGGTACCGTCCTGAACAGAGAGGCCGTGAGGCCGAGCAACAAACAGCCCTCTGTCAGAGGGAAGAAGCCATACTTCGTTTTAATGGCCCTCAACTCGCTTTGGGCTCTTTGATTAACTGAACTTCAGAATTATTCATAGATTTCTGAAGTCACTGTTCCACATGTATATTTACAGTATGTATATACACGTCCACATAAAACATGTGTACCATTTGAAATATGCACACATGCACACAATCGTCAGAAAGGCCTGCGCTGTAAGCGTCCTGTAGCACTAGTCTTATTATGATTAACACCTTGGCTCTGCTGCTGACCCTCCGGCCACCTTTAACCAAGCATTTAACTGCAAGAAGTTTGTCAAAACACAGCCAGAGTAATGGGTGGCAGAAACAATCGGCACGGCAACCATCAGGGTGAGGGGGCCTGGTGGGAAAAGGAGAGTGGGACGCACAGTCTGGAAGGAGCATAATTAAACCTGAACTTAGGGGTTAGCTTACATTAACTCCTGTGCCAATTCAAGCATATTAAAAGCTGGATCGCCAACAGGCGAGCGCGTCCCCATGTGGTCCCCTCGCTGACTCCCACTCTTCAGGGCAGCGCTCCCTCTGCCATGTCTCTCCGCTGTTCCACGCTTGACTGTTGCAATTGGAGCTAACCAACATCAAGGAGGCTTTTGGAAACAATAACATTATCATTCACATATTACAACGTCAACACGAGAGGTAGGACAGAGATGTGGATTGTGATGTGTACGTCATGGCTGGGTGCTGGAGAGAACAGACCTCCTGCTTTGAAGGATATACTGAACCTCCAGCCTACTGGATCGTTGTCTTATTCAAGTAGGCCCGGAGAGGAGACGAGAAAAGAAGAGCATTATTGTACTATAATCAGTTCATTCCTTTGTACCAAAATCCAAACAGGCCACTAGGTGTCTCCTGTCACTGCTTACAAACATACTCAGTTTCAGGCTTTAGCTCTGCTGTCATATGCAGAGCACGATGAGCTCTAGTAGAGCATGATAACTAGCAGACTCACATTAGCATCACTGCATTTCAAGCATTGCACCAAACGGCCAAAGACAGCAGATTTGCCTCCACATGCGGCTAATATATTTAAGTGGAAGAGGCGGGGAATGAACACGACAGATGTGGTGAATCAACTCTGAAGCAGGTTGTCATCGCCATAATAAAGAAAATACAAAAAAAAAAAGTGTGTCACAGTGAAACAGACATTCTGTAGCCCATAAAGATGAGTGGAAGTTGGATGAACAACCAAAGAACAAAAACACAAAAGGCCCTGTATTCATAATCTTCTGTCTGTCCTCCTGCACTTTTTTGAGACTGAGTATATTGAGTATATTTTTTGTTTTTTACCTCACTGGGAAGAAGAGCTGTTTGCTATAGGGAGACCTTTGACCTTTGGCCGAACAAGTACAAAACAAACATATTTATATTTATAAAAGCAGATATGAATGGACATTTCAACATTCAAAGCATGTGATCTGATCCACTGAGGTAACTAGCTAAGTGAATCAAGTTCAGTTGGCCAGACCAGCCCATCAGTCCACTTCCCTGCCATCTCCTCTTTCTGGCCGTTTAAAGCTGGGAGTGGTGTGCGAATCTCTCTCCCTGCCAGCTTCCTGTACGGCAGCTCTCAGACCTCTACTGCATCTTAATGGTCTAAATTACAGCACTGCATTTGATGGCTGCCTGGCAGAGAGGGGTTCTCACACCTGAAAGCTGACAGGGCAGCGAGGCTGACTGCTGCTGGCAGAGGTTAGACAGCCACTGCTGGACAGGGAACAGTCATTTCGGCCGTAGCGGCGGAGTTATTCGGTTCACGGCCACCACCGCCGCTGTCGCCCCCTCTCTGCTCTCTGGGAGGAGGCCAAGCACTTTGGGTGTGCGCCTGTTTTCACGGCGCTGAAAAGGAATATTCTGACAAGTGAGAGTTGAGCGTCAGAGGAGGTTTGGCGGGGCGTTGGGCCTCGGGTTGACTCCCTTTCACCTCAAACTGCAGATGGATGGGAAAGCAGGCACGGTTCCACATCAGGGACTAAACAGACAACTTCACCAAGTGACTGCGACGCTGGGCGGTGGCGAAGGGTGAGGCTGCAGTATATCAAATTTAGCAGTAAAATCTAAATACACGTCAACATTAAAAATAAAGCCTCCTTTAAATAAAGCTTGAGTTTGAAACAACCCAACTCCTTTTTTTTTGACTCACAGCAGACGTTGCAGTTCTTGGGACATGAGTCAATAGACTGGGAGGTCGGTGGTGGGAGGGAAACTGAATGAGTGACACTCTTCCCTCCCTTAACAGCCACGTTGAGGTGTACTAAAGACAGTATAATGCATTTTTCTTGCTTGAAAAGTTTCTCTTCACTGAACCTGTCCAACAGCTGGGATGGAGCGCTGTCACCCGCCATTAGTACATTTTGACAGCCAGTCGCCCCTCATCTCAGCTGATCCTTTGACAGACCCTGACTGTGTATTCGTATGAGTTGAAGAAAGCCATGAAAATACTGGTAACCAAATTCCTGATCTGCACACGGTTTATCAGTGCAGCAACCAAAACCACTACTAGCTCTGCATCAGATGGAGGTCTGGCCTGCGTTCACTGGAGCATGGGCGAGCCCGTCCAAAAGAGGCTCGGGCAAATTGGTGTCAGCTGTTGAGATCCTCTCACAGATTTGAGGTGCACCTCCGAGAGCTGATTTTGATCTGTTCTTTGCTTTAACGTTTCTTGGGATGAAGAAGTTTTGCTTCAGTTTGATGAGAATGTGTTCACTGTTGTCTCTATCTCGCACTACGTTTTTGTTGTTGGAAGTCTTTGAGCGAGGTGAATGGGGTTGCTGGAGGCTGCTGGAGTGCAGATTTTGTGTCTGGGGCTTGGAGCAGGCCTCCTTCCTGTCTCTCACAGGATGTGGGGTATCCTGTCTGGCAGCAGCAAAGAGGGGCGCACAGCTTCAAAGGCAGGAGGAAGTGGTCAGGGGATGGAGAGAGGTAGGCAGGACAGGGGGAGGAGGCAAACAAGGCCAGAGTCTGAGCCCTGCAGCGCTGAATGGCCTCTTAAGTTCTCCCTCTCGAATTCAGTACATTTTAACACGAACGCAATGATCCGAAAGTTTTAACTTTATAAAAAGCTGGTACAAACAAGAGAACGATTTTTTTTTATTTTGGACAGAGATGTTCTGCTTTTGTTTCACTACATTTAAAAGGAGTCAGAACCACACTCTGACATTTCAGATATTTATTAAAGAGGACACTCATAAAGTACAATACTCTATTCAATGTTGTTAATAGCTCTACAGCGCTCATAAGCGGAGTTCAGTTTCCTTCCTACAGACCCTTGTTCTAGTGAGGGGGCTCTCTGAAAGACATTTGCAAATCTTGACTTCGAAAATATGTGCAGTTGGCACTGGGAGACGCACCCTGTTCCACTGGCATCTGAGTCATGCCATAGTCAGTGGCAAATGTGTCAAGAGGCATGTGTGCTGCACACACAAACACACACACACACACACACACACACACAGCAAATAAATGGGAGAGAAACAACAAGTGTCAAAGAATAGATAATAGAAAGAGAGAAGGAGGAATAAAGCAGGGAACAGGAGGGAGAGAGATTCCCTAATTACATATGTAACAGTACATATGGGGCTTTTAAACTCATTACACTCCCCTGTAATTTTATGCTTGTCTTGCAGGCTGACTCGCAGGAGATCAAAGGCTAACGCTGAGAGAAGCAGAGAGGGAATCAAGTAATTATCACTTAAAAGATGAAGCATCTTTGCTTGCCTTCGCTGTAAAGCCTTTTCCTCTCCACATGTGTTTGACATTAGCCGTCCTGTGCCCCACATTGGTAAAGACATTCTGAGACCACTAAGAGGGCCTGACTAAAAGGAGGCCTGAGGCACAAGGAAGCCTATTTATAGAGCTGGGTCACAACAAGCTGCCACTAATTAGTCAGGTTCATCACAGAGCGGGAAACGTAGTGAAACATAGGAAAAGAGAAATAATGACTGTGAAGGAGTCAAACTGGGCTGCTGGCAATATAAGTTTAAAGTTTAAAGGCTCAAAAGCTGAGACATTTGTGGCAGAGATTGTGACACTGCAAATCAAAAGCTCTCATTTATTTACTAATTTGTTTATTGTTCTCATAGTTAATTGCTAAAATGGCCCGCTTTAAAAACTGTTATTTGCTTTACCTGCTCGGTCACATAGTCCCTTGTTTCCAAATTTGTGTCCGAAAAGAAAGACATCTTTGTACAGGACATCTTTATATTATCATATTTTGGAAGACACTTTGGCAGTTAAATGAAATGAAATGTAATGTCTATATAGCTTTTGTGTCTCCTGAGGGAGCTGATAAATTGCCTCGAGTGAGTCACTGAAGACTGAAGACTACAAGTTTGAAAATGGAAGAAATCTGGGGCTGCTTGCAGCTCAAGGCTACATTAGCAGCTACTAGCATAACACACGAATCTCCAACCAAACTGTCAGCAGTTGAGTTGCATTGTGGGTGATGTAGGCACCGTGCTTCGTCAAGGAAAAAGAATGTGTGGAATAAAAATCACAATATTTCTAGTCCTGCTGTATCAATTTGAATCTTTTCTGTCCATTGTGAGTCCAACAATGCTAAAACGATGGATTTCTCTTTTAAAGTTTCCTTCAGTGAAAAGATTATTGCTCTCTGGCAAAATGATCCTGGCTACATGACATATAATTGGATGATATTTGATTTTAAAAATGTATTAAGCAGGTGTGAATGTAAGTGTGAATGTGCTAGTTTTTGTGACTGTCTAGAGTATCCTACCTTTTGCCAAGTGCATGCTGGGCATTCTACATCCTCAGTAGTCTGCACTCTGCAGACCAACCTTTAAGCATCAATATATGAAAATACATGGGGCAGTGAATTCGACTGAGCCAGGGAAGTAATAATATACATCTATTCATGTACAGTTCCAAAATCCACCAATGTTACATGTGGTGCGACTGAAAGACTTGGCTGAATTCTTATTTGGTCTGTGGCTCTGAGACGAGGGAGTTGCTATTCACAAGAGCAGAAACATTGGAATAACAAAATGCTTCTGATGCCAGAACCTCCTCATAGATCCTGCCAGGGTGTCAACATGCCCCGCAAGAATGTGCTGAGCTTCAATCTGGCCAAGGGTCAGCGGTGTGTGTATGCTTGTGTGTGTTCACATGTGTGCAGTATTTATGTGCGTGTGCGGGTGTGTTTCTATCTGTGGGATTCACTATCTGTGTTGCGTGCAGGCGTGTATGAGTGGGCTTCAGGGTGAGTCAGCTGTGAGATGAAGAGCTCAGGTTAAGGAGGCTGTTTGGTGCTGGGGGAGGACAACCGCTGACCAACAGTCACCAACACAGTTAGTTACACTTTTCAACAAAACATTGTAACTACTGACACAACATTGTAATATGAGTAATGAGGCCAGGTTCGCGCTAACATGTCAGCACGTACCCTTCCAGCTGAGGTGTCCTTGAGAAAAACACCGAATCCCTCCCAGGTCTGTGACTGACCCTGATCTCAGACCTGCTTATAAGGAGGCAAACTCAAAGTGAATATTTCAAATTATTATCAATGAAAATCTTTGTCTGATTACATTTACCGAAGAATAGGCAAAGGTAAGAGCGTTCGGCAGCAAAGTGCAGCGTTTTTTTTTTCCTCTTTTCTCACAATATGTAAATCATATCTCTGTCCTGTTTATGGGAACTGGGAGTGGAATTTTTCAGCTCCATTTTGTTCAGCAGCTGTTGCCCAGAGCAGCAGTCGTCCCTGCCCGCCTGCCTGCGGTGCCTCTGCAGGCCAACTCGGCCCACACACTGTGGGGATGAGAAGCGGCACAGCGAGCTCACTGGACTATCCCACAATACCCATAGGTAAAAGGGATCAGTCACAGTAGATCTGGAAAAGGTGGAGGATAACCTCTGTTCTTTGTGTGTGTGTGTGTGTGTCTGTGTCAACGCCTGTGCCCAAACTTACATTTTTCTCGTGTAATGCATGTGTACATAGGTCCCCGTGGGTACATGCACCCACTTTGTCCAGCGTATTGTTGTGAAGGGGCTTTCACTCGGGTGGAAAGGGTGGACCAGGTCAGTGTTTGCAACAAGGGGAAATACAGTAACTGCTGTGGAGGATGCTGCTCTGCACAAAGACTGATTCACAGGGCTGATGGGAACATGTGCGCAACACATGGTGAAGCTTGAACAAAGTGAGAGAGAGCCACGGGCTGGAGAGGCCCATAGAGACCTGGCTACAAACAACCGCCACACATCACTCACACACACACACACACACATCTGCTCAAACACCCATGTTCTTGTACATTCTCCTCTTTTACAGGGGGTTGAAGCTTCACACTGTTACTTTAGTTCCCAGGTAGAATTCAGTGTGTGTGTGTGTGTGTGTGTGTGTGTGTGTGTGTGTGTGCGTGTGCGTGTGTGTGTGTGTGAAAGTGTCTTAGAACACCCAGAGAGCTCAGAGAGTTGATTACAGCTAATTGCCAAGATGAAGCGCAACAGCTGGAACTGCCTAGCTGCCATTCAAAGACACCAAACACACACACACACACACATACACTACAGACGCACAACCCCTCCTGCACACCAATGACCCCCTGGTTTTTACTGGGACAGAAATGAGCTCCCTCTTTGCACCTCACCCCTCATTCCTCTGGCTCCCCCCACTCTTGGCAGGCCCAGATCTATAGCTCAGAGAGCCCTGCGAGATGACTGAGAGCTTGTTGGAGTCGATATGAGCTGGCCCGGACTGAGACTGCTGAGGCTGCTTTTTTTTTCAGCTGTGGGGTTTCCCCCCTTGCAGTGGTATTGATGGAATCCTAAAGATGCTTGCAGCCAGATGTCTCAACGACAGAGAAGAAAGACAGAGGGAGAGAAAGAGGCAGCTTGCACCCCTGCACAGAGACTGCAACAATCCCTGATCTCTCCTCAGGCTCACAAAGCCTTAAAAGCACGCGTTTATCTGCATCCGTCCAAAGATAAGCTGGAGCCCGTATACACATTTTAATCTAAAATGTTAAAAGGCGCTCATGAAGCATTAAAGAAGTGTCAGGCGTGAGAATTTGGGTAAGAATTCCAGGCAGAAATAGGATTTGGCTATGTGCTCTGAAGGACCAACATAGATCCGACGACAAATTCATCAGCAGCCACATCTGCTTCGATTGTCCGAGCAAAAATAAATCCTTCCTATGACTTGGGCTCCGTTCAAGGCAAAAGGATGAAAACGGCTGTTATTTCTAGGAAGTCCAGTAGACTGAAAAAGATGAAAAGACCAAGTTTGTTTATAGCAACTTCACCAGACTGTTCCGGTGCAAATAATAAAAAAAGTCTTACAAAGGTGATCGCCCACGACACACGTACCCCTTCAACTCATTTTTTGCCTTCTCACTCAGTCACACACACATTTTCTCTTCCCACATTTTTTCTGCCTCATCTACATTTTCTCTTTGTCTCCCTGACCTTCTTTCCTGTCAACCCTCTGGTCTCTCTCCCAGAGACCAGCTCGTGCAGACAGGAAGTGTGGCCTCCTCTGGGTTAGGGCCCGTCAGTGCGATGTTTATTGTCCTAACCTCCGAGAATTAACATTGAAGACAAAGTCAAGGGCATCAGAGCCAGTGGAGGTTGCAGGGGAGGGAGAGGAAGCGAAACAGGACCAGGCTGGGTTGTATATTTGTTTAGTGTGGGGTGTGGGGCTGCCAACAGGCAGTGTGATGACCAGGAGGGTGAGGAGAGGGTTGTGATTGCTGCAGAGCTACACCCATTCCTCCCATTGTGTCCTGTGCACCTCATCATGCTTCTCCCATCAGTCTCTTCCTCAACTACAGGACGTAGAAATGATCTGATTAGATACAGTAGGTAATCATTCCTCCATCTCCACAACTCAGCTCAAATTCTTAGTTATACAGTTCAGCCCTGAATTCTCTAAACCACTTTACCATATGTGTAAAAGAGTCAGCGGACACGGACAATGAAAAAGCCTGCATATGGCACCTTTCTCTCCTGGCTACTTTAGGGCAATAAAAGGGGAAGTTAACGACTGAAAGTGTGTGTTCCTCCTTTGTAAAATGCCACGCAGAGCCGTTAAAGTTCCTCTCTGCAGCAGCAGCAGGGAACAGGAGGCTGCAGGAATGTGCTCTGTTCACACAGAGGGAAGCAAGAAACACTTAATACAGCTATGGAGAAAGCTGCGAGGAGCTGCCAGCTCCCACCGACATGAAGGGTAGAGTAAACATACCTTCGCTCAATTTACATGCCTTCTTATTAGTAGTTTAAGAGTTTGTCTGTTCTTTAAAATAAAACATTCTGTGCAGCCTGAATTAATGCCAGTAAGGCATTGCAAGGCTGCGTTCTTCTCACAGGTTAAACATCTATGATTTCTGTCATATAGTATTTTATTCAAATAAAGTATAAAAGACATTTTACACCCCCTGCATTGTTTTCTCATACATACAATTGTTTCAAGTCTCAAAAAATATTTATTTGTAAGGAAAAATTCCAAGTGTCTCAAAAAGATGAAAATGGTCTTAAAGTTGCATAGAAGTGGGGCGCCCCCCCCCCCCCCCCACACACACACACACACACACACACTATCCTATCACATAAAGGTATTAGTATTATGATTTTTAGCAGATTATTCCCCCGAGGCCACTGTACTTTCGGGGCTTCTAAAGAATCAACCAATCACTGGAGAAGATTTATGGACCAGCAGCCCCACTGTAAGGATGAGATATTAGATAGTAATTCACCAACAAGGGCTTCGTAGATAAATAAGTTGAGATGATTCTTACATCTCTCGTCGTCATTATCACCAGTAATGAACTTGAGGGCTGAATGGTAACTGTAGTCTACGGTCCTCAGAGCGGAAGCAGCCGCGTGACAATAAATGACATCCAGCGTAATCCGGAGTTGTAGTTACTCTGTGGCTAATTGGACAGAATCAGCAATGCAGTGTAAGACAGTATTGTTTACAATCTTCTTGGTTGGATCTAACCTGTACGTTTTCTGTAACCACAAGGCCACACTGCCACTGGAAGCTCAAACAGGCACTGGCCATAACAATGACAACCACCACCAAAAACAACCCTGAAGCCACCAGCATCAACTGTATCCTCTGGATGGTGTAATTGCGCTGTAGACGAGGTAAGATGATTAATATAAACTTTTGATTAGTGTTAAATACACTAAATACACTTCAATAAGGAACATCTGGAGGTTCCTTTTTGTCGATTCACACAGAACAGAGAAGCAAAGAAGCAGAGCAACTTCTATAATGCTTTGTAAACCAAGTCAAATGTCAATGGCTTATGCAGTTAAAGTTAATTCCCATGGTTTGTGGTATTAAAAAAATGCCAAAAGCATGAAGCCAAAGGTGGCCAGTAAGAAAGAGTACCTACATTCAGCGCAAGCCAAGAAATTATCTGTCTCATTAGGAGAAGAAAAGTGTTTCAGTTGGTGTGGTTAGTGACCAAGAGCAGTAAAGACTTGCAGAGGAAAAACTCAGAGGGCCGAGCTCCCCCGGTGCTCTGTTTCTCTCCTCTGAAATGAAAGCCATTTCTCTTCTTGAAAAAATGCAAAAGGAGAGAAAGCGACAGAGTGCAGAAGCAGAACACCAGCCATACCCAGATTAGTTACGCTGTGAGCAGCCAAAAAGAGAGTTGGACATTAATACGACAATTTTACCTGCTAAAATTAAATGGATTACAAATAAAAGAAATGGGGCAATGACTCAGGTGTTGCAGTAATATATTTGTCACTAATGTCCAGAAGAAGGTGGGAAAGGAGACGTGGATACATGGATTTATGAGTGGTTTGGAGGTCAGCAACTTCCAAGAACTAATTTGCGTTTGTTTGCCTGTGTTTAGCATTGAAGGGAACACCTATGCACATAAATCCTTCAGCGGTGATTGGGCTGTCGTCCAACTCAGATGTTACGCAGAGTTTCACGCTTGTGCCTCTGGATTTGCCAAGAGGGAGAAGAAAAAAAAAATCACGGGAGGCCACACGGCTCCAGTTTAATGAAACTTTAAGAAAGTGACCGGACACACAGTGTGACATCGGGAGAGACTTGTTTAAGGAGGATTAGAACTGCAGTTGTTTAGCTTCTGGTTAGGACCAGAGCTGGGCAAGCCGTGCATGACAAATCCTATAGATGTAAATGATGGAAGGATTTAGCTGTGCAGGGGCTGAAGGCTTGGCACTCTGAAGAGAAGGGGAGAAATCTCTGCCTTTTCATCCACTGAGCTCTGTGACACTAATCAGGAAAATCTCCCTGAAGTGGAGAACTTGAGATGAAACCACAAAATGTCTGGAAGGAGTTGACTCCAGGGGAAAGCGGGGGTAAGGTAAGATATGGCAACTGGGCCTGGGCTTAATCTTGAGGGCTGAAACGGTTACGAGCAACTGCCCTAGATAGAGGCACTGATTATTGTAAATGTAGGCTCTAGTGTCTGATGAATCCGCCTGCCTGGCTACCAAAACAAGGGACTGCGCCTGGGAAAAAGAAAAAGATGGTGAGCTGTGGTGGCCCAAAGGATAACTCAAACCTGTGTGTGTGTGTGTGTGTGTGTGTGTGTGTGCGCACAGCTCTTACCCCAGCTGTCCTGCCACTCTGAAATCTCTGTGAATTTTGGCCGTTGGGTTGAACTTGCAGCGGAATGCTTTCATGTTGCTGCTTAGGAACTGGAATGGAAGTATTAAAGCAATTCAAAACATGACCCCAATTTATTAAAAGTCATCTGTTTCCTATAAGCGAGTGCTAATTAATGGCCATGGCCGGTGGGGAAATGAGAGGCTGCACAGATGAGAGGCAGAGAGAGAGAAGGAGGGAAATGGAAGAAGAGAAAGGTTTGTGTGGGTTGGAGAATTAGAGGCCACAGAGATGCTATACATTACTTATTGTCACATGTTTCAAATGGGATTACTGCTCAAGTTAGACAAGAAGGCTGCATTCAAAAGTCATTTGCACTTTCACAATGTTTTGATTAAGACCAATTTGCTGTGTTTGTTTGGCGACTGGAAAAGCAGGGTAAACAGAGCAGAGGGTGAGTTTCCTCTGTGTTTACTTTAACATGCAGGGAATAGCATATGTCTGTGTACCACTTAGGACAGCAATTTTCTCAATCCCTGCGAGACGCATGGAAATTATTAAAGGAAAAATGTGCACTGTGGTGGTTATTCTGGCAATCAGCAGGAGGAAAATGATGCCGGAATAAGCCTCAAGGTTTCTTTTCTTTACATTTGTCCTGCACCTGGACTCATCCCGATCAATATAGAAACATTCGATGATTTCTCCTGACCTTTACTACATATTTCAATAATCAGATCCGACTGGGGTCAGTGGATATGTCCAACCTTTCTCTTCTGAAATGAGACTTGAGTCTCCTTGAGACCTCAGCTACATGGAAACACATGCAGTATCTGGAGATTTCCTTTTCGGACAACCATCAGCCAGTTCTCAGACAACATGCAAGAGGAGGTCTTCTTTTTCCCCGTACCGTAGAGTCTAGATTAAATCAGTATCTGCAGTCTGGAGCAACACGTCAGCAGACCAGAGAGCATCAGGTAGCCTCTTTCCCTGGTCCACAGACCCTCAAACACGCACACCCCATCCAGACCTGCTGGAATCCATGTTTGCACAGCTGCTGCTTTCTCAGTCTTTCTCCGCATTGCAAACTATTTCTTACTCTCCCACTACAAGAGAATAACATTACAGAAGCCCCCAGGTACCACAGCTTCTGCTCGGCGGTGGAAGACAAGTAATCGAGCCCCTGGATGACCACGGCCTGACTGGCCCACCGGACGTCCGCTCTCACGGTTGGACCGGACAAGCTGGTGTTGACAGAGAAATATGAGGACGTCTTCACTGGAAGCACAGTTGCTCCCCCCCCCCCCCCCCCCCCCAATCTAATAAACGGCTCAAATTCCCAGAAAAGCACTAAGTCTTGGTTGACTACATGACTGTCATCAGCACTTGATTTCTTACCGCCCACCAGCTCAGGCAACATATCTTTCCATCAGTCTAAGTAAAACAGTAATGTGATTGTTTTTATGCACCTCAGTGTAGAGTGGCAGATGTGAAGTACAATGTGAGATACAACATCTAGTAGACAAGTAGAAGACATTTCAGGGGAAAAATTAAGTCTAAACAGACCATCTCCATTCAAACTAGCCTGTCTGTCTGAATGGAGCCTGTGCTGCTCCATCAGGGGAAGGAGACTGTGATGGTGACCCATTTGAGAAGGGTAGTTCAGTTTGTAGATCAGATGCTCTCTGATCAACAAGAGCTCGCACTTGCTGTTGTCACTCTTCACTGCCTTCACACAAATATATCTAAAGTTATTTAAAATGATATTAGCGATATTCCCAGAGATCACTGCTCAGTCACTCAGTGTGGTTATAACTGTGATACCTTGAATTTGATTTTTCGCCATATTATTCTAGGGATGTCTTCTGATGAGTCCTAATGATCCATGATCCTCCGGCATTTCCTCGTGTGACACCATGAAGTTGACAGTTTTGGTTTTGAGTGGAATATCTCAAGAACTATTTCATGGATTGCAGTTAAATTTGCTACGGATATTGAAGGTCCCCAGTGGATGAATGATAAAGATTTTGGTGACCCCCTGAACTTTTCTTCAGATTTATCACTCATCCCGTGAAATATGTCCACATCTGCTTCACAGATTGGCACAAAATTTGGTACAGATACTCATGGTTCCCAGACGATAACTTATACTGACTTCCTCTGACGTTATAATCTAGAGCTACCAGCAGGTTGACATTTTTGGGTCTAAGTGAAATACTGTATCTCCACAACTATTGGATTGCTATGAAATTTGTGACACACGTTCCTGCGCCCCACGGGAAAATTGTTATAATTTTCTAGGTCCCCTGACTTTTCATCTAGCGCCATCATCAGGTCAAAGTTCACTTTGTCTAATTCAAACACCTGCAAAACTAAATACATTCCCATCTGCCTCAGCAGTATTTTGCTAATTAGTAAATGTTAGCATGCTAATACGCTTACCTTCTGAACATCCGCATATTAGCCTTGTCCCTGTGACCATGTTGGTACGCTGATGTTAGCATTTAGCTAAACGTACAGCCTCACAGCCTCTTGCACAGATGTAGACTCTTGGAGTACCTGTGGGTGGCACTTTTCCTTTTGTCTTCTTACTGTTCTACTTATTGTAAACATATTGCTGTTGCTGCTGCCAGAAATGTAAGAGGCACCAGTTCCTTCATGAAAGAGGATCTATCAATATATATAAACTTAAAGTAAACTCACACAAACCCCCTCTAATCAAGTCATATAATTACTACAAGATTGAGCAGAACATCTTGATCCTTGCCTTTTTGACAATTGCAAACCTTTTGAAGTAAAATGCATTGAAATCATGTAAAAAAAATCGCCGAAAGGAGAAGATCCATTTGTGCATCTGATACATAATCAGAGCAAGATAGTGCCTAAAAGAAGGTGAAATACTCTAATGTTATGAAAAACACGCTGGAGGTGAATGAGAGTCATCTGGACCCATCAGGAGTTATTGGAGTACTGGATCCTCCTCCTCGTAAAAACAAAACGAAAAAAACACTTTTTATGCCAAAGTCTTCTTTCTTGGTTCGTTAATTTGCTGGGGGGTGGGATGTTAATGCCAAAGATGAAATGTTTACATAAAATGTGCCAAATACGCTTTGTGGGAGGGTGATGTGTGTGTGTGTGTGTGTGTGTGTGTGTGTGTGT
This sequence comes from Enoplosus armatus, assembly GCF_043641665.1. Taxonomy (NCBI): domain Eukaryota; kingdom Metazoa; phylum Chordata; class Actinopteri; order Centrarchiformes; family Enoplosidae; genus Enoplosus; species Enoplosus armatus. Next base: position 20,882,026 of record NC_092183.1, on the reverse strand, counting down.
GTGTTGGGTGGGGGCTTGTTTTAAGAGGGCTATGCCACGCAGGTTCAAGGTCAAGGTGAGATAAGGTTTCTCTCCCAGCCGACACCGTTGATAAGAACTCTGGGATATGTAAACAAACTTTCACTCCCACTCTCGCCTTTGTCTCTCCCACACAGAAACACACACACACACACACACACACACACTATCAGGAGTGGACAATCATACTGTGTTTCATGTTTCAGGAAGGTGTGGATATTCCTCTTCTCTGTAAGTGGCAGATTTCCCTGTTTTCTCAGGGCAAACAGTTTGGTAGTCATGAAGCTCTACTGAACTTGTTTTCATAGATCAGAAGAAACCACGTACTGTATCCACACTCGCACCCACCCAAACACCCAGCCACACACATCAGCCTGCTGCCTCCTCCCATAACAATACCATGTATTTTTGGACGGTGCCACTGGTCCTATAGTTGGTGCAGTTCCAGGATATTTTTAGATGGACTCCCTCTCAGCATTTTGTTTGTGTTGTATATTTGACCGGCATGTTCCATTCTTGTTTTCTGTACTCTCATGCCTGCCAGCAGTCACTTATAGCCTCTCTGCTGACTGCTGCTTTGGTTTGGCTGCAGGCACAGAAACACATGTGTTTGAGAAGAAGGCGGCGGCACTGACAGGGAAGGGTGTGGTAATAAATGGGAGTTAAGTTTAGCCCACACTTGCAACCGGCAACTACCGGGGAGGCCCAGCAACAAACATATAGATGGGAATGAAGGGAGGAGTGCGACAGGGCGAGCCAGAAAAGCCCCCCGTGTGAGAGACAGAGACATAGCCTTGTCACATAATCTGTCATCGACACCACGACGGTGCTGTATCACGCTATCATGTCTATGTCTCTTTCTCTTTGCTGTTTATAAATGGCACATGTGACTAATACATCTACTGCTGTCTAGACACATTAGAGCAGAATGTTCTGTGTCTGCAAGTGGACACTGAAGCTCAAGTCATTAATCTCAGTTCAGCGCAAACACAATTCAAATGGAATAGACATTATGTGCAACAGAGCGTGCAGCATGTGAATGATGGTTTAAATGCTACATGCATACATAAGCACATACTGTACATATATGAATTCTAACTTGCACGCACACCATAGTGGCTGTGTGAGCGTCCGGCATGGTCAGTTTGTTAGCCTTGCTAGCGGCGTAACTTCAGGGGTGGCAATGTCCATCTGTCACTCTGTCGGTCTCAACAACTATTGACTGATGGATTGCCAAGAATCTCTGTACGGACATTCATGGTCCCCAGAGGATGAATTGTACTGACTTTGGTGTTGACTTTGGTGACTAGCGCCACCATGAGGTTGCTATTTTGGATATTTTAGGGAAATGTCTTGACAACAATTGGATGGATTACAATGACATTTAGTAAAGATCTCTCAGATGCCCAGATAATGAATCCTAATGACTTTTGTATGAGTTCAATACTTTGGTTTCTGACCAAATACCTGGAAAGCTAAAGACATTCCCGTCAGCCTCATGTTTACTGCTAATTAGCAAATGTTAGCATGCTGGCACGCTAGACTCAGATGGTGAACATGGCAAACATTATGCCTGATAAACATCAGCCTGTTGGCATACTAACATGATCATTTAGCTCAAGGGACCGTTGTGCCTTAGTGCAGCCTCACAGTGCTGCTAGCATGGCTGTAGACTCTTAGTCTTGTATTTACCATCCCTTAATGCTGAACAGCATTTTTCTCCATGTCATTTTCACGTTACCTGCTAAAATAATATTCAACAAAACACTTTAATTTCAGCACACTTCATATACATACAACATTTTTAAAACAGAATTTGTTTGCAGGAGACGGTCGCTACAAGTTTTCCCTTCTCTCAAACAAATTGCTCCCCCTTTCAGCTTCCCAGGATAACAATAGAGAATGTGGGTGAGAAGTTCATTCCTATCATTCCAGGTTGGTGGCTGGGAGTGGATTCACCTCAAGTGTTTGAGTCAACCTGTTGGGACTCAGATCTCTATTATTTCTATTATCTTGTATGATGGCGAGCAGATCTGGCAGCTTTGCAGTAAAGTAAACAAAAAATCTTGATTGCTAGAAAAATAATAGTTTCCATCTGTGTTCCACTGATGATGGCAGAGTCTATCAGCTATCTGAGAGTTTTGTAGTGAAAGTGATACACATACGTGTAACTGCTGGTGGTGAAGGTGCCAGATCTACAACCAAGTACAAATGATTAAGACTTTACAGCAGCCTAACCCATGCTTGTGTGGTGAAAATGTTTGCTCAGAGCCAATATTTAATAACAAGTTATGCACCAAACTGAAATAAATAAATTTCAAGATTTAGTGCCAGAAACCATCATGGTCCCAAAAATGAAGCGTTCCCTCAGTGTTTGGGTTTGTGGTCTGTCAGTAGTGGTGAGGACTCAAGCTCTCTGGTGAAACACATTCATGCCCAGCATGCATAGCAGCGGCGGGGGTGTTTATGAAGCTGGCGTTTCTCAGTCTTTCTCTCTTCTCTTTCCGATCTCTCTCTGTCACTCTCATTCACTGTCTCTCTCTCCTTTTTTTCCCCCTATATCTCACTCGCTGCCCTGACAGCGGCGGTACATGGCCTCTCCTTCTCATTTTGTAGGTCGAGTTTGAAACCCAACACTGGCACCAGGAGTCACCTTCCAGGCATGGCTCAAATGCCCACCACTATCCCCGTGCCCTGCAGTCACAAGACTGAGGTTAGACAGGAGGTCAGGATCGAAGGCGGAGCTGTTGCACCGGGCCAGGAGGTGGACCGCCCTCTTGTGATGCTTACATAACTTCAGAACTTGTCGGAGGACATTGGACGGGGAGAGCACCTCAAGGCACACGATCAAAGCACATCTCCATCTGTTTGATCAGTGTTGGGGCCGGATTGTCAGGTGGGCTCCACCGTGACCTTCCATAAACCTGGGTGACCTCCCCCAAGCACTCTGCTCACTCTCCCACTCCCACTCTGAGGATTCAGTTTCAGTGGAGCCATGCGGTAGATTCCCGTTATACACACTGGGGCAAATTAGAGAAGCAGTGGGTGAGAGAAAAGGAATGATTGCAATGAAGGAGTGAGTAAGTCTGGAAAAGAAGGTGGCAGTGAAGAGAGCACCCAAGCGGATTGGCTGGTGCTTTTCCTGGTCCTCTGTGCCTCAGATGAGGAGATTGATGGTCATTAGGGGTGTGTGTAGGTAAAGTGGTGTTTGTGTGTGGGCAGAGGGTGTTTGCTGCTGACTTTGCAAGAGGACATTAGCAGTACAGAACCTGAGCCCTGCTCAGACCACCTGCACTGCCTTCAGCCTGTCAAAATGGTGGCCCTTAACAGAGTTAAGAGATTTGCAATCGCCGAAAGTACAAAGCTAACAAAAGTCTTCAGTGCTGCACGAGCGATGGACGAACCCACTAGCGAGAGCCTTGAGGGCTGCGCCTATACTCATGGAATCCGGAGTTACGGTATTTAACTAACGTTCATTCCTATTCATTTTGAAAGAGCAAGGGCCAATGGGGAAACTCCAACACTCGAATCACCAATGGTGTAACATCACCATTAACTCACTCAGTAAGTCACAGACAGGCTTTCGCGTCTTTACGGCGGGCTCCTGCTTTGCGGCGGTCCAGCCAAAAATACATCCACACAACTGACAGTAATTCAATCCTCATTTCAGTAGTCTACTTGACTGCTTTTATGCATGCTCCCCAAAACTGCACCCTCTGTGACCCTGCTGCCGGGAAAGGTGACATGCGCTGTCACAACGTCAGAGTGCACTCAGTCATATACTCGCAGCCAGTGGCCCCTGATGTAAGCTTACACACATTAGATTCTTCTAGGTAACTGAATGCTGTGGGCAGCCATGCAGGAGTCAGCCTCCGTGAACCCGTGGAGAGTTATAAAAAGAGCGGAGCGCAAGCAAAAGGGCACTCCCTCTCTGTTTCTTTGCCTCTGTCTCTCTCCTGGCCTCCATCATCTCTTACTCATATCCATCTATTGTTCAGTTCTGATTAAAAATACTAATAAATGTTGTGTGCATTATTATAATGCGTGTATGGTATACATTGGTTTAGCTGACTCAGGGCTTGCCATATAGTTAGACATGTTATCATAAACATTAATATTTTTATATTATTTATATTATATATATATATATACATATTTGTATGTGGTTGTCTAAGCTGCCTGGTACTCATTGCATTGTACTATTGTCTCGTATAGCATTATGGAAACTCCCCTCTAATGTGCCATTCATTTAGAATAAAACAAGCAGTATTGAGGAATTTTGATTGACAGCTGCGGCTGCCTTTCCTTTAGGCTACGCATCCAGCACATAGCTAAGAAATTAAAAAATGAAAGGGGACTGAGTTAATTTAGTTTCTTTTTTTTTAAATCTACAGTAGAAACAAAAATGATAGACAAGAGACTTTCATTGGAACCTTTTTCTCAGATTTTTTGGCCACTTGGGGGCAGTGCATCAACCTGTAAACCCAACACTGACATATTATCATCTTACGATATAAAGCTGATATGGCGAACATGTTAGCTGTGGCCTATCACAACAGATACGGAGCAGCATTATTATTAGGAGTCGTGTTTCTGGCCACTTGATGAATGCCCAATATTCACTCTCCTTCTAACACTGTTTTGGTCTTCACCAACTTCTGAGGGTTATACAAGGCTTTTTAAATGCTGCTGCACATGCTTCACCATGTTCACCAGCTAGTCTCTAACTTTGTCTGTTTGTCGTCATCAAGGCTATATAGCTGAAAACAGGTGCCTGCTGCAACTGGAAGCTATGCTGAAGAACCAAAACAGTAAAGTTGTGGGCCATAAAACTGAGCTGAAAGACGCTAAAACACGATGTAAAGCTGATCTGTGGGTTTGTCAGTAGTCATTTGATCCATTGTTAAAGAAAAAATATTATTGTAGCTTTAAAGCTAAATATTGTAGCTTTCTCCATGGGTAATTGTGATTGAACTGCTTATGAGAGCTTCTGGCAGACTCGCTATGTGTGCTTTGTTTAGTCAAGATTCATTCATTTTTGGCTGATGAACCTGTTGCATTTTGAGCTTGGACATGAACTTACAACATTTTACACTGCTGTCTATAGGTACTGTGGTCTGAATTAGTGTCTTATATTTTCTTTGCCTCGTCTTTGTGTTTCACACAGAATTAAATGGTTGATAAAAATATTGAATGCACATAGTCGACTTGACTCACTCCTGTTGAGCGTGAAAAATGTCCTGACTAAATAGGGTCAAAGAAAACTGGCTGTACTACTAAAAAAAAAAACTGTGTGTAAAAAAGTGTGCGTAAAATGAAACAAAAGGCACATTTGTCTGTCTAGACAGAGAAAACGAGGTAGAGAGAGATGGGATGACAGAGAGAGAGAGAGAGAAAGAGAGGGCTGCAGCTCTGTCTGCTGTCCCATGTGGATAGAGTGTCGAGGTGTTGAAATCGCCCATTGAGCCAGAATGTCAGCTATACACAGCAGATAGGACGGAGCACCAATCTGTCCACAGCTTACAGCCACTGCACTGCTCCGACCCACCGCCGACACTTCAGGGCCGGTGGAAACCTTCCCACTGCACACACACAATGCATACACATGCTTTAACACGACTGCAGGGAAGCCGCCAAGTACATACATGTCAAGTCTACAGATATATTTTAATCTAAGTGAGTATGTTGTTTTTCTCTTTACAACTCTGAAAATGAACCCGAGCCCGCTTTGCCCACATTTTGACACACAAAATCCACTGCCATTGTGAGGCATTCAAAGGAATCTGTTTCTCTGAAATGCCACGTCCTTAACAGAAAACGCATGGAAAGCCTTCACAAGGCCAACATTGTTCCTCAGGCCTGTTAAAATGCACATGGAGACGTTGTTGAAGGGAAAAAAAACCTTACTGTAACACAGTGGGTGAGAATTCAGGCTGCTGGCAGATAGGATCTTTGGAAGTGGGTGAACGAAAATCTGCCCTGTTATTTATGAGGTATGATATTGGTGTGAAATACATTACCACAGAAGCATTGGTTTTTTTTTGAGAATGGGTGAAGAAAAATAAGCAAGTTAAATATCTGGATCACACTGACAATCCCGAAGCAAAGTCTTGAACCAAAAGTATAAGTGATAAGAAAAACCAAAGCAGTAGGAGGCAATTCAACAGGAAATCAATCAACAATGTGAGCAGCACAAAGGCATTGACATGTTACTCAACTTAACACACAGAGTTGTGCAAGAAGCAAAACAGCCCAGGGGAAGTATCCAAAGCCAGATATCAACGGTCTGTTTAGCATTAACTACTCACAAATTTGTTACATATTTTCAGGGGGAACAGAGATGACTGACCGGCCTCATGCTGCGGTGCACCAACCCAGACGGTGAATGGTACTCTGTATGAATGATAAAGATCTCATATGAGGTGTCTGCAAAGCTACACCAGCTATCCGGCCTGCCCAAGTGGAAAGCTGCTCTGCAGGTCTAATGAGCAGAGAAACAGCAATGTGTTCGACACGCTCTGCTGATGATGGAGCTGCCACTAAAGCCCCAGCTAATTAAAAGCCACCACAGTGTTGCAGGATTGAGCCAAAATAGCCTCCAGGCCCAATTGCTTGACGGAGCCAAACATGGCTGCCTTCTGGAGCTTTCAGTGAAGTACGGAGACACACTGCGTGCTTAGCGAGAGGACGAAGAAAACTTTTGTCTTTCAGCAGCAGTATGAATGAAACCCATGGCAAAGTACTGTGTGAAGAGGATGCTGACAAAATGCTGAAAAGGTGGACAGGTCATCGAAACACTTGAAACTTGAACAATTGATTAGTATGGAAAAAGGTTTGAATAATCCCACTGCTCAACACATGGAGAACTTTTGATAGTTTACATACATACCTAACCGTAACATATTATCATCTCATACAATATGATATATTGACACATGGATTTAACTTCCCAACTACACAAAGAAAAAAAAAGTAGGCTTGTTAAAATTTGCTCCAAATTGAGCAGTTCTCTACTAGTTCTCTAAACTCTAAAATATGCCTATATATAAGATTATATAATAATAATCAATAAGTAATATAACATAACCCTCTAAAAGGGACTATTCTATATAATGGGTATTCATACTTTTAGTACAGTGTATATAGTAGATAGTAAAACAGTAATACATATCTTACTTAAAGTGCACTAATAAATACTTTTATGTAATCAGTGGAAATATGACAACATGTAAGGTGCTGGCTGTAATGACGAACCCACAGAAAACAATCACCTGGAGCTTTTTTTTAGCATCTTTCAGCTCATTTTGTTTTGGCAGACAGACAGAGTGACACAGTTAGTGACTAGTTGATGAACATCGTGGAGTATTTAGCAACTAGCTAAAATAGCGTGCATGTTGGACTCCAAATAAATGCTAATGTTACTATGTGTCTGAATAAGCGACCGTTTGCTAATATGTTAGCCATATCCACTTTAGAAGGTGATCATATGTCAGTGTTGTGTTTACAGCGTGCGCTGTCGGCCCCAAGTGATCAAAAAAATCAATGAATGCAGGTTTAAGGACACTTTGGTAATAATGCATGTTACTTGTCATGGAGTATTTTATGTCTTCCAACACTGATGACAGGTATAAGGGGGACTCCCTCCTCCCCATACCTGAAACAGCTGGCAGCTGTTTGTATTTCTTTTATCACTCTATCAAGTCATCTAAGCTCAGCAGGAATATTATGTTCACTGGTTCATTTGAGGCAACAGGGAGAGTCGACTGCAGGGTATGATATGCGCCTCTAAAACTATGGCTGATGGCCAAGCTCGTCCGTGTAAGTGAATGTAGCCAATGTTTCAGAAAGGCGATAACAGTTCTTTCCATGCTGGTGGTGGCGCGACGGGCGGAGGCAGACCCCCAGGGTGTGACGTGCCCCTCAGCAGCCCCGGACATGTCAGCAGAGCTCACCTCCCATCCAGTCCTCGGCAGAGCAAACACAGGAACCACATCAAAGCATCTCAGCCGGGCCACAGTGCCCCTGTGTACCGGTTTGTTATTCTCCTCCAAAGGTTAATTACTGTGGGGCTTCAACGGGCTGGCTGGCCATCTGCAAGGAATTTGAAAACTGAAGTTTAAAATTCCTGTCAGGCCAAAGGAAAAAATAAACAGGCCAATCAATCAGTACGCTGCTAAATTACACACCCCTCCACTGTGGTTTGTGGGGGGTAATGGCAAGTTAATGTCTCACTTAGAAAATAGCTTTTGACCATGAGGGAGAGGCTTGACACTTTCATAATCCAATCCGCAGCATGGTTCACGTGACCTCAAGTTATGTGAGGGCATATCGCTGTATGAATAAACAAGCTGAATTAATGTGACATACACATGTGCTGCTGGGAAACGTCTTTGTCATGATGAAAACGTGTCCATCGTTTGAGTTTGCAGCAAGAAGAGTGAAAGGAGAGTGGTCCTCTTTATAGAACAAAAAGAGCTGAATGAAAAGAGGAGACAAAAAAAGGAAAATGCAAGGGAAAGGGGAAGTTGTACAGGAATTCCTTTACACCTCCAGCCCTTCAACCAGCCATGATTTCTACCCCGAGCGATGCAATAACTCTACGAGTGGCGACAGTGCATTTCAAGGCCTGCTGGTGTCCCTGGCAGCTCTCATTAGTGCTATGAATAGTCAGCTATTTGCGTTTGTGCAACTGAATCCTGGGCTTTTTATGACTGTTTACCATGGAGGGAATCTCGCTAAGAGCCCTCCGCACTATTGGGTGTCACAAATAAATGATATCCATAGCCAGAGCTGGGTCAAACAGTAGTTCAAGTAAGCATTTGTTTCCCCGTCCTCAGAGAACCACATGAGTGCGGTTTACCGTTTCAGCACATTCAAAATAGAGTCTGGTCAATCACGGGAGAGCACACCACATTAACTTTGAAACATAGCTCTCAGTTATTGTCCAAACTTTCTCACACTGATTGCACCGCTCTGTATGGCAAACGTATACAAACTGGAGCTTCAACAAACCACAAATAATAATAATATATAATAAAATATGTGTGAACACTGCTTGGACTCATAGGTCTGTTTGCTGCTCGTCAAAGTTCCCAAACCTTAAACCACTTCTGTTTATTCTAATAAGGCACAGAGGGCTGACAGAGAGGCATTAGCTAGGTATAGTACTGCAGTACCCTTCAGTCTGTATTTATTATTCCAATATGGAGGACAGGCGTGTCTAATTGCTTGAACAGGTATATGTGTGTGTGTGTGTGTGTGTGTGTGTGTGTGTGTGTGTGTGTGTGTGTGTGTGTGTGTGATGTGTTTGTGTCCTGGTTGTGTTCAGCCTGTGTGAGTACACAGGCTGAATTGAGAAGTGGGTCCCTTGCAGAGCAGCACAGCCAGCCTCACATGGTTTTAATGCTTCCTGCTTGTTGTTTTATGTGTCTACATTAAATGGAACCACATGCCATCAATAGACTTCTACACATGTGGAGGAAATAATCGGCCTTGAAAACGCTGGGCCCACTTTGTTTGACATGTGACTGGGGAAATCGATAAATGAATCAATGGAAAATGTAGGCGTCGCCGCTGCAGCCATTAAACCCTCGTTAGCCTAAAAGGACTTTCTGTGCCTCGAGGGGTCGACAGGCAGGATTCATTTGCGGTATTTACGTCAGGAGCAGAGTTTTTGCGCAACCGAGGTGTGGTTCGGTGACATGTGACGGCCTGGACGCTGCAGGTGTCACGTTCGTTGTGTGAGTCACAGTCTGCATCCTCAGCCACACAGCCACTCTAACCCAGCAGCTCAGGGGTGTGTGTGTGTGTGTGTGTGTGTGTGTGTGTGTGTCGAGCACCCACCAAAAACATTAGACCTGCTCAGCCACCACACTCCCTACGTGCCTGTGCTAGCATGTTTAAGTGCACACACTCATACACAAGGCATCAAATTTGTGCGTAGCAGGGAGAAAACAATCCGACCGCGTGGAGATGACTTGTCTTGTTTGTCAGAGCAAAAGAATTGACATGAAAACTAATCCGTGATACTTGACTAACTACGAATAATCAAGTTAAAGGAACAGTGCAACATTTGGGAAACATACTTGTTTGCTGTCGTGAAGGAATAGTTTGCAGTTTTGGGAAACACGCTTATTTGCTTTGATGACGAGAGTCAGACGAGAAGATTGATACATTCACTAGTCATGTTTGCGTGAGCTGTGAAGCTGTGACAAGTTCCAGACGTGCGGGACAACTTCTCGGCCGGAGTGGTACCTACCTGGAGTCTCTGCTGGCTCCAGTCAGTCTTCTCGTCCAGCTCTCAGCAGGAAATCGAATGAATGCATTTCACAAAATGTCAGTCTATTCTTTTATTCTTTTACTGTAAGTTTGCTCTCTTAACAAGAGTCAGAGTATTAGTATTAATTGTTTGCCAGTAAAGACATATGTCCCATGTTTTTAATCCAGCTAAGCTCAAAAACTGGGAAAAACAGCCCGACAACTTGAGCTCCACACTGTTAACACTGCCCAGAATCTTCAGAATTTTCTATACACTGCAGCACAGTTATCATATTGATACGACAGGTTGCGCACAAGAAGAAAAGAAAAGAAACATATCTGAAGGAACAGCATGATCTCTGTGCTCCTCTGCTCCTTATCAATTATCACACTGTCAACTCAGTTCAGATAAATCACTGCGTACAAGATACAGCTACCACCTCACTCAACTGTACCCTAAGGAGGAGATTTCACTGACTTGGCAGTGAAAGAGTGATGGTTTTAAATATATCCATCAGCAGCATCAGTAGTTAATCTTCATCATGTTTATGGCCTCCCAGTGCTGAGGGAACAGGGGGGCAAGAATGTGTCCTTCAAATATCCCTTGACTCACCAGTTTCCTGGTGTGTCTCTTTTAGTGCGGGGGGTGCTGACTAAAATGCAAAGCGTCCCTTAGTCCATCCTGTGAACGCAAATACCAACACATTTAAATGCAAACACCTGTGAACTAGCTTTGCGCAGTACAATGTAAAGAAAGCAGGGAAATATATCCTATGTATCCTTGTCTTTCTGTTCCTCTCTCTCCAATGTACAGCTTTGACCAATTAATGCATCTCCACATGTATGCTGTGCAGAAGTGATTTAATCTCTAAGGAAACACAACATTGCCAGTCTCTGCAGCTTGGTAAGAGAGAACACTAATTAAATGAATAGTGCAATTTTGCATTTTGGGAAATACGCTAATTCACTTTCTTGTCAATGTTTAGATGAGAGGGTTGTTGCTCTTTTATCTGTCCATTAAATGTGAAGCTGGAGCCAGGAGATAGTTAGCTTAGCTTAGCAGAAAGACTGGAAGCAGGCCTGGCTCTGTCCAAAGGAGGCTCCAGGAAATTACTGCTCCCAGCACAAGAAATAGCCCCACACATAACACCCATAAAACCACAACTGTGCATGTTTACACTTCAGTTTCTGTTCTAATTAAACAAATGAGATAAAAACATGTCAATTAGTGAGCTTTAGAGGTGCTGGACGGTGGATTTTGTTGCCTTTGGACAGAGCCAGGCTAGCGGTTTCCAGTCTTTATGCTAAGCTAAGCTAACTGTCTACTGGCTCCAGCTTCATGTCTATCTAACAGATAAAAGAGTGGTATGGATCTTCTCATCTAACTCTCGGCAAGAAAGTTAGATGAAAACTATTCCTTCAACACATTCTAAACGGTCATTGCACCCCTCTTTCAGAAGAAATACACTTCAAAAACTTAACAAACAAAAAAAACTTAACAAATACTGACGAGTTTTATACCCTGTTGTAGTGACTTATTGCCATGACTTTGAATTACAAGCCTTATGTGAAATAATAACTTAATATAATACATAATATTTATCAGCATTGCACAGTCCTTATTATTTGTGATTCCATTATTTATTATTATTATTATTATGTTTGCAGTATTTGAGGGATTTGCTTAGATAAGACTGTGAGTAGTAAGAACGCAACATGTTCACCTTACAGCACATGAGGTTCTAGGGCTGAGGTGAGACCACCGTTGGAGATAAGTGCCGCCACTTCCCTTACTCCTGTCCACAAAAATGTTCATAAGGACTTTAAATTACATAGAGGACGCAAATTAAGTGTTCCTAAAGTCTTATGTACAAACACCAGGCGGCCTAAACACTGTGAAACATGCTCCAATATAACTGTCAAGGCATATTACACAGCTGCCCGTTAAGAAAACTACTGATTTAGTATGATTACATGCAGCAGGCAGGTTGAGAATTGAGAGAGTTGATTCCCAGAGACAAGAAATAAAACTCAGACCCACATTAGCAAAAATGTGTGTCTGAATCTGACCTCTTAAACTTTATCTCTTTTCTGTCTTCATGTAACTCCCCACAGTCCACCGACACGTCGATACCTTAGAAAAAGAGAATTTTTTTTTTTATATTTCTCCAGAAGAAAACATTCAGAGCAGTCTCATGGAAATGAAGGAGGGGAATGTGCTGACTACATAAACCTCTCATCTCAGACCTCAAGCGCCGTGATGACTCTCAATCTGTCAGTCAGCAGCCTGGAGCGCTGGAGTTGAACTATCTTCATGTTGCGAGTGAAATGCAGTATTTGACCAGCAGCACAATGCATTCAGCAAGATGGTAAATACAGCTTGGTGGAGTGATGACGCAGATTAGGGGAACCAGAATCATAATAAGACGCCCACATGACAAAAACAACCCAGACGCCCACTGCAGCTGTAAATCACTCCTGTGTTTTAATCAGTCAAAGAAGAAAAATGAACATCCCATGCCAACAACTGCACATTAAATTCATTAACCGAGTTCTTACAGTAGGGCAGCATGTACAGAGCGGCATTTAAAAAGTCATTTCTAATTCCACTGAACATAAAACTTGAGCTGTCGTTTGAACTCCGCCCCGTCCCATTTTCTTTGCGGTGTTTGGGCTTTGTGAGGGATAAAAGCGGCCTGTGAAAATGGATCGGGGATAATGGACCAGTTGGCTCACGGAGGGAATAGAAACACATCGTTCCAAATCCCTCCTCTCCAACTCAAATAGGGCCCACGGTTTAACGGCAGAGTTGCACTTGCCGCAAAACATTCAAGGCTCATTATAGCTTGCATACGCACAGATCTTGTTATGACTTTACTCTTTGGATGCTCGGGGGCTAATGGATACAGTCGATGTGAAAATATTACCATTGTGGAGGGAAATGACCCGCGAAGGGCTGACTAGGAAACGGCTTTCTCACTTCTGTCTGTCCTGCAGCACCCGCCTGCCGCTCGTGACTGACAGCATAAGGAGTCCGAAGGAGGCAGCAGCTGTATGTTCTGCTGCTGTTGGTTGCCTCAAAGCCGCCCACAGGTCAGCCGGGGTCACCGTGGACTGGTGGGACAGCGGTTAGAACGTGACCTCAGTCCAGCCCCACACAGCTGAGCAGACTGGCTGCCAAAACCAGGCTGAAGCTCAAGTTTGAACCCTCATATCCTGTTTAGAAATGGGCCACAGTAGCATCTCCGACTCCCTTAATCACTGCAGGATGAAGTCTAGGAAACTAAATTGCAGCGGTTTGTCTAGACGGGACACCAGAGGACCGACTTCCAACCAGGTTAAATAATATTTCCAGAATACGGCTTTTTTAAGTTGGTGTACCAGATGGTTTGCTACTGTGCGTCTATATTGTAATAAGTGCCATAAAGGGGCAGAACATTTGAACACCAGTTTAGCATGCTTGCCAGTGACCCACATTTTTCTGTAGCTGGCACTCTACCCAGCTGGTATCACCGGCAGATTCAACCAAAGATAACAAATGTGTTGTTTCCCCTGTGAGTCAGACTAAATCCCAAAGCCCAAATCAGTAGCCACAGCCACGTAGCAGCAGTACATGACTGACCTGCTTTTAGAAAACAAAAAACATCCTGGCATGTAGCAGCCACACTGACAAACAGATGGAAAGGTTCACAGTCTTTCCTCCCAACAAGGTTCAGCCACTTTTAACCACCAAGATATCCTTTATATACAGCACAACACCTCCATGTTCATCAATTCACCGGCATCAATATATATATATTGAGAAACAGGCACCGTTGTACAAGTATTTAATAATTGCTTATAGTTCCTTCCTCAAAGAACATGAGATACTGATATAACAGGAGAGGTACTGTTACCTGTGAATCATCCTGCACTATGATCATTGAAATAAAGCAAAGCATCTCTCAGCAGCTTAGCATTTAATGTAGAATTAAAACATCTTAAATGCTGCCTTTCCGCGTCAGCTAACATATTTCATTTGTGCAAACCAAACTACTAAATCTCTGACTTCAGTGGCGAAGAGGTGCATGCACGTTATTATGTTGTATATGTGTGCGAGAACACAATTTCATTCAGTCTAACAAGTTGTGGCAAGAGCGTTTGGTGTGGCACCGCAAATACGCCCACTCAGTATATCTTGGTTTGTTGCCTTTCTATGTATGTGTCTTCGTGTTAATGTGTGTGTGTGTGTGTGTGTGTGTGTGTGTGCATGTGTGTGTGTGTACAAGTTGAGACACAGGCATCTAAACACAGCCTGTTTACCCACAGCTGTGTTGAGCAACAGCTCAGAGATGTGTGTGTGTGTGTGTGTGTGTGTGTGTTTGTGCATGAATGAGTGTGTTGTGGAGAGTATCCTCCCTGAGGCCCGAGGCCAGACAGCGGCTGCAGAAAACAAGAACCTCTGTCAGCGTGTGTCACGGCAGACGAGTCTGACTCACAAGTCTACCATCAACAAGAACCTTAAGGCACTTTCAGCGCTGATCAATTTTTTAAAACTATTTTACAGTCTGTCTCCAAAAGATTTCCATCACATACTAGATTAAGCGATTCTGGATGGGATGGTAAGATGGTCGTTTAGCTCTCCAGCAGGGCGAATTCTTCCAGGGGTTCAAGTGGTTTGGATCACTTTGGATCCTTGAGCTGAAAATGTGATGGGGAAAAATGTGAGGAATTTGCCTTCCTTTCATGTTGTTACTTGGCAGGACTTTTCCAGACACCTCCGGTGGCCTACATGCAACTGTAAAAGCAGGGCTTGAAACTGTCTCTGCACTCATCCGCTGTCAGACGACAAACAGGAGGACTGAAGTTGGACGTGAGCTGGAAACCACAGATGGACACACAGACGTTAACTATCTCCTAATATGGCCACCCACTCCACATGACACGACTGGGCCAGGAAGGAAGACAGCGAGGAAGGAGGCGTCAGTCAGCAGAAAGAGGTCCATCTCTGAGAGTTCAAAGGCCAGCACTTCACTGAAGAGGTAATGTCCGACTTGAGATGGAAAAAAAGAAGATGCGGGCGCGTGGACAGTGTGTGAGTGAGTAAGTGAGTGTGTAACTGGTGGTGTGACAACATAAAGACGAAATGAAATTTGGATTCTTCTCAGTTTTTGTGATAGGAATTGCACAAAAATCCTATTGATGTGCATGTTTTTCTCTCTATGTGTGCTAGTGTTTTTTTTCAAAATTTAGACCACATTTCCTATAAACCCAGCTTCCTGAGTTTCTTTGGAAACACATGCATGGCGTTGACACTGCAGAAAAAAAACACACGGGCAACAGTTTGTGACCCTGCAAAACCAGCCGAGCCAGGAAATGGTTGGTCGCCAGGGTACAGCGAACTGCCCCCCCACAGCAGATCCTCTGACCTCTGGGGAATGGGCAGCTCCTGAAAACTCTCCACCTTGAAGTCTACAGCCGCTAGTTCACCCAGCACCTCCTGCGACTGGTGCACAGTTTTGTCTTTCAAATCTCAATGCAATGAGGATGCATGATAATGTTGATTGCATTTGACAGAGGCACTGAGAGTGATTATAGATCTACGATACTGCATGTAACATTGTACCCAGCGAGTGACAAGAACTTGGCAAGACTCAGTCTGAACGCACCGCTCATACTGTTTTAATTATTCCCCTCTAAGTCAGCGGCGGCTTTCTTAAAACAAAAGGAAAAATATCCAGACAGGTATCACTTTATGTTAACCCCTTTTATATTTCAGCATTTATAAGTAGTATGTAAACAAATAATGAATGGCTTATAATAACACACTATAAAGTAGTTGTAAGCAGATATAAGGCCGTCTCTTAATGAATTTGTCCATAACTATAACTACTATGTGACTTTTGTAATATTTAGCGTTTAAATGAGCGTAGACTTGTGCATAAAGTCAGCAATCTGATTCAGTAATGTTATATTTACCTACCATTAGCTAGCCTTAGCCACCATAAGCTGCTGGTCATACCAGACCAAGTGAGGCTCGTATACTGAGTGTGTTGAATTTAGCAAAGGTGCATTTTGCCGCTTAAGAATTCAACTTTTTTGAATTTGTAACAAGACAATTGTGGTAAAAGTTACATCCTCTAGCTTTAATGCTTGATAACACAATAAAACATAGTTGTAATCATTAGTGACAATATGACTTATGTAGTTTTATTACACTTAAACCAGCCTGTTAATAAATTGTACATTGTTTACAGTAAACTGTTAATACATTATTTATAACACAGTGTAAAATGTTATAAGGCAAAATAAAATATCCAATTACAATACAATTGGTTATTCATGTTTAAAAAAAAAAGTTTGACCTTATGTTATGACATTACAAACAATTTTACACCTACGTACAAATGATTTGTTTATGTGAATAATAACTTAATAAATATTCAATATACACACTAAAATTGAAATAGGTAATTATCATTACATATTTTTTTCTGATATTCATATTGATAAACAGTTCAAATTCCTAATGATCACGTAATCATTAATTATTTCTAACACGCCATAATGTAATTGTAAACACAAAGAGGGTCCTATTACAGTGCTATAATTATGAACCGTGCTGACTCACGTAATCAAACATTTTGAGGGGATTAAAAGCAATTTTGAAAAGCCAAAAAGATTGTTTGCCACCAATATTCCCAGTCACTGAATACAGAACCACAATAATATTCACATCAACCTTTGAATAAGGGTTTGTTTTGTGTAATGACAAAGAAAATCATCAATAATCGGTTATTACAGTGTAATCACTTTAAGGCTATATGTCAACTTTTCAAAATAAAGGTTCAACACATTGGCTTAAGAACAAGCATGCAAACATAAACTAGAGCTTATGGTTTTTCACACACACACACACACACACACACACACACACGCACGGACATACACACACACACACACACACACACACACACACACACACACACACTGAAGCTGGGGGAATTCCTTAAATAACATTCAGGCCAAAGCAGACATGGGTGGTCCACGCTTGTCATTATATCCCTGCAGGCAAGAAGGCAAACACAAAGCACCATGGGAAACACAACCTTCCCTGGTGGCAGAGCACTAGAGCTGCTCTCAATCTGGCAGAGGACAAGTCTTGAACTCTGAGTGAAGCACAAATCACTTGGAGATGGAAGTTTGGTGTATCAACCAGCCAGAGATTGAACTCTCCCCGGGGCAGAGGCAACCTAAGAGAGGAAGCTCTATGGTGAAAATATATTGTAGAGAATAAATCCCTCTGTCACTGAAGAGGAAGTCACAGCTTGTTTGTTCTTCCTACAAGGTGGACCGAATCACTTTGGTCTCATTGCAGGGTAATAAATATTATGTTGCTGTGGTGAGCTGCTGTCCCGTCCACATCCATCTAAGATTTGTTGCATTTGATTTTGTGCCTTGAGCTGCCAATGTACGGCTAACACTCAAACCTGAACCGCAGTCCTGAGCAAACACACTGAGCAAACACGCAGGGCTGTTGTCAGGAACCGAGAGTGGGACTTGTTTATGCTTCAAAAGCGCAGAGAGCAGGGCAAAGGGCAGGGCCTTTTCTCTCCAAGTGCAAAGATGAATGCCTCTCAATGGAGATGAATGGGACAAGAAACATAAACAGCTCTTATCTCTTCGTCCTCTAGCCCCGCCGTGACCTTTGTCGTCTTCCTCGGCCCGCTCACATGGCTGTGTTTGCTCCCCTGCAGAGCCCGGCTCTCCCTGTGACCACTGTGCACCTTGTTTAGTCAATAAATTACACTGAGAATCGACACACTGACACAAAGCACAGATTGTATCTCTGTCCATATTTTATTTTTCTCAGGGTGGGTACTGTTGACACTCCCACTCCTTGGTATTTGTCTGACAGATCTGTGACTCATCTGCACCAGCGACTGACTATTGACTGTCTGCACACAAAGTCGATTTTTCGATGACATTTCAAGCCTATAAATCATCTCTGCATATTTACCTAAGCAGAATATAGATCCAAATGTATCTAGATAAAGATCCGTACACTATATCTGCATCACTGAGCATGTCAGTACATGCAGGCAGTCACATATCTGACTGTTACACATTAGACAAAACCCATTCTCGTGTTTACCTATTGACTGTTCATACAAAGCTGCGTGGAAGGGGAAATGTCAGAGGAAGTGGCGTGTAGGTGAATCACTGATTACAGCTGAGAGTGGATGAGCTGCTAGCATGCGAGGCCAACAGCTGTGGAGCCTTAGGGAGGTCTCAGTAAGGAGGTCACCGAGTGCGCAGGCTGCACCGAGCAACACACCAACTGATCACCAGCATTGATTTATAACTGTCGAAATTGTGCAAAACATGTGAACAACGACTCTGTCACCCCAAGACCCTCGTGCTTATCCATATGCAGCAGCACAGCTTATGAAAATGTAGAAGACTGAAACTGGTACAAATTAAACTGGAACGCAGTGGGGGGCAGATGTCTGCAAATGGTGAACCCGTTTCCATCCAGAGGAGCTAAAGGCACTGTAAAGGTTTACATTTATAAGTCTAAGACATCACATATCTTCATTTTTCAAAAAAAAAAAAATAAATAAATAAAATAAAAAATCATCTAATGGCCAAAATCCAGGATCTGGATACTCACAAACATCTAATAAGTTCCTCAGAGTGCCAATGTCTCTCTGTCTGCCAAATAATCTTAGAACTACAAACAGAGAGGAGAAAACATGACTGAAGGTTTAGTGTTTACCAGCATTTGCTAAGTCACACTAAACATAAAGCACAGCTGAGGCTGATGGGAATGTCACTACTTAAGTATTTTTGGAAATGTTTTGGTGATATAAAGAAGATTGTTCCAGATAATTAGCTAGTGTTGACGAATTTCTTTCTTCACATTTGGTCCTTGAGCTTTGTTACTTAAACGTAATGACTAGGTTGAAATAAAACTGAATTCTATCAGTTTAAAAGTTCAGTTCAGCAAATTGACAAACAAAATGCTACAAATTATAACTCCAAGGAAATAAGTTTGGCTAATGTGCACGGTCACAGGTGTCAAACATGAAAAGAGTAATGTCACAGACATTAGAACCCAGTGAGCCATTTCATAGGCAGCCATTTTGAGTTGTTTTTAGATCTAACATGGTCAGGTGATGTTGTGATTGGAGGCAGCATTGGACCATCTATCTCCATAGAAAAAGAGATTGGGAAGGCAGGGAGGGGGGGAAAAGGCAGGGGTCTGCACACATTAAAACCAGATGCAGCCAGGCTCCGGAGAAGTGAGGTGCATTATGGACTGAACTCTAAGGTCTGGATGGCATATTGAGAATGTGCCAGGGTCATCCATCACCAAGTCAAGGCACATTCATGAAGCATTTTCAAACAGGCCAAGGAGAACAGCGCAGAGGTGTGCGGGTCACGTGAGCACGCTGGAACAAGCGGCTAGTGTTTATGTGTACATTGTGTGAAAAGCAAAGTGGAGAATGGTCACCTATCTGCGAGGTGGAGGAGATTCATGGCTGGGAGTCTGAAGAAGAGCGTTGTGTGTGGAAACCACAGTGACGTCCCCGCCGGCTCAAAACAACCTCCCTGCCAAGGCCGGCCTCTCTGTGGTTTGTTTACATTAAGAGCTATTCCAGACAGCACGTGCACACGCCAACGTGCGCGGCACACTGCACACCTCGAGAAAATATGTGTACCTCACATTGAAAACACAGGCTTGAAAAATTGTCACGGAGGCGAACTGAGTGTACTTCTTTATGTCTTTTGCATGCAAACAAACACACACACCTGTACCCCCCGCCTACCCCCGCCTCCCTTTTCCAGACCCAGTTCGCGCAGCTGGCTTGGCAGCGTTATGTGAACGCAGTGAGACTGAGCCAGAGAGTTCTGCAGATCAGGAATGTGTGTGTCTGACTGTCTCTGTGCATGTGTGTGAATTTCTGCATGCATACAAACATGTTTGTGTTCTCAGGTTTTTGTCTGTGTGTGTGTGTGTGTGTGTGTGTGTGTAGCAGGACGTGAGTGATGGTCCTATGAGAGGGAAGGATGATGGAGCACTAAAAAAATTAATCATCAGCAGACGGCTTGGCTGCCCCCCCCCCCCCCCCCCCCCCCCACCCCCGCCCCCTCCCCCAGCCCCCGTGTCTGTCTCAAAGCCTCCTGGGATCTCAAAGCTCTCAAGAACAGAATGCTGATTGCAGAACTCTTCAATCATCTCCCACATAACGGGGGCAACCGTTTGGCCAAATGGTAAAGGTGTCTGTTCCGTACTGTCCCGGATCTACCATCCATAATGGAGAGGTCATAGGTTTGATATACAGTGTCAAAGTACCTTCAGTGAATGAATGAGACGGAAAAAACAGGTATGCAGACAGCCATTCCCCAAATTAATGATTACAGTTTTCAAAGAAGAATTAATCTCCCTGAACCTGTGATGGATGAGAACACATGGAGGAAACATTAACTCAGCCTGCATGGTCAAAATATAACATTTTTGTTTGTTTGTAAAAAAAACTGTGACCAGCTTAATGCTAAATTGACTCCCTCGTGATACAAAACTGGCATTGTTAATTGAGTGAAACCAGGTGATGCATGCTGACACATGCACAATGAAAACCAAACAACCGATTTATTTATTTGTCTTTCTGCGTGAAGTTGTCACATGTGACAGTGGAGATGTGAAAGATGTGTGTCCGGCACATGCTCTGAATAAACATGGAGGTTACAATGTGACTTTCTTTGTAAAGGTACGCAGTTTTCTTCTACTGATAAACGATGGACAACATTATGGAGTCAAATGGGGCTTCAATTGTCATCACTAAACAACACTAAGAGTCTATAGCCCAGCTAGCATCATCTCTGTGAGGCTGTACGTAGGTAAGATGGTGCTTTGAGCTTAATGCTAACATCAGCATGCTAACATGCTCACAAAAACAATGCCAACATGCTGATGTTTAGCAGGAACTGTATACTAATCGCCATCTTAATCTAGCGTTTTAGCATGCTAATATTTCCTAATTTGTCTGATAGAATTAGAACATAGGTTTTGCAGGCATTTGGTTACAAACCAAAGTGAAGGACGAAATAAAACTTTGACCTGATTATGGCGCTAAAAGAAAAAGTCAGGCTATCACCAAAGTTATTATAATCATCCTCGGGGGAACATGAATGTAATTGCTTGCATGGCATTCAATAGCAACATATCTTTATACAAACAATGTTGCGGTTGCTCTGAATAATCCACAGAAAACACTGTCAACAGTTTTCAGTAAATACTAACAGATTTTATTTTAGTATTAAATATAATTTTTCAGTGCTGTAAGAACCACACATGAAATCCTATTCCCCTCCACTGTATTGCGGTGGAGGCAGAAATCTCAAAGATGAATACTTCAAAGCCTAATGAAATAAAACCAAAACTATCTACAATGCTACATAGCACTAGGTACCAAAATAAAATGCCAGCATGGTCACTCTGGTCATTGTCAAAGCTCTCCTGGTTCTCCCTCAGTGAGGCTGCAATTGAGCAACATCGGCGTGTTTACAGACATGCCTGTACCCACAAACACGCTCATCATCTGTGTCCCACTATTTTACGGCTAATCTGTACCAGATCTCCACACTAATCCCTTGAATGCCTGAGGATCAACATGATTTGCTCTTTAAGATGGACACGATGACACAAAAACACACCTGACGCGGGGAACGCCAGTAAAACTCCCAGCGCCGCACCGCCGCTTCCTGCTGCGGCCTCAAAACAATCGCACAGAGGAGGGAAAACAATTCTCAGCAAACAGAATCGCAGCTGCACAAGCTTAACAGGCATGCGATTAAGTATGTCTTCCAAACAACAAAGGCAAACAGAGTTATCTTGGGTTTTATGAGAACTGAAAAAAACATCACGCATGATTTCCTGGCAATCTGTGGTAATCACCATGGAGAGCTGGTGGACCATCAAAGATACAATCAGCCACTTAAGACACACAGTCAGCTCTGTGCAGCCCCGCACTGGCTCTTCTATGCTCTGATATTATGTGCATATATTTGTTATGCTCTGATTTCTCTTTTGGCAAAGCTGCTGTTGGTAAGAATATGAACAGAGAGCGCAGACATGATGTGGAGGGAACCATCAACAAGGCTCCAATTCTTTCTCCTGTGCCTGCTGTGATGACTGCTGTCTGCTCGTTTGTTCACTCAGGTCTGTTTTGTCTGCTCTGTGTGTGTGTGTGTGTGTGTGTGTGTGTGTGACATACACTCATTTGGTAACTGTTGGATGCACAGTGTTCCCACCCATCTCCACCCAGTCCTGAAATACACCAGGCATCCTGCCTCCTGGTGTATTACAGACACACAAAGACACATTTACACACAGGCCTTATGAAAATCACTCTAGTAACCCTTTGATAATATTTTCAGTGACTTTCTGTGTCAAAACAAATTGCTCCGAAAAGGCAGTTGGCTGATGATATTTTAAATGACATGAAACTGTACCTGGATTGACTTCAGGTTGTTTTCTCATGCAGCAGGATTACATCTGAATGACATTGGATAACTTCTGGATAACTTTATCTGGATAACTTTCCAGATTAGAACAGGTTCTGGGTTTCACTCAGTGCAGTTATTCAGCTAATCTGTAATCCTTTTAGTCATAAAATGAGCTCCAGGCCTGACTAAAAAATGCTAACATACATAATTAAGGCACTGATGCACATACATCTAATATTCATCATTACGCAGATGATACAGTTGTGTATAGCTGTGGAGCTTCTCTCTCAGATTCACTTCTGTAATATTTTGCAGTCTCAATCAACTCAAACTTGTGTTGAATGCAGACAAAACTAAACTGGTGTTATTTTCAAATGCTAGCATGCTGTGGATATTGTTACAACTCCGGGGGAGACAAGTTGTTATTTGGCACTTCAATCACAGTTTGCCCAGAATAGGAGTTATTCTTGCATCATTATCTCATATCTTCATGAACTGTCTGTTCTTAATAGCCTTATTTTAGTATTATCTGTTTTCAGTATTATTAGTTTTAGTCTGACTTTGTATTGTTTTGACTGCAACGTGTTATTGGCCTACTGTAGTCTTGGCCAGGTCTGCCTTGCCAGAGAGGTTTCCAACCTCAATGGGATGTAAAATATATGTATATATTTACCAATGATACCAAAATGTTGGACGGAAAACAACATGTGTGCAATTCTTAAAGTCTCAAAGGCTAAAAATGTGAAGTTTGTCCTGTGGGTGGCGCTCGAGTCATTACTATTAAAAAAGTTTATCATGAATGTGCTTCATGGTGAACAAATTAGATTATGAGGAAACAGTCAGCAATAAGGTCCACAAAATCCTGAGTGCTTAGAAGGAATAAAGGAGAAACAAATCAGTCACTGACTGCTCATTTTTAATAGTAATATCACTATTAACTGCTAATTGTAGAGAGTAATATGTAATTAACACATTATTAATAGTGATGTACTATTAACTGATAATTACAAACTTATTCATAAGAACACTGATGACTAACTAATTATAAATAGCAGTTAATAGCAGTAAATAGAATTACTAATTTATATATAATTAGTCATTATTATTATAAACAGTGCCAACTGACTAATTAATAGCTGTTAATCATGAATAGTTTTATCACAATTGTTAGGCTATGTAATAACTTGCTGTATACAGACTGAATAGTGGTATATTATTAATTACCAATTAGTAACTAATGAACAACTGCTAATTATAAACATTGATATAAAGCAGCAGCAGGTAGGGGGTTTGGGTAACCTAGCTCAAAGGGACGCTGATCAGAAACACACTCAGTCAGTGTATTGTACAGCAGGAGAGATCCAGATCATGAGGGCTGGACTGGATCCAGGTACAAAAAAAAAAAAAAAAGCCTGGCAGGATCATTAAGAGGGAGCTCTCCACTGGAGAGCGCACACACACACTGACACACACACACTGACACACACTCACTGACACACACTCACATACAGTCACAGCACAGCAGAGCAGCTCGCATCCAGATCGGTGCCAGACGCACGGACGACCTTTTCTGTTTTTGCGCGAGCTTTGCTACGTTTTCGTGTCGTATCTAATTCACTTTGGCGTCAACTTTAAAGGGTTTCCATAGTTTGTCTCTCATTTTCACGCCTATTTTGGGATATCCGTCGGGAATAAAGGTGGATATACTTGACGCGCAGGTACAGTTAAAGCTGAATTCATGACACTCTCTGTGGCGTTGAATGGGTAATGCTAAAATGCATATTTGCTGATGCCCCCCCTCCCCCTCACCCCCACCCCCCCTTCTCTGCTTGCAGGAGACGTCTGTAAAAAGTTCGCCCGTGATTGTTTCTTGTCGGCGCAGGAGGAGCGCTCGGCAGCTCGGAGCGCTTCAGGAGAGGCGGAAGAAAAAAAAAAAAAACAAACCCAACAAAACTTGTCGTCTGGGGAGTTTTTCTCTTTTAAATTGAGCCGTCCCAGAAATGGTGGGGCACCTACATTTGCAAGCGATGGATGATAGCCTGAAAGGAAAGAACCGGGAAGGGCTGCTCGACAGTCCGGATTCGGGGTTGCCCCCCAGTCCCAGTCCGCCCTTCTGCTCCCTCTCCCCGGGTCTGATCGAGTCGCGCTCCGGCAGCTGCACGACGCCCGTCGAGAGCCATCATGGATATTATAAGAAGGAAAGCAGAGAGGGCAAACTGGTAAGAAGCACGTCGCTGTGTTTGCTTTGTCATTTGAAAGAGTTCTGCGATCTGAAAGCAGGGACTCGGGTCTGTTTTGTGTCCAGGATCGTTGGACACTCTGAATTAAAGGAGAAATAACGACGCTGCTGCTGCTGTGAGAGAAACTGAAAATCTGAGAGCATTTCAGTGTTTTCACTTCAGATTTCACTTCAGTCCCACTCACACAACATCTGGACTCTCTCTCTCTCTCTCTCTCTCTCTCTCTCTCTCTCTCTCTCCTTTGCAAACTTCTGAACTTCTGATGTTGCACTGGAGATGCCACTGACCCTCACTGATGCAGTCTTTCTTTTTCACTCCGGGTCTGAGAGAGTTGATTAGAACCCAGTTGGGTTTCCAAAACTGGGGTCCAGGGACTCCCAGGGGTCCTTGCCAAGATTCCAGGGGCTCCCAGCGCGATGACAGAAAGTTTTATACCACTAGTTGTTTTACTCAGCAGCATGCATCTGTAGGGAGGAACTACTGCGATCAGGTTTCTTTCTCTAGACGGTAAACATGTTATGATAATGGTCTGTGATACATTTACGTTGGGGACTGTTGTTTGGATTCAGGCGTCCTGTCATGTCTGCCATGTTGATTGAAGACTCACAACTGAGTCGAAATCAATTGTGAGTCAGACTTTTAGCTCCATAAAAATCTTAAAATAAGCCAGCCAGCAGCAGCAGGTCAGTGTCCTCTGTTGAGACCACTTTAACCTCCTAAGACCCAAGCTCTGTCTTAATTTCTCTTTGCTATTTGGGCTTATTGGGACCTGTTAAGTATAAAAACTAAGCATCATCTGTTGACATGATGTGGTTCCGCCTACGGGGACAATTTTGAATTTCCATATAAGCGGATGTAAGTATTATGGTATAACCCAAAATGTGATGTCCACGCATGTGGATGCCAGGTCTTAGGAGGTTAAATGGACAGGAAGGCAAATTGGTTTATTAGATCAGTGCTTCCCCACTTATTTGGCTTGTGAACCTTTAACGTGAAGCAATGTCACAGGTTGCTATGTTTTCGATTGGCAAGCGACTGAAACCAGAAGTGATACTCCATTCTCAGATTGCTTCATTTGTTTTTGTAGTCCTTCCTCTGCAAAACTCCAATTAAAGAAAAGTCAGAGTTCCTTACTTGTTAATCATTTTGCCACCCCTCTGGTTGATCGACGACCCCCCCCCCCCCCCAAGTTGGGACCCACTGGATCAGATAGTCATCTTATTTATGGGACCTTCAGTATTTGCATTTTATAATTGTGACTCTGGTCCCACTACCTTAAAACTAACTTTAGTGCAGACGTTTGAAAGTCATGTCTAGCTTGTGTTAATGTTTATTAGTAGTTAGTAGCACTGTTACCTGACAGCCCCCCCAAGTGTCTCGCTCAAGCCGTGAACACTGACACCCTCGTCACTAAATGAGAAGCTGAAAGTCGGGAGGTGCTGGAAGAACACTGGAAAGTGGATTCATTTGAGTCTCAAAATGAATGAACGGTTGATCAGCATCTGGAAGCCAGGGTCCTGCTGGATTTATTAATGTTCACGTCTCCATGTCTGTGGATGTGGTGGCAGTAGACACAAAGTAGAAACAGGACCTGTTGATGTACCCTCAGCAGTCATCAATGAAAAGTGCCCCTGCCCAGAAAACATATGGCCACGCTGTCAATCCACCATTATTCAGTTGTTTTTTTTAACTTTTTTTTTAATTGCTTGAATTACTAATTCAAAACTACAAATTGGTTCATGGGCACCAGGACACCCTCAGGCAATATTAGTCCTCATTCAGCTGAGGACAGACATGATACATAGTAGAATATATTCCATGGAAACTAATGCTAATTAGCGTCGTGCCCCCATTTTCTACTGCTCAATGACGCATCCTGCCATTATTCGTGTCACACGTGACATGACGAGGCTGATTTGATTGAAAATCGTTTCCAGGTCGCTCCCAGTTTCAAGAAAGCCTTAAGAACATGTCGGCGCAGGTCGGGGTGGCTTTTAAAGTGTCTGAAGGAGGCCTCAGAAATGCAGCGCTCTGCATCCTGGGAGTTGTGTGTCATTGGTTTGCAGAGGCCTGAAAGAGAAAAAGAGAGAGATCCTCTAATCCTCTGGAGGTTCAGAGTAGAAGGACTCCGCGGCTCTGTGGTTTCCCTTTTAAAGATCAGTCCTGATAGGGGCTGCGCCTGCTTGCGTTTCTAATCCCCTCTGTGTGCCTGTGTGTGCGTGGAAACAATCAAACCTCCCCATCAGAGAGAGATTTTTGGAGTTTTCTCGAGCTGTTAGCAGCAGGACAAGCGGAAGCACACTGTACATGTGCTCGATTTTTTTTCTCTCTGTCCAGATCTATTTTGGTGTTGTTTTTCTATGCCACCTAAGAACAATTCTCGACTTCTATTTCGGGGGGTGCAGGAGCTTGTTAGAGCGGCTGCAGGCCATTGCATAAGTGTTTGATGACCTCTCACTTCTAAATTAAAACGTGGATAAACAGCCTGTCTGTTTTCAAACCTCAAATGTAAGCTTCATGCGGGATCATGAATATGATATTATGTATAATATAATATTATACTTGCATGTCTTAACACGTGAATAAATTAACAAGAGGGACTAGATGCATGAAAAATATGAGCGTGGTCATGTAGTTGTAGGTGTTTCAGAGCTGTATAAGCTTGTCCTGCTCAAGGGTACTGGTCAAGTGTCGGTGGATTAGACAGGAGGACAGACAGGAGACAGATCTCATGACTTTTTCTAAATCTGCCTCGCTGTGTGACACTGATGCTCTCACATCAATGTCCCTGCAAACTCGGGATGTAAAGGCAGAGGCTTCACCTCAGCCAGCAGTTGGGAAAAAGGTGTGTTTGGGTTGGCATTTCTCTCTGCAGCTCTGCATTGTGCATTGTGTGGGTCGCTCAGCTGCAGACTATTTTTCCTGGGCAGAAATGTGCTTCCAGGGGGGTTCATGCTTTGTGTGCACACTGGGGGGGATCCGTTGCCTGGAGGTGACTGAGCCCCCATTCGCCGGTGTTTGCTTTGCAGAAGTTTGCCAGAAGACACCGTGGAGAAATACCTGGGATGCTCTCCGCGCCGGAGCAGCGGAGGAGAGACAATCACGCACTCGCACAGTTTTTTTTTCAGGTCATGAAGTTGCCAGAAGCAGAAAATGAACGGCCTGCGTGGCGAAACTAGCAGCTGCGCGAGTTCAGCTCCAGCGCTCAGATAGTGTGCGGTGATGATCGCAGGCTGTAGGTAAGACGAGCTTCACACAGCGATCTGCTGTGCCCTTGGCCTGTTCTTGCTCGTCCGCTGTAGTGGCATGTGCGCTTGGCAGCGGCCAAACCGCAGCATGTGACCACCTCCCCTGTGTAACGTGAGAGGTGCCCGGAGTTGTGGTCGGGGTGCCATTTGATTCAGATTGGTCAGTGTTCAGACACACACATGCAAAGGAAACGGTCAGTTACAACCTCGCTTCACAGCGTGTGACAGTATATATGTTTCTGATTGGTCCTTATGGCTCCAGAGGGGACACTCAGAGGTCGAGGGTCAGCACTAAAACAGACCTGGTTCATACAATTTGTTGGAGCAAATGAGGTGATCTGGTCCATCTGGTGTGGTACACTGCTTAAAACAGAATGAAGCCCAGGAAAATGAATGTCGTATGACTCCGACAGGAACTTATGTTATGTGTTTCTGGTACTCATTATTGCTTTATTGGATCTTAATAGGGCCATTCATTAGATTATTCATACAGGAACCTATTAGAGCTTAAACAAATAGTCAACGGACAGAAAATGAGTCTGCTGTTCCTGTGATTGATCGTTTAAGGGATTTTTATTGTACTTTTTGTTATTAAAAATAACAAACAATACCGAGTTTCAACTTCTCAAATAAGACCTTTTTTTTGTAATAAACTGAAAATCTTTGGTTTTTGGACTTTAACTGATAAAAAAAGTAATCAGAAGATGTCGCCCTGGGCACTGCGATGGCCATTTTTGACATTCTGTAGATCAAACAGACAATAAATAGCAGATGAATCAATTATGAAACCATCGGTTAGACTACAGGACGATACTGTGTATGGATTTGTTTTGGTTCCACAAATATTTTACATCACAAATCATCAGACTGTGCCTCGACAGTGTGTGTGTGTGTGTGTGTGTGTGTGTGTGTGGGTGAGCTGTGCGAAACAGCAGGTGGAGTGGCAACAATAGTCCGGTTAAGATGAACCTAAGGGAGGGGATCCATGGTTGATCATTTCAACCCATAAAAATCATACCTGACATAAGAATCAAGAAATATGACAAAAGCATAGCATGTGTCTTTCAGTTATATAACTTGTTCCCATGAGACCTCAGAGCTCCCTGTGGGGGCTGGCAGACACATTTTTTCAGTATCACTTTGTTATCATTTTCTAGCAGCATCATCTCCACTCAGCCTGGCTACCAGCTGCTCTACAGACTCATATTTCTAACTACTGTAGGCCCAACATCTGTAAGCCACACACACGCACACACACACACACACACACACACAGGCCGTGTCAGGGTCACACGCCTCTCGCCAGCCTGAAGTGCAGTGAAAGCTTGTGTGAGGGAGATTTACCACCGACACTGCATTGGCGGGACCCACGCAGTGTAATTATCTGACTTAAAATGGAAGTGTTGCCCCGACTGCCGTGTTTCTTGTCTAACTGTTGTTGTAGTGATAGCTGTGCCATCAACCAGGCGCGTTCTCATGAGGGCGGATCAAGGAGCATGTTTTTCCTGGAGAGGGTGGGGACTGTAGTGTTTTTAATTTGGGTTTCTGGCTCTGCTGAAACCCCCAACCATGCTGGCATTTAAAAAAATTTTTTTTTACTGGAATTCCTTGAATGGACACGCTGGCAGGCTGGTTACAAACAGTTCAGCAGTTCATGAACGTTTTTGTGATGATTGTGACTCTCGTGTTTCCTCTGCACAGCTGCCCTACCTGCTGCTGAACTCCACAGGAACCGACCCGAAGACTCGCATGTACCCCGTGTTCTTCGGGGAAAGCATCGAGGTCAACCCCAAACCAGAGCAGGAAATCAAGTAAGGGAACTTTGACACATAAAGACGTAGCGTTGGTTGCAACATAGAGCCTAGTTCATTTATTTTCAGCATTCTCTTGTCAACACTGCCACCTAGTGGCCAACTCCAGCTGTGTTTCTAAAGACTTGTCACCTTCCCCTTTCCAGGTGCAACTCAGAGGTCAAGTACGACTCCGACAAGCATTACCAGGATGGGGTGTACTGCGCCCCCGTTCCCACGGCCACCTCCTTCAGCGAGACAGTGGTGGCGGTGCGGAACTGCACCTGGAGGAGCTACAAGTCCCAGGTGTACCTGGAGCCGCGGCAGAAGCCCATCAGCTACCAGAGCACCACCATCATCTACCCAAAACATGCCAAGAACACTTACCGCACCACGCTCAACTACAACGCCACGGGCTCCCGCCGCTGGTTTGTCTCCACGGTGCAGCTGGAGTCGAGCGAGGATACTAGTCCCTGTATCATCTATACCGAGGACCTGTAGGGCCCAGACCGGGCCAGCCCGCGCAGGGAGAGGGCTACCTGGTGGCCATCACATTTGTTTTTTGGAGGACGAGGAACTTGGGAAGGCCCATATTGAAAGGGAAATACTTCAAGTGATACCTGGAGCTCCCAAAAACCCTGTTCATCTCCACTCGCCATGGAGGAAACTCTGGGAACCCTTTAGTGACATTTCACCCGAGTGTATTTAGACTTTCTACTGATGCAGTCTTTAAAAAGGGAGGCGGTCCTCTGGCAGTTTAAAGCTGCGCTTCAATGGTTAATGTCTTATTTAATGCAAGAGCTGACAAATTGGTGGCCGTTGCTCTCCTTCAGGTTGGATTGTGACCTCAGTGAAGGTAACGATCAGATTGTGGATGTCTGTGTATGTACAAAAAAGTCATGATGACACGTGTTGTGTATTTCAGCCGATCCTGCGCAAACCCAGTCACACCAATGCAAAGCTTTCTAATATGGCTTTATTGCACTTATGTTCTATATGTCACAGTCCTCTCTGTGGACCTGGTATTGCAGAGGGGGGGTGGGGGTGGGGGGGTCAGTACTGCTTATGAAAAATTGGACCAAAGATAGTTTGAACTGTTTATGTCTTTGTAATGACTCCACACACTGAGACAGAACACTTGCTTTTGTTTTACAGTTTCAATGAACGCGTTCAGACAGCAGCTTGTCTAGTTCTATCAAGTTTTTAACTAAACTTAACTGCACATTGTAAAGTGTCCTGTTTATTCAGCATGACAACAAAAGATTGCCTTGAGGATATTACATGAATAAAGGGGAGATATCCAAAGCCTCTGAAAACTCGGTTTCAAATCATTTTTTTCTAGAACATTAAATAATCTATCTGTTGAACTTAACTTAATTTGAATACTTTGGCTGAGATAATGTAGGAGTTAAGGTTGTTTTGGTAAACGGACTCTTGTTTGGTCTCTAGGAGGAGCTGAAGAGCTAGAGAGCAACTGCCAATGAAGTTTGGAGGGAGAAAAAAAAACATCCATAGTTATTATTTATTAAGAGTTTAATGCTTAAAAACTCAGTTAATCTGCTTCAGCAGGACTGCGTGGGTGTAGGACCACATCATGTACAGTTGCAAGACGATTGAGAACATTGTGTACTTTCAGGGCCTTGAGAACGGTGGCAATCATTGTACGGTGTGTGTGTGTGTGTGTGTGTGTGTGTGTGTGTTTTGTTTTTTTTCCAATCATTGTAACAGTTTGTTTTTAACCTGCTTTGGACACAGGAAAGGGCAGAAAAAAAGACAATAGACAATCGATGGGGAAGTATTTGACAGTTTGTAACACAACTCTTGATACTGAACAAGCTGTACTGATGCGGTGACGCTGACCCGTCTACTTCTCCAAGAGTCAAACACAAAAAACAAGAACTATTTCCAACTGCGTTTGTCTGGATGGTTTAGTCCTACAAGCGATCGACGTCGTACCGTTTCAACACTGCTCTGGATCGGGAGGGCACCGGCTATTCGTAAATCCAGCACCAAGTTTGTGCATGAAGCAACTAAACTAGCGATTCACTAAATCATGTTGCACCATTTTGTAAATGTATGGAGCTAATACTTTGTTTTCAAGTGCGGACATGGAGATATATGAGGTTTTCAATGATAGTATTCATGCCATGTCTGATTATGCTAACCTGGCTAACGTAGTTTGGTCGTTTAGTCTGACATTGTTAGCATGACGTTTAGTAATTTGAGGCATGTTGTTACTTTGGTGCAAATTTCATTTAAAATCTCCCCCTGGTGTCAGGTCAAATGTTTCCACCATATTACACCATGTTACCTCTTTCACTCTAAACGGGCCATATATTAGCAAGCTAACGTTAGCCTTGTCAGTTACACCTGGCAGTTACCGAGCGTGCACATTCGATACCGACCAATCTCTACAGAAGAACTAGTTGTGTGTGATGCAACCTATTTTGATTTAGTGATGCGTAAACCTCCACCTAGTAAAGTTATAACGAGGCTAAATCTACGGA
Source organism: Enoplosus armatus (assembly GCF_043641665.1). Classification (NCBI taxonomy): domain Eukaryota; kingdom Metazoa; phylum Chordata; class Actinopteri; order Centrarchiformes; family Enoplosidae; genus Enoplosus; species Enoplosus armatus. The sequence continues at coordinate 20,849,474 of NC_092183.1, read as the reverse complement.
TAGCTGGTGCAAACTGAGTGCTTCATGTTGTTTTCCAGACATCAACACGTTGTCATATTGGGCAGTTTTCTGATCCGAAGTAGCTCAAAGGCATCAAACTCCTCTGTAATTACCGAAATGTAAAAAGTGGAACAGTGAATCCACATCAGATTTCCCTGTTGAAGATGTAAATTACATTTTTATTGAATGCTTTCATGACTTCTGTCTATATCTATATATATATATAGATATAGATATAGATTATTGAACATGGCAAATATTGAAACTTCAGACTTTACCTCAAATTTTCTTAGGTATTTCCTTTCAGTTGAGGCCTTGAGCTTGCGATCTTGTTATTTTTATAGTTTGAAATACCCTCCAGGCTAGTGTAAGAGTAGGAGAGACGTGGGGGACACAGAGCTGAGGCGGTGCGTCAGTACTGTAAAACAGGGAACTGGGTTTTGATGAGGGAAATAGTAAGTGGCAACACAAAGAGCAAGACGAGAGGAGAAAAGTTAGATCCGCTCTTTCAAAAGAAACGAGATGAGGAAATTTATGATGGCTTTTCATACAAAGTTAAGATGATGGAGAGTTTTGCTACGTGTTGATGGTGTGTGAAATGTCAGAGAAAGTTGGTAGGTGTCAAGTTTAACACGTTGGTGGTTTTATGTGAGATGCTTTTGTGTTTCCTAACACTTGATTTTGTTACTGTAAAATATTTTCCTGTTGTATATGTGGCATCGAGGCACTTCATAATTCTCTTTATATTTTTGTACGTCAATCATCGTTCCTGTTGTGATCAAAGAAAATAATTTAAAAAAAGATGTATATCCTACTAGAATAAAAAAAAAAAAAAGCAATTCCCAAAAACCTGATTCTGTTGTGTTGAGAACATCTGCTTAATGTTGATCACAGGACATTGTATTTTTCCTGCTGACTACTCGTTTAATTTTGTCCCTCTGAAAGAAAGAAGAAGTTCTCCAGACACAGAGAGGGACCAGTCACACACATTGGCTCGGTTCCTGTCGTTAAATCCAAGGTTAGGATTTATGAAAATACAGTCTTGGGTGTGAAAATGACTGCACAAATGATTCTTTCAAAAGCCAATGAAGTCACAGGACTGAATATTAACTCTCAGCAACGTTTTCGTGCCCAAATTTGCTCTTCATGTCTCAGCTCTACATACTACTACTGGACAAACCACTGCGACACAATTGAAATACCTGATCAGCTCAGTTTACATTTAATCAGGAGAAACCATCGTCTCTATTCTGTCCCGTCCAAAGACACTTTTGAAAGCAACAAAACACAGTAATTCCAAGTCCTTACAAAAGGACGTTTTTATATGTTGTAAATTGAGAAGGGAAGACTAATTACAGTCGTACTTTCATAACACTGGCCCCTTGTAGAGCTCATGGGAGTTGTGGAAGGACGGGATCTTAACAGGCATGGAGTTTGACCTTCATACGAGCCGAACGAGCGTACAGCAGATCCACAGGAGGCCAGATCAGCAGCAGCTGAACAGCATGTTTGTATAACTACTGAGAACTGAGCGCCGGCAGCATTGACATGGGTCACGACTGCATTTTATCGTCGCGTTTTGTTCAGTTTATGCAAAATGATGACATGCAGTGATGAAGTATCTCCTCCAGAATTCTCTGTCATACACAGGCATATATAGCTGTTAAAAATGTGCTCACACTGCCCTCTGGTGGTATTTGACTTTCGTTACTTTTTCCTTGCAATGCAAAACGAAGAAAAGCAAGTGTGAGGACGCAGACATTCAATACAAACACACACCAATAAATAACATGACTCTGAGACCATGAATGGCAATAAGCTTTTTATTTAAACATTAAGGCAGTGTCTTTTTTGTTTTTCATTTTTACACTGCTATCCACAAAGCTTGCTGGTGGGCATGTAGAATTTAACCATGTGAATATTTCTTTTTTTTTTTTTCTTGTAATACCAACCTTGAAGCAAGCCACATAAATATTTACATCTCTTCAGTTTTATATACAATCCTTGCTATTATACAGTGGGTTATAATAAAAAAAAAAAAATCATTATGCACAAAATGGTTGAACAATGTACTGTTTATGTCAATCCCCCCCACCCCACGCATTGACAGTCCAGGGAACACATCAGCAATCAACTTTGTCTTTTTAAACGTTTTGAAGGATTATTTCTGATTTGAGTGAAATCAAAACAAACTGCAAGAACAAAAAACAAAATGGATGCATGTTAAAATTCATTTCAGTATACTTTTAAAAACAACACATTAGCCGTCATCGGTTAAGGGGAACAGCTGGATATGGCTTAGTCTGTTTACCGTCACATTCTTCAATTTCATCAGTGGATAATGATAATACACGCAGGGAGACCGATGTGCAAAGCCTGGCTGTATTTTTGCCTGATGAAATTACAAACCCTCCAATCAGACCTTAAGCATGGCTGAGCTTTTCTGCAGGTGTGGCACGCTAGATGCTTCACCATCGACAGGTGGGATGAAGGAGGGAGAGGAGGTAGTCCTAGAACAGTCATGTTTGTATTGTGACAAAATGAACTAGAGATAGAGAGGTAAGTCTTTCTAAACCACTAAACGAGCTCACCGTTCAGTCTGGGGCAGAATTCGTCCCTGGTTGCACAAAGTCACAAGCTGGAAACATTTCACATCATTTACAGAGAAGGTGACCTTTAAAATACTGCAGTAAAATGTGAGAACATGTCAGCTAATGTTACATAAAACTACCAGAATGCTTTCGAATGCCTTCCCCTCGACTTCTCCTGACCAGTACAAACACGGGGTGCAATGAAGTACACTTGAAGTATGTTGCAGGTCTCGCGGTGGAGAAAACGTCTGATGCAGGCCAAGGTAAGCTGTGCTGTGATACAGCATTATCTTGTTTTGAAGATAAATCTAATGAGCTGTTAAAAGCTAAGGCTGTGATGAATTTGGAAGAAAAGAAAAAAATGCACACTTTTAAAAGAAAAAAAAAGAGGACGTTTCATTTGCTTTTTTGTTTTTAGATTTCCCTGTGTGGACAGTATTAACCCTGTCATGGGGGGCTGAAAGAAAAATTGTGCGTCACTTGGTAACTTCAGTACTGTATATGTAAAATAAATGGCACTTAACACTAGGAATATCTCATAACTGTACAAAACCTGCCTGGATGAGGAGTTGGCTCTCAGCTCCCCCTCTAGGCAGTAAAAGGTCAGAGGTCAGACCGTCACAACAGCTCCTAGACGGGATTGTAGCAGGCCAGCTGAAGCCGACGCCGCCATGGACCAAGGGTCATGGAAAGATGGCTTTTTTTTTCTTTCTTTTTTTTTTAACCTCTTCAATGCGAGCAAACTCCACGTGATGCTGAGGAGTTCGCCTTTAAGCAGCTTTAAGGTTGGTCTGCACCTGCTCGAAGCGGCTTAGTCGTCGTTCACTAAAATGTGATTGTCGCTTTGAGTGTGGGAGCAATAAAGAATATCAGTGGCAAGACCAAAATAAAACAGATAGGTGTTAAAGGATACCTCCACAGTGGGATTTCTATGCTGTTCTTGAGTCCATTTTTCACCTGCCCCAGGAAACACAGAGTCTTAAAAATGCCATTGTGAACAGATTGACAACTAAGTGCTTAATATCCAAAAACTGTTTCAACAAACACAGACATGGTTAATATAAAAACAGTGAGAAAGTGTCACTTGTTTCAGTGCCATCATCTGGCAAATCATCTCTCCCCACATGGATGCCTGAAGTCAACAGGCCTTCGCCGTTCCTCAGGACCCCCCCCCCATATATGACATCAGCAATGAACAGCATGTTTACCCTGTAAACCAATGATATGACCCTCCCGCATAACAATGTCTGCCCCCACCCCCCAAAAAAGATACATCATTGCAGATAATAGACAACAAATGACACCATCAAAAGTTCACCATCAAAATGTACTAAAGGTCTCAGCTCACGTTCCAAACACAGGACTGGACTGACTGAATTTAAAAAGGAGCAAAAGAAAGAACCAAAACAAGAAAAACAAGATGTTGATTCTCCTCCCGTCCCCTCGCACGTGTTCTTGTAGTGGTAGCAGTGCACAGGCCGCCTGCACCTGGAGTTCACCGAGAAGAAACATGAGAGGGTCCTCGCTGTGTGGGCCTCTGCTCTCAGGTCAGATCCGCGGTCAAAATCTGTCACTCGGGCAGCCATCATCAGGCTCCTGACCAGACCAACAAGTCCCTTCCACACAAGTGTCAGCACATTAGAGCGGCACACCCAAAAGGTGCAGGTCAATGTGTCTATATTGATAAGGCCAGTGAGGAAAAGTAGTAAAGTTTAAAAAGAAAAAAAGAAGAAGAAAAAAAAAAAAAGTGATTCGTCCATTAGAGTAGTCCTGGAGTGAATGCATAACACGTAAGTGCAAACATACACACACACACACACACACACACGAGCAGCAGTGTTCCAGCTCGTCCCTGCTTGGCGTCTCAGGGGTGAGAAAGGAGGACACGGTCCTTGCTTGACGACTGAAGGAGGAAATGCAGAGTGGAATGGTGCAGGTAGGTTTGCAGATGCCTCAGCAGGTGTGTGTGTGTGTGTGTGTGTGTGTGTGTGTGTGTGTTTGTGGCTGCAGCAGCACAGAGTTGGTTGGTTGGTTGACTGTTGGCGGGTCCTGTGGTACCACAGAATTTCGGGTCACTCGCTGTCAGACAGGGTCTCGTACTGAGACATGAGCAAAGGCTTGGGCTCCTCCTCCCAGGACCGGCCCTGTCCAGGTCCTAACCCCTGGCCCTGGCCCCCTGGCTGGCCAGAGGAGGGGGAGGGAGCGGACACAGTCCCGCTGGGGAAACGCATTATCAACGGGTTACACGGGAAGGGAGTTGGAGTGGAACCTGCAAAAAGCAAAGAGACAGAATTGTTATGACGTGTTTAAGACATGTTCTCTTTTTCCAGACAGCCAGTACAACAGGTAGTAAGACAGTAAATCAATCAGGGGTTTTATACCTGTGGAGGAAGGCCGGTCCTCCCAGACGCGGTTGGTAAGGGGAGTTCGTCTGTTGCAGTCTCCCTCAGAGTGGACTGAGGACACAGAGGACGGTCTCTCCCCCCCTGACAGTCCTGGTCCTGGAGATTTGGCCTTCCTCCCATTAGAGCGCCCGCTGCCCTTTGAGGACTTTCCCCCACCTGCAAACAGAGGAGGCCGAGCTTAAACCTACAGTGTAACACAATCCTGTGCAAAACAAGTCCAGCTGTGTTTAGAGCTGCTGATTCTACTCTGCCTGTAGTCACACACAGTTTAGCTGAAGAACTAACTGCACTGCATTAGCAGTACGAGTATGGTAGTGTTCGTGTTATGTGCATACTGTTAATGAAAAAACACATCATAAAATGAATAATTCAATCCTTCAGTATCTTTCTTAAACTATAACTATAATAAATATTGTTTGACAATACTGTTACAAAAGGCTTCACAGAAGACTTAACTTTAATCATTAACTGGTAATGTTTAAGAGGGGAAGAAAAAGATTAAATACAACAGTCAATAAGCCTACAAGCCAGTTATAAAATGGAGACTCATTGAATGCAGTGGATTAAATTAGAAAAAGTGCTTTACAAGAGGACACCGAGGAGGCAGCTCTGATTTCCTCAGCCTTTATTCCTCCTGCTTGAGATAAAGGCATCATTTACCCTTTGAGGGATTGCACTATGATGTATATCTCAAACAAACGCAATCCCTGATTTGAAGTAGTCGGTGTTACTTCAGGTGACGTTGATGCAGGTTGATGCTGAAGCTGATTTGAGGGGCAATAAAACTGATCTCAGCTTTTCGGAGAAAATACAGACACACACACACACACAGCTTCGTATGTTATCGAGACTTCTCCCAAGTGTCAGGTTGCTGGGCTCAATTGACAGGAGGACACACACAGTCAGTACAATTGCACGTTAGGGAACAGCACATGCAAGGCTATGTTGGGGTGAAGAAAACAGATAAAACACAAAAGTGCCTGAGGATGTCGCACCTTGTGAGAAAAAGTCCTCAACACGTCCGTCGGCTACAGGCATACCAGCAGACACGCTGGAGCCCATCGGGTTAGCGTTGGATGGAGAGCGTTCCTCAGACTGGTCATCGTATTTGCCCATTAGGGCCTTTCTTATGATGGCCTCCAGGCCTATTGAGTTACCAGGTGTCTCTGGAGCTGGGTGGCAGCGGACACTCACAGGTCCTGTGAAAGGAAACAGTGTTAAACAAGTTAGAGGGGAAAGGGACGGCGAGTACAGAGAGTGCAATAAGGAAGGGCATGAAGCGACAAGCGTAAGAAGAGGGGGGGAAGAGAGAGAGAAGCACGGCATTAAACTGCATCCGAAGGAAAGTCAGTAGCGAAGAGACAAAACAGAGGAGGTGTATTTGAAAACCCTGCAATTTTGCCGACTCTGTGTGTAAAATGCACTTTCAGAATATAAAACACTGTTCTGTCCGGTAAGTTATGCTCTACAACTAAACAATTTAGAGCATTTAAACATTTAAAGTCCAAGTCGTTACGCTGGGGCTTTGGACAGCAGTATACTATCACATAGTTACCATAGGCACAGTGGCAGGCTTGCCAACAAAACAAAGCTGCACTGAAGCTGATTTGTCACTCAAAACATTGTGGCATGCAGTTGGTCAACATGACAAGGCTAATATATTGTCATGTGACCGATTTACATCCAGGATTTACCATCCTTCCATAAAGCCACTATCACAACGCTGCTCCATTACCACAGTAACATAAAGCGTGTCGTGAAAGGCTGTCTTCTCACTTTGAATCAATATAATAACTGATGAGGTTTAAACAGAAACTACCTGCAGTGGTAGACGCCGGCATGTTGAAGATCTCTGTTCCTGGCTGACCTGCATCTGTAAGAGGGAACAGGGATTCTTTTAAAAGTGTCTTCATTAAATGACAATGTTTTCTTCTGAACACAATTTTTTTTTTTTTTTAAATCGAGCACTCATGGCTGAGCTGGGGTCAGACTTACTGAAATCTCCCTCATTTCCCACCACAGTCATCTTCTTGATCATCTCCTGTTTCTTTGACCTCACAATAGATGACGTGTTCTCGGTCAACTTGCTGAAGAAAGCTGGAGGCTGGGAGGCGTTGGGAGGGGAACGGGAGCCCATCCTGCAGGAGGGAAAGGAGCAGCAGGTTAACACACACACACACACACACACACACACACACACACACACACACTAACCAAGCCCTGTGATAGTCCCAGAATATACCTAGTGTAGTTTGGATGTTTATATAAATATCTAAAATCTAAATATCTGATACTGATAATTAATGATGAGGCCTGCACTGCTTTTGTATGCATACATTTGGTAATAAGCAGCATTTACAAGTCAATATCAACATTTCTGCTTTAATTATCTGTAGGGTAATGATTGATGAACAAATGTTATTATCAAATTATAAATCATCCACTTATCCAACTATTTTCCGCTGCGGGTTGTAGTGGCAGCAGGCTAAACAGAGAAGCCCATACTCTTCCTCAGCTCAGCTGCGATACCTCCCTTCCTTGTTGAGGAATGCCTCAACAATCAGGACGCAAAACGCGGGGCATCTGTTTCACCCTTTTTTCCGGTTCTTCTTCAACAAGGAGGCATCAGACGCTCTTCCTGATCACAAATCGCCTCATTGTAGCTGCTTAGATTTGCAATTTAATTACTTCGGTGACCATCCGAGGCTCATGACCATTAACCCTCGCTGCGTTGGAGCATCAACTGGCTGATAAATTGAGACCCTCAATCATGAACAGTCCCTAAAACTACGACAAGAAATGACTCCCATCCTGGAGGAGTTAATACAACACTTTGTGGCCGGGAAGAATGAGCCACTTGACTTGAACGTTCTCACACTCATACCAACTACTTCAACTGCAAACCTCCCCAGACGTCTCAACCATTTATCATCTGAGGGCGAATCTCATCTAAAAAGGTGGAGCTGTCATGTATGTCTTTAGATAATAGCCTGCTTGTTGTTGACAGAGATGTTTGCCTGTCTTGCATAATTTAACACTGAACTATGGAAAAGATCATTAGTTGCAGCCCTGCTAATCTAAATATTATACAAGCTATGTCCATAAACTGAACACATACAGCATAGCTTGATTATATATAGCGAGCTTGACTTGGCCTTCATGTGACTGCACCCACGTAAGTTAATAAAAGCCATAAAACATATTTGTTTGTGTGGAGATCTACAGCGATGTGAGCCGTTACCCTTGCTCTCCCTGCTCGTTGGGATAGGAGGCCCCACCCTGGACTTCAGGTTCAGAGATGGCTCCAGCAGGAGACACTGGTTCAATGCCATCATTTGAAACACTGACAGGTGATGTCTTGGGCTGAGGAGGAGACCTGCAAAGAACACAAAGACAGATACAGCATGAATTACATCAATCCAAATCCATGAATCATTTCAATTATAAACACCAGTAACACCGGATGAGGTTACACAGTGGACGGTGCCCTCCCAGTACATTTAACAGATATTTTCTCCAGAGTTTGCTCCTACCGGTCTCTGTTGCGTTCTCCACCAAGGCCCTCCAGATATCTGGGTCCTTGGGCAGACTCCTGTGAGGTGGGTGGGGGCTGCGAGGCACTGGGTGGACGGGTCAAGTCCAGGACAGGAGAGCCGTGGTAGCTTTGCTGCTGCTGGCTCTGCCTGGTGTAGTCTTTAGTTATCACCTCCTGTTTGTGTAAAGACATCAATGTCAGAAATGGGACAACATTGTCTGGCAAACGTTAAGCAGCACAATTCCTTGAAAATCCCTACTCTGTTCAGCACTTAAGATTATTGTTTGCTATGTTATTGTGTTGTTTTTGCCATTCATAATGCAAACATACACTGATGTGCTGTGCCAAGGTGACCACCCGCTGGCTGCCTTTAACACAGGGGGACGGCGGCTGTTGGCCTGGAGACAGTCTCTCCTCAGACGGAGGACGGTACAGACCGTGTGGCTCCATCTTCTGTTGAGCTGAGGGTCAAATCCAAAAAACAGACACACATTTACACCCAGGCGTGCACACACACACACACACACACACACACACAGGCAAAAATTACATTCACACTAGTAAAAATTTAATTTTTTTAAATCCATTTTGCTAATGAAAACATGCATAATTCAGAAATGTCTGTCCATCCATCAGGACTTATGGTGGATGGGCAATTTAAACATTTCATGTAGCATCTGCAAGCTACATCAGATCTCTTATTTTATTTATAATGTACTCTTTGCATACAGACCTGGCAAGCTTAGCGTTGACCAGAAATGATGCTAAAATGTACTAGTTTTGCATCAGTGACTCATAAAAGAAGAAGTCACAGAACCCCACTTTGTAACGGATGTATTCAAGACCATCTTTCCGTTCTGAACTGAGCGAAGAAAATCATGAAAAAGGTATTGCCTCAGAGACAAGAGGAATACAAAATTATTACTCTATGTTATGACTACAACTAGGCTATGAATACTAAGAACACAAAACTTAACTCAAATAGACCCATTCATGGTTAGTCATAATATTATTGCTGAACCATTGTGGGAGCCTATCTCAAGACTTTTTTCCCTTGTGCGTCATGTCTCACTATGTGTTTTCTTACACAAGTCTTGCACTACAGTATTTATCTCAGGAGAGGATGATGTAATTTGAGCGCGGGGCGGGGCAGGGCAGGATTGACTGTATGGACTCCCAGAGGACGAGTCCCCCACAGGGACAGGATGCTGTGGTTTTTGTTGTTAGCTAGCAACGACAGACTCTTAAGTTCAACAACAGCTTACAATAGCTTGCATTTCTCTCTGCGGTACTAGTTTGTAGATGCATGCCAACAGCAAGGTGACGACATCCTATTAACAAGTCTTCCTAGCAGTCTCGTCTGTTTTGAGAAGCATGCTTCCTGTTGACTTCTGTACATACAGAAGTTTTTTTTTAACCCACAACACTCAATTGAACTCAGCATGCAGTTGTCACTTGCCCTACAGGTCATTAATATATACAGATGTGACACATTGCTCTACAAGCAGAAAACAACAGAACAAAATCACATTCCAAATGACGGACAAACTCCCAGAGGCTTGATTGATAGAGATGTGTTGAGCGTTTGGCATGTGTGGGAAAAAAACAAAACAAAAAAATCAGCATAAATTACAGTGAGCCATAAATAGGAACATGCAGAGATTTTGGGGGGGCAGAAGCTGCAGTACACCCCTCCCCCTGGAAGGCTGAGTCTTTTCCACGTCCCTTCCCTTCCCTCCTCCTGTGCAACAATGGTGTTCTCTGGGACCCCAGGGAGTCAGTTTGGTGGTTGGTAAGGCTTTCAGTGACGTTTAATAAAAGGGACTGTCACACCAATTCTCTATTCTACTTTCGTCTTCCTGGTTACATGTGGCCACTGTCCAAAGTAGTGCCCCAGCACAATGCGTTTAAAATAGGTCTATGAGTATCAACAGGAAGGAGTGCCTCATAAGACATGCAGTAGTGAAGCAGAGCGACTGCATGTATGAAGTCGAAGTGTTTGAATTACAGGCAGTCTCATTTAACATGGGTTATAAAAGCCTCCTGCGGTGAAATGCCTTTTCGAGCATCTAAAATATTCCTGTCATGCCCACTTGCATGTGGTGAATTATTCTGTTTAAAGTGAGCAGCTGAATGGGAGGGAGGAGGGGTGCCACGTGTTAAATTCAAGTCACATCCTCTACGAAAAGAAAATGAAAATAAGCAGCAAAGGATGTTCTGCCATAATGTCCCACCAGCTTTAGCTACTTTAAAATGACACCTTAAAGGACACCCAGGATCTGCTTCATGAAAAATTTAATGTGTTGAGTTGTTAGCCATTAATATTTCATCAGTGCTCTATCATTTGTTAACTGCCTCTTCTCATTTAATCTCAGCCAGTCAGGTCCAATTTGGACGGGCTAGAGGTTTGGTTTTCCAGAGGGCACCCTTGGTGGTCTTTAAGTTTGCAAAGAAAAACTAATAATAAAACTGGAAAAAAAAAAGCAAAAAAGTATAGCATTGAAGGAAAAAAAAATGTAAATGAATTGGGCTGATTTGATAATGCCAACCACCACAGCGTGCAATAGGCCACAGACTGACGGGGGAGGGTCTGGGTGATGAGGGGGACCCTGGGATCCAGAGCGTCTTACCATCAGTGGCGCTGCTGGCAACAAGCGAGCCCGTCTCTGGCATCCCCGTTTCACAAGAAATTTGACGCATAATAATCGCGTTTATGAAGTTGGCCGCAGTCATGGTGGTCTTACCGAGTGCTCGGAGCTCTTGTTCCTGAATGGACATCGGTTTGTTTTGAGTCTTTTCCCTACTAGGTGTACCGCTTTCTCCACGGCCAGGAGGGTTATCCGACTGGGGAGGCAGCAGGTGCTGTGGCCGGCCTGAAGCCGAGGGATAGGAACCTGGGTACATTCCTCCTGGGCTGGGGATGGACAGCTTGGGGTCAGATTTACTGGAGGGCCCGTGCTGGTCCTGCACGTGCTTGGGTAGACCTCCCCTGTTTTTGCCTCCGTCGCGACTTTGCTCTTTGGCAACACTCGAGTCCATGGCAGGTGGGTAGGCCTCACCTGTACGTTGGAGGTGGCCAGGGTAACCTTGGTAGCGGGCCGGCCCTGAGGACATGGACCTGCCGGGCCAAAAAAAAAAAACACGCTTAGTAAACAAGACAATCAAAATGTTCTCCTGGCTGTGAACAGTTGTGAGGAATGTGCTCTGGAAAATGTCCCAGTGTTGTCCTCATAAAAAAAAAACAGAACTAAAAAGCAGTTTACCGAAACACAGATGAGCTGGAGTGCTCGCTGACAGACAGACTCTTGCCCCCAGTGTTGTGCAGAACACTTGGCCTCTGCTGCACATTCTCCTGGGTGCGAGGGGACACTGGGGAGTGCTGGTGGCTATACGGTTGGGAAGAAGGTCTCACACTGCTGCTGCTGCTACTGCTTGCCAAGCTGTGCTCTGTACCTGAGAGGCACAAACAGATTCATTTCATTTCACACGTGCGTTACTCTTTCCTCAAACCACATTTGTGCTGCCAGTGTGGTACTTTTAACTTGTAGATTACAAATGAAAAAACCCTATCTGCTGCACACCTGGTCGCCAGATGGGGGCGTGTTCCACATTTCCAAGAGACCCGCCCTTCTCTCTGTCGCGCTCTCGTTCTCGGTCTCTGTCTCGGTCTCTCTCTCTGTCCCGGTCCCTTTCCCGCTCACGGTCTCGCTCCCGCTCTCTTTCACGATCTCTCTCCCGGTCCCGTTCACGCTCCCTCTCTCTCTCCCGCTCTCTGTCTCTCTCGCGGTCCCTCTCCCTCTCTCTGTCGCGCTCACGGTCTCTTTCGCGCTCGCGCTCTGAGGATGAGGATGTGCCTTGCATCTTGTTCATGTGTGAGGACCCAACTGTAGAAAAAAAGGCAAAGAACAAGAAAATGTCTTATAAAAACAATAAGAGTGCAACGTGTGTAATCTCTAGGTGAGTTTGCTTATGTGAACTGAATTGTACCAGGTGAGATGGGAGAGGTGGTGTAAGGCCTGCCAGGGAAGGTGGTGCTTCCCCCGGGGATGTAAGTGATGCGATCCATTGGGGAGCCGGCTGCCCCTGCAGAGGGAGGGACCAGGACAGGTAAGTGTGGCACCTGAGAAAGATCGATGATCCCTAGGGGAGAGAAAGAAGAGAAGGGTAAAGAAAACCGTAACAGCTGGTGTGTTTTGGTCTCGAGGATAACGTGAATAAAGCCCGACACTGCATTCTCATACTGGTCCACATCACACGAGATCATTCAACTCCACAGCGAACTGCCTCTTTGTCATTAGAGATGCAATGGTTTGAGGTTTTATCGTTGTAATGAGGAAAACAAAAACACGGTTGGTCTGTTTGAAATAAATACTAATAAAATTAACTTTAGAAAAAAAAAAAAATAATGGGTTGACTAACAGGCAAGTCTTTACCACCTGGTTCAAATGTGGAAAATGTTAAATCAACACAGACAAATGGGGGGAAAATAAGTAAATGATTAAAAAGCATTAAAATGAGAGAACATTGTTGGATTTGATTAGATTCTGCTTCAGTAAGCGTGTCAAGACAAAGTCACTAATGAATGATGCAACACGCGTACCTGTAAATACTTGCACTGGTTTGTCGACGTTTGCTAACTTCATTACATTATATTGAAAACCAAACTCACTCACTGCTCCCTCATTGACAACTTTTCAGAAACTTGGATAAATGAATGATAAATGCTGTAAGCAGATCAGATGTATTTGATGCTTTCAAATTCTCTCAAAAACTCTCATTATCTTCACCTTAACTGCTGCCTGATGCAGCACACCAGCTGATTGCCCACAACTTGCGAGTGCCAGACAAATACCACCAAAGCTGGGCATGCAACACGCAGCTTAGGATAAAGATCAGATCCAAATAACAAAAAATACCAAGAGATTACGACCATGAACACAATATATCTAAAACTGAGCCCATCAAAGTTTACAGCCTTTTTAGAGAAAATGATAATGTTATACAGAAATCCTTGTGACCGCATAAGAGTTGCAATGTGAGGTACAAGGTTAAGTAGGCCAGCAGTGCACTTCATGTTTCAGCCTACAGATAATTCTATTATTCAATGAAATCCAGGCAACATGAACCCTGCTGATGTTCAGTAATGGTAAGAGCTCTCAGCAAGCAGAGTTTACAATTGTTGACAAATATGAGTAAAAAGTGAGTGTTGTGAAGTCAGTTAGCCTTACCACGTGGGGCTGCAGAGTAGGGCAGTGGAAGGGGCTGGTCTCGTGGAGTAAGGCCCCTCAGCAAGTCTGAGCGCTGGGCGGCCATAGCAGCAGCTGCAGGCCACTGGTGCATCTGCTGGGAGGTGATGTAGTCATTGAGCAGCGTCTGGCGGTTCTCCAGGGCCGCAGTGTCAGGAAAGCCACGGATGAGGTAGGGGTAGGGATGAGGGTACGCCGGGTTGGGGGCTAGGTGGCGTGGCAAGTAGTAGGCCGCTGTGTATGAAGAGTAGGAAACGTCTGTCAGGAAATGTCTGTCATTCATATTGGACTAAAGAACAAATCGAAATGATTATAGGATTGTTGGTCTTCTCAGGACAGTTTTATTTCACCCATCAGGCTGTGTTCAGAACAACAGGCCGTCCGGTAAAAAAAACTGCAAGGGGCTACGTTGGTGTGAAGATAAAATACAAACCAGGAAGTCCAGTTTTAAGGATAATCAGACACTGGTAGTCCACCTGGTAAGCGCTCTTGTATGTAATTCATGATTGGTCAATGCAGTGTGTTGCCGCAAGAGTACAGTAGGCCTTTCTGATTACTATTAGAACATGGATTTTGGTGACCTCACATAACTCCCAGCAAAGCTCTACTCAACCTCAATTAAGCAGAGGTCTGGTCAGGTCTGAACAACTGAAAACACCTGAGAGGGTGTGCAGGGCCTTCAAGAACATTACACAAATGAAGAGATTCAGAGGACAAGGCTACCATGCTCTGATCTTTTTTTTTTCAATCTAATTTGACTGTGGCTGTACCTGGGTCAATGGGGATGCCACGGGGCAGCGCTGCAGGATCAAAGGCTAAGGGGATTTGACGGTACACGTCTGCAGCTCCGAGACCCTGCAGCAGACGCTCATAGGTCTGTTGATCTGCAACACCCTGGAGGGGTGATTTGGTAGCACTCATTTCCCTGGGGGTTGGCGTGGCTTTCCGCTCCTGGGGAGGATTCTTACTGGAACCTGGAGTAAAAACAAAGAAGCAAAGAAGAATTTCATGTAAGGTCTTTTTTCAAAAACAAACAAACAAAAACTACTGTCTTGGCTATATGAGATGTACCCACCATCATGCTGCCTTTGGCTTGCCTCCCTGGACAGAGGGGAGCCACGATGGGACGGCCCAGGGTAAGCAGTCCTTAAGCTGCCTTTGTCATCGTAACCCACCGGACTATGGTGGGCCTTGCTTCCCTGCTCTGATCCCAGTGTAAGGGGAGAAGAGCGGGCTATGGGGCTAGCCGTACTGACCACTGCGCTGGGCCGTCCTTTTGGCGCCTCTTCGTAGCGGCCCCTCTCAGGACGCATCTCCATGTGGGAGGGTGTATTGTGGTAGGAACGTGGTGAACTGGCTATGATGGAGCGGACATCATGACGCTTCCCTGAACCAGCTGCCTCCTGCTTCATGGGTGTTCCCTGAAGAGAAGCACAACAGGAGATAATCAGTTAAGTGTAGAGAGAGTCAAACATGAAGGGTTGGATAGCCTCTGCATGTGCTGTTAGTGTGTGTATACCTGTGCTATGATGCCCTCTTTGGCAGGCTGTCTGAGCTCCTCTCTGGGAATGAGGTGGATGGAGCGGCCAGCCTCCTTCACCGTGGGCACCATGCCCTCTCTGCCCTTCATTGGGTCAGAGAGCGAACCGGGCCCACGGGGTGGGGAGCCCTCTCTCTTCATCTGCTTAGGCTCCCTCCTCAGGTAGCCATCCTGAGGGTCCAGATGACGAGGTATACCTGAAATCATAAGGAAAAAGTCAGTGTTTTTTTTTCATCATTCAGACAGAAGGGAACAGAGAAATGAAGAAACAGACAGGAGAGGTTCTGATAGGATTATATCAGCTGAACCAGCAGAGGTTCTGAGAACAGCTTCATCTACTACTATCTTCATGCAACCTATTCCTATCAGATAGATAACTGTATGAAAGTACTCCTGCCAGCGGGGGAGCTCTGGTAAGCTGGCACAATCTGTTTCTTAAAAGGAAAAAAGAAAAAGCTATCTTTTTCTGCAGCTCTGCTGAGTGAGCACTGAGAGTACAGTCTAATGAAGTACAGTATAGAGTACAATGAGCAAGTGCCTTCACAGAAGGCAAACAGAGACGACAGACAATATTCAACAACATTACCTTGCAAGCAGATACATTTCCATTTAGTTAAAATATTTAATCTGCTGCAACATCTTCAAGACTTTTCTCAGTCTTATTGTGTCACTTTGATCTTCTATGCTAACATCCATGCATACCTCAACCCCCTTTACTGTGATTGGTAAAACAATGTCAGCCTGTTTCTCTTCTGGTGTCATCAAAAACACATGGATTCTTCATTATTGTACATTCAGACATAAATTATGTTAAGGTTTTTACTAGAAACACAGGACAATGGAAAAATCTTGTCTCCCATCAGAAGGCAATGGTAGTTAGATTTAAAATGAATACATTTGGAAAAAGGACTTAAAAATCACGAGCTCGTGTTTTACATTGAGGCGTCATCCTACCTTGCGAGATGGAACCACGAATGTGATGAGAATCCTTGTAAGGTGTGTGGTGTGGACTGTCCCTATCATGAGGCATGGCTCGACCAATCAGACCTGAGGTAGAGGGGGAGGAGTAGTGAGATGTAAGACTATGGCAAATGATTTTATCAATAATGAGAGTTGAATGCACTTCGTGGGAGTGACAGAGGGTTAAGTGGGATCGTCTCTTACCTTCACAGTTGGCAGCAGACAGTGAATCCCTCGTAGGCAGTCCTCTAGAGATGCCTCCCTCCATAACATCATAAGGACGCTTCAGGCCTAGAATTTCCCCAGGCTGCCCGGAGACTCGGCCCTCATCTTTAGGAGTCTGAGAAGGTGGGCCTACAAATGACAAAGATGTTACTATAATTAGATAAAGGACACCTCTTAGGGGTAGCACTCAATGAGATCTGATAATTTGCATGAATGACTCAAGGTGAAGTATGGTGTTTAACAATTTGTTGGTTTGTGTACTCAAAATGAAAGTAATCGTTGGTCATGGCATAAAATATACTGCAGCCACGCTGATGTACTCACGGTCATATGTGAGAATGTGCCCACTGATGCCCTCATAGACCACATGGCCTTTAGACAGTGCCTCATCCCGCTCCCTCTCAGCTCGGCTGGCGCTGTCCTCTGTGATCAGACGGGTTATGGTTCCCTTATACAGCACATCAGCCGGTGTCCCCTGTGGCAAAGAGAGGAGACTTGAGACCGGCACTTTATCATCTCTGTGTGCAGAAGCAACTGTTCTTAAGGAAAAGTCTGATCATGACTTTTGTATAACAAATTGTAGCGAGGATCTACAAAAGATGACCTTGACTAGCAGTAGGCACCATTTACGAGCCACATTTCTGTCAAACTAGACAGTTTTCAGACCCACTTTTACATGCCAAAGCCACATAAAAAAGAAATTAAGCCACATTCTTACCGATCCAAATTGAACCAGGCTATGTAGTGCTTCAAACAGGTTCCTACTTGTTAGCTAACTGCACAAGCTAGCAGCTACCAGGAGCAATGCCCACGTACAAACCAGGCTCAGGTTATTACACTGTTGGATACTGTGAAATTCATACCTCTACAATGTCAAGGTGATTAAACTAAATAGTCTGTTCT
Organism: Enoplosus armatus; assembly: GCF_043641665.1. Taxonomy (NCBI): domain Eukaryota; kingdom Metazoa; phylum Chordata; class Actinopteri; order Centrarchiformes; family Enoplosidae; genus Enoplosus; species Enoplosus armatus. The sequence continues at coordinate 20,832,069 of NC_092183.1, read as the reverse complement.
GTTATATAGCCTTAATTGCCTTTATTAGGGATAAGCACTATCATGAAACAGAGGATAAGATAGACATTCGAAAAGCCACAACCAATGCTATGAAAACAGATGGTGTTATATAACGATTACTCAATAGAATAATTAACTAATGTCTGTCATAAAGCTCCCTAATAATAAAAAGTTCGTTTACACAAAAACGTCTTAGCTAATGAGTCACAGTGCAGGTCAGAAACAACCCTGATTGATACAATTACAGAGTAATTTTCTTTTCAGGATTGTTGAACTGGATGTAATTGGAGCAGCTGTGAGCTGCTGTTGATTTGACTGTGGATTGTGTTACATACAGAACATGTATTCTGTTTCTTGAATTGTTTGTTCCCCAGAAAGAGTGGTTGTTACAACGGTGACAGATAACGGGGATCCAAATAAATAAAGACAAATTAAAGATTCACACAAAAACAAACAGCTGTAGACATACAAAGTAGTACTCCCTGAAGAAGCGGAGGTGCAACCGACTTGGCAACAGTAGATGACAACAGGCAGCTTTGTTAAAACCTTGAGTCACATCACTCGTACTCTGAGTATGACTAATATCTCTGTACTGCTTGAGAGCGGGGGTGGACAGTCGAGTAGGAGACACTGTAGTGCCTGAGATCACATTTCTTGTCTGTTGATTGCAGCTTTTCCAAGAAGACACTGCTGACGGGGTTTATTTACAGGATCGGATGGCACTGACCAAAGTAGTCCTCATCAACTCCATAAGAAAGTGCAACACTGCCAGACATGGGGGCTTACACACGTCTATCAATCCATATAGGTGCAAGCTGAACAAACAATGGAGCTGTCCCTCTACAACAGAACTGATTATGCTTTATCTCTTTCACCTTTTCCTCACTAATCTATCATGGTGGATAACAGCCCCCCCCCCCCCCAACACTCTCATGATGTGATATTACAGTGGGCATATCAATGACTGGGTTTAGCCAGAGTCGAGAGCAAATAGATAAATAATAAGAGGGAACAGACGCGGTACAGTGTGTACCTGTTGCTAGGGTGACAGGGCTACTCAGAGCTGCAGTTATGTCACAGCAGCAGGGAAATCCAGCAGCCACAGCACTTGGCTTGCCTCATGACGTCTCAACAGCTCTGCTGCTCTCTCTTCCATCACAAGCACACAAATCAAAGCCCAGTAACATGAAGGCTGCAAGTTTAACGGCAGTGGCTTTAAACGGTATGGACAGAGGCCAAATGACAGCATCCATATGGGCAAAGCCAGTGTCAACTATCAGAAAAGGAAGGGGTAATGGAAAATAATGAGTCTGCGTCGTCTGTGCCATATAAGCTGCTACTATCATGAACTTTAACACAGTTTAACATACTGTCAGTTTCAGTTCTGGCTCTGGACAAAGCAAATCACATTAACCTGAGTGTGCTGCTCCTACTCATGCTAACAAGTCTCTCACAAACCTACATAATGGCACATTTACACCGGTTCATTTGTAAACTGACTTTTTTTAAACTAATTTCAGAGGTTGTTCAGAGGTTCTCCAAATAAAAGGGGAAGAGAAGTCTGTCGTAACGCACTACTCAAACTTGAACCCTGTCAGCAGAATATTCACAACGCACTCTCATCAAGATCGCCACACCCAACACAGCGATAACAAACTGCACAGGAGAAGTAGGGCATTATCTGATTATATCTGTTTTGCATCATCAAACTAGCAGTGTAAGAGCATTTTAAAGGGAAACAGAAAGGACCCCCCCCCCCACCCCAACAAAAGAATAGTTAAGGGTTAAAAGATCACTAAAAATGATAAAATAGGTCTAAACAAACATATATATATATATATATATTTTAGCTCTCAAACATATCGAAATTGGGTGTGAAAATTAAATAAAATGAATGTGGGATACTTTAGATCAAATGCACAGCTTTTGTTATGTAGAAAAATGTAAGTATCCATAGCAAATCTCCACTGGGATGGGCAGAGAGAGAGAGTTAAAAACTTGAATGGGACATTCTCCTGTATAGCAGCCTTAAGAGGGACCTCAACTCTGAGCTCACCTGAGTAATGGAGCCCCCTCGATAGGAGATTGCTGAATCCGGATGCATTCTGGTCCCTGGGATGCCCTTAGTGATACTACCCCCCTGAACAGCTTGAATCGAAGCTGTAAAAGATGGTAAGAAAGAACAGGAGCATTAAAAGCAGTTTAAGTGGAACACAATGTAAACTATCATTGGGAATAAAGGTTTGCAAAAAGGTCTGCAAGGTTGGCCTGCTAGCCTGTGAGCACGGCTGCAACCAAAACAAATGCTATTGATTGTTTTGATCACCGTTTGTTGTCTTAATATATTTACAGTGTTATTTATAAGTATAATTTTCAGTCTGAACACCGTTCCTACTGATGCAAGAGTGAAAGCATGGCTTTATTAAGTTTTCCAAATTGATTTTTAAAAGGACAACTGAAGTGTTGAGGCACCACTGGCAGTAATTACAGCTCTGATTCTTCTTGAGTTTGCATCTAGCAGCTTTGCACACATAAATGTGGGCAGTTTCTCCCATTCTTCACATCTCTCTCAAGCTCTGTCAGATCAGATGAGCTTCAGTGAACAGTGAAGAGATTTAAGTCTAGCCTGGGCCACTCAAGTACATTCAGAAACTTGTCCCAATGTAACTCTCCAGTGTGGTCCTTGCTGTGTGCCTCTGGTCACTTTCATGCTTAGGAGGTAAATCTGTTCAGCATGACAGTGCTGTGCCAAACATGTGAAAAAGCTCATGATTTCACTTTGTTATTCAAGGTTGTATGGCATCTTGATTGATGTCAAAGATTTTATCAAATAATTCTGTGATGCAACAATACTTGGAAAAAGTGAGTCTGAATACTTTCCAAGACGCATTGGTTTCCTTCTTAACCCACTACACAGGACAAGGAGAAATGTACTAGTACCAATACCAGTTTACTGCATAGGGAAATGAATTGAAAGTGAAGTCACCCACCACGTCCAGCAGCACTATCATGAGGATTCCCCTGGGTCGACATGTTGTCAGCTTGGGAGGACGAGCTGCGAGGGGACAACTGTTCCTGCTTTATCACAGGGAAAGGTCCTGCTGTATAGTGCATGGCAGTTGGGGAGAAGAAAGGGAAGAACAGAGAGACAGCAATGAGAAAGACATGTCTATGCTGAAGCAACATGATGATCAGTCCTCAATATCAGTTGTGATGGACGCGGAAAAACTGAAGTGCAGTAGTCCTAACGGACAATTTTACTCACCCACTTTCCTCTGATCCATCCAAGACAACCCCATCTGTGTGGGGGGCATCTTCCCGTGGTCCAGCCCATGAGCTGGGCTGTGCAACTGCACTGGGGTGCCCTGCAGAGACACGTATTTGTTTAGCCTATACGGATATACAGTATCATTGCTCTTGCATAAAAATAAGTTGGTCAGATTCAATCAATTCTTACCCATGACTTAATACCTTATATAGCAAATATTTAAGTGTGCTACTAAGATGATATATAATTATAAATAATAATAATCATTATTATTTCATTTCTGTGGGCAAACAATGATGTAAAAGCCCTAATCTTCCTTTGGATGGTGCTATACCTGCGTGATGGAGCCTCCTGGCTTGGTGGAGGAAATGAGTGGCGGTGGCTCTGGCATCGTGAGTGGCCTCACTGCTGCTAGCCTACCACTGTCCTGTGGCAGACTAGAGAGTGAGGGGTGGCCCGCCTGCTGGAACGCTGGAAGGCAGGAGAGATTATGAGATTTGGATTTGACCGATTGATTGTTGGCAGAGGGTTTCTAGAGGCATTTTAGCATCAAGAAGTAGAGCTTTTGTTCAATTAACACAGTATGCAATACATATTACAACTGAGGCTTGTTAAGAATATAAAGACAGGGCAGGACAGAGAAGAGGACTCACAGTTGAAGTGGAGCAGGTGCTGGTCGTGGCTGATCTTGGCCATGTCTCGCGGGGACATAGGGTAAGGGGAGAGAACTGGTCGACCCAAGTTAGAGGTCCTCAGGTCATCAGGACCCAGTGCCTGCTTCTTGGCATCACCATGTGGAGAGAAAGCCCGGGACTTCTCTGCAACAACAACAACACACAAACAGAATCAGGACCAAAGCACAGCACTCAGCTTGACCTCCACTAATCCAAGAAGCTGTCCTTTAGCCACCGCTCACATTGTCATCCGTGAGCAAACAGAACCCCTCACGCCACTTCCCAGCCAGGGTGATATCACCACTGAATTAATACGCCAACATACACAACAAGCCACTGCTAATATTTATAGTAAAGTACACAGTAAAATCCAGCAGAGGAGGTGATCACTCTGCATTGTGGTGAAGGTGTAATTAAAAAAGGGAATGGTGTGGCAAGGGGTGAACCTACTTAATCCCTGCAGGAGGGTCAGTAACCACCTCTCGTTGCCTTCCAGCTCTGAAGGGACACAAACACACCACAGATCATCGCATCCTCACAGATTTCTTCTCTCTCAAACAAAAACATGCACTAACTACATAAACACTTTACTACTATTATCACATGATGTGACTTTTGTATTCGCCAACAACCAAATGCTAGCAAACAGTAGCTACAATATAGCTAGTAAATATGTCTACACCTACCACTGTGGCAGGCACTGAATAAAAAGCTTTTTAAACCCTTTTCTTTTCTAAAAGGTCATGAAAAAGTGGTTTCTTTACTTTAGAGTTCACAGCTGCTGTGCCCAGTTGCTTATAAAAGACCTGTCTTTGTCTGGACTGTTGCTAAAAGTCTTACACTGTGCTCTCAGAGATTCACATTCCACAAGCTCACAGTAAGTGCACTGAACTAGACTATATTCCCTTCTGGGTCAATAGCAATACCAGATCATTTATCAGTTCCCTCTCCACGAGTGTCCCAGAAACACTTGAATACCCTAAGCACTAGAGAACACAGACTCAAGGTTAGAGCGTGTAGCAAGGACCAACTAAGTAAAACTAGATCAAATGCTACTAAAACTGCATAATATGCAGCACTTTCATTAACCTCCATTTTCATTTTACCATTTAATGATTCCTCATTTACAGTGCTAATCTTGTTTCCATAAACCCGTGTATCCTACCCATTGTATTTTGACAACAATTGACAACTTCAGCAGTGCACCATGTTATATATACATAAAGCCTGCAGAAGAGTAACACTAGGGATCGTACAGAAAGAAAAGGATGGCATGGGAAAAAGACGGAAGTGGAGATTAATATGAAACAAATGCTGGAATTTGTGAGAGCAGTTCCTATATTTGTAATTTTAGCAGCTTGCAAAACATCCTATACTGTTCTAAATACTATCTTATTTTGTGTGTGTTGATGTGTATTGATGATTAAATCTAATAGCAACAAAAGGGTAGTTTTCTGTCATGATGGAGGTGTGCGTACCATCCTTGTCGCTGGTGGAGGGGCTGCGCGGACGAATGCGAGGGCTGCTGCTGTGAAGAGCCTCCCTGTCTCTCTCTGCCTGCAGGGCGTAAGGCTGCTGTTTGCCTGGCGGGCCTGAAAGCTGCTGCTGCTGCTGCTGTTGCTGCTGTTGCTGTTTCACCTCCTGAGAGGACTCCCCATGAGCCATGGTGATCTGTTGCTGGTACAGTGCCAGGGCGTGGGGGGGCAGCACTGCCTTGCCACCCCCACTCCGCTGACCGCCCTGCATGGAGGCTTCTGGCATCTACACACAGGATGAGAGGAAAAGAGAAAAGGTTACAATCACACCACACACATAACACAAGCCCACTCCTACCTGGCATTTGACATATGGTTAGCCACATACAGTATCTGATAAACATGATAGCTAATAAGCATCTCTTATTTCTTGGTAAGCTAAAGTTTCCCTAATGCTTGGGATCTAATTTCTTCTCCACAAAGCAATCTATCTCATCATCCTCCATCTGGCTGGGTTATCTTATACAAATATGACTTAACAATTTCACCTGCTGTACTGTTATCTCTGTAAGCAGAGAGACAGGGAGAGCATTGATACCACTGCAATGGAAGACTGTGTGTGTGTGTGTGTGTGTGTGTGTGTGTGTGTGTGTGTGTGTGCTGGGTAAATCAGTTTTGTGTTACAAAACACTACCTGGGTCAAAGACACTTAGGAAAGCTGGAAAAGCTGAGATGCTCCGCACCTAGCGGCGTGTATTTTTTTTTTTTTTTTTTCCACACAACAATGTGGCACACAAAGTTTAACTAGTGACTCACAATAGGTGGTATAGCAGCAGCCCTCTGTTTGAGCTGTTTCAAGTCCATGGGCTTCTGCAGTGGGGAGGATATGACCCCATCATGAGTGTAGTTCAGCAGGCTTGGCCGTGGAGAAGTCATTCTGCACACACAGAGATAGAAATATGTTAGTGCCTTCTCTTATTGGCTTTGCACGCTTGAGCCCAAACACATTATTTTTTCTAATGCAAATTTTAGAAATCTAGAAAAAAGAAAACACCATAAACCAGGGCAGGGGTTCTGATTGTGTTTCCATCCCACATGCCTGCCTAGCCATTCTCCCAGGAGACACAGAAACCTCACTCACTAAACAGATTGTTTAAGTATTTAAATAATGGGGAACAGCAGGAATACATGGTGGGGATGTGTGTGTGTGTGTGTGTGTGTGTGTTTGGGATATATGCAGGATGTGTGTTGACAGAGACTGAGACTGAGACTGTGGAAACGAATTGCAAGTAAAAATCCATATCCATGTCTCGCACATCTGTCGAAAGCACACAACATACTCTGAATCACAGACAGACACACACTTTAATGCACAACAACACAAAAGTGTGTGCGCACACACACACACACACACACACACACACACACACACACACACACACACACACACACACACACACTCACTCAATCCCTTTGTTTGCTCTGGCAGAGAGGGCAGCGTTTCCCTTGGCTCTGCCAGTACATGCAGTCTGCTGTCATGGAAAAAATTTAACAAATACCGTGCAAACAAGACTAATCACTTCTCCCACGCACTTTGACACCCATTTCTGGCCTCATTCACAGACACACATATTTCATATATTTATTGTGTATGATTATATAAATATATATATATATATATATATATATATATACACCCACAACAAATATATATTCTCATTCATACAAAGTGCAAATAAAATCTCTGGGTGATTGAAAAGAGCAACCTGTGGTGTACACATAAGTGGCTTGCCAAATATGGCTTCACTGCTGTACAGTGTAGCTAGGCAACTAATAACACTTCATAACCCTTGCTGCTTTATTTTCTGCTATCTGCTGTGGTACACCAGAGAAGTAGGACACCTAGTAAACCACTGCTCAAAAACCAGAAGCCCTTTGACACTAATAACCACAAGCAGGCCCGGATGACATCATCAATAAAACAAAACAGGAACGAAACAGTGTAACATTTTTCATTTAAATGAATGGGACATTAATATTCTTTATAATTTCCACTTTACCTCTTGCTAAGAGTTCTTACCTGCTCTTATCTGCGTTGTCTGCCTCCTCTACTTCATCAGCGCTACAAGTGGCACTAGAGTCACTGTCCCCATGGGAGCCTGTTTTGGCCCCATGGTCCTTCTTGGAGCTCTTGGTAGAGCTTTTGACTTCCTCCGTCTCTGCTGTAGGAGGTTTTTTATCTGTGGCATCGCTGGGTGGAATTGGCTGCAGCTGCTCTTTGTTGGGCTCCCCTGTCTCAGTCTTTATCTCCTGCTTGATGGCTGAGTCTGCATCTTCCTTGACAGGGGGTTTGTCATCCCCTGCCTGGCCCATGTCTGACCCAGATGCCTCCTTGTCCCCGCTGTTGGAGCCGGCCTTTGACCTGCATGAGCCTTCCTCCTTAGCCTTGCTGTCCTCTGATGAGTGTGGTGAGGGTAGGCTCTCTGTGTCAGAGCTGTTGTTGGCTCCACCTGGCAGGACAAAAGGAAACAGATCAGAAGACAAGACTGGGCTCATATTGTAAATCATGTTCTATCTCCTTGTCTTTTTTTGTTCCATCTTTTCCCCATCTCTTTCTGCTAAACCAGATTCCTCACAGTGCCAGTCTTCTGCCTAATCAGGTTTCACTGTACAATGAGGAGCAACACAAAACCAATTGGGATGATGGACGAAATCCCCCGGGGCTTCAGCGCTCTATTGTCAAAGTACAGTCTATATACACTCAGTGGCCACTTATTTAGGTATACATGTACAATCTAATGCAATCCAAGACAACAGCTCAGCCATACGTCCTACCATAAGAGAATGCTATTCAGTTTTGATTGACGCTGTCAGAGAGGTATTAATTATTACACTATATGTTTAGTATTTGGGGGGACACTCAAATACTAAATACGACCTCAATAATAAACATAGTTAACGTAGTTGAATTAACACTTCTCTGAAGCATTAAACCAAAAACTGGTAATTATAAGCTTCATAAATTTAGCATTAAATTATATAGGTGTACCCAATAACGGTTGCTGTGAGTGTACATATTAGCTAACCCTGTAGAGGAATTTATTTCGCTTAAGTACAGTACATCTGACAAAAAAAAACAGATCCATGGCAACAAGCGTATTTTAATTATCTTACATAATTCAATACTGAAGCACAACTAACCACACCAAATTTTATATACTGACATAAAACAGCATCATTTTTAAACAGTAAAAGATTCATTATGCTCCTCAATTGATAAAAGCAGGTAACATAGAACTGTCAATTTATACAGTGTTTAGTTTTTGCAATTAGCATTATGTATGTAGCTCTTGGGAGTGGTGTACCTTCTCCATCTTCAGGGGCCTCCTCTTCATTGCCGCTGGCTCCTGAACCCTCCATCTCCTCCTCCTCTGCTGCATACGGGGCACTGGCTTCCTCATTCTGCAGGGTTTTGCCCCTACGACGGGCCTTTCGCTCTTTCTCCTGGGTCAAAACAAACACACACTAAATAAAAAGCCCAGGGAAGAAAGATCTTCAGATGCAGAAGACAACAAACATATGTCTTATAGCTTAGTTCTGCACAAAAAGCACAAATTACTTTGTTCATCACCACGTGGAGCAAACACGGCTCACAACCTTTTCTGTGCTTACCGATTTCATTTTATGCTGCTGCAGAATCTCATCCAGTTTCTGCCTCTTCTTGTAGTTGAAGTAGAAGTTCTTGCACTGTGACACGGTTTTTGATCCCACCATCTTGGCGATGGCGGACCAATTCCTACCATACTGGAGAAGGCCTGGAATTAACAGATGGACAGGGGAAGGATTAGGACAGGACAGGAACAAAGACAGACATGGAAGACATGTGGTCTTGCACAACTACGTCTCCACTCCATATCAAAGGATATTCTCTATGCAGTTGTAAAAAAAAAAAAAATTATGAAAGCAGTGCAAAGTGCACATGTAAAGATTGTAAACTGAATTGTTATTTTGGTTTATATACTATGAAGAATATCCCTTCAAGTGCACAGGATGGAAGTCTCTCTATGGTAAATCAATAGCCATAAACATCTTTCTCTATGGATCTGTCAAAACTGTAGCACAGCCTGGGAGTTTAGTTCACAATGCAACCTAGACAAAATCGCACTCTCCCAGCAGCAGCATAGCTTGATGCCATATGCTTCCTACCTAGAGACTGAGAGATACAGAGCGAAAGAGTGAGGCAGAGAGGGGAGTGGTGGTTTGGTGGCTAAACCGTCAGTCATACCAATGACATCACTAACTCTTCCCACTGGGGTCACACTGTGTCACATTCTGACTGACTTTGATGTAACCCATTTCCAAGAAACCCTGGTCCTTTACCCAGTCAACCACATGATTGTGCCTTACACAAGAGTCTACAGGCACCCGCGGGGCCAGAGCTGTGTTAGATCAACCTGTCATGAAACAGACACATACACAACGGCACAGAGTAAATGTGCTAAAAGAAGAGATGTAGAGAGTAGTCAGTGAGTAAGTGGAAGTGAATGAGAAAGACGGATAGTGTAGAATTTGCACCGGTGTTTCCCCCCCAGAGTCTGCTGTTAGCTAAAGGCAGCTCATTAACAGTGTGTGTTGTAAGAGGCTTAGCTTACACCACCCACTTGTTTCCTGTGCCAGCCTGACAGGTCCTGGCAACAAGACAGCCTCTCAAAGGGTTGTGGGGGTGGGGGGTTGGGGGGGTGTTATTAACAGGCAGAGAGCCAACACCTCCTGGGATAACCTTGGACATGGGTTCAGAGGTCTCTGCATCTCATCGCTTAATGGAGGCAGTAGGACAACAAGCAGAAGTCCGTGCCAAAGGAGAGGAAAGGACAGCTGTTTACAGACCTGTCATTTTAGAGACTCTGATACCAAGGCTTTATTGAATACAGCTATTAATAAGTAATAGCTACAATAAAAGCAGGTCTATTGGTTGTTCACAAGTTGAATTTCTGGGGTATTATTCACAAGACTTTCTATTTATGTGTACAGGAATACTTATAATCAAGATATGAAAATACACATAAACAAGTCACCCCAAATATGATTAAAGTATCCAGAAAACTGTAACAATTCTTAACTTCAATCCATCCCTTGCAAAGCCAGATCTATTATATGTATCTGTGCACATATGTGGCATAAGTCAAACACTACCTACAGATATAAAAACACTTTTGCAAAAAGGGCTAGAAAAGCTGTGCACCATCCAGCAAATGTGAGAAGACGTATAATATTCACTATCATGCTGAGAATTTATTAATGCCAGTATAAAAAGAACTACCATAACAAGGAAAGGTGATCTTCAAGTCTGAGCTGCTGGTGTCTAAAAGCTGCTGCGCACCTACAACCTGTCAAGTGTTAAAGTGGAAGAGGTTTTTCGGCTGAAATATTCATCGCTGCCACTAAAGGCATTGCTAGGAAAGCCTCTCCAAGGAAGAAACGAAAGAAGACCAGTCGGTCTGACGCGCTCCAAGAGGACTGAGACACGTGACCGACACCTATTAACCTTTTACAGCCGCCTCACAAGAGGGGAGGAGGGGGCAGACCGCCCTACATGTCAGACACCCTCCAACCTGCCTGAGTACACACAAACATACACATGCTCAAATAAACAAAGACACAAACAGCAGCATAATATCACACACATTCAAACAAAACACTCTGCTGCACCCACTGAACCTGAAGTAATAACAGTGCTAAAGATCACTTTGTTATGACCTCTGGCTACATCCAGTTTATTCAATCATATGCACGCACACAAAGCACAGTCCCAAGCAGCTCTGGTTGACTCAGGGCCTTAGTTGCTGGAGCAACACACATGGAATAAACATCCAATCAGCAGCAGCAATACTGAAGCAGGTGGTAGCCTCACGCCCAATCAGGACACTGTATTCCCATTTGCTCCTCCCAGAAAAAGTCCAATCAACACCTGGTGCAGCCACAAAGTGGTTGTTCCTGTCTGTCACATGCCTGTCACTCCGGCCGTCGTCTCGTGGCCCAGCAGTGGATAACACTATCAGACGGTCCGATCTCTGGAGGGCCAGCCGGGAAGCTCTTCAGGGCTGGGCCTTCCGATCCAGAGCAGAGGAGATGAAAACAGCTCAGTCTCGGCGCTCTTCCTGCCAGCTGGCTTGATACTTGAGCCGGTGTCAGGTTGACATGCTCCAAAACGGCACATGCTCCTGGCCTCTCCCCTCCTTTTCCTCTCACTCGGTCCTCCCTGTGCTTCGGTGAGTGCTGGTCTGTTCTTCTCTGCCGTGTCTCTCCCCAATGGCGGTCGTCTGGGAAGACTTCCACAGGAAAGTGGGACTGTGGGGCGGTGCTATGTGCTCAGCCTCTCTCTCGCCTCATCTGATCTCTCCTCTATCTCTCTTTTTTTTCCCCTCCCTCCCTCCCTCTCTGTCGGTCCGTCCCTCCCCCTACCTCAGTCTGCCAGCAGGCACCGCGGCACGCACACACACACACACACAAACGCATGAGTGAGTACACACTCACTCGAACCCTCTCTCTCTCCGTCTCTCTTGTTAATACTCTAGCACACAGACGCAAACACACACTCAGGCAGTCCAAGAGTAAACAGAGAGCAGAGAGAGAGAGAGAGAGAGAGAGAGAGAGAGAGAGAGAGAGAGAGAGAGAGAGAGAGAGAGAGAGCAGCACAGAGAGAGAGGAAAGAGATATAGAGAGAGCACAGCCACTGAGCCAAAGAGACAATGGAGAAAGGGAAAGGATACAGAAGTGGAGAGTAAGCAAAGAGAGAAGGGGGGAGGAGGGACAGGAGGGAGAGCGAGGGAGTTGATGTTGATACCATGAGAAAGCATAAAGGCTTTCACATTTTTCCTGACTGACCTGCTTTTCATCTTGAATGTGACCTCTCTCCAGTCTATAACAACACAGAGTGAGGGGAGAGACAAAGTGAGTGGGGGAAAGAGGCACTTGCCAAATCTTCCACAGCTCTTGCCAATCTGGGCCGTTGCCATCTCCCATCCAAGAGAGACGGACAGAATGAGAGACAGAGATAGAGCAACAGTGGGGGAGAAAGACAGAAAAAAAGAATATGGTATTCTCTACCTGCTGCTCCTTTAAATGGGTTCTTCCAGCAAGCAGAGCAGGGGCCATTATCCAGCTGCCTGCCTGCCTGCACCCAAGCAAAGCCTGCCAGATTAGTGCACTTACATAAACGCCAGCCAAGAAGGGTGCACATGCAAACACACACAGCCTGGACCAAGTGCACACAGACACAACCTTTGCTACACATATCTTGCACGCACATACAGACACACAGGCAGAGCTGGTGGGTTTAAGAGAGAGGCTTTATAAAGATTGGCCGTCCCTTGTTTGAGGTACCCGTCTTTATGAGCAGTGAAGACAAGAGTGATCTATCTCCGAGTGTGGCCATGCCATCCTTGACGGCAGCGCTAGCTGGCGCTGCCATGCTGGAATGCTGATGTCCTGCCAGGCACAATAAATGCCATTATTCAGATCTGTTTAGCTCGAGGGGATAAACACATTAGCATCAGGACACCTAAGCCCCTTTAAAACATATACATGTCAAGCACCTGCAAGGGAGAGCACCCTGACAAGCTTATTCAATAACTACGAGGAAATTGTGGGGGGGGGGGGTGTTATGATCTTGGAGTGTGAGTTCTTGGAAGGGGAATCCCTTTTGGCAGGTGTGGGGGTGGTTGTTAGAACTGACGAAAAACGGCAAGAGCAGCTCCTCCTCTTCGGCCCTCGGTACTGTAGCTTGGGCTCTGTGGTTGTGGTTACATAAGCCCTTCACAGAAGCCCTGCTCCCACCGAGCTGCCAGGCTAATCCTTTGGGATGGAGAGCCCCACTAATCCCACTGCAGGAGAATGGAACTGAAGACATTAACTGGGATTACTACACAGGACCATGTCCAAGCCAGGCCAGCGCCAGTTATCGCAAAATAACCCCTTAACACACAAACCTGCACGCATACATAAACTCCAAATTGCAGGACACCACACACACACACACACACACACACACACACACACACACACACACACACACACACACACACACACACACACACACACACACACACACACACACACACACACACACACACACAGCACAAGACGGTAGCGATAACTCCTCTAGACCAAATATGGTTTCAATATCACATTCAAGCTTCTGATAGCTGCTTGCAAGACGCACTTCATCTACTGTTGATTACAAGAGAGGACAGGTTAAATTAGTCAGAAGCAGACCTGAGAGTAGAAGAAGAAGATGACACATCATCTACAAACGGCCACAAAGCAGCTGCCTTGCAGTGAAATTGCACTGAGTCATGTACAGAAAGCAGGACTTGACATTACAAAGAGAGTACCGACATTTAAAAAATCATCTATAAAAAGGTGCATTTAAATACACAGCTCAGGCTGATTTTCGGTCATTTAAAGATATTCATAAATATCAACATTACTGCCTGTAGCACCCATCGCCTTTTTTGTAACATGAAAATATGTTTTTCTTAAAAACCCAAACAGATGAGAAGCAGATCTGACGACCGTCAATCTGGAGTAACAGATCAGTGGGGAATCTTTACTATAAAGAATACAACAAGTACTACGCATAAGAAAACTCTGAGGGTGAGGAGCTCATTACATCAGTAACTGAGACTCAAGGACTGCACACAACAAACACTGTCAAACACACTCACACAGGGCGCTAGTACTAGGAAAATGGGAAGAATGTCAGCGACCTCTGTGAATCAGCCATAGGCTCTGGGTAATCTTCAGTCAGAGACAATAAACAGGCTGAGTTAATGACTGCTGCATTTGCAGGGGCTGGCTGATAAGAGGCAGACTTTACAGCCCGCTTGATAAAAAGACAGGCTGCCTTGACCCAGAGAGACGGGGAAACGGCTCCAAAGAGCAACAGACCCAGTCCAGGCAGACCGACGCATACACGCATAGACACAACCTAGCAGCACGTGGCAGTTGCTGCCTCACTAACAGGAAGTCACAGCCGCATCACTTGTCTATGCTTTCAGAAAAACAGTGCTTGAGCTGCTACTAGTGTTCTTTCCTTGACATCTCTATTATAATGCACAGTAACTGTGATAAAGTTACGCTTCACAGGGAGAAGAAAAGTTTACTCCGTATTACCTTTTTTGGCAGTTTCCATCTCTTCTTCAGTCCAGCGAGAGCTCTCATTCATTTCCAGATTGGCTGTTTAAAAAAAAAAAAAAAAAAAAAGAGAACCACCAAGTTAGAGAAGGCGGGAGGAGGAGGGGGGAGTGGGCAGTTGTCACAAAGTCAGTTAGGGAGTGACTGACAAGAGGAAAGGAAGGAGAGAGAGAAATCAGAGAAGAAAAAAGAATAAGAGGGTGGGGGGCAGGGTAGCTTGTGCCGTTTGCCAGTGAGGCACTGCAGCGTGGGTCGCTAGGGACTGTTTGTTTAAGATGGAGGAAGCAGGAAATCCAAGGAGAGAAGTCAGTTAATGATTATAGACATAACAACTGGCTTCTTTCCCTGCACAGGCCATAAGCCAGGCCGACCCTGGCCCTGCCTGTCAGACAGAGGAGCAGGAGCCTGTGCTTATGTGTCCTCTATATGGACCTGTGAAGGCCACAGTGGGCCAGCTAGTACTGCTGCCAACAGGGGAACAAACAGTAGCGGAGGGGGGCTGCTGATGAGAGCCCTTACAGCCAGAGTCACCTGGGGATTCCCTGTGACTAAACCTGTGCTGCAGGAGCGACTGCAGCATATCCACACAACTGCTGAAACATCAAAACTCCCTGATAGCTTGCAGCAAGAGTGTGAGTGTGTGCACGGCTGACTTACCATCTGCGAGGAAACAAAGAACTCAACAGGAGGGACACTGCTGACACACTGAGTATCTTGTCCTTAAATAATACTTTTGTCTTTTGCCAACAGATGGGATTTAAACTACATATCTCATGCAGTCATTTAGGGGAAAAAAGCAGTGAGGGCAAGACTGAATGTGAATAAGAGAATGAAGACAAAAGGAACAACAGTGCGCTCTTGTGGTGTGGGACAGGAGGCCACAACTAGATCAATAGGTGACAAAGTCAATCCTGTGGTATTTAGCTATTTTACTATCTTAATGTTCACACCTAGTTAGAAATAACAGAAGTTTCCTTACAATGAATACTGAATAAAATGTCTTGTCATGTCTGTGTGTTTATCAGGGACATTACAATGGTTTGATTGTGATTTGACCAACAATTCATTTCACAATGTTTACCCACATCACCCTGTCCGGTTACAGTATGCAATGTGACTGTAGCCGCATGCTAAATGTATTCTGATGTTAAAAGAACCATAGACAGAGGAGCAAATTGGCACTAATTTTGGTGCAGTGCAGCTGAGACTGACCGAGCTCATTGTTGAGTGGCGGTGTGGTCGTCTCCTCCACTTCACTGGTCATAGAGCGGGTGATGCGGCCCTTGCGGCGCCCCTGGCTGTTGGCTGTGCGTCGGCCCTTGAAAGCCACAGTGGGCTCTTTGTCCTCTGCATCTTCTCCAGAGGTGTCATCCCTGCGTTTGAGAAATGTCAACACAGTCAGCAAGAGATACACAGGGCGTTTGAAGGTGTACATATGATGGGTCACTGATATAGGAGTCAAAGCCTTATACACAGTCCACTGATTTTTGGGGCAGCACTGTAGGACACTGATAATAATCATTAAGACCAAAAAAAAGCAGTATTTTTTTTGTCAAACAACTAAATGTCCTCAGTCCAACTGAGCATGTGTTTCACTGCTGAAGATCAGACTGACACGAACAAGAATTGAAGATGGCTGTAGTACAGACAATGTACAGCATTACCAAGGAAGATGCCAAGTGTCTGCTGATGACTATGGGTCAAAGGCTTTAGGCTATCACTGACGAAAAATGGGGCAACCAAATATTAAATATGATGACTTTAGGTCTACCTTGATGTATAAAAAGTGCTTTAATTGATTGACGTCAATGTTCACACCATCAAGTTCAATCGCAAAGTTGACACATGAACCTTAGTCATTGTTTCCTTTCAAACCCCATGTGCTATCGTTCTACGATATATGGGCCATGCTGCTAATCAGAGGGATCTAATCAGTCCCCAAAAATGTCTCTTATGCTTTTTGGCGTCGACATTGCACTGGACATTTTGGAGAAACCAACTAGAGAATGCTATCGACTGAAACACAAACTGTGACCAAATGTGAAAGTGTATACAGATACTGCTTTTTCTTTCTTTTCCCCCCCGAAGATAACTTATCGAGTGTCAGCACAATGGCATGCAAGGAGACAGCCACTGAATTTGAACCCACTGCACCTCCATTCATCTTCCCAAAGCTCCATTAATCTTGCTGAGGGGAGCCGGTGGCACACTAAATATAGGCAAGCCAGCTGTGCCAGGGACAGGCAGGCAGCAGGGTGTACTGGGAGTCACGGAGTCCCCTGGCCTCGCCTCCGAGCAGGGAGGCAGTAGGCGATGCTTCATCATCATCTTCTAGTCCGACACAGCTGCTAATAAATATGACCTGCTATTACTTGAAACTATTGTAGCGCACTGCCTCAGCTGACATCATAATACAGTGCATGAATGCAGACATAGACTGTTGCATTCATCTATTAATTTTCAGGCCCCAGAAAGCAGTGATATTCCATCTGTTGTTTTGCATCCTTTGCTGGCACAGTGCCTGAAAACACCCCCCCCCTCCACCACTGCACCCACCCTCCCACCCACACAGACACACATTCCTCCTTACACACTGAAATTTCAAATTGACAGCTAGGTTAATCGTACTGCTTATTTTCCCCACCAAAAAAAACCCAGACTAACAAAATAAGCACAGAATTTTGAAAATGACACTTGGCATCCTATCGGGAAGGGGAGAAGCATAAACAGGAAAACAGCTGTTTTAATAGGGAGAGCGAATGAACGCTTGAATTTGCTGAGGTGGAAAGTCTGGCTGGAGGTGAGGGAGTAAGAGCTCATGGGTTACAGAATGATTGGATTTCCAGATCCGCTCCCCCTAGCCAAAATTTACTCCTACTCCATTTGCTGAAGCCTGACCTGGAACAATTCTAAAATAGTGTGTTGGAGAAATGGGGAAAGTGAGAAGATTGTTGCAGCTGCACAGGTTCATACCAAGTGGCAGAAATGCTTTCACTCGGCTGCATCTTTTCTCTCACTCTTGTCAGCGTGCTTTTCTTATGAATCAGTAAGTAAAGTCATCTTTGCAGCGCCCAGTGTTTAGAGTCACAAAATTCAAAAAGGTTCAGTCAGTATTAAAAAGCGACTCACTTCATTCCATCTTCCTTGTCTTCAGCTTCATTTTTTTCTTCATCCCTCTCTCCCTCCTTTTCTTTCTCCTCCTTCTCCTTGTCTTCCTGGCTGCTCCGGTGCACTTGTTGCTGCTGCTGCTGCTGCTGCTGCTGCTGCTGCTGCTGGCCGTGCTGCGACAAGGGAGACAGAAACAACAAGGCACTCTGTTAAAAGGATAATCCCAGGTAACTGGATACACAGAGTTACCAAAAAAAAACTCTCCTGTAACCTGTATACCTTACACACACACACACTTCAAAACTGTGCAATTATCACCTAAATCATTTTGTATAGTATTACAAGTTTTGTTCACTATAGACCAGAATCAATCATTGACCTAGTAAAGGGTGGTTATTGATTTTCTGCCCAGATAATAGTGCATTATGCCTGCAGAACTGATGCGACAATGAGCAGGGGTGTGAAAATAATGCCTCCATGTATGTCAATAGGTAAAAGTGACTGTTTCACTTCAGCAGATTCCTCCAATATTTCTCTATAATTACAAGCCACAATCTATCTCTTTTAACAACATACATTTTTTTTGCTTACTTGCAAACAGCAAGTGAGGAGGCACTGATATCCAAGACATTATTCAAACATAAAAAAAAAGCTGCAGATGGTACAATGTCTGGCTGGCTTTTTGATGAGATAACACAACCCCACTATGGTGTTTGCAAAAACACAGAAACGTGAAACATAAAATAATTCTTATCTTTGACATTTCTACAGACTTTGTTTCACTTGTTTAAAATACAGAGCAGTTACTAACCTAAAAAATCAAAACAGGATACGAAAGTTCCGAAATATGCCTTTTAAGCACCCAGAACCACTTCCTTGCCAATTTCCTGCCTGTCTGGGCTTTGAGGGTTAGAGTTCAGATTAGTACAGAGATGCAGTCTGACCAAAAACCTTAAAAACTGCTTAATATTGACCAAGCAGACAGACTTATGCTGATCACTCCTACGTTATTTGATATATTCGCAGTTGCTGCCTTTGGCCTAATGCTCATCCGCAGAACGTAAACCTTTGTTGATCTCTTTACTACAATTCTGCTCTAAAAAAAGACATCCTACATGTGGTTCCTGGCAAGGGAACATACAAAGGACAAAAATAAAAAGACAAGGAGAGAGAGAGAGAGAGAGCCGGGGGCTATTACTTATCCTCACCATCTCTCCACAACCCAAACACAATCTCTATTAGTATTTGCAGTCATTCTGCCATAAAGCACTGCACTTTCTGTTCCTCCTCTGTAGCTACCTCCCTCTGTGACTGAGCTACTAGTGCTAACTGCTACTCAAGAGATGTGGAGCAAACCGCCAGATAATGAGCAAGGTTTTTTTCAGCAAAGATAAGGAGACACCTTCCTCGTACCCACAGGAAAAGGTCGCCAGTAAATTAATGTGCCATTTCCTTAGCGCCCACCACTATGAAGTTTAACCGCTGGCACCTGATCTGAGGGTAAGTAATAACTGAGCTCATTAGCAACAGAAATGACCTGTGTTTAAAAAACACTGTCAGTATGGGAAAACTGCAGACATGACGGCATTGAGCAAAGTGTGGCACTTGATCAGCATAACTGTGTGACCTTTGGCGTTTCTCTCCATCATGGGAGTTCTGTGGCTTAGACTGCCTCACTGTTCTGCAAAGACATCACTATAGCTCCAGTAATGGTAGTGAGATTGAGGCCGTGCTCATACAGGACATATTTTAAGTGATACAATGCCCCATTTTTACTAGTATTTAAATTTGTAAGTTTAAATCCTTTTGCACGCTGTTTCTG
Source organism: Enoplosus armatus (assembly GCF_043641665.1). NCBI lineage: Eukaryota > Metazoa > Chordata > Actinopteri > Centrarchiformes > Enoplosidae > Enoplosus > Enoplosus armatus. The sequence continues at coordinate 20,812,527 of NC_092183.1, read as the reverse complement.
CACGCCCGATACCTCATGTTTATCTGCGTATGCCTTGCAAAGCGATCTGTGTGCCTAAAGTTAAAATTCTCCCATTCCACATAGAAACAATGTCAATGCAACTTTCTCTCTGCTGTCAAACTGGATAAAATCAGAGTCAAATCTTTCTTCAGTGACTTCCACAGTACACAAGAAAAATAGGGGGGAAGTAAGCAGTGGCATCAGGCCTGGAGTGTAATGACTGAAATGGAAATGAAGTTGACAGTGAAACAAATCAACTAGTGCTTGGTATTAGTTACTATCATTAGATAAGTTAGCTGAGTGACTGACAGTAGCTGACTTCTTGGTGCCTAGCACTAGCAAAAGGAGACTCCCAATCACTGCCTGAGCAGGTCAAAAAAGACAGAGTCGTGCTCCTCAGATATTCAGCCTACAAACCTTGTTGTATGATTGGGCCTTGATGTCAAATAAAGCTCTTTTTTTTTTAACTATTGGCTTGAAAGGCGAGAATACCTGGCTTCTTCCTCTACGTCTGTAGTTCCTCCGCACTATGTTCTTATAGTTTTCATTCTTTTTGGTCAGGTAGTAAAAGAGCACACACTCCGCCACCGTCTGAAACATGAAAGAAATGTCAGGTTTTTTTTAACAATCATTTCCTGAGACGAAAAAACATAAAGTAAAACGGAAATGAATCGATACCTTTCTCTCCAGAAAAGACGCAATCAGACCAAAGTTTTTGGGGTGCTGGATGAACCTGTGGGAGCAGAACAAAGAAACTATTGCAACCTGGAATGATTAGAAATCCTTGGCGTTTGCTGAAGGACAAAAAAAAAAAAAAAAAAAAAATAGATCACAGAATAACACACACTTGACTGAGGAGGTCACGTCAGTGCTGACACAGAAAAAGAAAATTCAAAACAAGATTTAGCTTACTCCAAAAAAATAAAAAACCCTCAAACCTCACTAAATCAAAAATTACACCACAGTCACTAGTGATCAAGTGTCTTACTGTATGTTTTGGATCAAAGTTATTAGAAGAAACTGAAGCTCTTCTGTTTGCATGTGGGTAGACTTTAAAGTCACTGATTTTGTGTGGGTTTGATTGGATCTGGCGGCTTGAAACGCCTCCTGTCGTTTCTCACGAAAGGGGAAGACTCACTTCCTCATCAACAACTTATGGACCCTTTATTGGTCACCCATATCTCACAGGAAGTAAAAGCCATACTTCATTTTTGTTGCTTAAAAAGAGGCACTTTGTCTACAAAATGAGAACAGAGCTGGAAACTAATATGGGATTTGATAAAAAATTTGAAATGACAGAGTTGAATGTGAAAAGCCTGGGAAAAGAAGTTTGTTCATAAAATGTGTATTCTGGGTGCAAAATGCCAAAGCCAAATGCCAAAATGTTGCTGTCAAAAGCCATATTAGGTATCTTTTTACTAAACCCAATCCAGCTGCTAGGAAATGAGGATAAAAGGAGATATTTTTCTATTCAAAGTAGAAGAAATGGTGTCTGCTATTATGACTTTTCTCAAGTGTTCAGCTTACTTCTCTCTGAAAGTGTCCTTCTCCTGTTCGCTCCACATGTTCATAACCTGACGGTCCTTGTACACCTTCATGGGGTCATCCATCAATCCATTCATGTTGATGAACTTGATGCGCTGCTGCTCAGCGTCAAACAGCATAGGAGGGATGACCGCCAGTTGTCGCATTTGCTTCTCTGTGTTCTGGCACCCACAAGACACACAAAGAAACCAACATCCTGGAGTGAGTGGGTTGGTCTCGAGAGGGAAACTATCTGACAACATGGTGCTTATATGCTGCAATATATGAAACCTAATGGAAATACATTCTGCTTTTAAGTGTGGAAGAGTTCAAGACAGGAGAGGAAGTTTAGGGTGTCTCGTTGGCTCAGCAGGCTAAGGCATGTTCCATGTTACATCTTTCCTGTCACTCTTCAATTTAAACAAAGAAAAAGTCTTAGAAATGACATAATGTCTGAGGTTAGGAGAGAAGAGGGGAGTAAAGCAAAGGCACTGTGCTATCTTGAAGAGACTGGAAGGTAGAAGGCATTTCTTGAGATTTGACAAGACAACCCAGTGGTGCCACACTGCTCAGCTTAATGGGACCTGGCTGACGCGAGAGGAACAGGTCTAATGTGTGACTAGTGGACATCACAGCTACTCGGAGCATGGTCCTCCACCACTTACCACCACACCTGAGTCAGTTTAAACTGTGAAGTGTAACTACAGCAACCATGTCAGCCCAAATAGCATGAATTTGGCTGGTACGTATTCACATAATTTACCTCCGAGGGCTTGAACAATTGCTAAAAATGTTTTCTTAGACAAGACTGACAGTTTTGATACTGAAACTTTTCCAAAAGCAGCTAAATCTGCAGGCTATTACATGGTTGTGTTTAGTAACCCACGACATTTACCATTCTCTGCCTAAAAGTTTAGATTCACCATAGAACTATTATACAGTGAACGAGTGCACAGACAATAATTACTGTTGCTGGCGCTATGTGTAGACTGCGCATGTTATAAATGGAGGAAAGAGAAAGGAGGGAAGACTGTAAAGAGAGAGACAGGCAGTAAAATCTGCCAGAAACTCAACATTTTGAGTTTTGGGAGAATTTCAATTGAAAGCAGCTGTGCTGCTGTGCTTTTCGCTACGCTGTGGTGGCCTTAAAGGGCTAGTATTTAGCTTTGGCTAGCCCTGCTAACTTTGCTACCACAAATATTCCAGTGGCATACCATATCATCTGTATAACAGCTGTATTATATTCCAATATTGGGTGGAATATGCTTCTGAAACTGAAACTGAAGAAGGCTTGAGACACATTCCTGCAGGCTATTTTTTATGATATTGTCCCCATTATCTTTACATCTTTATTACAATGTACTGCATGTGAAATCAAATAATATGAAATATTATTATACTATATATGTATATATGTTTTTGTATGAGGAAGCCAAAAATAGACCTGGCTTTTTTTATGTCAAGTTCTCATCCAGCACCTCTTAGACTCACGGTTTCATTCCTGGTAGCAGTGCCAGCCTTGGCGTGTGTGCCACTGAACACAATCAGACATCCAGATGTCTGGCCACCACAGCAATTTGAACTTCAAGAGTGTGATAGTGTGAACACAAGTGTTGCAGTGGAACAAGTAGAGGGGCAAACCATCTTTAACAGAACAGCTTACCTCATGCTCCGATATTCCATCAATGATCTCGGAGACCTCATGTTCACTGCGAGCTGCAGACGAGGCCAGCCCACCTCCTCGCTGCCCAACACGGCTAGAAAAGGAAAAAGACAATAAGACCTGTCAATCAAAACTACCCACATGTTACTGTAAATGAGCTACCGACACCGCACAATGAAACAATTCCACAGTCATTTTTTACCTTAACAGCAGTAACTAGGCAACAAATCAAGGCAATTAGTCAGTTTCAGAAATTAACAGAGTCTCTTTTACTCTGTTGCCAAATGCAGAAAAGGTCTTGTGATCTCACCTCTGCATGCGCTCCTGCAGCTCTCTTTGCTTGCGGATCTCTGGGAACTGTTTCTCGTAGTACTCCCGCACCTTGCTCTCCTTGGCTCTGCGCCGCGGGTTGTTTTCGATGCGCTCCACCTTCTTCTCCCAGGCTTCCATCAGCTGGTCATAGCGCTGGCAAAATTTCTGTTCCTGCAGCACCACAGAAAGACAAAGATCTCAGTCCACTGCAGATCCACTTCAATATCAACACTATCCGTTTCTGTCTTCCCTTTGATCTCAGGACACAAAAACGAATGGACCATTAAGTCTGAGGAAGCACAAGTACAAACATTTAACAGTTACTGCTGAAACAAGACATCCCCCAAAGGGCAGAGTGATATTTTAGGCTGTCGTAACATTGAAAGATTGATTTTCAATAACTATGCTCAGTCCCTTAGCTCTCTGTCTTTCTGTTGTGTCCTACCATGTACCTGCAGATGTTCAGAGGGGGCAAACTGATATGTAGGTATTCTATGGGGAGTCTGGCATTGAGCCTACCCTCTGGCAGACGACAGCCCACTGTTTTCCCAGCTTCCTCACAGGCAGGCTGTAAAGCACACCATTAAACCTGGTGGAGACACAACCCTCTGTAGGCTCATAAACCACAAGGTGATGTCTCCCCACACTCTGCCCACGAGAGCTACCTCCCCCACTTAGACACAACACAAAAGAAGACTGGACATTCGCCCACAACTTGCAGGCTTTGATACACAGGGCGTCTACAGACAGTCTGTCGTCACTATGAATCTAACTTAGTCAACCTCCTCGTGTAGATTGGACTGATGATTGTTAGACAATTATTTTCCCAGCAATGTGTACTACACATTATTTGGCCAATATTGTGCCTTGTATTTATACTCTGAATAGGGAATGTGCGATGTGAAGCACCAGTTCAAGTTGACAGGTGCAATGAGAGTTGCTCTGAAACACTGGGGGTTAATGGCTAAACAGAGGCACTGAAGAAAGGTTTAAAATTAGGTAGAACGCAAAGCCACAGAAACTGGAGTGTTTGCAAGTTAGCTAACTAGCTAGCTCCTCCATGACACCCAGACAGGCGCTACGGTGGTCACCAGGGGACAAAGTTTGCGAACACAAATAGCAAAAACCTAAAATACTGTAACAGGATAATAGAGGCATCTAATTCAACTCTCCTTGATTTCACTAAAGCATTTTGCGCTTGGAGTGAATCTTAGATCATGCCTACAGCATTCAAAAACAGAAATATTTCAGACCTTCCCAACCAGAATTTAAGACTATTTGATACTTTTTAAGGCCTTTTATTAGTAAATGTCAATTTCAGACAATTTAAGGTCCCCCGGCCACCGTGGACACAGGTGCTGCATTTGAACTGTTGTTTCTGGCCTCACATGAACTTGCAATGATAATATGCAGAGCTGTGGGACAGTTATTGCTGGCACTATCTCCAAGGTTGGAAGCAGTTTTAAAAAACAAAAAAAACAAAGCTATTTTCCCGCCATATTTCCTACTTGTGGACAGATTTGCAATAAAGATTTTCTGTCAAGCCAGATTTTAAGATGTCCGCCTGGCTGTAGCATCAGAGCTCACCCCATTGATCCCTGCTTTATTTATAGTCATGCTCTTTGGCTCAGTCTCGCTCAATCACTGGCAGACAAGAGCGCAGACTAACCCTGTACAATGCTCATTATAAGTGCTTGGCTGACAGTGAATTCAGCCAAGTATTAAAACAAAAAAAAATCGAGGTTTTTCTTTCAGATGACAGTATGAGAGGATCTTTTTGTTTTTCCAAAAGAAATCGCTTCCCCAAGGCACAGTAAGAATACTGACAACAGATCGTGCACAGGGCTTTATTCCTCTTTGGCCTAAAATGGCCACTCACTTCAAGGAGCAGCTGGCCCAGTTTCACACTAGTCATCCGTCATGGGCTGAGTCCCAGCAGAGAGTCAAAAACTGTTGAGTTCTCTACTTACCCACTGCTTACGAGCATGATTTCTCCTCTTGAAGTATAAGATGAGCTTCTTCCTCATCGCCTGGTTTCTAAGAGGGATGAAGAAAGAGAGGCATGGAGAAGACAGAGGGGCAGAGGGAAAGAAACAAAAAGGACATTTAGGAAAACACTCCATTCAGACAGTGAGCATTGCCTTCATCACATCTGTCACATAATAAATCTAAGTATATGATGTTCTCCAGATCCTCGGGTACACATTGTGTACCCTCTGCACTTTCTCTGCCTCACTTTTTCACCCAATAAACAAACAAAAACCACACTCACTCACTCACTCACTCACTCACTCGCACAAACACAAACAATGCCTGTCCTTGTATGCCACCGCTTGATAAACTCAAACTTGCTTCTGGGTGGAAAGGACAGCGAGGTGAGCCAAACTTATAAAACTTGTCTGGGCTGGGAACAGCCAGCCACTGCGCTTCAAATAAAGGTCAGGGCCAGTAATCTCCTTAGGCAGCCACTCAGTTGGTCTCTTTCTTTGCTGCAAGACAGAATTTTATTCCTGACACTTAATCTGTCAGTTGTAAGGTCACGTTCCCCACTGATTAATGTAATCTTATTCTACATTAGTCACTTCAGCTGAGCCGCAGGGTCCTTCTGGTCACAGGCAAGGACAGAAGACGAGGAAGTGGGCTACTGGTGGCATATGAGTTTTTCTGAAAATTGGAAGATAGCATGATAACATTTAGGGTCTACAAGGATAAACACACAGGATGACCTACTCTCCATTTCCCCAACATGTTATCTGCAATAACAAACCTTAGTTTAATCTAAACAGCCTTAACCCCCAACCTACATAAACACTCACCCACACATACAAACAGACACATACTGAGCCAAGCCATTGCAACAGAGAAGATAAATACTGCCAAATCCAGCAAGATACAGTCAATATCCACACTTATCGTGGCAAATATTGGGTGGGAACTAACTTGGTATGGCAAAAACAGGACTGATAGATTAAGCCCTTTAAAGACAGAGATGGCATTGTCCTCTGGACACCAGATGGCAAAGGGAAAGATTAGTAGCCCTGAACCCCTGCGAAAGGTTTCCTTTGTCCCGCTCTAAGCCTGTGCCATTTCTGAGATATCGGAGAACACTGTAATTTAGCATAATACCTCCAAAACATGATGGCTGAAAGATTCATTATATGCACAGTTGTGACAGAGATGTTCTCCAGCGGTACAAGCACACTGCATTTCAGACTTCACAGTTCAAAGAGATTTTGTTTTCATTGAAGTCTGCATATGCAACGGGTATTGGCAAATGTATCATCAGCTGAGTGGTAGAGGCGCTGTGTGTGCAGGAGATGAACTGGGATGGGGACTCTGATGCTGAGAGCTCCACAGAGATATTGGTGCTCATCTATCCCAGCAGGGATGAGTGCCAAGGTTATCAAACCGGTTAGCAAAACAAAGGAGTCAATTGTGCTGGCTCAAAGCAATACAGTGGTATTTAATAACACACACACGGAGGGAGAGAGGAGAGTTTTCAGTTAATTCCTTTGAGGCAATAATACTGATCAAACGGTGCAGGGATCAAAAGGAGCGAAGACAGAGCCGTGTGTGGCTAAGGGGTCAGACACATCTTGTGGTATGCCACTGCGCCCAAACCACAGTGCCAATGGTGGAGACAAGCTATTATAACCCTCCGACAGCCCTTTGATGTGCCTCAATGAATTATGGTCCTTAAAAGATTACAGATGCACATAAGCCTCATTGATAGACATGGCAGGGCCACGTGAAAGTAGTGTACTCTCTGCTCCCCTTACTGCAGATATATACTAACATGAAATTGACGTGATTTATTAGTCGTTCACCTTAACGCAACCTTGGATGCTGAGAAAAGCATCCTGCCGTTAATAATTCATGTCATAATATCAGGGTCAAAAAATTATATCAAAAGTAATTTTAGTCCATTTTCAGAGGCAATAGCTATGTTTTTTCTTGGTTGTTTGTTCTGTTTTTTTTGACTAATGCAGCTTTAGTTTGCAGCAAAAAGACATAACTAGAATTCAAATATGACTTGCTGTTCCTTTGTATCCATCTATGTAAATATAGCTACTTTAGAGTTAAAGGTTGGTCATTTTTGACCTAAATCCTATTTTTTTATGTGGCCTTGTAAAATATACATGTATATTTTCTACCATCTTGTTAGCCCAGTAGTGGTGGAAGCTAACAGCAGCTGGTAGTCATAATGTGAAGCATACAAAATAACCTCTGTGATATAAAGTTACTGTAGCCTTAAGTCACATATTGAAGGTCCTCACAACAACAAAAAACGGCTCGTCTTCGTACCATTTGGAAGTTTCAATCAAAAGCATTTTTATACCTAACTAAAAAGGAGAGGAAAGGTGTATTAAACTCAAAACTTAATCAGATATCAAATTCAAAACATGAATGCACACCATGAACACTGCTCTTACATAACACTAGAAATTGTAGGAATGGATTCAAGCAGAACTGTCAGAACTTGACTGCAAGTAAAATAATTGCATTTTCTTAGCCTATAGACCAGCTGAGTTCATCACCATCACCACTGACAGTGCAGGTCCTTTTCCATAAGGAAATTTGCATTGTTTTCTTACCCTCTGCAGCTGCCCTTGTTACACACGCTTATTCTAGTAAGTTTCAGTACTAAGTTTACATACTGACAATTTCACATCCTCCTCTGAAATGCCACTCTTTGCAGTCTGCCAAGGGGGAAGGGTGAGTTGAGGTGTGGGGGCGGAGACAGGTGGCAAGTGTCTCTCACTGAGGCAATATACTACCACTACGGGAAAGCTGCTAAGGTCACCAAGTTTCAATTTCCACTGGTAGTAGTTTTAAGATTACAGAGAAATAAAAAAAAAAAATACAAGGACCTGCCCAGTCCCATAAACACAATACAACAGGAACTGTCTTTGTATGCACCATTTATATTATTTGATGGAACTAGTGGGAGTTATCAAATGTGTACACAAACAAATCCCATAAATACAAGTCAATAATAAGTCTGTCTGTAGTACAGAGCAGCTTCTCCTTTTCTGGCCCGTTACCCTTTGATTCTAACATTCTCATCAACCCAGCAATTAAAGTTGTTACGTCAATTCAAGTTTGGCATACTCTGCTAGTTGATTTTCAATGTGGCCTGCTTAAAATGCATTATTTACAATTGATGATATATTCAACGACAAATTATTTTTGAATTTAAAATGTATAAAAGGGGGCACCCTGGTAGACATCCCCATTCTATCCCCCACATTTCCTGTCACTATCCAATAAAGGCAAAAAATGCCCCCCCAAAATATCTTTAAAATGAATAAAACAAAAATCCATCTTAGAGATCTGTGGTGACACGATTTGCATATCAACCAATCCTGCATGAGCTCTCGTATCGATGGTTAAACTCTGCAGCAGAGTGTCATTTATACTTTAAACGGCCAAATCTAAAACATTTATCAATGTGGAAGTGTGTAGGCATGTGTAGTGACAGACTCACATTTTGATGTTCTCATGGTACTGCTTGGTATCAGAAGGCTGATTGTAGAGAGGCTGGAACACAAGAAGGAACAAACACATCAAACAATCAGCCAGATTTTCACTCCAACATTCCGTCAATATAATTCTCACCTTGCCCCAAATAAATGTAGGATTTCAATGTTTACAGAGTCTGACTGACGGAAGCCCAATAACCAGATCGAATTCAACCCAAGGAACTCACTCATAAATGAACGCTGTCCAGGACAGAGGAGAACCTGTTTTGTGTAGCGTCTTGTCTGGGCTCAATGGGTAATTCACTCAACAAAACCAGGTGATCAAATTCACTGGGTGAGACTGTGTGTCCAAGTAAGATGGACAGATGTAGTGTGTGTGAGCAGATTTATGACAAAAACTAACAAGCGAAAAAGTATTATTGCAAACAAGGGTAGTCTGGGAATTAGTCAAATTTTGAAAATGTAATGAAGTAAAAAGTGAGCGGCAGGGTTGAGTTTCTATTCTCAGTGGGTTTGGGTACAAGCGACCTGCTGATGTGAGTCATCTTACTCAATGTTCAACATCAATGTGTTCAATATTGCTTTGAGTACAGTAATCAGATATTTTTACTTCATTACTTTACACCCCTGCTCAAGAACTGGGGACATCATGTGATTCAGACTTGCTCCTCGTCTCTCCCAAACATCCTGTATCCCTCTAAGACATGAGAGCAGGAAAAAGAAAAATACAAGAACAGAAATATGACACAAAATCAAAGTCTCCACTCACCAGTTCTACCCTGGGTCCCAGTCCCTCCAGTATCCTGTGAGCCTCTTCTGCCTTTTTCTGGTAAGGGAGCAAACAGAAGTAGTTCATTAGCCGGCCGCCTGCACCTCTGCCATCACCACGGCAACGCAGCGAGCACGCTCGCTTGATCACTACGGCTACACCACTGTTGGCTGGATGTATGGATGGATGGAGAGATGGATGAACCGACTATTATTAGAGCTTTTAACTCAAGCTGGGCCACAGCTCCTTGCCTCGGCTCCCTCTCTCCTCTCCCAGAAAAAAAAAGAAGATTACTCACCTCCCCTGAGCAGAGAGAGGTAGAGAGAAAGAGCAGGCAGGCAGGAAAGCAAGTGGGAGTGGAATTGAAAGTGAGTGGGAGAGAAAGAGCAAAAAACAGGGAAGGGGGGGGGGGGGCTAAAGGGCTTTGGTGCTTATCTCATCAGAGACATCTGATGAAAGACAGAGAAAGATCTCACCTCTAGCTTCCTACCTACAACAATCAGCCTTAAAACAAAAAATCCTGGCAGTGACCATAAAGCAAGAGAGGTGAGGTGTTGGGGCATGAAGCTGGGCAGCAAAAACTCCCATCGGTGTCTCTGGGTGACCTCTCTGCAGCTCTGCTCCTCCATACATTTATATTTAGCTCCAGCAGACAAATGTGCGAGCAGTGTCCCAGACTACCCCTCTCAATGTTCGCTCCGCTCTTTTCCTCATTCCACTCTGTACACCCTCTCCGCTTCATCGATCAAAACAGACCCTCCTTGCTGACACACCACATGCTCTGTTGCTTTCCATCTCACTTCATTTCCGTCAGTGACCACGCAAGTGAGACTGGCAGGACGGACACATTCACAGACAGGATGGAGGGACAGTGAGGGAGGGCTGGATGGAGAGGAAGAGACGCTGATTACAGAGACAGAACCTGCCGGTGTGTATGTGCACATCAACCTTTATTTCTTCACCACCCGCCATGTCGTGCTGCTTCCTTGTCCCTTTCACTCTGTCTTCATTGTAGAAGTAACACAGGAGGTGTTCGGGATCTACTCCTAAGTTTATACAACACTCACGCTAACAGACTTGGATGTAAGACCCCAGAGGAGCTCACGCACACAGCTTAACTTGACTCAACACAGGCTTCCAACTGGGTCACCTGCGAGTGAAGCCAAATGACATGGCTACACTTTTATAAGTGCCCTGTGCATTTCCTCCAAGACATAAGGCAAAAAGGAAGCATTGATGATTTACATTTGCACATACTATACATATCATTCAAAGACAAATACAGTAACATGATGCTACTATTCTTCCTTCAGTTGTCTTGAAGTGATCCACGTTATTCCTCCTGTTGCTTCTTCACTAGTGAGTAGGTGTAACAGGCTGCAGAGTATTGCCTCAGAGAGCTCGCTCACTACAGGGGCAGTTAATGAGCAGCAATTATTAAAAACCAGCCTTTCATCCACAGGGACTACGGCGGCTCAAGGATTTCTCTTCTTCCCCTTCAAATTTGCTTAAAGAATCACGGCATGAAATGAAGAGAGCATAATACTGTTCTCAAAGCTCTTGGAACATGGCTTCACATTTAATGCTAGAAATGACAAATTTAGCAATGAAGAGAGAGGGAGGAGTGGGTGGATGGGATCCAATGGAAGCTATGAAGAGCATTACCTTTTCTCTAAAAGTGTGGATAATTACTCAGAGAGAGCTGCTGATCTTGTAACTGCCATCTCGATCCATCTACACCACACACACACACACACACAGAGGCTGGCTCCATTACTTAAATTATGCCCCCCTGTGGTAACACACAGGACTGCTACTCTGGCAGTGGCTTTACAAGCTGTAAAGCTTAGTAACTGTACTGTTGCACATGCTGCCTGCAGTCAACAAGACACTTTCCCCAGCGGATCACATCTCACTTAAATAAAACGTTCAACGTGAGAAAACTCGGGACATGGCTTTGAAAATAACACTGTGGGAGCTTATGCGACTAAAAGTCACAGCATTACAAACCTTCGTACCTTCCGTGAAGGAAATGAAAGAGAAAAACGGGGAAAAAAAAGAGAGAGCGCTACAGGGCCATCTTAATACAGCATAGGCATGAGGATTTAGCATAGCTCAACAGAATTATGATAAGGCAGTCTCAGTGGGGCTGCCTTCTCTTGTGTTCATGTCCATGACGGCATGTCCCAAATATGAGAAGAGTGAACTTGACTTGAGCTATCCCCGGCTTTGACAATGGACTGTCGGTAGAAATGCAGCTGTAATTCTGTCTGGGGAAGCTGGTGACACTGAGCCCAGAAGGGACAGATGACACCGTAGTGACACTAGCTCAAAAAGGCATGCGGAGGCTAGAGATGTACTGTACATGTATGTAATCAAATATACACACACCACACAGGCATACAATATTAAGCTTTAATGTGACGTTATTACGGCATTTACACGTAGACAATTCAGGCGCCTTGGCCGGGTTGGATAGCCATCCGATATCAAAAAAAAGCCTAGCTTAAATGCATGAAAAGGTGTAAATGCATCTGTCTCTCCAGAACACATACGCAATCTTTACTCCTCCCAAGTGTAACTACGTATGACATTGATCTGTAGAAAAAAGTCATTTATACGGTTTGTCCCCTGTGATCATGGCAGTTAGAGTGACACTGAAATTAGCCATTATTCTTCTTGTAACATAGAAGGCAGGCAGAAATGGCTCCAGCGATTTAAACAAATACAGTCATACTGACAGGTAAGAGGTCATCATAGCTTTAAATCAGATCCAGTACAACCACTGAATTGCCTGACTTGAGAGAGCAGTGATCTGTATGGGTGGGGGTGTAGTGGAGTGGGTGGCGAGAGTGAGAGCTTGTGAAGATGAGCAAAACTTTTGTGTTGTTCGCAGACCATCCATGCAAGTCATCTATGCGTTTGTTTCAGATTATGGACAGTTGTCAGCTTGCTGAACTGTTGTTGTAAATAAAACTGTTAAAGATATTCCTCGTTTGGATTCTATCAGTATATGAGACACTTAAAAAGCCTATATAACCTGAGTAATGTTAATTCATTATGACTCAACAAATAGCAATACATGTTATAGTGACTAAAAGAATGAATATGTGTGGATGAGTGAATGCTATTGTGTAACTGTAGTATTGGGCTTAGCGTGAGTGAAACTAGAAAACAGCTGAAGGAGCTGGTTAAGCGAGAGAGAGAGAGAGAGTGTGTGTGTGTGTGTGTGTGTGTGTGTGTGTGTTAGGGTTAGGGGGGCAGGCAGTAGGCCAGAGTACATCCTGCCAGTTAGGGGGAAGTGGAAAGTGTTACAGAGGTCAGGCTACATTGTGGAGTAAGCCATGAGTCATTCTTAAACTTCAAGCCTTTCAGATGAGTCTTGAGCAATCTGCAAAGCTGCGCTGTTGCATAAAAGCGCTGCAATTTAGCCGGCTTGATGACAGTAAGGGTGAAAGTCATGGAGGACACTCCTTGTACTGTGGTGATAAAAGGGCTTCTCAGGGCATTTTGGTGGTTATCTGGAGGCACCTGTGCAGGTTAAAGTAACATCCCTAGCACTGTTAAGGATTTAGTCTCTTGCTTCATGACAATTAAGGGTGAATGCTTACGTGCTACATGGGTTTGAAACTAAGTTCTCCATTTGCAGTGTATTTTCTCTACACACTACACTGCTTTGCCCCTGTATGAAAATGATTTGCCTTGAATGTGTCAGAGAAGCTGTTCAAAACATTCAAGAGCTCTTTTCCTCTGAAATATGAAGTTTGAACAAGCCCCCTATGGGAAACTAGGAGTAATGTTAAAAGATGTTGAATCTGTGGTGTGATAAGAGTGTGAGAGGAGTTCCCCGCTTTAGATGCCAATTCCAATAAAAAAGGAGACTTGTGCATTTCACCACTAGGGGGACTGAGAGCACTGAGAATCACTGCTGCATATTATGATTGCTGTGACTAGGAATAACTTAACACTTCCAAATAGCTTTATATGACCTCCCTGCTGCTCCCCTTTTCAATTCTTGAAAGAATGATTAAGTTTCTATACATACGTGACAAAAGACAAAGATCTGTTTCAGTGTGCGTCTGCGTCACCTCATAACGTGTTTGTGTGTGTGTGTGTGCGTGTGTGTATGATTCATCGTGCCTGTTATGTTGACCTTTAGTAGCTTATTCTGTTAGGCAAGACTTCTGCCTTGCCTGACAGTAAAGAGTGGGAGGCTCAGGTAGGAGAAGAACACTTTGTGGTGCTGCTGTTGTTGACGAGGGTTTTTGAGGATTGCATCAAGCAAGATAAATGAAAATGATAGATCTCCAAGACAGAAATAAGTCCCCTAAGAGCCCCAGTATGCTGCTCAGTATTATACACACTAGAAGAGTAATCCACACTTTGTCTATGAAATGTAATGAAAAACATGATGAAGGACATACACACTATGGGGCCCTACTTGTAGTAAAATTAGGGACTGTCTGTGGTTTGTTCAAAGGTGTACCTGCTGGGTAATCTAGTTTACCTTACAGGCACTGTCTCCATCTCCAACACTGGCTGCCCTATCCCTGACATTATAACCAAATAACGATACCAGGCAACACAATATCCAGAGGACATAATAGCCTGGCTTCATTTAGTTTGTTATCTTACATCAGCCCAGTTAAACAACACAGAACCATTCAGCGCTCTCACTTTTACATTCACTTGTGGTAATGAATACACAGCATGTGATCAAGTGAAACCAAATTCAAATGCAATGTAATTTGGGCTCGAGTGGTGGGCCACAGATTGAGCATCTGGGGTGTGTGTGTGTGTGTGTGTGTGTGTGTGTGTGTGTGTGTGTGTGTGTGCGCTCTACTGACCCTGTTCTCATCGTAGATGATCTGCACCAGGCTGCGGTGCTTGGCCTCGCTGGGTGGCGGTGAGATGGGCCGCTCTGGCTCATGGGGCTTTGCAGCCTCCTCCTCCAGCTGTTGCTGTAACACACACACAAAGATGACGGTTAACAAAAGGTCCCTGATCTTCCAGGAAGACCTGTGGCTCATCAGTTCCTGTTGCAAGGTTAGAGAGTGTGTGTTAGGTAACCGGTCCTCTCCCAACTCTCCAGCAGGGACAAGACTAACTGTCCTATTAGCTGTAATAGCTATTAACTCCCCAGGGCCTAGTTAATCAAAGAGTTACTACAACAGCCTGTAAATAAAGCCAATGCCTGCTGTGTGGCTGGAACATACAATGAGAGAGAAAATTAAGAGAGAGAGACAGAGAGGGAGAGACACAAAAGAAAAATGAAGTGGGAATGTGGGAAATTAACAACAGACAAATACTGATTCCTCTAACTTACTAATCACCCTGGCATGTAACCAACCATTGCTTGGAGACTGTACTCCAGAAACAGTGAATTTTAGGAAGCACTGTCTACTGTGAACAAACACAAAGAAAGATAGCAAGTACGAATTTGGGGGTTGGCAGAGAAAAATGTGAGGAACTAAAACAAGAGAATCTGGCAGGGTCGAGGCCCATTAATCTTTATCTTTCATGTCGGGTTCAGTCAGTGCTTCTTTGTCCATCAATCTTCCCTTGAAGGTGTACAGAAAGAGAAGAGGAGAAGCCTGCGCTGACATCCAGCATAGCATAAAGAAAGAAAAGCAGTGTTTAGAACTCGAGCCCATTTACATTTAGACACTTCTTGCATCTTTGGCAGAGTGGATAGCTATCAGAAATTGAAAAAAAACAAGAAGCACTGATTGTGCATTCTATCCAGATGTTGAAAAGGCGTAAACGGACCAGTCAGGATCATTAATCCTCCCACACTACGTCAATAAGCAGCATGTAGAAGTAGCCACTTCCTTCCGCCTGTGATAATGGAAGGCGATAATGAGACAAAAATTATTCAAAGATTTAAATTATTTACACATGGAATTTTCCAATGCAACACAGAAAACAGCAGTTTCAGTCATAAAGAAGGCATAAGCTGCTGCTGTATGTAGCATTTATCACATGAGCAAAGTCCATGTCTTGCGTATTATTTAGCAGTGCAACTCATCAATGTGTCTGTTAGCTACTTGTTAGCTTGCTGGCTAAACTGTTTTAGTTATCCAGTCAAACTTTGGTCTTCCTCAATCTTCCAAACCAGAGTATGTTAGGGCCTTCCAAGCTTGTAGTACTGATATAACAAGAACATTGATACGTATTTCCTGCTTTTAGTCAATTATTTTATAAAGAGCAAGACCAAAGGTCTGACTTTTGATTAAAAGCTTGACAAACATATAATTTGGCAGCCAGTATCTACTGATATTTAGCAATTAAAGGGTCTAAAAGGTCTCTTTAGCCCCTGAACCGATCTACATTTCAACTTCATGTTACTGTCACAAACGTTTAAATTTCATACCCCCATTCAAAAAACAGACAGAGAGATTTTCTGCATCTTTGTCTGCATTTCAAACACCATGTATCCCATAACTTTGACAATTCTGAAAAAAAAAACTGTCAGCAACAACGATTGTCTGCTCAAGTGAACAGAAAAACCTTGTGACCCTGAAAAAATAAAATCATTACTTCTTTGACATCTTTAACATCATATTTTGCCTGAAAATGTCAGATACGGTCTCTATGTTGTGCAGGCTATAAGCTGGAGGCAGGAGATGAGTGTATTCAGCTGTAACTTGCTGTCTGGATGCCGAGGCGTTCTTACAGCTGATCTACAGTTAAGTCAGCCCCTCACTTCCCCCTACTCCTCCTTCTCATCTCCTGTCAGGGGCTTCGGAGAGGGGACATGCAGTCTCCAGAGGATCCATAAGAGAGTAGAGCAAGATGGATCATCATGTGCCATGATAGGCCTGGATAAGCATCTGGTGAGGGAAACACAGACATTCCCATAGAGACCCCCCCTTCCCTTTCCAAACCCACCGCAGAGTAAAACAAAATAAACCAGCCATCCTGAGCTTGGCTGACATGACACAGGCTGGCGGTAACCTAAGCCCAAACCCCCGCCCTTCCACTAACTCTGCCAGAACTCTTTAAATAAAGTTTTACCGTGCCACTTAATTAGTCCAGATGTTTTAATGCTTGAAGAGAGCCGGACTGTAAAAAAATATCCATAAAAGCACTGCGTGTGTATTGAGGGAGGGTGAGGGGTCTTGGTTTATGCTTGTAAGCAGCAGAGCTTAGCCTCTGAATCATTCACAAGTTTTAACCCAAAGGGTGGAATCCATCCATTATATTTTGGTTCCAATTGCAATTTAGTCAAATACCCAGATTCATTAACTCTTGTTAGTGTTAGTTACTTGGAGACCATCCTCGACCAAATAACTGGATACTTGGAAAGACCCTATTTTTTACTCTGACATTCAACATAATCAAGCTTATCATAATCAATATTTTAAGCTTATCAAACCAATATCTCTAAAATGGGAAGCTCCAGGAGTGTAAGCTGTGAAGTAGTTTGTGATATTAGTCTGTGAAACCAGCGTTAGCTCAGGCTGCTACAGTGGAGAGATTTCGATAGTATAATTCAGTGGTCAAGAGTCATATCATTAGTTTTAATACTGCCAGATGAGACTGAGACAACACATAAAATAACAACAACACATAAAATAACTTAATACTGTTACTTTTGAATTATATATCATAATTGAGAATAATATATTATATATTATAATACATATAATAACAGTGTGTTAATATAACAGCATGCATGATGGAGGAGGGATTCGGGTGGAAAAGAGCAAGCTCAACCATACAGTTTCTCTACTAAACATGGCAGGCGGCCAAAAAGAAGACTGTGTGGCAGGGATATGAGTGGTGTAGAAGTCACAAAACCTCCAACATAACCCTCCTCCTCCTCCAGGGAAGCTGTTATTTATAGCCTTATATATTTTTAACCTACTTTCCGCCTAAATAAAAAGCCGAAGAGAAGAGAAAAGAAATGGGAATGCAGCTGCCTAGAGGAGTGCGTGTATAGAATCGTGGCACATTGAGCAAGAAACAGCTACAGAACTTGAATGCAGCGATTACAACACAGCAAAGTCTGCTTAAGACTTTATTGCACTGATGCCAACTGAAGCCTGGCAGGGAACGTCTCATTGGAAAACCACACATGAACATTTCAAACAAGCCAAAAACTGCCACTAATAAAATTCAACAAGCATGCCAGCACTGGCAAAGACATCTACAAGCATGATAAATAAACTCTTAGGTACCTCATAGCTTTTAGGCCTGCCTGTCCGGTCAAAATATGTGCAGAACGCACATGAATGACATCACAAAGTGGTGTCTGCTCAATTTTCTGTTACACAACTGTCACACACCATCTCTTCATACATGGTTGTGCACAAAATAACACCTCAAGAAAAAGAACTTCAAAGTCATGACTACAAACACTAAAAGGTGGCTCATGTTAAGCTATGAAGGTAACATCCACTGCAAAACCCATCCTTGTTGGGGTGGCCACTTTCTTATCACAAAGTGAATGAAAGAATGTAAACACAATTGGGTGCAGCTTATTGTTTGTCGTATTTTCAGTAGCTAGTTTGATATGTTCCCACTGGGAACACATCCACCGAGTTCTTTGGTGGTGCTACAACAATCAACAAGTTAAATCTTCGAAAGAAATATAATTAAATTCCAAAGCAAGCCAAAACAAAAAGTTATGACCAGATCTATAGGTGTGCAGACCTGTTTCTTGCGAAGCTTGCAGATCTGCTGCTCCACCATGGTGATCTCCCTGTCCACGCGGTCCATGTTCTGGATTAGCTCCTCCTTGGAGAAGCGAGCCGGCACCAGATCCAAGTCAGGGTCCATATGGACCGGGCTCACAGGGGAGATTGGCTCCAGCTTCCCCATGGCACTTCCACGATCCTACACAAGCACAACAGAGAGAAAAGGTGACATGGTTAGATGTAAAAGATGTGTATAATATTACGGTTCTCAGTCTTTTCAATTTTACGCTCAAAAGTCAAACGTGAAATGAACTTAATTAAAATCTGGAGGGAGGGGGAAGAATGAGGACAAGGACGATTATTTCAAAAGGGAATTTCATGTGGTGAAACGAAGTATATACGGTGTTTGGATAAAACTGATTACAGTCGGCAGGTCAGTGTAAGTAACTGACATACAGCAGAGCATGAGGACATGCACAGATATGGCTTAACCATCTCAGAGGAATGAACTTGCCCTCTCCCGTTGAAAGCATCCCTGTCTTCCTCTGATTGCAAGGTCTGTAGGTTACTCTACAAGACATCATCCAAACACGGTCTCTGTGTCCTTTGGGAAGGTAACACACGGCAGTAATTAAGTCCTCTGGGTAATGACAGCCAGTGTAGTGTCTCAATGTCACTAGACCACACTAATGAATATGAGGTCACAGCCTCCCTCGCCAGGATTCTGCATAAGAGCACTGGCAGCTGGCTCTGTTTAAGAGACTTTGTTTGAAATGTGAAATGCTCTGTTTTTAAGATGTAGGGGGCGATATCTGAAGGGAAGTACAACATATGTGTAGATCAAATTCAGGAGGTATATATTAGGCATGTCTTCTGGCAGAAAAAAAATGGAAATGGTGTGCGCCTGTCAGTCAAACAATAGACAGCACGGCTCATCAACTGAGCGGCCACACTGATGAGAGAGTAGAGAGAAGCAATTAATCAAACCACTGATCATCCAAGTACAGTACTCCCATGTCAGCATATACACTGATAATATAAACCCCTCTTCAGTACCGTGTTGGAAAATCCCCGGTCTAAATAACAGCTACCACACCTATTGGCACTGACGGGGAACTTGCAGCCTCACAGTGTAAAGCAGAGCATGCAGACACCAGTGCTTCACACAACGTCCCAAGGTTCGTTTAAGCTCTAATTGAGATGACCAGCTCATTAACTTCATGTCACCTGAATGTCCCCCTGATTCATCCTGTGCTTGTTGAAACTTACCAACTTCTTCTTGGACATGACCACGAATCTAGTCTATTACAATGGTAACGTGTGTGTTAAATGCTCCCCAGCCATTACGCCAGCGCAGTTGGAACAATGAATGATGTGTCCATCACCTAATGTTGTAGTGTTTCATTTCAAACTGGAATTCATTAGACCAGACAACCTTTTGAAAAGGTCACCAACAGAACAGTTACCAGTACCCTGCATGATCATCTGCTCTTACACCCCATGCAAGACATTTTCTTTGCAAACTGATTGCTGTACTCCACACGCAAATATGATTTTAACTTTAGCCTGTCTCAATGTCAAGCCATCTGACGTGTCCACGACAGTTTGATTAGGGGTCTTGTGTTCTGATCCACATACACCCTCGAGTGTGCTGCCTTCAAAAAGCCCAGCACATATTAATGCTTTTTTCAAAGTCTGGTAGATCATGCTTTAAGCCAATTCTCAGTAATCTGTTCACATGCACAGAGTGGAAATGGAGTTGCTGTTACATGTGCCCGTTTATGTAACAACAACACACGCAAATGGTAGGAGAGAGCCCACTTGCTCTGCAGGGGCAGGATCTATCTTTTCCTGATCAGTATGTGTGTTCCCACTTTCTGCATGTATGTGAGCATTCTAGACTTCTAGCCTCCATAAATGATTGCGTGTGTGATCCAGCTTGGGTTTTGTTCTGCGTTATTTTTAAACGTCTGAAATGAAGGTTATGTAAGTGGGCTAATCTGGACTAGGCAGGCTGCATTATAGCCCCGTAGACCTGCTGTGATTGAAAATGTCAGTGCCAGAGGATGTTGAGGGGCTGTCCTAGATGAAGAAGCCCGAGTTTGCCAAAGCCAGTTAGTCACATAAATTCACCATACAATAAATACAAAAAAATGGGATGGCTTGAATTTGTCTAAAACAACATGGGTGAGTACTAATCATGTTTGTCTATTGTCTGTTTTGTTTGTAAAATGTGTGTCGAGATGGATGCCTGGTCTTCTACTGCAAACCAAATCTACCCACAGGTACAAATAAACTAACCTGCACATCCTTGAGGGCAAATAACACCACTACCCCCCTGACTTGTGTTGCAGCTAAGCATGCCTCTCAGGGGACACAATCATGGTGATGTAGAGCCAGTTATCGTTACAAAACATGTGTGCATGGTCATCACAATCACACAGATTTCAGAGAGATTCAGAACATAATCTTGAGAAGAAAAAAAAAATGGAGTGCAGTGGTTTTAGGAGGGGGGGGGCAACACATCACAGCAGTTGTCTATTCGTAATGACATTTGTGAAATTTTCCTGTTGCCACCTTGTTCTGCTAAGAACTCAAGGACAGTAAAATGCGGTTAACCATGAGGTATTTGATGGTATGACAACATTATCAAGTCAAAGGTAGTCTGTGTTCGCTTTGTCTGTTAAGCTGTCCCTCTGGTCTTGTGCCCTACACCGTCCTCTGTTCTTGTCAACATTACAGCAGCACATCAACAGCTACTACACCTGTGACATAGTGTGAAAAGGTCACAGGGCCATAGCTAAGCCCTTGGCCCAGCACAGCTTACAGCTTATATGCCCTCAATGACCCCGGTCGCATTTAGAACATTCCAGTGCATGATGTCTCCGGGTTTACATGCATCAGGTTTTTTTGTTAAAATTACCTCTGGGTGTTGTGTGTCTGTGTAAATGTGTTCTGTTTCGTGAGCACCAGCCTGTGTGACTGAGTCACGTAGCCATAGTAGTCTGGCCTAAGTTTATGCATTCCAGACAACACCTGAAAAAGCCATAGACATCCTGTTTTCATGCTACAATATGCAAAGTTCACAATAGTCCACCTCGTTTGGACATCAAGAACAACACAACAGCAGGTGCACAAAGCTACTGAAACTGCGGTGACTGGGGCAAGATTTCCTTATGTTTCAAAGATGAGCCTCGTTATAAAAGTGAAATAATTGAAACCAAAGAAAATGAAACTGCAATATGAAGTACAGTGACTGAAACTGGTCTCATCGGGTCTATGGTCTAAACAAGGTTGAGATTTAAAACTATGAAATGAAAATCTTTAAAATGCAAGAAACATACAGATGTAAGTTGTGTGGACGGCCTTGCTGTGAACTTGAAATGTCACCAACAGCTTCTGCCGACTTATGTTTACTACCCTTTTCATGTTTTGTTCCTTCAGCCAAAGACTGACTGTGAACGCCTCAATTCTATATCATTGTCTTGCAAATGAGTTGAATCTGGACTACTGCTGTTCAGCGGGTGTCTTAAATGCTGGGCTGCATCTACTCAAGTAATCGGACCGAATACTTTTAAGCAAGAGTAAATGAGAGAAATCAAGTGGGTCCGGTGATAAGTATAGCCATGCGTGTGACAAAATAACCATCTCCGGTATATTAATTTGTTGGGTACTTCATTGGTTCATGCTTTTTCTTATCTATAGATATATTTGGTTTGTATAAACACATTTAACATAGTCTTTACTTCAATATACCTTGCCTATAAAACGTGAGAAATATATATTATTCCCAGTTGGTGTCAGTTCAGCACGCCTGCAGAGCAGCCACACCACAGAAAACTCCTGTATTTGCCTACATTAGTCTCATGTTTTACTCAAGATAAAATTTCAAAACAGTCAGAGAAAGCAAAAGTTTGCGGAGCATCTTGTAGTAGTAGGAGCAAGTAGTTTAGCTGACTTCCGTGACAGTCAGTACCGGAGCTGGGAGGCCCTGCCTCGCGCCGTCTGGTGATGCGCTTCCATTACAGCTAGTTTTGTGGTTCTGTCATTTTGAGACCAGACACAGCCTGTAAAGCTTACAGCCTTCCCTGCTGTTGCTCCTGCACTGCTCTGTGTACAATGATGCGGCTATTTAAAAAAAAAAGTGCAGCGATTTAACTGACAAAATGCTAGTTGACTGGAGTCTAGACTTTAAGGAGGAAGCCCTATATACCAATACCTTCTTAGCTTATCTGCGACAAGCTAATACTGACTATGTCAGCCCAGCCTATTTAGTGGTCTGGCTCTTGTTACGAAGGAGGGTCAGCTAACTTGCATAAACCCATTCAGACAGGGGTTTGACTGTCACTGTTTTGGTCCAAAAAGGGTAGCCAGCTTTGTCAGGCGTGGATGTCCGCAACAGTATAAATCACCAATTGCACTGCTCACTCTTTAAGCCATAGGTAAGAATTTATGGGAGCATCCGTGTAAAGAAGGGCACACCTCTCACAGTCACTCATTCTGATCGGATCTTTTAACTTATTCCCTTTTTTGCACACAAATCAGGATGATGGCACAATGGTGTACAGTGACAAAATGTTGCGTTTGTCCTTCTCTGATTTATTGTCCGTGTGAGCCATGATACAAGTGTCAGCTTTGTCTGACACTGCTGGCCTACTCCCTGTTTTCTTGTTGGTCTTTATATCTTACTCCTCCCTTTCCCTTTTTCCCTTCATCTGTGCCTCCCTACACTTGCCCTTTGCCTTGTTTTCAGTTGCATCTCTCCCTCTATACGCACTATCATTTAGTGCACTTGTTCCATGCAGTGATTGCGTCTGACATGACTTATATAATAGGTTTATAGCTCTCAGTGCTCCGAGGGGAATGGATGGCATTCCTGAATATTTCCCTGCTAGCGTAAGAGTCAATGTTATTTTCTTTTCCTGTACCCTCCGTTATTGGTGTATCTATTTACCATTCCTTGGCTGTCTGCCTCCCCTGGCAGTTTGAAGCATTCTGTGTAATGTCAGGAACACCTCCCCATCAGCAGCTCTACACAGCAAGCAAGTCGTTTTGATGTGCAGTTCACACAGTTTCATCCTCAGTCTTTTGAAATCTAGGTCAACTCCATTATTTATTAATTGCTGTTTCACAGCTCCCTTAGCTTCCCACTGCTGCTCACAGAGCTCCAGCTCCTACAATGCAGAGTCTCCTTCTACAACTTCTGGTGTGGTATGTCTAATAACATCCTTTGTGGCTCTGAAGGATGCTGGCAGGATTAACAAAAAGGTTTTGGAACATTTGAGAGAGAAAAAAAAGGGGGTCACAATATATATACATTATGAATGATAATTTCTCAAAATCTAATTGTAAATGTGTAACTCCTGATGGCACCAACAGTGATTTCCCAAAAATACTGGCACATTACTGACACTTAATTATTAATTCAAAAACACTGTGAAAAGCCCTCTATTATGAGCTGCTATTCATAACCAAGTCAAGAACTGATTATTTGTCATTTGCTTGTTGGCCATCTTGGTATAATATTTGCTCCAAACAATCAATATCATACACTGTATTTTTAGCGACTGCTGACCTTTGCCATATCCTCAGCCCCTCCCAGAGGCATTGGTGGCCGGTGGGACGAAGGCCTCATCAGAGACTCTGGTCCCATTTCTAAACGAGGCCGTTTGATCTCCGCATAGTCCATCTCTGATTGGCTGCTGGGCTCTGGCAGGTAGATGTGCTCATAGCGGATATGCTGCTCTTGCCCTCTGAAACAGAAAAAATACAAATACAGCAGTTTAGAGAAAAGTATGTAAAACTACTGAAAAACTTAGATGCACAATAAGCTACAGGCAGAAATTATAATATAGGGCTTGTGATAACAACTCAGTTGTGACTTTCTAGCTGATGAAAGAAAATCACATGGTAGAAATACTTGACCAGTATTTTCCTTGATATATTGGTTTGACATTTCAAATAGACATTTGTGGGAGACAGAGGACAAACTCTAATGACTTTGATGACTTTTCAACTAACACCACTTCATTCACATTGGGACACCCCAAGAACATGCGCGTTAACATGCTAACCGTAGGCATGTTGACAGACCAAAGTTGGCATGGAAGGACAGTATATGCTGGCGTTCAGCTGAGAGCGCAGCAGAGCTCAGGTACAGCGGAGACAGATGAAGTACAAATTAAACTGATGAAAGATGAGCCAAATCTGATAATGTAGGAGGGATGAACTAGTCCCAAGGAAGAACTAATGGAAGATAAGGGTCATGTGTGAAGCTTGACAGTTTGATTGTTATGATCTTTTGTCTGAAATACTAGACCAGGCCTTAATAGTACAACACACGCTTGCAAAGCAAGTAAAGGCTGGAGCAAACAGAATGAGACATAATCAATCAAATCGATGGACAAAAGACACAAAATAAACAATTAAATGATGTGTCACGTCAAACCGATATCCCGGGTTAAATAATCTGACATGTGAAGACATCAGTAACATTGAGACAATATTGATCTTCTGAGCGAGAGGCTAGGTGCTGGTTCTGTTTAAACACGATGGTTTAAATCCCATTTATACAGGCTACATTTAACCACACAAAGACACATTTGTACAAAAGCACAAGATGACAGTTACAGCCTTAGATCAGACTGACCTAAATCTTTACTGTTGTGTTCAAGGCACACACAAATGCCAGCTGGCTTGATTTGGTTCAAACAGAATCATCACAAAAGTAATCACTAAAGACCTTTTTTTCTGCAAAATGGGAACATGCAATAGGTCACTCAGTAGTGGAAAGAAAGGGAGGCAAGAAAATTGGAAATGGTGACTCACTGTAACATTACCATCTAATGGTTTTAAATATAGCAGCATATGGTCGAGCCGCTCTTGTGTGGGGGTTCTGCAGGCATTGCTAGGCAGTCAATGGCCACACACACACAAAGCCAAAAAAGTTCTTTGTATAGACTTGCAGTAGGAGCTATGGCAATCCCTATACTGAACCCCAAAACTAGAACTGATCTGGATGGCCTGGAATGCTAACAATGACACCAGAGGAGGGGGAAGCACCATACTGTAATGTGATCTGGTCAAGATCTGCTCTGTGTGGTGCTAGTATAAACCACATTCTGCACGTGTTCATCACATTCATTAATTCGTTAGTACTTTGTGTGTGTGTGTGTGTGGGGGGGGGGGGCACCAGTGAAACAGACCCTTGGTGTGTAGTCAAATAGTCAAACGACAGCTTCCGAATGTTAACTGCACTAGCCACTCAGATCTGGGAAATTTTATTAGCCCACTTGTAAATGGCTCTCTGTTCTTTCTGAGGGAACGGTTTTCTCAAGACTGCCCTGAAGGCAGATGCCAGAATGTCAGTGACTTTGCTGCCAGTGTCAAAATGGAAGTGGCTTCTGAAGAGAAGAGGGAAAACACAACCATAATTGCTGGTACAGGCCCATAATGGCCTAGTGTGTGGTTTCTCTATCTGCCAAAGAGCATGGAGCCTGCCTCTGTCTTGAGGGTGCTGGTGGGGTGTTGTAACGATCGAGACCATCCTCAGACTAGACCAGAGATTAATACAGGAGAGATATGTCATGTCACTTATGTAATATGCGGGGTTAAATCTGCATGTTAAAAGGCGTCATGGGGTGCTGAGGAAAGAAATTCATTGGGGACGTTTATCTGTGCGATTGCCTAAATAATACCTCGAAAAATAGGGGGCCAAAATTAATAACCAGATGGTGTGTGACTACTCCCCCCCGAACACATTTTTCTCACTCATTCAGTCGCACACTTCCTCATCTCCATAGAGGGTTGGCACTTACATAATCACATCATCAAGCTCTAGCCCAACCCCCCTAGTCTTCCCCTCTCTCTCTCCCCCTCTTTCTTTCTCCCTCTTGTGAGCGTGCAGAATAATCTGATCCCTGGGGAGGATTTGTCTGGAGGATGAGAGGGGGGGGGGGGGGGGCGCAGGGGGCGCGTGAGAGAGACGGAGCAACACAACACAACACCCCACAACAGCTCCATTACTTTCTTAGTGGTTTGAGCCCCATTACGACAAGAACAGAGATCCTGTGTGCAGATAGCCGCCTGTTATTGTGAAAGCACTATGGCGTTTGTGCGGCTGCCAATCTCTTCGCTGCTCCCCAGTGGAGAGGCTCCACAGCTGTGCACGGCGCAGGGACGACTAGCAGAGAGAGAAGCCAGGCTAACTGCACCACAGCTGGGATGAATGAAACTGAGAAAGTACACAGGAGAGGAGGGACAATGGGTGGAGTCCAAAAACTTCCCGCAAAATGTGCTCAAGCCCTCAACTTTTCTGTTCATATTGCTGAGCAAAAACCACATTACTCAAAGGCCAAAACAACAGGAGACCGGGATTCAACTGCTAAAAGCTAGATACTGGATAAATGAAGGCTATTTTCTGGAAGGTCAACTTTGCTGGGAAAAGCAATCCATTTTCCTGATGCTCTAAATTCCTTATCAGAAAAAACGGTTGCATTTTGTTGTTTTTTTTATAATCTTTCTATGTTTACAATGTCAGTAAACACACTACAGAATGACACATTGTAAATAAATGGCAATAAATTCATTAATTAATTTAAAAAAAACATTAATAAAATGACATAATAATTAAGGACAGTATGGGCACACCTATTTTGGTCCATTTGTACAAATATTTGAAAAGACACTGATGTAACTATGCACACCTCCACATATTAAAGGTCTGAACAGAAGCCTCAGGATATTACTTTGATACCTACTTAACTACATTAATCAAAGTTCACAGATAAATGACAAGAATAATCACAGCTATTGTACAAACTAATCTTTGCGTTATTGCACCAGATTTGTTTTCACTCTCCTCTCTTTTCTGGCCAGAAAAGCAACCCTGTTAAGTGGTTTCTCTGTCTTGTTATGCTTGCTATAAAATGTATTCTCTCCCTTTCTCAAGTAGCCTGGGTGATCTCAGACAGATGGGAAGAGGCGGAGTGAGTGAGATATTGCCTGGAGTAAAGAGGAGGATGAAACAAACAACTAGCACAGTGGCTCAGCAATGATTATACTGTTGTGATTTTCTGACCTGTAATTAGGGGAAATTTGAAGCATTAACTAAACAGCACATTTTCACCTTGTTGTGAGTTAAGAAAAGAAGAAGGCTACATATATCTATCACACTGAGAAAGAGATAGTGCCATCCTTAAAAGGAAAGCGCAGTTTCTAAAGGCCATGTTAGTGCTTACATTCTCAGTCAGAATGTGAACAACCCTGAACTTGTTACAAATGGAGACAGGGTGTGTAGAATTACTGAGACTTATGAAAAGATGAGCACACATCTGAGAGGAGAATAGATTGAAGGATTGCCAAGGCCAGAATTACACTATTCAGACTCTGAATGAGAACGTAGAATGAGGGATTCAGACTGGATTTTAAGCCCTCTAAAGGAACGCTGAAGGCCTGATATATTCAACTCAAAGACTCCCCACCCACAGACGCCTGCCAGCAAGACCAGCGGTTTATTTCACACCATCCACAAAGAAACGTGGGCTAACTGCTAGTCTATCCTTTTGATATGATGCTTATTTTCTATCTACTGAAAAAGAACCTCACTGGTTCACTGCAGAAGTTACACCAGACATCTGTCTGAGCATCATGTATACTGAGAGTGACTGCCAAAGAACCAGTGACTGAATGAAGGCTGTCAGCAAATTAGGGGGAGCTGGTGGGTAGCAGTTGAACAGTGTGGTGTTTATTTCTGTCTCAGGCCATGACCCAGTGTTCCCGCATTGTGGGCTAGGCTATGCTAACCGTTAAACACGTCCAACGCGCAGCTCTGTGCTTTACATTGAAATTAATCCCATCTGATTGATACTTGAAGACACCTAACAGTCACACACTGCTAAAGTCATTCTACCATCTGCCGTCTGCTGTTATAACTCTAGTGTGTTCCATAGCTACACAAATTGTTTGACATATTTTGAAAAGACAGCCCCCACTAAACACACAATGTACTGTACATGTAACAAATATCCGCCAGTTGATTTGTAGTAAAATCAACCTCTTCAAAATTCAATTTTGTATTTCTTGCATGTTTTAATATGCAAAATCTGCCATGACAATCAACTGAGGAGAGATAAATATTCTTGTGACTTATCCTCTATGCATCATGCAAAATTCATGGCATGCGCATAAATTATTCATTCAAGTACTCATCAAGACGCATCCTCAAAAAAGCATGGCTGTATAAATAATAAACAACTTTGGTAGGTACAAGACCTGAGTCTCCAGAGAGAAAGTACTATACATACAATGCTTTGCCTGACTTACTGTTGGTCTATTGAAGATGGCAAAGCTCTGCAAGCTCCATTGCCCCGCAGAGCCGTTTAACACAACATTACAGAGGAACGGCTTGCGGATGCCAATTACATAAGGATTACAGTGGGGGAGGGTTAACAGGCAGAGGCTTTAGTAGAATAATACTGCATAAAAATGCAGCCTGCATGACGCTTCCACTGAGCATGCTTTGTCCCTCAGTCGTCAAAGACTCAACAAGGACAAATACATAAAAAGCGGCAGCACTACCACTCTCATGTGAATGGTATACAACTCTTACATTTGCTGGCAGTGAACAAAATAAATTACGTAACCAAATCAGCAGAGGAGGATGTTGAACTGAAAAGATTGATGACAATTTTTCAATTAAAGATATAGCTATTATATTAGGATGGAATATTTTCATGTAGTTGTTTTTCTTTTACCTACCCTGATGCTATATTTGTACTGTAAATAATACTGCACTAATACATGATACAACAAACAGCACCCACTACAGCAGGTAATGTACAAACAATGAAATGAGTGATGAAATGCACAAGGAATCTAAACAAGCTGACCTCATGAGCACAGTGCACCTACCTCTCATTCCCAGGCTGAAACTCTGAAAGTAAGGAAGGCCGACGGCGATGCGGCTGGGCCAGGTGGGAGCTGTAGTCCCTGG
The DNA here is from genome assembly GCF_043641665.1 of Enoplosus armatus. NCBI lineage: Eukaryota > Metazoa > Chordata > Actinopteri > Centrarchiformes > Enoplosidae > Enoplosus > Enoplosus armatus. The sequence goes on along the minus strand of NC_092183.1, from coordinate 20,783,141 downwards.
CATGATGAGGGTGGTAGTCAACCAGTCCCACTTCCTGAAACACAAACAACAAGTGTCAGCGTGGAACAAGATATTCTGCATTTATCCCCTCTCCTTGAGAATGATGCATAGACCCCCAAAATAATAAAAACATTTTAACATTCCCATTCCCTGCCTCTTTTCTTCTGTAATATCCAGCTCTTGTTTCTTCCTCTTCTGCCATTTCTTTCTCACACGAGTAGGGGTAACCCATGCAGCTACTGTAAACTTGTGCCTCTGCCAATCAGGGATTGTGGGACACAGCCCATCAACCCTCATCTTCTCCTGAATGTGATGATGAGGGAGTGGTAGGATTAACTACAGGTGCAGCTGTGGGAACCCTGGGGGGGTAAGCCTTGGATTTTCCCGCCATGCAAGAACAAAAAAAAGCCTTGCCAACACTGGAGGTTACTGAATGAACTTCTACATCAGCTAGAGGCCTCTTCTTTGAAGCACAGACAGCTCTGTCTCTGATACGTAGAAGAACATAATCTTGATAATTAGGAGATGTGGGTGGAAATAATGGGGAAGGCCTCAATGTGAGTCCACCATGACAACATGAACTTTCAACTCAAACATCTAATGAGGGAACAGTTCTGTGTGCACAACAATGTAACCTGGGAATGTTTCTGTAGGAAAAACACCAGTGGGTGCCCCTGGGGTCAGGCCCTCTCCAGTGGTTCGGAGTAATGCCCTGTTTACTAAATATCCACCAAGCAGGCACAGCCAGAGCTACAACTTTCAAAAGGGTTTTAACAAAAAAAAACAACAACACATTAACGCATTGTGTGTCAGGCCCCTTACCGTGTGTGCCCGTTGCAGCTGCAGTGGCAGAGTGGCAGGGTTTGGCAGGTGCCGGGTGTCCACAGTCCTCCGGCCCGGCGGCACAGACTGGGGATGAGAGGACATGCTGGCACGGCCGCTTCCTCTACAAGCAGGTAGTAGGTGTGGCTCCAGAGCAGATGCCGTGCATTATCGGCTGCTTCTCTTAGCCAGCAACCTGTAGAGAAGAAGAAAAACATGAGCCATGAGACATTTTTTGTAGTTGAGCAACCTCAGTGGAATTGCCTTGGACACCTTCATACCTGCAAAGAACAATGCATAAAACATTATGCAATATGCGTAACTGTTGCTCAGAAATGTTTTTTTTTTGTTTTCTGGCTAGCACCTCTCAAGTAGCTAGAGATGAAAGTGTGTGTCTCAGTCTGCTCCGGATATCAGAATGTCATCACCTCCCTACCACAGCTGCTCCCCCCTCCATTGCTGCTAGTAAAGGAGTCCCTGCACCTGCTAGACTGAATCCTTCCTTCGCTGCTTACTGAATGGCCCACTGTCCTCACACTGAGGACTCACAGACAGAGACCAGCCAAGTCAAGCAGCTAGCCTGTAAACCAAAAATACTCCGAGTTTAATGGGACTTTAGAGGCAACACAAATAACTCAATGACAGAAAGAGATGTAGGCCTTGAGAGTCAGGTACTAGATTTTAACTCCAGATGACATTACGCAAACTTGAGTGGCCTCATCTACAAAGACTGTGTCGTATATTGACCAAGACTGATGATATAAGTAAAACCAGGCACACATCCACATACCCCCTAAGGGAAGAGATGTTTATTCTGCACAGAGGTAAAGAGGGAAAATAAAGAGGAAAGGGCCATAATCCTATTACAGCACACATCAACAAAACATAAAATTGGAGACAATGTAGAAGAGGAACATGATGGACCTATGAAAATAGCTTCAAACCATCAATGGGAATAGATTTGAAGAATTTTAAAAGTCTAGTTCAACAAAAATGTACTGTTCCACAAAAGTCAACACTCAGCTCTGGTCAGCTTGTTAATGCACCAGTGTGAGAAACTCTTAAAAGCCTGCGATAGTAGTAGTGGGTGGACTAGTACTCATGACATGCGTCCCTGTGACTCCTGCCAACAAAGAAATTAGACTCCTGCCATTTCTATGGGCCTCTAACTAATGACGCCTCTCTCTTGTAGCTCATGTTTCTGCATTGTGCGAGGCACACAAGAGGCACGGTGGCAGAAATATGGGCTCTCAACATGGCACTGATCGAAATCTTAACAAGATAGCAAAGTGCTGTAGGTGCACTGCAATTTTATTCACTGAATGGGAAAGGCAATGCCACTGGGACAACCTGCATTATATTTCTAGATGACACTGAATGTAATTGTTTTGATAAAGAATATATAGATAACCATAATTAGTTAATAGCCATAACAATGTTGAGAAAATGTATTTATTAAATACAGTCCTAAATAATTATAATTAATAGGATATTCACTGAAAAACTTTATTGATCTTGTTGCAATCCAAATAATAATAATTTAGGTGACTATTTTGATTATAACACACAATCCAAATAAAAGACCTGTCCTAGATGCTATGTAAGACTATATTATTATTAGATCATGTGTAGTGGCCTCATGATGATTCATGATACCATCTCTCAATCCAGACTAGTATGATTTGTTGACAGCTAGGATCTCATAATGGTGCAAATTTCTGCTTGTATCTCCTGTTCTTTGGCATTTGGCAATATTTTTTAATTACATAGTGTATTAGACACTACAAACTGTGGTTGTTTTAATATAAATGTCTGTGCTGTCACATGCACCTTGTCCATGAGATGTGCATTCTTCTTTGTGGTGACAGAAAACTAGCGTCACTTTTTGGGAGACACAATGAACAATGTTATTGGTGGGAAAATGCAACAACGTTTTCAATAATTATTTTACACCTAAATGTAACAATTTTAATAGAAAACTAAAAAAAAACATAACACTTGGTCGAAGTCATTGCCAATGGTGGTGTATACACTGTGTAATATTAGCTCAGTAGCACTAATGACAGGTCAGCTACCTCCACTGGTGGCCATACTTCCTCGTAGTGGGTTTGAGTAATGACCTCTGCATCCAGCAGTAAACAAGCACTTTTTATAGCACTATGAATCTGAGACCAGATAACACCACAAGGTGCCTACATCACTGGCATAGTATAATCTATAGCAGAGTGCCAGTGTGCCAGTCTCCATTGTCTGACTCTAGTTTTGACTCTTTTGCAGTACAAAGAGGGGCATTATCTACCCTTCCTTCCTGCTCGACTGTCACAAACACAAAGTGTCACTTGATTTCAGTTGTGCAAAGGGCGCCATTATGAAAGGCTGAACACGGCTCTGGCTTTAAGGAACAGAGGAGCTCTGTAAACGTAGGCTCAGAGAGGCCACGAGATAGGAAAACACGGCTGAAATTCTCACACCAACAAGAGACTTTGCCTTTGTGTCGAGTAGTCTAAACTGTGGCTTCAAATATTTCCAAGACACTGGTGCACATCTTCTGGTCCGACAGACCTGGATAAACAGACCTCACTGCTGGTGAAACGCTAGATGAGGAAAACTCATGATACTGACATAGCATGCAAATAAGCGCAACAAAAGTGCAGAAAAAGAGGCCAGCGAGACAAAGAGGGGGTGAGATAAGCCATCCTCCTTGGAAGCCTCCCTTTGATGACGGTCCAGTCCAGAGAGATTCCCCTGAGAAGGACGAAAACAAGTCTGAGGCAGTCACAAGATCTGCAGAGGACAAAAAACCTGAATCAAGATGAGAGGGCCAACACAATGAGAGAGCTTTGACATAAACTCTGAGGCGAATGGGGCCTTCCAGACGAAAGGCTAAACACATGCACTGGCACTGCTACAGACACCCACAGGCAAGTCGTTGGCTCACTGCCAACACTGCGAATGAACTCGGTCACCTCACTCTCTCACTCTAGCGTGCTTTCCTCCTCCTCCCCTCTCTATACTTTCGTCTTCTACACAGAGTAGAGTGGGCCTCAGCCTTCAGCGATGCAAGCCAATATTTCATCCTCTTACCCCCCACCCACCCTCCCTCTCCATTTTAGGATATATAAAATACTATTAGGAATACTAGCACAGAGCACACAGACAGCTTCCAGCCTGCCACAGAGAGCGGGAAGCCAACTTCAAACAACAGTATAATTCTACTGACAAACAATTAATCAAATCTCTGTCTAGTCTGCCTTGGTACCTTGACAGCCAGCTCTTAAAGAGAGTACAAGGGATTCAACAGCTCGTAACATATTTTTGATAAGAGCCTTGATAGCATGGCTTGGACCATGATAGAACCAAGGGCGTGATCGGCCCATCACTGCAACAGCAATAATGTGCTGTTAATAATATACCCATAAAAATATTATGCCAGTATTTTTAAAACAGGAAAAAAAACACATTAGGGTATTGCGATGTCAGCAAGGACTTCTGCAATTATCATGACAGCCAAAGGAGATGATGGCTCCATTCAAATGCATGGAGCTGTTGTGAATAGTCAGATGAGTGGACTGTAATGGGCATAAGGCTTGGTCTGGGAACAACATCAGAAGTCTATAAAGCAGTGCCCTAGAGGAGGTAGGCAGAGGAGGGGGGCTGCTAGGACTCTCGGCCTAGGAATGTGGCACCCTGTCAGGTCTCATAAGGATTTATCTCCCTGGAGCCTCATTACCGAAGGGCCCTGGACAAGGAGGCTCTCTCTCGCTTACCCTTTCACTCGCTCACCCTCAACCTTGATACTGAACTGCTCACATACACTATACATTCTGAATGATCTTCAAATGACTTATCTTTACTTGCAGCATGGGTGGTCCAGTTCACATTATGAGATACATCGAAAAAGTGACACTAGGTATTAGTCATTACAACTAAATCTTAAGGAACTTCAGCATTGGCTTCAACACTCACTTGCAGTTGTTGGTTGCTCTATTGCCACCCTTCAGCTCCCTCCCCATCCACCCAAATTTTTACATAGAAACAAAGCTTTTGCAATTAATCCACTGAAGCTTCAGTATTGAGGCCCCAAGAGGTTTTTTAAGGTCAAGTTGCAGAATCAAGGCCAATCTGTGGGGTAACCACAGTTCCTCAAAACAGACACAGCAGAAACACATAGGCCAAGCCTTTTCCAAGTGACCCCACCCAGTTTGTGTTTTTTCAAAACAATCGATCGAGTTAACACTGCGATTACCCCGGGTACCATGCAAAGCCTCTTACTGATTTCATGACTGTTTTCTGTGCAATAAAACCTCACTCTTTAAACTCTTGTATCTTAATTCCTTTTGCCCTTTGTGTTGACAAAGAGTTAAACTAATCCAAACAAAGCAAAGTAAAGATGAGAAAGTGGCAGTACAATAGCCAGTAAACATAATGGGAAGGTTATATCAAACACCTTTAAATCAACGGTTGGACAACCGCAGCATTTACCAAACCCAAACACCTTCTGCCAAGCAGCAACATCAAAGACAATGCTGACAAGGCGGGATGCCCTTATCCAGGTAGACACCGTCAGACTAACATTAAAAAAGACAACAGAACATCAATGTAGTGCAGAGGCCAATGTAAGATACTTTATAGTGGGTACACATTTAACCTCAGACAAGATGAACACAAATTTAATGCCAAAGCAAACTCAAAAATGTTTTAATTCAAAATAGTAAGGTCCTCCAACCAGTACTGGGCAAATGGGCAAGCAAGAAAATAGAGTTACTAACCGGGAGGTGAAATCAAACGTTGGGTGACAGAGAGAGGCTTGAAAAGGCAGCAGGTGATATAATCATTGCCTGTGTGCCAACCTGATATATAGTGCAGGCAGGCGGCTAGTGCACTGCTAGCAAATACAATGACTATCCCAACAGCTGATGTTGCTATACATCTGCTCAACTTTCAGACAGGAAATCAGCGGTCACAACACACAGGCAGCACTTGAAGACAATGTGAGAAAAGTGTGAACGCCCAGTCAACTTTGGCACGGTTATAATTTGTCTGACGGAAAGAGGTACAATCATCTCTCCAAACCACAGCCTGTCACACCTTTCATTTTGGATCTGACTGAACGGCACACTTCCCATCATGTCAGCGGCAGTATGATCAGTAGCAAAGAAACACCTGCAGCTGCACACGAGGAGTGAAAAACAATAGAAGAGATTGTGAAACTGAAAATGGAAGTGGCATTGAGATGTAAACAATGTTAAAATGCAGCACATACAACCTCAATGCAGATTATCCTTAGCTTTAACGTCGCCTGACATGATGCTGTTAAATTGTTATCAGCAGAAGACAACAAATGTACACAACATTTTCAAACAATTATGCATAGACTAATGTATAGAACAATCACTTAATACTGACCAAACGGGGATAAATAAAATACAAGCACTGGCTTGATCATTTAGCTTCAAAGGTACATTTACAGCGTGCATTGAAAAGGAATCTGGTTCAGAATCAGACTGTAAAACAATTTTTTTTGTTTGTTTTGTGCAATGAAATATAAAAACATTGTTTGAACTTTTGTCTAATACCTACCATATGATTTCTATTACACTAAAGAGATTCCATATTATAAAATTCAAATAACTGCAAAGTGCGGTGTCAAAGGTATGCCTGCTAATTTGTTTCTGATGTGATAGATATACAGAACATTAGAACGCCTATTCTGCTCAGATCTCATTTTTAGGTTGTAGCTAAAAGATGTGAGCATCAATTAGGCTGCCACCCAAAACTGTAGAGCTTCTTCCTTCCAAACCAGGAAAAGGCCGTTATAGAACTCAATTAAGCCTCGAGACATTTAGCAAAAATGTTGAAAATGGGGAATTTGAAAGGATTCATCCTTCGTTAACAGATGTGACACTCAAGGTTTTCAGTATCACAACAGTGAGCCAGATACAAAAATAAAGCCTTTTAGCCAGTATTGTAGCATTAGTCGCTAGCCCTTTGCTAGCCCATCCCATAGAGCACATGGTTGTTGCCACTTTAGGTCGTGATTCAAATAACAAGTAGAGATGGTGCTGAATGCTAGTGATTTTATAACTTGGATTTAATACCCGAGCTACGACCAGGGCGCATGCTTTATTATTTCTTTTCATTCCAGATGATGGACAAAGGCATTAAATCGTTTAGTGTGGGGCGGCTGCTCTGCAGTTGTGCTGGACGGGAGTGTAACTGGGTAACTGGATGGAGCACGTAAAAATATTTCTTATAACTGCAGGTCAGGTGTTTTAAATAAAACAACAATTTTTTATTTCCCCACAGCAACAAAAATACACCAAATGACAATGCCAAAAGGAAGTGTGAATTTTGTGTATCATTATACCCCTAAAAACAATCAAAAGAAAAAAAGTGCAGATTTAAAAACAAATAAAATGTTGGCCGTATTTCTATTTTGCAGATTATATCGATCATTAGCAATGTCTCAACACAGTCTGTAGAGTGTGTGTCTGACAGGGAAGAGAGGAGGAGGAGAGAGATGAACGGGGCCAGTGATTGGCTGGCCTGTACCTCCAGATGTGATCGTCCAGCTGTATCCATGCTGGACAGCAGAGCAGCTATTGGATTTCCTGCCTGTTCCCCTGCTGCCAGCCGCCTCAGCGACACTGTGTGAAATTACATAAGGCTCTCCCCTCCCCCTCCCTGCTGGCCGGTGTAGAACTGGGCCCTTCACACACACTGCACTTCACACAGTACTTGTTCTTGACTCCCGACTTTTGTTTAGATGGCTGAGTAAATGTTCGATGAAAAGTTGTAACCGACATCGCATATAGAATTGGACAACTTCCTTCTATTTATTATTGCAGATTTAAATTGTCTATTAAAACATATGCAGCCCAACATATACACAGTCGTCTGTGTGTGTGCGTCATGATAAATGACAGATATGACTCTGCGATATCTACTCTGATGCCTACTTGAACCCTTTCTAGAGCCCTGTGACACAACACCGACATAGGCCAACTTATCAAATCGCCCCATGTCTTCAATTACAATTTGCAACAGCCAGATGAATGTATGTTCTGTGCGTGTGAGAGAAAATAACTTGTCAGCTGTATGTACTGTCAAATGCCTCCAGCACTGATTCAATATGCTCCATTAAACATTCATCTTACTTCACTGACTTACATCTGACCAGGCAAACCTCAAGCACATATCTTCCAAACTTAAATCATGTCCTGAACAATCAGTTTGCGAGATGTGCAATTTTACACTTATTTACGCCAAAGTTATTTTATGGCTGTTAATATTCAGACGTTACACACTGATGCATGTTGAGAAGTTTGGCATACTTTGTAGAAAAGTCCATTCATACTCAAAGTGTCAAAAAGCATCACCTTGGTGTCCTGTGCCGAAAACCATGCATCATACTGGCCCTGAACCGAAAATGTCAAATAATGTCAAAAAGCCACGCCTGATTAACAACTTGAATCAAACCATCTCTTGTACATGCAGTTTCATTTTAAATTACCCTAAATTGATTACCCCCAAGACATTACACAAAAAAACTGACACAAATGACGAATAATCAAAGATTGATTGAGGTTGAATGATTGCTGTGAATGATTATTTGTCAATTATTGATGCCCAGAATGACTCTCTACAGATCCTCTTGGATGGCACTGCACCAAACACCACTCAGCTCAACAGGACACAATGTGACAGCATCACTCTGATGTATGCGGTCTCAACTTACAAATGCCTCTTCATTCTCTGTTGGCTCTGTTCTTAAAGCCCACCTGACATTCAGCTCTACATGCTGAGGAGCAGGAAATAAAACTGAGGAGTGCACTTGTCTGCTGGGCTGACCTACTTCCTCACTGCTACTTAATTATTCAAGAGCTTTGAAATGTTCTTCTGTATGGCAGCATGCAACCCGAGTGCCTCTGTTTGCCCCTCATGACAGCAGCCTCACAGAGCTTCCATTTATGCATGAGAGGGTTCAAGTATGTGTGTGTGTGTGTGTGTACAGTGTACATGTGCGTAATGCCAAACACTAATGCCCATACATGCTGGTGTTATTTACACAGACAACATACCAAACAAAACATCCCAACTAGATTTGATACACAAGGTTTTGAATTATGGACAGAAAGCTTTAGTGGGGAAAATACCCCAAAATAACATAACACAGACTTGACGTCACACCAGCAGATTGATGTTTTGATGCACTCAGGGGACTAATTTGTTCCAAACTGCACTGTCATGGATCCAGTGCACATGTCAAGACAGGAGCTCAATCCTCCCACAGAAGCACACCGTAACCTGTAATTACACTCCACTTAGACCTTCATACCTTTCACTGCTACATGTCACTCGTATTTCCATTGTAAGATCATCAACCCTGAGGTGTGTGCCCCTGGCTGCCCTCACCAACGTGCTCTCCAGAATGTGAAAAACAAACTATGCTGTAACACAAATTCCTAGTAGAAACATTTGGCTAATCAGAGAGATAAATATAACGTTCCCCACAGCTGGAGCCTCCACGCAAACAAGAGTAATGTCCTGTCATCTGTGGTGCATAACAGAGTCAAGTGAATAACTTACCACAGAGCCACTTCTAATCTCTGCTAATCCGCTGTCTGCCTCTCTTTTAGTATGTTTAAATATGGGTGACTGGTTTCAATAGCAACTCCATTTCATTGCCAGGGACGTCAAAATAGAAAGCCTTGTGAATAATAAATGACATTAACCTTTAATTAATTTCTAATAAGACTCAAAACAATAGCAAGCAAACAAAGGGATATTATATGAGGCTCTTAAATAATGGTCTTCCAAGTCGACACAATAAGGGCTGCAAGTATTAATGCTGAAAGTATTTTGTTGGTCCATTTGTCTAAAGAAGTCTTATTATATTGATCAATTATTTTCTTGGTTTTAGCAATGAAAGCCAAACGTAAATGAAGCAGCTAAGAAGTAAAAGTCATCAGGTATCAGAGATGTAAATCTATCACAAAATTATACTGTAACAGCAGCTTGGCAGCAGGGCTGGGAAGCACACAAAAGGCAGATGGAACAGTGGTAGTCTAAATTGAAAACCCTAAGGCCACAAGAAAAAAAATTGTTTACAGAACTCACAGATAACCATAACATATACATTTCCTGTAAGAGAATAAATACTATTTAAATGTTTTAGAGCAGCTGGTGTTCTTTACATAATCATAATATGCAACAAACTCTCAAAAGGTTTCATTTCTTTACTCAAAGTACATTCAGCACTAAAATTAAATTAGAGCATGGAATCCACATCCATATGTTCTCTACTGTTTCAATGACATCTCAACTTGTTTTAAGCAAGTTATCCTATCATTAAAGTGCTTTTTATTGCAACATATTTTCAACTTGCAGAGGTATGAAAATCACAGTTAACATGTGAAGGAAAGAATTAAACCAGCCTTGCTGCGCTACAGGTATACAAGACAACTTCCGGAAGAAAAAAACTCAATCGTTGGTTATAATCATGTTGGCTTGTTGAGGATGTCATGGATTGATTTTATTTCACCAACGTTAGCAGCAATTGGATTTTATGTTTGGAGAGGGTGGCAATTATGAGAACTTTGATGAAAATGAGAAGCAAGACTCCAATTTAACTTTGTCTGATTTGTTGAATTTAATTATTACAAGCAGTATCATAAATTCCTGGAGGGACAGATAAATCAAGTGGCCCTTTTGAGCTCCACAGAGTGACAGACGCAGAATCAGTCTGACCTTCAGACCCCATTAACCCCTAGGCCAGCAGACCCAACCCCCTCTCTCCCTTTGACGACTGCACCCTTACAACTGCAAGCCAAATATGAAAGTGGGAGGGCATTAAAGATTAGGAAAAAATCATGAGGCTAATTGGCTACTTGCAGGATCTGCATGGGTTCTGCATGGGCCAATATCATCAAACAACATGTCACAACAACAGTTTTTCCATTTGGAAAGTGCTCAACTTCAGGAACTGAGGTGGCACTGCGTCCAGTTCAATGGCACTTTGATTGTGAGTAATTTGAGGCATTGCACAGACCAGACCAGCTGTGCCTGATCATAATATTCTACCACACTGAGTGAAGGATAACATTCTCCACACGCGAAACCTACCAGGTGCAGTCCACTAGTGAGCAATGCTAGACAGCTGCTGTTACTCATTCAGTGAGAGGGAAACTGGGTGGGAGGAGGGAATGCGCCTGGGAGGCAGTTTCACGGCGATAGCCTCATATTCCCCTCTTTGGTTTCTGCATGTTAACTTAAGGTGCAACATCGTCATTTCCCTGTAATCATTGTTATATACTTCAGTTCAATGTGCATGTGAAACGTTCATTGACGGAACAGTTGCGTCTGAATAGAAACATAACTGGATGTGCCTAAATTAAAGAAGCCCACCTTTAAACGCTCAGATGTGGATTATTACTGTCTGTGGAAATTGTTGACTTGATGATTTAATGTCACATCCAAACTAGTAGAAAGATAGAAAATAATGACGAAGACCCTGACACACCGAGCCGACAGGTTGAGTTGGGCTGTATGTGGCCACACGTTGCTGGCTCCAGTCAGTCATCATCATTTGAATTCCAATCAATTCAACACGTTAAATTAGCGTAAAGGACAGTCAACACGTGCATGTTGGTGGCCAGCTGGCCATTAGTTGATCAAGCTCAAGGAAAAAAAGGAAAAAAAACAAACTTGTAATTACGGGAAGGAGGCCTTCTTTCATTCGAATTTCTCTTCTAAAAGAACAATTGTCCTCGGGCTATGTGTTGTTCCCAAAAAGCATGTCTGATTGACGAAGTTACACAAGCTGAACCATGTCTAATAACCATAAGTAACTATTTGTTTTATGGGGCTTGTCGTCAGCACAATCTTGTATGGTGTGAAGCACTAAGGTTACCTTATAAACTCAATTAAGAATTAAAAAAAGAGCTTCCTAGCTAGTTATCTGCACAGGCTAGCAGCTATCACACAGGGATGCATATGAACATGTTACAATAGCCTAACAAAACAGACAAAGATTGTGCAAAACACTTCCAAAATGTTTTACATAATCGCACAAAACCATTTGCTAATGTCTTGTACATAGAAAGCCATTTTATGCCATGCCGTGTTATGCAGCAGCTGTATATGACAGTATCTACAGCAATGGCATATACCAAAGAAACAAATGTTGCTGAAATTCAGTTTGAGCCACATTCTTGTAAGTTGGGTTTTATGATGGCCTCATTACTTTCTAATAATTGTAAATAATCAATAATAGCAAACATTATCATATGTTTTGCAATTGTTTTTAATGGGCTGAACCAGCATTTTTTTCTCATATTTACATTTGCTCTTTGAGAAAATATATACTATATAAAATATTCTTCTCTGGTTGTGGTATTTTAACATTTATGTCTTTGAAGGACAGACTTTTTGAATTTTAATGGAAATCTTTTGTGATTTATGATGATGCAACACGCTTTTTCTTCCCACAAGAATTCACTGTGAGGATTCATCTTTCACAGACAATAAAATGAGCAAGAACTCTCCCCTTTCCAGTTTCATAACGGTGTTGTGTTTGATAATATGAGCAGAAATTGAACTAGCAGTGAAACGGTCTCCCTGAGGCACCACACTGAGCACGGGATTATCTTTGCCCCCATTACCCTTTTGGAAAAGGGAGAGATATCTCCTCACTCTCGTTTAACCCTTTACAGTCCAAACTGCAAAGCTGACACTGCACTCAACAATGTCACGCCGTTATGGAGGCGTTGCGCTCTCTAGACGGCTCAACCGTCTCCAGGCACTATGACTGAGTATAATACCTGTCCTGAATACATTATGTTGAAGTACCAACTAAACGGTGTCCATATCAAAAATGAACCAAACCATCAAGTACCCAAACTGGGAGCCAAATGTTTGGTCCGATTCATATTCAGTCTTTCTTATTCTCTGGTCAGATATTTCCTTATTTTAATCATTATTTCTTTTATATCATCTTATTTGAGTGAACTTCTTGTATGCAGTCTGAACCAAGACAACAGTAAATACTAATACATCAGAGAAGTGCAGATCATTTCATCAAACAACACACCACTGAGTCCGCACACTCTACAGATAAACATCAATGGGTACTGAGGCACACGCAAACACATAGACATGAAGGAACGGCAGAGTAAGGCATCAAAACATCCGTCATATTGATGTTTGTACCTTGCACCAAAGTCACTCTTCAAGATGTTGTTTCTGATGTGCCATACTACACTGAACAAAAATATAAACTCTACGCTCACTTAAAAATTCTTAGATCTTTAATTTCAACTCATGAACAATGGGAGCAAAAACAAAAGTGTTTTCATTTATATTTTGTTCAGTGTAGTTCAGTGGAGCCTTCCCCCCTTCCTTCTTGTTGTCTTAATCAGGCAAGCATCACTGTTAAAGTGGCTATAATCGATAGTTGTGTAATAACATGGCAATGTGAAAACAATGCGAAAGGGGTCGCTTGTAGTGAAGAACCTCCAGAAATGTATCATTCAAATTTGCCCTCGGCTTTACAGAGCTTTATGGTGAGTTTCAACGCATTGTTTGACTGTCCGGGCACCAACTTAACTGTTTTGGTTCACAGTGCTGTTTTCGGCCGCAGCAGGAAGCTGTTTTCAGCAAAGAAAAGCTAAACCCACTGCCCGTTCAGCACCAAACTACAGACAGACTCAGTTAGCGACAAGCTTGTCAATGACAGATTCAGCAGCTAAAGAGACAGGTATTTCCGTCGGGAGTACCAAAAAGAGAGTGAATATTGGACTTACGTTTGCCAGGTGGCCAGAAACGACTGAACTTCTGGATGTGTAAATAAATAACTATTTGCGAACAACTTTACCATATCAACTCAAAAGGTTATATGTCACTGTTTTCTTCACAGTTTGTTTTTACTGCCAAGTGGCAACCATAAGCAATGGCGTTTTGAACCTGTGATGCTGGCACAATACAGGTACTTGTGGCTGTGGTTATTTCTTCTTTTGCCAATATAATCAGCTGACAAAAAACTAAATGTCCGTATTTATGCATTTCACACTACAAAGGAGTAGCAGTAACAGTCGCGAATGTTACTGACAAAGGCCACAGGAATCGTTTCACAATAAGAAGCCTTGTGAGAGTTGGCCAGTGGGAGGCTTTAATTGTGTAGCAGCAACAGGAAGTGTTACGGTTGCAATGTTTCTCGTCTGCAACAAAGACCACCTCTGCTAACGTCATAAAATTTGATACTTTTATGAAATAAGACATGAACAAGCACATTTCAAACAGCAAATGCTATATATTTAATGGGTGTGGCTATTGTTTATTAGGGGTGTAATGGTTCTGAAACAGAGACCGAATCCGCGACACAAACGTCCAGATTCTGACCATGCCAAAGTGCTAACTAATGCTACAGGTGTATTTATCGCTGCAGATATGAGACCATACTCTGTGGTAGAGTTTATCGAATTTAAGCATATGGTTAAAGTGCTTGTGCATGTTAATCAGTCTGTTGTGCCTGCCCTGAATAAATGAGCAGTTGCTCGGAATTATCAACAGCTCAGAGTCTTGGATGGAGCATTACTGACATTTGTGTTATTTATTTTTTCTTATTGAATAGATGCCAGTATTTGAGTGCATTAACTGTTATAGTAAGACAACAGTACAATGTTTATATTTTTCCGAATCGCGACCCCAACACCGAGGTACATACTGAACCATGAATTTTGTTAACCATTACACCCCTATTGTTTATAGGTCATCAATTGCAATGGATCACAAGATGAAATGCATCAAGATCATGGCTTACCAGCTAAACCATTTACTGGGGGGGACCCCAGGTTACGTAATCAAAAAGGACAGTTCACCAAAGCCACAAAAAATATATCACTTACCACTAATGGTATTCTAGTTATGCAGACAGTTTTGGATTAACCTTACTAGGTTTTGTGACATGTTGCCGCCACCCAACATAAGACCCGTCTGTGTTCTTTAAATAAGTTGTTTGGGAACAATTCGGGTTTGGGCTGTACCTACCTTGCTCCAAACTGTGACTCCTAAACCGGGTATGAACCAAACCTTGACTTCTGTGTACGCCCTTAAACTGCATACCGCATATGCAGTAAAAATCATTCATACATTCTATGAATGATATCTGTAAATCATTGCCCCGTGTCTCTGATTTTAATTCAACAGAGGTTTTATTAATCAAAGCTATATAGAAATAAAACTCCCCAGTGCTGTGCCTATTCAAATTATTATAGGACAGCGCTGTTCTTCAATAGCAGATTCAATGCATGCAGCACAACTTGTGTGAAGTAGTACTGTTCAGTGTTTTGAGTACAATGTTTCCATAATCATAGAAAGTGTAGATATAGGAATACTTCATATAATTTAAAGCCACTGTCACTATTTAAATCCAGTCACCTTCAATTCCAGAAGACGTGATAATGGAGAAAAGAAATGTTTTCAGACTCCTGAGTGACAGCTAAAAAGTATAACATATCTGATTGGTTGTCATGGAAGTGGCTGTAGAGATTGGGCAGCTGACAAAAACAAACATCCGCTTCTTTCCACAACAATACACGGTTATTTGGGGTAATGTTCTGTCCCTTGGCATTTCACAGAATGGTTTGGTTGTTTCATTAAGATGTCAACAATGTGTCTGTAACGATGTCTCTGCTCGTAAAAGTTTGAAAACATTATGCTCAGTGGGCAAAAGAGACGACCTCTAACAATAACACTCGCTCACAGGTGGATAACCATCATTCGCTAATTGAAGTAACTCTCAAAGCAACCTACCGAAAAATGGAAGTTCAAATGTTGAAATAAACGGGAGGTTGAAAACCACGCTCCAACTCAAAAGCAAGTACAGTCAAAATAGCAACCTATCAATCTGAGACAACCAACCATTAACGCTAACTCGCCAAAGTTAACGCTCCCATTGACTTGACATCAAGCTGGCTAGATAACAAAGTCGGCAAATCATAGCTTATCAGCCATCTGACAACAAAGCAGTGCGTTAGATTAGCTGTCGCTAGAGCGCACTAAGTCAACTTCATGTAAAACCATTGTTTACAAACGCAAACCAGCCGCTTCAGTGCATAGCCAAGTTAGCAGGCTAAGTCACTTAGCCAGACACCACAATATACGTTATTGACACATAACGTTAGTGGAAAGTTGACAGAGGATATTGGTGGTGTTAATAGAGGATGTTGGTAGTGTTGGGTTGGGATTAGCGTGCTAACACGGAGAACACCCATGTAGGATTAATTCAGTTCAATAAAAGTGGGGTTAGCTACTCCGCGGTTCTGACAGCTAGCTAGCAACGTTAGCCATTAGCTAGCTTAGCCTAGCCATGTAGCACGTGTTCCTGATT
This sequence comes from Enoplosus armatus, assembly GCF_043641665.1. NCBI lineage: Eukaryota > Metazoa > Chordata > Actinopteri > Centrarchiformes > Enoplosidae > Enoplosus > Enoplosus armatus. The sequence continues at coordinate 20,766,931 of NC_092183.1, read as the reverse complement.
TATAAAATAATTAACTAGCTGATGATAGCCAGCCAACTTGGAATAATGTGGTGAGGTGAGCAACCAGCTAGTCGAACTGTTCGCTAACACCAACATTTTCCCAAAGGTTCGACGATCCGTGTGGCTGTACCGTAACGTATAGCCTCGATAAGGTCAATACTGCTATGTATGTTTCTCCTCCAAAGAATAGCCGGACCCCGTCATCCAACAACAGAACAGACAGACCCCCCCCCCCCCCCCCCCCCCCTCTCCCAAACCAACGGACAGCCAGCAATGGAAGCTAACTAACCTTAGCGGCGGGGCAAGAGAAACCATTCGGCGGTGTTATCGTACAGTAGCTAATGTCCCAATCCTCGTCAGTCGGTCCAATTTCGCTCAAAGAGCTTCTCGCTTCGATTGAGAGTCTCGCCCCTGAATTAATCCAAATGAAAGAGTAGTTTTCGTTTTCATTTGTTCCGCTGGCGGTTTTCAGCGATGCCGTGCCTGTTTCAGCACAACACAGTGGTATAGCACTACTCCCTAAGCCGCTGCTGCTGAGACCATAGCGGGGCTGAACCGCCTCTCTCTCTCAATAGGTCCGCATGCTCTCTCGCCCCTCCTCTTTACTCAAGCACTGCACTTTTCCCATGCCCACAACAAATTCAGTGATATAGTGGTGGAGTGTTAAAGTCAGTGATCATCATTAGGCACCAAAACAAAAAAATATACAAAACGGCAAGTAGGATTTTCCACCGGTTCTCTTTTTCTTTAGTGGGTTCTGCGCTACTTTCTACACATTATTTAGCTTGTCTGATATGCATTCTTGCACAGGATCTGTAAATATTTCAGTACATATATAAACATGTTCATGTATCTTTGTGTATTTCTGTAAGTGTATGTATGCTATACGTATGATCTGATCATGTAAACAGCTTACGCTGCACAATTGTTCATCTGCACACATTGTACTTCTTCACAAATATATAGGCTATATGTTGCTTTCGTCTCCATCACAATGTACAGTCTAGCACAAATATTCCACAAAACAATGAAAAATAAGATAGATAGATAGATAGATAGATAGACATCCAACAGTTCTATCTATCTATCTATCTATCTATCTACTGTTTAGGTTGAATCACTACATCCTCACTGCTCACAACATATTGTCGGCACACATCGGCATATTATCAACTACTTGCATTGTCCCTCTCACACTACAGCTATGAGGACAAAACCTCCTGTATTCTCTCTCCCTCCCTGCCTGCTCCAGTCTCAGAGGTTCCAAAAGGGGTCAGTTCAAGCGTTGACACTCCAGGAAGTCTACATCTGTGCTGCTTGATGCCCGTGGAGAAGTACAAGCTGTGAATACAGTGACTTAACAGTGAAGGATAGTATTAGGGAGATCACAACATACCATGCTGTGCACATAGTTGATGACTCTGCTGAAGCCACTGCCCTCTGAATCGTCTGAAACCTCTCTGGCTGCTTCACAGCTACACTGGCCTCTAAAACCAACACCTATACTGCAGCTATTGCAGACACAGAAGAGATTTTGTTGAAAAGTATTCACATCAGTCAGTGGGGCTCATTAAAGAAAGAGACCTGCTGCTACGTCATCCCGGTTTTGACAGGCTACAGTAATTCGTTCACTTCATTTTATGTTGTAAATTTTGATTTTGTGTTATGTCATTCCACTTGGACTAGGCGTTGGCAACCCAAATTTGCCATATAACTATCTTGCACACTTCAGGCAGGCTATATCTTGACCTAAATTTCAGCGGCAGCCTTCCCTATGATGTCAGACGGGATTGTTTTTCTTCCCTGTGTTTTTCTTTCTGCTCTGTGGTTTGGGAGACCCCCTCTAACCATCAGTATAACCACCATCTCTTCATCCAGCCATCACAGAGCAGGAAAAAAAGAACTGTTTATTTCAGCTGGGCTTGCTGGGCCCAGGCGCACGTCGGAATAATCTATCCCCTATCTCCGCAATGCCCAATTTGTCAGCTCACTGATAAAGCACAAATGTTTCTCACTTGCCAGTTTTGATGTCAACAGCTGTGTTTCATCTGCAGCCAGATCCCCTGTAGCGCTAAATGGAGCTTCAGACAAAGCCCAAACGGCCAGATGAACTGTCTTGAGATCCTAAAAATCTCACAGCCAGTAAATACTTCATATCTGAACAAGGGACACTTTTCATGATTGCAAAAATGCATTTGCGGCCCACTTCAGGGGGAAACACCTGAGGCATCTCTTCTACAAGTTATTAAAAAAGAGCTGGAGAGGATTGTTTCAATGGATCCTGAGCCCACATGAAAGGCACCACTGAGAGTGACTGCATCAGCTAAGCAGACTTTGGAGATTTCAAAGGCTGTTAGTTAATAGATGCACTGCAGACAGTCATTACGGTTCTGAAATAAAAGATGAACAACGGAAAATCCTTCAGAACAGAGAGGAGGCTGGAGGGAAAATCCTCATCAAAACAGCCCTCTTAAAAGACGAGCTGCCATCCGGGGTCTACCAGATTAATGGAGCTCCCCTTTGTGGGTGATCAGCTTTGATTACAAATTCAAATACTCTTTTGCTGGTGCCATCTTCCAAAACTGTGGCTGATTAGAAACACATTATTACACTCTTGGTTTTCTATTGTCTTCAGGGGTAGTGCTTAAGGCGTGTTCAGTTAGACTTAAACTAATTGGATTCAAGCACAATTAAATCAGAGACACAGAATCATAAACATGAAATATCTCTAACTGAGATCATATGTTCCATTTATAATGTGATTTTTAGGTGAAGGTGATGGATACTTTGCGGCACGTGTTGCTATTTATAACACTGGCATAATTACATGCCAGGTTCTTCCTTTGGCTATGATGTACATTTTTAGCAGAGACATAATTCATTCTGCCATCACTGGCATTCATTATTGTCACGGCTGGGCTCGAGTCAAACAGCCTGGGAAAATTATCTTTCTCTGTAGATAACAGAGGCAGAGGGAGAGACAGAAAGCTTGATCGCGACACTATTTTCCTCATATCATTCACAAATCAGTCTGGATTTACAATGCAAAGTAGGGGCTGAAATTTATTCACAGCCACAAGACTTCACCTAACGGCCTCCTCCTCGCCGCAAACAAAGACGGCACTGAGAGCAAAAATGGCAGCATCTCACTGAAGAGTCTAACGACTGCCTGCATTGTTGGAATTCCGGCTTAACTTCCTGAGTCTGTCCACACCTGGCCGGCCGCCAGCACACGCTTTTTCTCTCTCATTTTTTCCTTTCCTTCCCTTTATCAAGATCATATGTAGACTTAATTTTACTGTTGAGACATAAGAGTCTTTCCAACCTCACCCACATGTAATACAAAGTTGGACTGTGCTCTGTGTCTTTGTTACATCATATAGCCGTGTATTTTAACAGCAGTTTTTTCCTCATTGATATTGGTTTGAATTCATTTAAATCTGCGCTGGGCAGATATCCTTTCAAGTATTTTTGATGTGTTTTTGATTGAACTTCCAGACCATTCAAACAACCACAGCAATGTACACACCACTAGTGTTTGACAAATTAATCAATTAACATATCAGACCCTTTATGTGCTTCAATAACAAATCTGAATACTTAGTATGCGGCATGTCGTGTCATGTGTTCTCTGTTTTCGTGTAGCAAATTGCGCCTCCATTTCTTCGGTGTCACTGGCTGCTGTGGGCGTGACAGACATATTCACACTTGTCACATGTCCAAGTGGACCCCTGTAATGAAACTGGCAGTGGCACAGCATCGCTGGAGCTTAGCTCAGTCAACCATCTGTTAGGTTGCATGGATTCATGCAGCGTAAACTAGAGTGGACCTTGTACAGACATGTTCCAGCATGACAGTCCTGACATCACTGTTCACCATGAAACCAACAAAAAGCCCCGGTCCTGTCTCTTCCCCATGGAAAAAGCGTGCGAGGAGATCATCGTTCACTGCCTTTCGTGTCTAATCCAGGTTTCCGCACTTTTGACAAATTAGATACAGAGACATGATACAACTCACAGTATATTCTGCATGTACATGAACATTCACACATGGATCCAGTTTTGGCATTGGTAAGGCTTTTCAGAAATATTAAACAGCCTAGATATTTGCTCACTCATCGTATGCCACAACATCTACAGACAGCACTAGCGGTGATAACACTGATGCCTTTCGCAGATGAAATCAGGTCGTAGTGTTGTGGACTCAGTACGTGATTCCGAGTTGTGTGATAAACGTTGGCAGTTTAGAGGCACATAGTGATGAAGGACCCTAAGGGAATCAAAGTGGTATTCTGCTGGCATGGATATGGACATGAGAGCTTGTTCGCCTCTTTCAAGCACAATGGAGCAAGTCTTTCTACCAATAATGGACACCTTTCCAGCGGGGAAACATAAGGAATTCCTTTCTCTTCCCTCAAGGACAAAGCCGGTTTTGGCTGCAGTTTTCTCTCGCTAAGTGGCTGAGCCATAAGCCCAGAGGTGAATTGCTGCTGCCCAGCCAACTCAAATGTGGCTCTGCAGGAAGTGCTGAGCTGGATGAAGTCGTGCCGCTGCATCTAACGTTAAAAGCCCAGCCAGTGCTGAGTCCTTCGCCACATCAGAGCACAATACTATCTACCCAGCCCTTTGTTCATCACATGATATCGGGCTGTAGGTTCACAGGCTCCTCACATCTTCACTTCCACCTAAACTAGACTTAGGCAGGGGAAGAGTACCCGGGATCATGTGTGGGAGGGACAATACTAGGTTTTCCAGGAAAAAGGGAGGAAAGAAGGATAGGGGTGTATATGGGTTGCCATAGCACTATATAAGGGAGGAAGAAGAAGAATAGCAGCATTTTCAGTGGGAGGACGGAAAGGGGAGGGGTTCAGAAGAGTGCAGAACCCCCATAAATAAAGCTAATGAAATGGCAGTTGAGTCTGGAGAGAGGTGGAATGGCTGGTTGGGTCTTACCCACTGTCTGATTTATCCTCAGTGTCCCTGTGAGCACAGCGGGGAGATCCATTACCTCACCTCATCAATAACATCCCATGGACAGGGGAAAAGGCCTGCTTTCCACACCGACACCCACCCCAGGGACCGGCTCAGAAGGCTCACTCAGTGGGGGAGAGGAAGCTGGCGTAAAGTAGTCACACATATATAGAGCAAAAATGTCTCGGGTGGGGGATGGGTTGCTTTAGGGGAGCTGTGCAGGGGGTAGCTCAACATACAGCACAGAACACACTCAGCACATTGCAGCAACTCGCTGTCACATGCATGTGCAGTGTGCAAGCCATGGAAATGGATGCATTCGCCATTCCCCACATGGACACGGTGTCTTTATTTTTATTCTGGGGGGGGGGGGGAGATAAGCGCACATTCTCTGAGTCAGATGACGCAGGGAGCTATCATCAAAGAGAATGTCAACACACAGACTCGTAAATGGTTGACAAGGTTCCCCTAATTCATAAGCAAAGCTGTCGATAAACTAGAACAGCACAGGTGTACGTCTGCCTAAGATGTACTATAAACAGAGCAGCGATTGAAAATGATCCCAGAGGGCAGACTGAAAATATGAAGGTGCAGAAAATAGTCCTTTACTGGAACAGAGAGTAGTGGAATTAAAACAAGGCATGCGATGAAGATAATAACGCCTTTACACCAGAAATGAGGTGAAATGTCAACAGAGCTTATGGTCTAGAGGGAATTGATAACAGTACAGAGATAAGAATAGAGTGCAATAGCAGATACTGTGATTGAACTAATCTCTGTCACACACTCCCCTCTGTGTGTGTGTGTGTGTGTGTGTGTGTGTGTGAGAGAGAGAGAGAGAGAGAGAGTGATCTTTCATGTGCTTTTTGCAGTGAGATCACAAGGTTGTGGCAGTGTCTGTGTGAAGACTGAGTAAGACACCCTGAGGGAAGGGCTTTTCAACAGCACGGCTGAAAGGAGGAAGCTCGACACAAACATGCCACAGAAAGACACAGTATCAAATCCTTGTCAATCACTCCCCATCTCTGAGTCCCCATTATCCCCCCCCCCCCAACTGCTCCAGTGTCAGCTAAGCAAATGCTAGACTTTAATCACACTATTGGGCCCTGCTTGTATCATATGAAGAATCCAGCTTTGCCCTCGGAGAAATCCTGGTGTTTGGACTGCAAAAGCACGGTCATTTTAGCTTTATAGAGGGTAAAATGAAGTTGACTGAATCTCTCCCCTCAAAGCTAAGCCTCTACACTGTGCTACGTCACAGACATCTATCTCCTCTGTGTTGTGAGGCAACACAGTGAGACTTAGTGGGGGCATTCAGAGTTTAGTTCCCCACTCAGTACTCAGCCGTGCCTGTCAGCAAACAGACAACCTGATTACATCTCACTGTCAAAAAAAAAAAAAAGTAGAAGGAGTCTCCAGGCAGGCAGCTGAAGCTCTCCTGTGAATTGCAGTAGCCCAAGACTCAAGCCCAAAACAGGAGGACAATGGAAGACTGAGCTATTTTTAAGCTGTTCCGCTGCTACACAGATTTAATAGTTCCACTCCCAGCAGTAGGTGCCTCTGCAGTGTTGTCGCTCCCTGCAGATTAGTGGTTTATAATTTTGTTTTGGCCACGTAGCACACAAGAGACAAATAACTCAAAGTGCGATACATATGCTTCTAAAGGCTCAGGTGACACACAGATGTCACTGGGCTGTGATACAGAATGCAAATAAAATATCAAATGTTCTATTGTTTGTTTTTTTTATCATTTCTCTGAGGCAAAGAAACAGAATCACGTTAATGGAAATGGTTTTATAATAAATATATAGACATTTATTTTAAATAAAGCCTACAGTAACTGAGTTTTTGGCCGCTTGGGGCAGTGGAAACAAGCTGTAAACACAATACTGATAGATTGTCGCCTCTTTCTGTTAAGTTGATGAACTTGTTAGCACACAGGTGTCTATTTGCACACTCAACAGATATGGAGCAACATTAGCATTCATTTGGAGTTGTGTTTCTGGCCACCAGGCAATATTAACTCTCCTTCTAGCTCTGTTTTTGGTCTCCACCAGCTCCTGAGCCAAATATGTGCGTATCAAACATCCGCCTCCATGACATCCAGTAGACATTTCACCTTTACATTACGTACTGACACATGGTGCAAGAATAAAAAGACGTCATATACATTACAATAGGATAGAGCACATTTTGGACAGAATAGATCACACATATCACTGTAAATGTGTAAATTAAACGCTTTATTGGAAATAAATTTCAGTACGCCTTTTCCAGAATCCTCAGAATAAAACACAAAGGAGCATGTTGCTGCATACGTCCTTGAGGAAGAGGGAGATATCCTATTCAGCAGCTTCTGTCTGGCTCTGCTGACACCAAGGTCAAAATGTACATAGCCCTGCTCGGGAAGGAGGGAAAATAGTCCATCAAACGAGCAGTGAACCAAGCGCCTGCATCCTGGAAAGCGTTGATGCAGGAATACAGGGTCCCCTGAGAATAGAGACCGCTCTGTAAGCATCTACAAGGCTCCCTGAGCATTCTCAGTGTATGTTCCTTTTTCCACCTGACCTGGCCTTCTGTCCTCCAGCACAGGGACGACGACACTTGGGGTGCGTTTTCAGAAACAACTTTTGTCATGCCTTTTAACAGATGATATAATATGTGTGCCACAGATTTATGTGAAATAAACCACCACAGCTGTCAGATGGCGTCCATGTGAGTATAATCAATACCTCATTTTGACCGTAAATTCCTGTAAAACAGCGTGTGTTTTTTTGTGACAACACACATCAGACGCTGGGGTGCATTGTGTTTGACTGCGAGAGAAAAAAATAAAAAATAAAGGCAGTGGAAAGAGCTGAGTGGTCATCGTAAGAGTAACAGAAGAAGAATTTAGCCTTCGACTGCCAGAGCTGGTGAGTCACATCCGATCTGAGAGATTCTTGTCAGATGTGGGAGAGTGGGAGGTGTGTGTGGGCTGCAGAAATATGATATAGAAGCACTGATCCAGCCTGCGAGCGTTTTTCTCATGAACACCCAGAAATTAATCCATCCACCTTGGAAAGTCCTCAAGGCTTTTCACACCAAGAATGTGACGCGTTAGTAACAGACTTGTATAGGGTCTTTGTGTGTTTATGTCCATAAGAGACGGAGAGGAGGCCGTGAAGGAGGCCAACAATGCACTGTATGTGCTGAAAGGGGCGTGTAAGATGCACATTCACTGTTTTGTTTGAAGTAACTCAATGATAATGATATCCTCTGCTGACACACCTGCCTCTGCGCTGGTGTGTAACTTGACAACAGTGGCTCCAGGTGCTGCCTTCACACTCAATGACCTTCACAACCATTTTAAACAACTAAAAGTATTAACATCACCGTTGCACGTGTCGCATCTTAATTATCATGTTCATCTCTACCTCCCTCCTGCGCTTTCATCTCTTCCTTGTCATTATTTCGCTAAAAACGTACACCCATCTCTTTTATTCCTCTCCATCCCATCCATTCACTGTCTGTGTCTGCTCAGAGGAACAGTCCTCATTTTGATCCTGGTAATGATTGGTGCCCAGCCAGGTGGCAATAATGTGCCCATTCTACTGTGTTTCCTTCCAGGGGTCAGGGGTGCTGGGTGATTAACACACAGGATGTGACCTTTAATCCACTAGCAGCTCCTCGCAGCATTAATCTCCCCCGGCCAGCATTCAGCTCTGATAATGGCATGTTAATTAATGACGCTCTTTTGAGGTGGCGTCAGCCGGCACTGGAAGCTCCAAGAGCTGGTTAACACTTCGCACATGTTCTCAAGAATTCAAGTCACCTGCAGAATATCAAATACAGACATGCACACTCAAAACTCACATGATTAAATGTTCCGTCGTTAAATCGGGGGACACATTTTTCGTTAGTGAGTCTCATCAGCTGAAAAAATATTCTTTGTGTCAGTGCTGAAGAATGGAAAGATTTATATGTTATGTTATACATACCAACATGGCCACGAATGCATGTTTTAGCAGGCAAACTGTCAGCCCATTCTCTCTTCCTGTTTCCTCCTATCTCTCCAATAAAGCCGCTCACTCAAACGCATTCACAAACCAAACATGTGTGATCCACCCGAAGGACTCAGGCATGGTCCCAGCTTATGCATATTTAATCAAATATTTACATTCGCTTGTTCCCTGTTGATATTAGAAGAAGAGACAACTGGCGAGGTGAGCCTGAGTTTTGTGTACATTGGATGAGTCATGGGTGATATGGAAGAGAGGCAAAGGCCAGGCTTGTCACTGTCTGGGAACTGTGACAGGATTTATGGATCTCTGTGCCTCTGAGGGAGGCTGCACAATGGTCTGTGTGTGTGTGTGGGTGTGTGTGTGTGTGTGTGTGTGTGTGTGTGTGTGTGTGTGTGTGTGTGATGGGGGTGTGTGTGTGTGTCTGTGTGGTGGTGGGAGCAGACTCCTAGGCACTGCCCATCCTCCGCCCTATGTACACTTCAGTGACTTTATTGCAATGACTGTTTATCAGCAACAGTATTGACAAAAGCTGCACACAAAATAAATATGAATTTACAAAAAATATATAAAATATTCCTAATTGAGTTTATCCATTCAAACCATATTGCATTGAGCAATGTTTTGTTTCAAAGCATGTACTATTCGATGCTACCTAATCACTAATATCTGTAATAAATTGGATTAAAAAAAAACAAAAACAAACACATGCCATTACAGATGTACTTTGGCACAGCGGTGCTTTGAGCTAATGCTAAGATCAGCATGCAAACATGCACACAATAACAATGCTAATATTTAGCAGGTATAATGTTTACCATCTTAGTTTAGTGTATTAACATGCAAATTAGCACTAATTATAATTATATTTAATGAATAATTAATGAATATCTATATGAATATCTGTGCACATTTGCACATGCATTTGCTTTTCATGGCAATCTATCAAATAGTTGCTGATGTATTTCAGTCTGGACCAAAATGATCAATACATAATATGATATAAAACAATTCCTTAAACTCTTGACATATTCTGGTGTACAGCTGATCCAAATTCTGAGTAGTTTTTAATTGAATCAACTTTGTCTCAGAGGCTTAGAAAAGAAGGTAAGATGGAATATTTACTTTGATTTCTTATCTGTCACAATGACATGTGCTTTCATTGTAGACATGAGGATCTGAAAGTATGATGATGTAGGCTTATGTGAATTTTCATCCTCTGGGGGCCACTGATAGTTGATGATGATGAAGTTGATGAATTCCTGAAAAACGTCGAGGTGACAGTTCAGATGCAAACTCTGAGTGAAGCTGAAGTATTTGTTAAGTGAAAGTGTTGAAAGGACTTGATGATTCAGTTGACATTCAAGCACTGAGAGAAACTGAAACAGTCAAAGTGTGATAGGTAAAAGTGTAATCCCTTAAAGCAGAGGAATTCTCAGTTAAACAATAAGAGATGAAAGCAGTGGAACTGTCAGTTGATGTGTAAGCACTGAAATCAGTTGAATTGTCAGTGCTTGTATTGTGATATTTAAGTCAGTTAAACCAAAAAAACAACTAACATGTCGTTTCTTCCCAGAGGCCCTGACTACTAATGTAAAGGAAGCAGAGGACATGACATCACTGCTGTTGGACACACAACAACACTACAGCAGCAAAAAAACAGCTCAGACGCAGACTGGCTGTCTTTACAAAGAGCCTTTTTAAAAAAAAACAGAATAACAGCCCAATCAGAAAAAATGACATTTTCATTTTGAAAAGGATAGTAAAAAAAAAAACGTTTCACAGATGAAAGTTTGTTATATGAACAATTTTCTGATGTCACAGCACAGGATTTGTAGCCATTCAGGTGCAAGGTTGACTACTGCAGCTAAGACAAAATATGATTTCCTCCTCCTCCTCCCTCCGAGCCTCACTTCACCTCCCCCACAGTGGCTCCACTTCTCCCTGCAGTCTTTCCACTCAGCGGTTTTGGAGGAGCCGTTCCATTGGCTGGTGGCTCTGTCGGCCTGGGCCTCCCTCTGTAACTTCCTGGCCGGGGAGCTGCTCTCCTCTGAGCCCAGCTGGTGTCTGGGTCTGTGGCCGGCAGCCTCTACCAAGCAGTGGAGCAGAGACTTGGTCAGGAGGAGGCTGCTTGGACACACAGGTACATGCTAACTATGACATGTATCATTTTTGTGGAAATCACCTGTTATCAAAGATTTTTGGGCAGAAAGTGGAACCTGTGTTGTATTTCACTTATTGTTCGTTATGACTGTATAAGGAGTGAGGGGAAAACCCCACAAGCTTTGACTTCTTTTAACTTTTAACTTCTGTTATTCTGTTAATACACAGACGAACTGTAATGGTTTTATTTACTCTGTATTAGACTATTTACTATAATGTGATGTTAATATACCAACATAGGTGGTAAAGGTCCTTACAGGTGAGCATTTATATGTATGTACTGATGTGTTTTAGGGCTGCAATGTAGGATTCTTTTTTATTATTGATTAATCTTGTTTTGATTCATTGATTCATTGTTTTGTATATAAAAAGTCAGAGAAGTCCCAGAAGCCCAAGACGATGGCTTCGAACAGCTGGTTTCGTCTGACCAACAGTCCAAAACCCAAAGATATTCAGTTTCAAAGGTCTGATGAGGGTCTTTAATGATTACTCCATTATGATGTCGGCGATTCATTTTCTGTTGATCAACTAATAGACTAATCGATTGATTGACTAATCGTTAAGGCACTAAAATTACTATATGTATGAAACGTAAAAAGGCCCTAATAATAATAAAGGTACAAATAAGAGTGCAAACTAATAAGTCACCCCTCCCCCTACTTCTGTCTCCCCACCTCCTCCTTCTTTACTTTCAGCCCCTTCCAACATTTAAGGCAAAAGAAGAGGCCCCCGGCCCAGATACTGGACCTCATCACCTCATGACATAGTAGTACTTGTGCATGTGTGTGTGTGTGTGTGTGTGTGTGTGTGTGTGTGTGTGTGTGTGTGTGTGTGTGTGATTTATGTGTCTTGTCCAGACTCAGTGGGAGCTGGGAGTACATACCCCCCACCCTCCCCCACTCTCCCAACAAAGCTCTCTAAAAATGTGTGTGAGAGGTTTGGGGGAGGTTCCCCCTGAGAGGCAAATAGAATTAAGGAGCCAACTGGAGTCACTGAAACTATGCTATAGCTCCTCGGCTGACAGCAGGAGCACACACCCAAGCCGGAGCATTTCCCTCTCACAGAAACCTGCATGTTTTTCTTTCTCATACCTGCACATTGTTTACACTACACTGCTGCACAAACGGAGAGAGGACTCGATCTGGATCATCATTTTGGCCACTATTCTAGACTAAGCAGCCTAAGCAGGCATCATTTGCAATAAGACACGCTTACTAAGTAATATCACATTCTGACATAAGCAGTGAATAAAGCAAACACACCCACACATATACACACACACACACACACAGTAACAGCGTCCGCACTTCCTCTGGCATTAATCGTACACATTTATTCTGGTCAGTCTGCTTGCGGGCAGGAATCCACCAGGACATCTCATGTTGCATATCAACACTTCCATTTGTGCAGCATGAGGCTTAAGTAGGTTAGAGGCAGGCATGCACACTCCACTTTCGTCTCCATGCCCTCCAGGCAGTAAACGATTCTGTCAGAGAGGCTGCTGCTCGTTATCGACGTGCTCGCAGGCTGGAAGTTTTGGGCACCGCGGCCTGCCTCTGCCACACAACAGCCATGGGTGATCCAGTACATTATGGATCAGCTATAATGCCATGCACAGAAACCCCATAGGGCCTCTACAGTGAGCTGAATGTGGATTGATTCGAACACAGCGCATGGAAATTTACAGTAGGAGTTACATGAGCATGTGAGGATGTAATGGTCATGATTGCTTGTAATTAATACTTAATGTAGCACAGTAATTTAACAAGGCTCAATGCTATGCTGTTAGCCGCTAGCCCAGCAGTGCTTCAAGCAAAATGCACAACATTCTAACATGCTGATGTTTAGCATGTATAGTGTTGACAATGTACAGCATCTTAGTTTAGCGTGTTAACATTTGGTCTAAAACCAATGGTATTTGGTCATAAACCAAAGTATAGGACAAATTTAAAAGTTGGGTTATTATTACAATTCGTACTGAGGGGAGCATGAATGTGTGTGCCAAATTTGATGGTAGTCAATTCAATAATTGTCAAGACATTAAGAAAGCAAGACAAAAATGTCAACATTGCGGTAGCTCAAGGGATCACCAAAATGGTCATGATACACCCTCTGGGAACCATGAACGTCCGCACAAAATGTTGTGACAATACATTTAATCCATTTGTCAAGATATTTCAGTCCGGACCAAAGTGGAGGACCGACATTGCTATCCCTAGAACCCTGGCGCTAGCGTGGCTAAAAAAGAGAAAATTGCTGGTTCTTAATCTCTGCAGCAGCTAAAGCCACACCACACCTAGCCTGAAGCATTGCGACTGTATGTGCATGCCTCCCAGGTGTGTTGAAACAGGGATGTTATTAGACAGTTTGTCTGCACGTCTGAATCCTCAGGCCGCTTGGCTGTCCAGGGAGGCAAAGTGGGATTTGTGGATGCGGTTAGACCAGAATAACAACACTCAGATTAATGACCCCTGTTCCTCTGCATTGCTCAGACTCCATGTTGTATTTCACGGGTTTTTGTGGTTGGAATGTGTGTATTTGGAGCATGTGTGTGCTGCATGTTGGGGTAGGTGTACTGTATAAGTGAGGCCCCTCACGCACCCTGTGACATTTACACAGAGGAGTGCACACCGCGAAAGGGGGCTTTAGTGGTTTATTGAGCAAAGGCAGATGACTTGTATGATCCATGTGTTGTACCTGAGATGCCTGACAGGAGGCCCCCCAGGCACACATGTGACAGTGAATTCCATTATCTCAAACCGACCAACCTCCTCATCTCACACACATGTTTCCTATCATGGTCGGGACATTCCAGGCGCGGCCCAGCATTCCGCAAAAAAAGATCTATCATGTACCAAGCACGTTCAGATAGAACAAAGATAAACCACTCCGAGGAAACCTGCTTGGATTCCTATGTTTGTGTGCAGGATATTATCTTAGGCGCACAAATCCGCACTGAACTCCTAATTCCCATGGAAACCAATGTGAACCTTGTTCAAACGGTCACACTGGAGGTGGGAAAGTTGATGGAGAAGCTGTCCAGTCCAGCCGTGTCTTACCGTCTCCTGACAAGATGCACATAATACACATGTACAGAATTCCACAATAAATTGAAATTTCACTTGTTCAACTGAATATGTGTTAAACAAATAAATGGATATCAAGAGCCTGGTAGGACGTAAGAGGTGTAAAGATGTACTTCTCTGTAGGCCAGCCCTGAAGTTCCACCACGGTTTGTTGTTGTACCAGACTTTACTGTGAGTTTCTGAGTGTGTTTTTTAGTCACATGGCCGTAATAATGGCAATATTGATTTTCACCACTTTGTTCCAGACTGAAATATCTCAACAATTTTTTGATTACCATGACATTCATTGTCCCCAGAGGATGAGTTCTACTGACTTTGGTGATTCCCTGACCTTCCATCTAGCGCCACCAGCAGGTCAGCAGGTTTTCACTTATCCATCCTAAGGACTCTGGTGATCCCCTGACTTTTCCCCTAGTGCTAATTAGCATGCTAACATTGCTAATCTAACATGGTGAACAACAATTGTGAGCATGTTAGCATGCCAAGGTTAGCAACACGGTGAAGACCCATGGCAAGCAAACAAATTGCTTGACATCACCTCCGCCACTTCTCCATTGTTGCTGTTTGGAACAAGTGGAGAAGATTGTTATCGTAGCTTCTGGGATCTCTCTTTTGTATGTCCTTTGCCTCCAAGATTGTGCTGTTTGGCACCAAGTTACATGAATTATTGGAGAAAGCAGTAAGTTGATTATTTACACCAATGTTTGCGAGGGAGAAAACTGCTCACAAGCTTACAAGCACTGACATGCCCACAGCAACAAGCCCGAAGTAGTGGAGGTGATTTCACGTGATGTGTTTGCAGAAAGTGATGTAGAGATTTGTTGCTAAAATAAAACCGATTTTTCATGTGGTACGAAATGCCTGGCTCTGTACTTGTGGCTTGTGATGCTCTCTGTTCACTTTTAGTCATGCATAACAGTTATAATACTTAGCTTTTTTTTTTTTAAAGGATGTTTTGTGGGGGTGGGGTTTAAACCTGTTTTAGAGATTTCACAGTAGTGGGATGACAAGAGGAGAGAGAGAGAGAGGGAGAGAGAGATGAGGAATTCATGCAACAAACGTCTGGAAGTGAGGACACCGGGTGCGTGCTTAGCGCCCTACGTCACCCAATATTTTCACTTTTTGGCCACAATGTTAGATACCGCTATTGCAGCCCACTAGAATCAAGCAATAATCCTGACTTATGAATTGACCCCCACCATTTTTATTTAGCACACACTGACTGTGCAGAGCAAATGCAGCTTATCCCATTGACAAGGCCATGCTAAACAATGACTCACCTTTAACAACCCTAAACATATACATTGTCTGTAGTCAAATGGGCTAAAGTGATGCTAAAGCACTCTCCCGGTTCCCTGTGGACATCACGCCAGGAGCAGAAGGCTTTTTACACCATGAACATCATGAGAGGAAGAGAGGAGGAGGAGGAGGAGGAGAGGAGGAGGAGAGTCTGCAGAGCCATCCGTGGGGGCGGATCAGGACAAGATCAATGGGAGTGACAGGGAGTGCAGGAGGCAGCAGGAGATTCAAAGTAGGCCAATAAATAACATCCTAGTGAGACAGCAACTGCCTCCTCCTCAGCCACCACTGCCCCATTCCACCCCCGACCCCCCTGGTCCCGCCGACTGGGCCCCCTTGATTACTGGCCTCTGAGGGGGGGTGGGGGGGGGGGGGTGGAGGCCCTGGCTGCACAATACACCTCTCATACGGGGCCCTCACTCACCTCTTGCCTCCATTTGTTGGACATTCATCTTTCAGCATGTGTGTGAGTTTGTTTAGGGGGTGGGGGCTTAGTGGAAAGATGGGAGGGGGCGGGGATGTGTGTGTGTGTGTGTGTGTGTGGCGGAGTGGGGGTCTTCCATGTTTTTTACATCTTCTCCCCTCTAACACGCACCCATCCCCCTAAACACCATTCTATATTCCATCTTTCCCCACAATTCCAGACCACTAGGCTCTGCGCTGTGGTTTCACTGAGTGAGTTGGGCGGTTTAAACGTTAGCCACTTCGGGTTTTGCGCCGAAAGCAGCCAAGAGGAAGAAAAAGAGCTTCTTCTCTTGTTTTCTCAGCCTGGCTGCCATGCAGCAGCAACAGTTCTGCCTGACACCTTTAAGCCAGTTTTAGTACTCCACAGCCTGTACAAATAGCCCTATAATGTCTTCCTCTTCTTTACAAAGTCTGCGAAAAATAACCCTAATGATGTCATCAGGGTTATCTCGGGTAAGGCTTGAGATGAAAATGTTTAGCCATGTTAGCGGTGTGGCTAAAAATGAATGGATGGCCATATGAATCTGTTTTTCCATTTTGCGCAGACATTCGTGGTCCTTAGAGGACGAATCCTACTGACTCTGGTGATCCCCTGGCTCTCTTTTCCTCGTCAGGATACATTTTTGTATTTTAGTCAAATGTTTCCACAACTATTGGATGCTTTGCCATTACATTTGGTACAGACATTAATGTTCCCCTCAGGCCTCAGGATTGAGGGAATTTGTTGGATTATGGCCAAATACCTGCAAAACTAATCACATTCCCATCAGCCTGGGCTGCACTTTGTATTTAGTGCTAATTAGCAAATATTAGCATGCTAACATGCTGAAAATTAAGGATATCTTGGCCTCTGCCGCTACCATTTTAATCTGGCAAACAGAGAGATCCCCGTCCCCCGTCTTTATGGGAGCGCAGCACTGAATTGCTGGAGCGCCCCTTTAATATGCACGTCGTAACATGACTCATTGTTCTCAGTATTAGTGGCTGTTTGCCAAATTCAGGCCATTTTTCATAAAAATCTAAAACCACACCACAATATTACAAGAAGTGACAGCCTAAGACGGCGACACATCGTGAGCGCCCAAGAGGAGATTATGATTTATGCTCCTACCCGGGACAGGGGATAGATTTAATTACAGTGGAGGACTGAATGTGGCGTGCACCTGGAAAAGAGAAACTATAACTGAGGAGAGCATTCAGGTCGGAGACTTGGCTTTCTTCCACTGCCTCAGCAAAGAGTATCTAAATATTTCACAAAGCACATGCAAGGCAAGATGGGAGCGGCAGGTGCCGGGGCAGCCGGGACGAGGAGCAAGGGCCTTGTGAGTTGAGGCCGGTGCTGGCAGGCAGAGCAGGGCCACACCTCAGCCGGGGTCATCGCCAAGACTCAGAGGGAAGACAGAGATGGCCTTTGTGGTTCGCAGCCACTCGCTTACATGACTGTCACACCACGAGACGTTTGCGTGGAAGATGAGAGCAGCCGAGCGCGGTGAGCTGACAGATAGCGGGCAGAGAGGAAGAGGCGAGCAGGGAAGAAAGAGGAGACAAAGGAGAGAGGGAGAGAGAGAGAGAGAGAGAGGGAGAGAATGAGTGGGAGGTGGGAGCAGAGAGCGGCAGACTTCTACTGTAGATCTCGGTGGTACGTTTTCAAAGTGCCGAATGACACGTCCTATCACTACGTCGAGGGAAGTGGAGCGTGTCAGCTCCGGTGCTCTCTCACACCATCTTGCATGCAGAGCAATTACCACTGGCACATACACCCCTCTACCCCCCTCCACCACCACCACCACCACCATCATCCCCCTGTAATTCAGTGAAATCAGCCAGCAGACCTGTGACTCATCATTTAGAGTAATAGGCCTGTTCTGTATTGGCC
Organism: Enoplosus armatus; assembly: GCF_043641665.1. NCBI lineage: Eukaryota > Metazoa > Chordata > Actinopteri > Centrarchiformes > Enoplosidae > Enoplosus > Enoplosus armatus. The sequence continues at coordinate 20,749,071 of NC_092183.1, read as the reverse complement.
TGAGGAGTCTGACCGCTTATAGGAGGCTTAAGGAGCACGGGGGGATGACTAAACTAAATGACAAAGTCACGTCGTTACAGGGAGGAGGGCACCGTACATCTCACCTTCTATCCTTATTAGTATGGATCAGAAAGGCAGCACCTCAATATCATTCAAAAGCTGCCGTCGCTGTATTTTTGCCTGAGGGTGTAACACCTTGCTTAAAGGCACATCAGCAGCATGACATTGACTTTTTGCTCCCATAAAGCTAAATAACAGTTCATTTAGTGTGATTTATTTATTTAAAGAGAAACTGAACTGAGGCATGACTGAAATGCTGTATTGGCCGTGTGTGCTACGCACACCATTGTTCCACCAGCCTTGTGATTTGCACTGAAGGGGTCGCAGTGGGTTGCCATGGCAACCTTTCAGTATAGATGGCCCGTTTCTTTTCCAATAGCGGTGATCATCAGCATCATTGGAGGAGCATCATTAGCAGGGAGCCCCCCGGGGCAGCGTGATCAGTGCCCGGCCAGGACATTAGAGAGTGTGGAGAGAATGATAGACAGAGGATTTGGCCTTTATCATCTGCAGGGTGCAGCAGGGCCAGGCGAACCTCCATGGGCTGCTTTGTACCTGGATGCCCCCCCCCCCCCATGGCGTGCTGAGCTTACCTCTGCATCTGTTACCTTCAGCCCCGCTTGTCTCTAAGGCAACAACCAAGCCCTCGCTGTGTTGATCTCCTCACTGTTGTCGTGTCAACACACGTTATGACTGAATCATCCCCTGTTTCCAGAGGCTGTCATTCACATTGCTCCTCTGTTTTCCGACATGCTTAGGGGGCCCTTGTTCAAGGCTCTGTGCAAAGGGAGGAAAACACACAACAGTGAAACGGCAGGCTCACACATTTGACACCGTTCAGAGGCTTTAAAGACCCTCCTGAGGTAAACACTCGCATGGCGGGAAGGTGTCTGAGCAGAAAGATGAAACAGACTCTGACAGCGTCAACAGCCCTTACCCTGCACTGCTTACCCTGCGCCCCTCCTGATGCATGACTTTTTCAATGGAAATAAAGATGTCAAAATACAAGTCTGCACTCCAAAGTGCTGCCACGGGGGCTCTCTACGCACTCAACTTCCAGCTTTAAACGTCTCACTCTCAGTTCCTCGATCACAGAGCTTGTGTTGTTCCTCCAGTTTAAAATCAAAGTAGAAACACTGCGTTAGCATGTTTACACTCGTGTGAAAACGGTGCACTTACGCTCACCCCTATCTGCCGTAAACTGACATTTGAATAAAATGTAGAAATGGTTCCACAAGTGTTTACACTTCCTTTTTCTCTGCAGCTCTCTCCATCATATGCACATTCACGCAGAGGAGGTGTGAAGCTAGTGATGAGATGTATGGACTGAAGTGGTGCGATTCATCTACTCTCCTTAACCGCACCATGACAGCTGCTCTGAAGTCTGCCAGTTCTCCCTCTCTCCAGCTTTAATAAATGTACAGAACCATTATAGCTCTTCTTGTTTCTGACCTCTATGTCACACAGTAAAAAAAAAAAAAAAAGACAAAAATACTCCATCCATAACTCCTGTTTACAATGGACAGTTTTTCTAAGTATAAATAAGAGAGGTTGAGCACAGGGATGGAGTGATGTCCAGGCCAAAGGAACCAGCTGTGCCCATCTGTTCATCTCTCGGCCCTCTCTTCCACCTCACCTCCCTTGTCTCACTTGTTTAGTGGTGAATGTGGACCGGCCACCGAGTGCCAGTGGAGAGGAAAGACGCAGAGTACGCACTGAGGAGCAGATGGGAAATTTCAATGGGCTGGAAAATTCAGAGTAGTCGCGGGCCTTCTTCAGAGACTGTGCTGGGCGATACTGGTACAACAGTGCCCCCCTGTGGACAAATACAAACCTGCACCTCCTTATTTCAGCAAGCTAGGAAAATTTTTTAAATTGAGTGCATTTTGAGAGATGTTCTCATTTCCCTAAATTAGAAAGTGAGTTTGCAAAGGCCAAGCACCAAAAGACAAATGTTGAGAATGTGTTGGGCAGCTCGGTTAATCCTCAGCTCCTCTGCCCCCATGTCTGATTTATTCAGCTGACATTTCTGCCGGAGTCAGCAGCCGGCCAGGCCAAGCAGAGAGTGCTGAGAGGGGCTTTCTAGTCTCCAATGGCATCCTCAGACTGTCCAAAGGCAAGATGCTTAAAATGCAAGACCAACTGCACGCCAAACCAAAACTCTCACTGAAGATCTAAAGCAGCCTTTGATACCAATTTCTGTTTTGTCAGGCGTTTTTTTTGTCCAGCTGTAACCTACTGGTCCAGATCCTGCCTGCCTCCAGGACTTGTTTTAATTAATGTTGGACAAAAAAAAGAATAGCTATTAATACAGCACGACTCATCAAAAGATTACAACCTCCAGATTTTGTTAGAACAAACCCGCTCAGTCTCAGCTCAGTGTTCATTCCAGCTCAGTGTGGAGGCTACAAATACTCGCTGTAACAAACCGGGAAATGCGTTATAAGAATTCACAAGATTTCCAAGTACTTACAACGGATTTAATGAAAAAAAAAAAAAAATGAAAGGAAAAAAGATGAATTTGTGTATAAAAACAAAACACTTTATTACAATTAGGCTGAAAAAACCCAATGAAAACACGACTACTTTACAAGTACAAATGTTTTTCATTGATATTTACAGTTTTTTTTTCTTGACATCAATAAAAAAAGACAAATTTATGAGAAAACACAAAATACTAAAGTACATGTTTACAGTGTATTTGCTGCAATAAAAAACAAATGACTAAAGGAACGTGCATTATTCTCCATTCAGTATCTATAGACAACAAGGGAATTAGACATAAAAGGGACTATTTATGAATACACTTATTCTAATGGATAGCTTATTTCCCAATGCAGAATTACCCATAAGCCTCAGCCTCAGATATCGGTTGAGTAATGTTATAATCATCACTCTGAAGGCATGACTGTTGAGTCTGTCGTTTGATGTACTGGGCAGTAGCTGTAGGGGAAATTTTTTAAGTTGTGGTAATTTCAATAAACATTCCACATTTCAGGAATCAAATAAAGAACAGAAGTAACAATGTTGACTCACTAAATCAAAATTATGGATCCCACCAGAATTATGGGCAGCAGCGCTGTGACTGATCTGCCACAACAGTCTGGGTATGAGCACTGAGATGGTTATGTGTTATGATGAACACAGTTATAATCAGGTTAAGATTAGAGATGGTTGGGGTGAGGTAAAGGTTTGGTGTGGTTAACAATGCGACAGGAAGTGTGTCTCTGGCATTAGCTGCCGTGGGATCCATAAGAACGCTTCAGTACGGTCACATCTGTACTGCAGGAAAACACTAGGTAAATTCTGTTATTGTGTGTCTTCTAGCTGCTCCCCCCGCTGGGCTTGGCAGGAGTTTTGGCCCTGATGCCACCCTGGCGAGCTTGACCCTTGGTGGGCTGTTGGGGCTGAGCGGGCTGCTGCACTGGAGACTCGGCGGCAGAAGGTGCCGCAGGCTGCTGGGCGGGGCTGTGGGGAGGAGGAGTCTGGATCTGGGGTGAGGTGGCTGCAGTAACCACCTGCTGCTGGATGATCTTCTGCTGGACAACCTGGGCTGTCGCCGTCCCAGCGGGAATCATCTGCACCTGAGCAGGAGCAGACGTGGCTGTCTGGGTCAGAGTCACAGTCTGAGGCTGCGCCTGGATCTGAAGAGGAACCACACAAACAAAACCTTTGTCCTGATGTGATCCATTCCACTGCATTTAGAAGCTTTATGGGGCTTTTACAAAGAGCTTACAAAGCCCTTGATGAATCATAAAAAACTTGAAAATGAAGTATCTGTCATAGTGTTAGCACTGATAAAGACATTACCAACAGACTATAAAAAGATAAAATCAGCAAATGTGACATAAAGGCATGTGGTGAAAGTGATGAATTAAAACGCTAATTCTTAGCACACTTTCCATAGCCAAAAGCCCACAGTGACGTTTAATCTTAAGCCTGGCCTATAAAGGCTCTCCCTGAGGATGTGAGGCTTCTAAGGAGGTAAAAATGTCTGTGATACAGCTTAGGAACAGAGTTAACCACGCGTTCAAGTAGTCAGCCAAACAGAAGTTATCTTTAGGAGCAATGTTCAGCCTAAAAGCCTTACCTGCTGAGAAGACACGATTTGTTGAATATTGGTGGTGGGTTGCTGCTGCACTATTTGTGGGAGCTTAGACATCTGATAAGAGAAGTAAACAAGAAAATCTCATTTCAACACACAAGCCCAAAGTTTATCTGCAAATATGTATTTTGCAGTAGTGACTGCCACTGATGACGTACCTGGATTTGTTGGGCTCCGGTGGGTTTCTGAGCCGGGGTGATGGATGTGAAGAACTGGGTCTTGATTCCTGGTTGGAGTTGGGTGGTGGCAGCGTAGGTCACCTTCTGCTGCTGCTGGGCTGGCTGGGCTGCCTGCACTGTCACCTGCTGGGTGCCAATCTAAGGCAAATAACAAAACTACAGTTAATATAGTAACTCCACTACCACAGTGGTAAGCAATACTGAACGTGCATGTATAAAAATGTCTTGTATTTCCTGCATTTCTTGCTTCTGTAGTGGACAACAGCCTCCTAATAAACGATCACGGGTGAAAATCCAGGGTCTGTTGGTGTGGTGTGTTTACCTTCTGCTGTACAGTGGCCTGTCCTTGCTGCGGCTGCCCTGCTTTCTGCTGGGCTGCGGCTGCTGCCTGCACTGCTGCCGCCTGCTGCTGCTGCTGCTTCTTCATCTGAAGCAGCTGCTGGACCTGCATCGGGGGGAAGGACGGCGTCAGCACAGGCCCACCTGACAGAGGGGGAGAAAGAACAACATATTGGAACTTTAGGACATTTCAGACGTTTGAGAAAACAGCAGCAATAAAAGCATGTCACAAAAAGGATGAGACATGAGGGGCAACGATCAAGTCAAAGTCATGAAAATGTTCACTGTCAAAGAGATCCAATAAGACTTCACCTGTTTTCTGGGCCTGACCAATAGCCACACTAATGCCTGCTACAGTGACTGGCAGTGTAGTGACACCAGCTGAAGAGACCACAGCTGGCACAGAGACCACAGGAGGCTTGGTGAGGGTCACCTGGGCCGTCTGTCCTGTCTGGGCCTGAATCTGGCCCTGAGTGGGAACTCGAGTCTGTGAAAAGAAACACAACCAGTATTAATACTGCCACAACATCAACCGCTGTCATGAACAGAGGAAAGAACAGGACAACAATACACAAAAATACACAACATCAGTCACCACTTACTCATTTCCTCTGATACAACAAGTTAAGATTTATTTCTGCAGGCAGATTGTTAATCATTATCTCGTCTTTTGTTTCATTTGGTGAAGGCCTATACTGCAAGGGCTCTCAATGACTTCCACAACTTCTTCTAAGTGCTGCAAATTCTGTATTTTCTTTTAATAATCAAATGATCCTTTCTACAGTCTTACCAGTCTGGTCACCTGCAGGTTGGCCACAGTGGTGCCGGTCAGCACGGCTCCAGGTCTGGGTGCTGCCACAGCTGCTAGCTGGGGATTGGCTTGGGCCTGTGCAGGCTGCACCTGGGTGGCCTGCTGGGCCCCTGTAGCCTGTTGGCCCTGGGCTGCTGCTGCTGCAACTGCTGCAGCTACCTGCTGCTGCTGCTGTTGCTGCTGCAGCTGCAACTTATGCTTGTGCATCTTTAACAGCTCCTGTAAACACACAGATTATCAGTTAAAGATAAGTTAACTATGCACATTTACATCTAAAATACTACCATCACTGCAATCATACTACCTCAGTTATTCTCGGTTACAGTTGCTAATATGTCAAATTTATCCAACAAAGACGAGCAGTGAGCCATTCCTTTGTATTTTGAGCAGCTATTGTGTAAAGATGCTGGTGGTGTACCTGGGGTTTGCCTACAGCTTTGATCTGTGGGGAAGCAGCCTGCTGTTGCTGCTGCTGTTGGTGCTGCTGCAGCTGTTGCTGTCGGAGCATCTGCAGATGGGCTGGGGTGAGAGGCTTTCCTTGTGGCAACTGCATACCTGTGGCTGGATGGAGGATGGTAGATATGTCAGATCTGTAAAACAGTGACGGCTACTTATCGGAGAAAAGCCTGTGTCCAGTTAAGTACCTGGTGTGACCTGAGTGACCAGAGGGCGAGTCTGTGACTGCACTGGGCTCAGAGTGGTAGAAACTACTGCAGACGCTGTCACTGGGTTAACGGCTCGTACACCCTGACCCGGAGCTATGGCGACCACTTCGGCAGGGGCAGCAGCAGCCGTAACGGCCCTCTGTTGTGCGTGGACAACCTGGGCTCCAGCTGCACCAGCAGGCTGGAAAAACAACAACATCGTCAGTAAAAGCTCCAACACTTGTAATGATCATTCTGTCTACAGGGTGTAGTGGGTGTGCATTCTGCTTCATGCCAATCCAAAGGCTATCTGCGTCATGAATTCTTGTTAGTCAGTAGGTGGCTGAGTTAAGCCAGAGCAGCAGTGATAAATGAATGACTCACAGACAGGGTGCCTGGTATGACTGGAGATGCCAGGCGTTTGTTAGCCTGGAAGGGACTTGGAGAAACTCCAGCTACTGTGTTCACAATCACATTCCCCCCTACAGTGGCTGGAAGAAACAAAGAGAAATGAATGAACTACATGAACACCAACCGCCCCGTAATGTGAACCATATGTGTGTGTCAACGTACCAGCCTGGATGGTTGTGCCCACAGTGGCATTTTTTATGGCTCCAGCCTGAAAAACATGAAACGTTGTGTGTAAGAGCCTTCACTGGGTAAAGTGGCGTGTTTTGGATCCCACTATACGTAGCAGCACATTGATGGAGGATGTTTTGATTCTCACCAGAACAGCTGCATTAGGCACAGCAGCGGCTCCACCCACTGCTGCAGCCTGAGGGACCTGAGCCTGAGCCTGGCCAGCAGCAGGGGCCTGTGCCTGGCCGGGTGCAGCCTGGGCCTGGGGAGCTCCAGTCTGCTGCTGCTGGGCCAATTGCTGAGCCTTCTGCTGCTCTGCAAGGGCCTGCAAACACACACACACACACAATGCACAAAATCAAACACAAATGCAAACATGTCAGTAAAGATGAAAAACAAGCTCTACTTTGATCTGGCTGGATAAAACGCAAAGCAGGTGCTCCTGATTCACGCTGCTACTGACCCTGAGGAACACCAGGGTAAAGACAATATGTTTTTAATATTTTAGTCTTGCTGTTTAACTTTTGCAGACAGATCACCTTTTTCTCCTTGGCAATCCTTTCAGCACGTTGAGATGCCACCTGAATGGGAGGTAGGGGCTTGTCGTAGCTGATTCCACTGAAGAAAACAAAACAATGTTATACTTTTGTTTTTATTTCTAGATTAAAGGTGTAGATGTCAATGCTACAAAAAAATGGCAACACACCTTTCTGCCAAGACTGAGGCGTGTTTGGGATTCTTCTGGAAGGGATTCATGCCGAGCCTGTGAGTAGTATAAATTAAATTAGTACATTTAAAAAGGACATATCCCATCTGAACCTGATTTCATTTTTTGGTTAAGATAGAAAATAACTGCTTAAAATGTAGAGGGTTTCTTGGTTTCCATCAGTCAGACTTTGGCCCATGCTACTGCCTTGCAATAACACAACAATGATTCACGCAGGATCAACCAAAGATCACATCATACTCAATAACTCAATCGTTGTTATGCGTGACTGTTTACACTTTTAGGATGTGCATTTTTTTCAGTTTTGGTGTTGATGATACTAACACGTTCATTCTTAATCACCAGTGCTTACAGTGGTTTGATTGGTGGGCTCCTCTTGCTGGCAATGATCTTCATGAGTTCAAAGCGGCTGTTGTAGAGCTGAATGTGAGTGGCGTTGTCATCCTGTGTGTAGATCTGGCAAGTCCTTAGAGGCCGGCTGTTCTTAGACTGAGCGTGTACATACACACAATGAAAAAAACAGAACAAAAGTGAAGCTAGGAATTCAACAGCAAAGACACATTTATCAAATACAAAGACCAGGATATAGTACCTTGTATATGCTCTTGGTCTTCTTCTTGGGGTTTGCCTCATACACCAACTGAAACAAGTTAAGAGACGTAGTTTAGACAAACAAATACAAGGTGAGTAAAGCAGTTTTACAGAAGAGTGGGGTGACTCTGTGTCCATTACCTTGCCCTCTTCCCTGGGAATGATGACATTCTCGTAGCGGTTGCGACACTGTTTGGGTGAGCGGTAGATGCGGCTGCAGGAGTTCACCACATCGCTCACCAAATCCCAGTTAGGAGTGTGGGCGGGAGACACGATTGTCAGGTTCAGAGGCAACTCCAGCAGCTGCTTTACAGCCTGTCAGACACACAGCAATGATATTTGGACACTGAATGTACATATCATATAACTTGTTGCATTAAGTGATTCAAGATTCAAGATTTATTCATTTCCATCAACGTAGCTTGGAGAGAAAGCTCATCGTGGGAGCTGTTAGTGGAGCCAGTACCTGAAGCAGAGCCCAGTCCTCACTGATGAGCCACTCTGGGTTGTCCTGGCCGGCCTCCATGGCAGGTTTAACCAGCGACGGTAGGGGCTTGGCAAAAGGTGCCTGCTGCTTGAGGGAGAAGTTCTTTTTCTGGTCTTTGCCCTCGCGGCGAACTTTCAGCATGCTGGCCTTTTCGAAAAGAGAGCGTGGAGGAATGACCGTCTCCCCATGGCCCTTCTTCTTCTTTCTGGCTGCTGCTGGACAAACACACCCGAGTAAAGACAGGGAAACTAAACATACCTGCAAAGACTCTTCGGCATGTATCTATTATTAAAATGTGTTTTAAAACTCCAGGATTTAGAACAATTTCTGGTCTGAAAGCAGAAAAAAAAAACCTTTTTAGATCAAAATAAATATTCTCAATACAGCAGATCTATATGTAACTAAATATGCAATCACAGATCTCCTCTCACCTGAGGGATCCATCTTGAGTCTCTTGTGCTCCTTGCGGACGTAGATAGGTGGCAGCTTGGACTCTGGCATGGGTGTGGTGTCATACATCAGCATCATCACAGAGTCGATGTAAATGTCGTTGTCATCCTGTGGTGGTGTGGGTGGAGTCCAAAGCTGTGTTGGACAATCACAAGTCAGAACATAGCCAGAAGACAGAGCGGGACTTTAGGAACTCAAAACAAATAAATGTAATAAAGAAAAGATCCAAATCTACACAATCCCACAGGTAATACAAGGATTTGAGTAAAAATTTACAGATGAAGTCAAGATAAATAGTTACTGATCCTAAAAAACGGACTATTATTAAATACCATGCAAAATATTATAACATAATTACATTTTTTTCCAGGAATAACATCACATTTGGTGTCTTACCGGCATGATTTCTGTATGGCCGTCCTCTGCATCAAATACATACTCCTGTTGAAACGCAGAGAAAAGGTTCATGTCAACAACAGTGCAACACAATCTACACACCACTTCTTGTTTGATTAGCAAAGCTCATAATGGCCACCCACCATGTTGTAGGCATCCTCTCTGGTGTAGGTGAAGAGATCTTCATCTCCCTCCATCATTTGTTGCTGCTCCTCCTCCTCCTTCAGCTTCTGTAGCTGCTGCAGCTCCCAGCCTCTCTTAGAGCACTCCAACCGCTCCTGAGGAAAATGAACACTTAACATGTCAACTTTATCAAAGGACAAAGAGAACACTGAAGTGCCAACATAGCAGAGCAGAAATGATTCGTCGACTATTGGACTGATTTCCACATCTATACTACAGTAAATCTGTAAATATATACCTCAAATCGATGAAATTTGTTACTTGTTACATAACAGTTTAAATTACCTTGAGGGCAGTTTCATCGTCACTGATGTGGAGGTACTCCAGGTAATGCAGGGCATACCTTTCGATTGGTGTGAGCTGTAAACGCAAATATAAACTCAGCAGGACCCCCCAAAAAACAGCATTTAATTTTCTTCTAACTTATTGCTTGTATTTGTTACTTTCTGCTTCCAAACTGTATATTAAAAAACGTGAATCTACCTGCTCCATGACTGCATTCAGCTCCTCTTTCTGAGCAGGCTCTTCTTTAGCTTGGCTCTCTGACTCCTGGTCATCCTCTGTTGACTCTTTGCCTGCTAACTCTTCTTCCTCCTCCTGCTGCTGCTGCTGCTGTTGCTGCTGCTCCTGCTCTTCCTCCTTTGACAGGGCATCCAGGTTTATGCTGTTGAGAGCCTGGATGTAGGGTCTAGCCACTCTGGGAGAGATGGCTTCAGAGGCCGAAGGCTCCTGGTGAAGAACCACAAACTCCTCCACCTTCTCCCCTGAGCCTGCCTCCACCTCAAACAGATCCTGGATTGTCCGCTACACAAACACACAATATCAGGTCAGTTACTATAGGTGGAATTAAAGTACAGTAATGGGTCTTGGTTACAACTTTACTGATTCATGCACAAAAGGCTTTCATAGTTAAATGTAGCATTAAGCAATTAAAAAGAATAGTGTTTGAGAGTTCAACTTACTTGTGTGAGGAAAGCCAAGGTGTAGTCAGTACCCTGGGCAGCCACCTCTCTGATCAGGTCCTTGGTGCCGTTCTTCAGCAGCTTCTCTTCAATGGAGTTCCCACTCTCCAACCTGGGCAATACACAAAAAAAAAACAGAGGTAGCACCGAAGTCCTTCAGTTAGTTAGATCTAGAGTTTTACCAGTGATGCATTAAGGAACACAAAATACAAGATGAACTAAAACAGTTTTATCTGTAGTGATAATATCACCTGTATATGTGTATATCCTTGGAACGTCCTATTTTGTCACACCACTCCTGGGTACGGGCGTCCATGCTGGGATTGAGGTCTGTGTCATAGAAGATGATAGTGTCCGCATCAAACACAGTCCCAACTGCAGAGCAGCAGCGGTTGGTCAGGATGCTGCAGAACACCTTCCTGTTCCTGTTAAACTTCTTCATATTCTCCTGCAGGGACACAGTGGCAAGCATGTGAACAGACTGGGACAAAGTCTAAGAACAACACAGGTTTTCTTTTAAAATGTCACTTATTTCATATATTTTCTTTGCTTATCTTAGTGGTTTGTAGTAAACCTTATTCACATTACATCCTTATTCATTTAATTTCCCCACAGGGTCATTAAAGTTTAATCTTATCTTTAATATCCATTTTGAGGTGACTGCTGCGGCCAATTAGTTGTCTGCATCTTTAGTTCCTTACAGCAACACCAGATCTAATTAACTGACCCAGAAACAAGAGGGATCCCATGATATACCACCAGTTAGACAAAATCAGGACAAAAACATTTAAGATTTCAAATTGACAGGCAGGGTAGAAACATTCTACACTTTGAAAAAGTGTGCAGCAGCAAATAGAAAATAACTTAAACCCATGAGCCCAGAATGTGATCTTCACTAATGTCTGCATCTCTTAAGGCCCCAGAAGGAACAGAATCCAGAAGGGAGGGAAGAGAGCAACACAGTTTGTTCCCTTGTTGAGCCAGAACTGTGCACAGAAAACTGGGAGGTCCTGGTGTTAGACAGGGAGGCACACAAAAGGTATGAATGTCAATGGAAGGGTAAAAACAAATTTCTGAAGTCGACTGGTGAATGTACCTGTCCATGTTGGATAACAGTGGTTTAAAAGTTTAATGCTGACTTGACAAACTTAAGTCTGACAGGGCCCTTGATGCAACAGGGTTGTTGCATAAAGTTACCCATTCTTGGGTCTCATATGACTGCTGGTGCAAACAGTTGACCAGCACATACGCAACACAAAGGATAAACAGTGTTACTAGGAGGACGTTTCTTATAAGTATGGCTTTTCAGAACCAATTTAACTGGCGGTGATTTTACCTGTCGTTCATCAGGAGTGAAGCTTTCATCAACCCGCACATAAGAGAGCTGCCTGTGATCCAGGAAGGCCTCCAGGATGTCTAGCATCTTCACCATCTGAGTAAAGATGAGGACACGACGGCTGTCTGTCCTAAGCTTCTGCAGCAGAATGGCGAGAGCTTCCAGTTTACCTTTGGAAAAGAAAAATATCAAGAGTTATTATTCTTGGCATGGTCAGATGTTTGTGGTGTTCCATCAATGTTAATCTCAGCTGCAGAGAGGCTCATTTTAGTTTTATAGTAACCATAACTATGTCTGAGTATAATGTGTGCAAATTAACAGGTGCATTTTTCTCTGTAACCCCAGTAGTTTTTACAATATTTACATGGAACTGCCCTGTCAAGTCTAGTCAATTTGTATTTATAGCCTCAAGGGACACCCTCTAGCCTTAGACCATTGACTCAGATACGGGAAAACTCCCTCCAAAAAACCCTTTAACAGGGACAAGTGGAGGGCAGACAGATGATGTCAGCACTGCTTCTTTTAAATATAGCGTACGGATGGCACTGCATTTACTGAGTCCAAGAGATGGTTGTGTATGGAGAGGCTATTCTTCTCTGGCAGAAGAAAAGTATACTGAGCACAAATGTGGGATGAGTTATTCAACCTGTGTAGCAGAGGGGTTACAGTGGTGTTTGTCTTACATGCAATACATATTAGTTTTTAGTTAGTTATGTTGTAGTTATTCTTGAAAGCTGTAAAAGTTTCATTTTGCTGCATGTAAAAAATTATCAAAAAGGTTGCTAGGCTAACCTGAGTCCATCTGCATTAGCTGCAGGTCAGGAAAACGGAATAGACGCCTGGATACCAAGTGGTGGATGTCAGCACTGTGGGGGACAGAGGCCTCCTGTAGTTGACGGTGAAGGGACTTCTGCTGAAGGCTGTAAGGAACCGGGGGTTTGGCTGCATACAGGTGAGGAGGTGGGGCTATAGCTGGAGGCACCACACACACCAGCCTAAAAGATGACAATAGTAGTCAAAACTGATGGGTTAACATATGTACATGAGATAGCCATTATTTGCATTAAGAAATGAAACATATGGAATTGCATTGTGATACTTTTTCATCTCTTTTACAAGATGGTGGAAGAGATAGTGCTAATTCTAATACTGCATAAAGAAAATTTGTTTTACCGAACCAAAGCAGTGCAATGTTCTGACAACATGTCAAGGGATTTAAAAGGTATTTCATGATGGTTTCGAACAACATGTGCAGTATAGAATAAAGGCGGCTTTAATGGCCTACTAAGCTGAAGTACCTCTTGATAAGGCTGTTGGCAGCCTCCAGGCGGTCCTCCACAGAGAGCAGAGTGGACTGCAGTGTTGAGGCAGTAGCCACGCAGGTTCTCTGGGCCCTGAGGCAGCTCTCTCTGCCCACCCACCTCCAGCCTCCAGCAGTCAGGGCAGAGTGACCAGGCTCTGAGCTCAAAGTGCATGCCTGCAGCAGGTCTGACCCATACAACACTCTGCGGCTACAGCGGTGCTCATTTGCTTGAAAAAGGCGGCTCAAACGCTCCTTCAGCTGCTGAGTCTTTTCTTCTGAAGACTCCTGAACATCACAGTGAGATATTGTACACACAACCACAATTATTCATTTTTATTCCAAAATGTAGTCTGCATGCTGTAAAATGATTTGACTTCAGATTATTAAAAAAGTGAAACTGGGCATTATAAACATGACTCCGGATGAAAGCAACGCACTGACCTGAGAAACAGCATGAGCTGCAGTAGTGAGCTTGGTGGGGGCTGATGTAGCATTCGCAGTCACACCCAAAGCTTAAAAAGAAATGTTCAATGTGAATAGAAGAATGAATTCTATCAATTATAAATTTCAAATGAGTGCTATTGCGAACACCAGAGTTAAAGCTATGGCAAAAGCAAAAGAGGTGTAACTGTGGGAACAACGTAGCATTTTATGTCCCACAAAAATGTATTAACTGTCAGCATTATAATATATTGGAACTGGATAATGTTACTAAATAACTGAATAAGAGATGCAGTATCTTCAGTGTGAATGAGTCACCTTGTTGGGCTGTTGACAGGGCAGGATGAGGTGTGCCAGGTGTAGCGGATGCGTTGGAGGCAGGAACAGCTTGTGGCATTGTTTGCATTACCATGGATCCCTGGGGCCTGATGATCTGCTGCCCTGGAGCTGACACAATCTGCAGGATGTTGCCTAAATCCATGACACATATTAAGCAACCAATATTAGAGGCGCCTTCTCAAAACCCTACACTAGCTAGAATGGCATTTAAGACCCACTATACTACCTATATCATAGAGTTTCTGATTCTTTCTTCAAATGAGAACACAGGACAAGGTATTTACAGAGCAGATATATAGCTATAGTGTATAGAAAATGCTATTTAATTTAAGTTGGACTTTAAGACGAAATGTTTATCTTTAACTGTATTCAAGATAATTCCATAAGGACTTTATTGGCTTTAAGCCTTTACTGACAGCTGAGAGAGGAGGGTGACACGCCTTGAGGACTGCAGACAAGTACAATAAGCTTCCATAATTTGATATAAAGATCTAAAAGGAAGGAAGGAATGAAGAGAATTATGTTTTAGAAAAAGTGTGACAATGGGATGTACATTACCGAGTGTACCTTGGAGCTGCAAGGGCTGTCCAGTCGTGAGCTGGCGGAGCTGACTGGGGGACAAAGTGAACTTGTTACCCTGAAACTGCAGAGTGACAGGAGTCTCTGGTTGGGAGATACGATTCTGACTGCCTGCTATGTTGGCCAGCTGGGCAATCTTCACCACATCTCCACCTTCAATGGAAAGGAAGAACAGATACTTCATCAAAGACAGCATTAAAACGTTTGCTGAAATGTCTGACATTTTAACAGTAAAACAATATACTCTGCATCAGTTAGTTAAAGGGTGAAAAAGACACAAGACATGCAGAACCAGGGTGGATTAATCAGAGGAACGAGCACAGCCGCCCTCCACAACAGAACCATAGCAGCTCCTAGTTTTACAAACCCTGAAGGGGAAAGAAAATGGCTACAAGGGTAGTCCTCAGGTGAGACAGAGAGCCTGAAACATACACATACAGTACAGAAAGCACTGCACCACACTGGTCACCAGGAGGTATACTTAGGGATTGGTGTCAAACAATGATATCCTATCCTATCCATTTATTTGACAATTCTTAACACTGGTTTAACCCTGTTTGTTCTGATTAAGTAATGCACTCACTCTGATTGGCCTTAAATGATAAAATATGTTAAAAGGTGTAAATGAGAAATTGAGAATTTATAAACATGGCCACTTTATGCATTTTTGGAAATTAACTACAATTAGTTTGGAAATGGCATAATGAACTTGGGTTTTGTCAGGCCACAACAAATGTTTCCATTCAGCTTTTATGTTTCAAATGTATGCCCTCTAATACAGGTGCCCAGTCCCGTGCCAATTTTAGGAAACGAACTATTCTGAGCCATCACAAAGAGCTCAGTGGTATTAGTAAATTGATTGATGGATAGTAAATTTAAGAATGTTTATTGAAGATATCAAATGTGTGAAGAAAAAGTTATGCACAAATATTAATAATAATATAGATTTATAAAATGTACAGAACCCAACAGCTACCAGACGAAAATTTGTTTGTAAAAATTAGCAACAGTGATGGCAACACATTGTGTCCGTCTAAATGCAGTGACAATAAGCACAGTAAAGGTTTTCAGGCTGTGGACCTGTCGATCTAAATGGTTAACATATAATTTCGATATACGAATTATGGTTGATAAACACAGTTATTTTTGACATCCCTAAATAGTTTGTTAATGCTAATTCTGTTAATTGATACACACAAGTTAATAACTGTTTTAAGTATTTACAAGGCAAAAATTGTTATTTAGTAGGCACAAGATATCAGTGTGCATAGATCATTAAGTTGCACTAATTTTAGCCAACACCTGCTGGGCTAAAATGTTTTTTAAAATGTGTTTACTTAAAAAAACACATTCAAAGGGTTTCAGAAATCTTATCCTGGAATTTTCGAAACAAGATAATTTTGAAAAAATGTTCTCCCTTTTTATATATTCAAATGCTGTGTGTGACAAGGTTTCTCTGTTCACATTTGAGGCAGAAAGGGTTGGCAATCTGTGGGACCATTTCCACATGCTTTGTAGTGATGCTCCACATCAGAGTGAAATAATAACATTAGCAAAGAAAAAAAAATGAAACAACCAAAGCTTTGGGATTTCTTCCTGCAGCTGGGCTGATGCAAGAGACAAAAGAATATTAGTAAACTGGGAGAAAAAATTATTAAAAAGAAGGGGGACATAATAATTAAATAGTATAGTGATGTGTGGTGTCACATAAGTGGGTTGTTCATAGTGTACATGCAGGTTTCGAGAAAGAAACTGGAGAATGCTGAGGCTGTGGAGATGCTGCTGATATGGCTACATTTATTTGACCATGAGTTGTCTATTGATACATGGCATCTCTGCCATTACCAAAATTGCTGCACCACCAGTGTGCTACCATTGCATGTTTGAATCTATGTACAAAGCCATTTCTCTGGAGGAGTAAAGACTCAACACATATCAGCAGTGCCCCAAGTGAAGGCCTCAGCATAGAGCAACCCATACTGCTGTGCCAGAGGTGGAGGGGAAATGCTGAAAGGGAGGGGAGGCCACTTACTAGGCAACCGTGCCTGGGCCTGGGATGTAAGAACCAGCCTCTGGGAAAGTAAGCTGGGCTGGATGGCATGGCTGGGGGCTAGAGCTGGCCTGGGGACCTGTGCTAATCCAGGCTGGCTGATGGGGGCTATAGATCCCACAACTGTGCCAGCTAAGGTCTGGCCCAAGGCCACAGAGGAAGCCCCCAACACATGCTGCCCAATGCCACTGTTCCCAGAGGAGGCTACAGTGGAGGCGGCAGTGTTGCTGCTGCTGCTGACAGGAAGGGTAGTCTGGGCTCTCTGAGTAGCTGTTCCAACCGCTGTGAAGTACAAGGCAATGGGGTATGGGACTACATGTTAGGGGTAACCCAATATTTAGTCAAGTCATCAGTACGATCAAACAGTTTCCGCCATATATTCACTCAGCAGTGGTGGGCCATCACAGCAAGCAGGATTAGGGATGCTTTTGATTTATCACTGATAAATTAATCACTGCTAACAATTTGATGAAACATATATTACACAACAATGAACAAAGTTAGTGTGACAGTGGGTGTATTCAGCGACAAACTTCACCCAAACTGCAGTCAGTGCCTTTTGCCTGCAGCTCTTCATTTTTACTATGACTGTTAGTTATATCCTACTTTACAATGTCACCACTTGCATAACTTTTCCATAACTTGTTTTTCCAATCGATAAGAAGTTATATCACAGAAGGCTGCAGCTGCCTTGCAATAAAAGCCTCACATTCAGCCTTACCCTTATGGCTGGCCTGCCCACCACTGCTGCATTGAAGTATAAATGTAATCAAGTGAAACCTCTGTGACTAGTGAAACCTGCCAGTCAAGGTGTCCCAAACCTCTCCATAGAGTAGTGAAAGAGGACCTATCCTTTAAAATTTGCAGCACTGTGCATAAATGTGTATATACTGTACATGTTTTTAAAATGCGCTGTAAGCACATATGATAATATATGAGAGTATGTATTTTTTAAACATGACACAGTAAATCAGGTTAATTTAAATC
This sequence comes from Enoplosus armatus, assembly GCF_043641665.1. Taxonomy (NCBI): domain Eukaryota; kingdom Metazoa; phylum Chordata; class Actinopteri; order Centrarchiformes; family Enoplosidae; genus Enoplosus; species Enoplosus armatus. Next base: position 20,731,523 of record NC_092183.1, on the reverse strand, counting down.
CAAAACAGCGTTACAATCATGCAGCATAACATTGTATAATGCACACATCATACTAGTATAAGCAAATAAGGTAAAGGCATCAAAAAACAGCTATGAGTGGTTAAGTTTGTCTTTTAAAGTTTGATGTTAGATGACACCATCTGGAATCCTTTAGCCACTGTGAAAGCAAAATGTCCTGTCCTTTACAGACTATTACCACTGAAATGGTCTTACCATGAGAAGTGGCTGTAGTAGTTGCAGTAGTGACAGGGGACTTGCCCCTGGTCTGCGCTGACTGGCTGGTGGTGGAGGCAGAGGTGCTAGAAGCAAGAGAGCTTGTTGGAGGACGCTGGCCTGCTGCACTTGTGATGGCAGCCAGACGACCTTCTGGTTTTGTTCCATACTGCACTGGCTGGAACAATCTAGTCAGAAATGTAATGATCAAGTTGTTTCAATGCCAGAATATCAATATTACAATATTATGTTGACATTTTAGAGCATTTTGGACATCAACCATGTCATGTTACTTGACTGACCTCATGGGTTTTATCGGGCATGGCTTGGGTCGTGGTGGTGGATCTGGACCAGTGTAGATCTCCTCTATGAGCTGTTGAGTGACCTTTAGTTTTGGTACCGACTCTTCAGTCTGATACCGAGTCAGTCTGTTCTCGTTATTGATCAAATCAAATATGGACATGTTTGCAATCTAGGAAGATGGAAAAACACAGAAGAAGTGGATCAATGCACATTGATGATACATTAATACGTTTTTTATTCTAATAATGACATTTTAACACAAAAAGAGACTCAAGATGCACAAGGTTCAAAATCAAGACGAAGGAATTGCATAATAATAAAAAACGATAGACAGGCAGGGGCTCAAACAAGAAGCACACAAGCCATATAACTAGAAATAAGTATTAAGCACTAAAAGGAAGGACAGTGTGGAGCCCAAAGTGATGTCTTAATATAGCTTTTTTTGTATGTCCAACACACTAATAAAGCAAGGTATCCATTTCATAATGCCATGAAACAGAGAAAGGCGTGAAAATCTTTACATTTGAGCAACTCCCAAATCCTTCATATTTGTACTTTGACAAATTATCTAAACAATTATTCACTTATCAAAATGGTCATGGATTCATTTTCAGAATTTTATGAACTAATCCATTTAGCACTGACATTCAGGGCGTTTAGACAGTTAAACAGGGCTAGAAAAGACCTTAATGCACATCAGCAAAGCAAAGAACAGGTGTATACCTTGCTTGAGTCATTTTGAAGAGCCCCCAGCACCAGTGATGGGACGTTGTATTGTAGAGAGGAGCAAAAGTAGGAGCTGCTGTTCTCTCTGGGTGCCACCAGCTCAGGGTGGTTACACACTCGCTGTAACTGCATCAGGACCTGAAGCACGCTGACAAAATGACCTGTCTTCAGCGCCTCCTGAGCTCTAGAGGATCACACCCAGATAGAAGACATAATTATGAAAACAAAAGAAAGATGCAACCAATATTTATAACATTTACTGTACATCTTGACACATTATACTGTATCATTCATCTTTTTTTCCAAATAGATAGATAAATAATAAAAGGTCTTCTTCACTAAAACTAATGTGTTAAAGCTAACCTGGACTGCCACACAGCCATAAAAACGTATTGTAATATATTTCCTAAGATTTCCTGATATATAGTATAATGTGTGAATTATATTTTTAGCATGTCTTCAAACTCCAGTACCTGTGTGAAGCCTGATTCATCCAGGGTGATATTATCGAATATTACTCTCAGTGCCACGGAAAACCTTGCATTGACATCACAATATAACTATCCATGTATCCAAACATCTCACCCTGGTTGAGTGAGGATATCCTCGTAAAGGCTCTTCTGTCTGGTGGAGAGACGGCACTTTAGGATGTGTTCGTACTTCTTAGGCAGCTGTTTCTCCACATCCCTTTTGGAGCGTCTCAGGATGAAAGGCTGGATCATCTACAGTGAAGAGTAAGAGGACTTTATACATAATGTGTATTTCAGGATTGCAGGTGAACATTCATGTGGCACATTAATAAACTCACCCTGTGCAGGCGGATGACCAGTTTGTGGCAGTAATCCTGGTTTTGGTCTGTGCCTGCCTTAACAGGGAAGTCTGAGTAGGCCCTGGTGATTCCTGGCAAAAGGAAGTGGATCATGGTCCACAGCTCCTTTAGAGTATTCTGTAGAGGAGTGTTGATGAGGAGAATCCTCTGCTCACTGGAAGATGAACAGAAATATCTAATTGAATCAGTCAACTGAGCCTTGTTACAAACATCTAGCAGAATACTAAAAGTGATTTCATAGAAAAAGACAAAAACCTCTGACATGAAAATTATCTCATCAATGAAATAATATTTTTAACCTTTTTTTAAATAACAGCTCTTAGTGCTGTGATCATCAGGGACACAAAAATGCATGTTAACCGTGATCCACAATAGAGATTGAAAATGTATCAACAAACTATAAGAATAATAAACTTTAATATTTATCATCCAGCTCACCTTCTGAGAGCAAAGACTGTTTCCCAGTGTTTCTCAGTCATGTTTTTGATGAGCTGCACCTCGTCCAGGACCAGGTGCCTCCACCTTCTCCTCAGAAAATGGCTCTGGTCTTTCATCAGCAGCTTGTAGGATGTTACACATACATGGAAGCTGTTGGCTTCTCCCCACCACTGTAGATCAGATGATATGTTATGACATGTACAGCTGTACAACTTCTGTATTGAGTAATGTCATCAATATGTGTTGTTTAAATACAGCAAAAACTACCATTCTCTTAGATCTGCGCTCTCTTCTGTTGCCAAGGTACAGGAGGATCTTAAGGCCAGGACACCAGCGCTTGAACTCCACCTCCCAATTTAGCAACTTGCACGTCCTTACTACGATAAGGTGGGGTCCCCAGATGCCTGTGGACAAAAACAGACTTGTCAGACTTGTCTTTATGACATCCAATTAAATAACATAAGAAAAACAAAAATATTCATAAAAAATCACATATATCTTTGAATAGAGGCATACCCTCTTGGCCAGCTAAGTGGGCCATGTAAGCCACTGTCTGTACAGTCTTGCCAAGGCCCGTCTCATCTGCTAGGATGCCATTGAGGTGTTTCTTGTGAAGGTTTACCAGCCAGTCCACACCAATTTGCTGATACTCTCGCAGCGACCCATGCAGTAGAAAAGGAGCTGGGCTACGGGTCTAGAAAAATAAAAGATCAGTTAAAAAATGCTAAACGGCATCTTTTTCTTTTGTGTGTGTGTGTGTGTGTGTGTGTGTGTGTGTGTGTGTGTGTGTATGTCTTACTGAGGAAGTGGTCCTGAAGCTGCCTTTGGGCAGGATGAGCTCTGTGGCAGCAGCCACTTCAGCTATGTCTTTGGCAGGCTTTCTATCAGAGTCAGAGGAAGTGGCTTTGTCAGCACGGTACTGGTCCACACTTAGCAGGGAGTCAATCAACACTGCCTCAGGTGGACTGCCCGCAGGACACCGCATTTCTGGAAAATGAAAAATATCAACTATTTTAGAGTAACATTATTCACAACCATTAGCTAAAACGGGTATGAGGATGAACATGACAATTTCATTTTTCAATCACAAAAGGCACCTTCAGTCTCATCCACGTCATCCTCATCACTATGTCGACTAGGCTGAGGCCACTCAAAGCTGTCTACGTAGGCTCCAGCATACTGCTTCATCAAAGCATCCAGAGGCATCTCAGCTAAAAGCCAAATACAAAAGCATTTGGGTAAGCAATACAGACACAAGGACACAAAGCAATTCTGGTACTTGTATGGAATAAATGGTGTAATACTTTGTATTAATTAGTAATTTGTTGAGAAAAGAAAAGTATATATTGCCCAAGATTATTTGCACAGTATAAATACCAAATGTCAAACTCGTTGATTAATAATTCACAATTATGAGCAACAGTAACACTACTCTCAGCCGTATAGAGTGTCAGTACATGCTGTGTACCAGTTGTGAAAAATTGGATACCACTAAAGCCTGGTTTACTGATAATAGCAAATAATAACATATTATTAATAATATAACTAAACCCATTTATCCCCCTTAATCCTGTCTCTCCACTTATGCATAGACAGAGAAGTAAAATAAATACGTACCATCTTTAGCAAGGTCAACCAACTCTGCTTTGTGGTCTGCTTCCCCCTCCATGGCCTCCTGTTCCTCTATGGTGCCCTCTTCATCTGGGACTAAAGGAAAAGACAAATAATGTTGCAATGTTACAGTTGCAAATAATTTGGCAGAGTAAAGGCAACTGTACAACACCAACTGTATAGACTCTGAACTTCCATGTTATTTTTTTTTGCCAAATGAACCTTAATGGTTTGACACATACCATCTTCATCAACCAAGGCCGAACTTGATTTTCTTTTTTTGGTTGAAGTCGCCACCTCCTATAAAAATGAAAAAATATACATCAAAAATATAAATGAGATGCAATAGGTGCATTAGCGTCATAATTCATGTGTGAGTGCAGCACTTACCTCTTTATCAGCCTTCACTCCTGTTGACTGACCAGGTACTGTAACACAAATAATTTAAGTTCAATACAAAAAACCTGGTTATTAAAAACATAGTTACAGATGAGGTATATCACCATAGTTGAGCTCTGAACCGCAAACAATGGCTGGGAAAGTAAAGGTTCATGATATAGAGCAAATATGTTGTTTTTATGTTATGTTATGATTTATGTTGCTCAGTGGGACGTACCTTTGGCTGAGGCTTTTTGTAAGCTGAGTGCTTTGAGCCTCTTCTCATAAATTTCAAACTGGAGTTTGATTTCCACAACCTGACAGAAACAATTTAAATAATACACTGTATTATTTAGAGATCATGTCATGGTTTCACAATTAAGAAAATAAAGATATAAATAAACGTACCTGCTCAATGTTTGACCAGAAGAATTCCACCTCTCTGGCAATCGTGCTGGCAATGTGACGAAGATGAATTTCCCTTTCTTTCTTTGACCTCTCTTCACTTTTCTTCTGCTCTTGATGGTAACGGGCACATGTGCGAACAAGCTGTAGCAGAGACACATGAGATAGTTTGGCTTTTAACAAGACATCCGTTTCTGCAGTGGGTTTTTCTGCTGAACTGTGAGTTCTTTGGTTGTGCTGTGTAACTTCACATTTCTCCTTGTGAATTATTCCATCTCTGCCATACCTTCTTAGCAGCAGCCTCTTTCCATCTCCTCTCCTGGGCAAAGTCAGCTGCCATCCACTGCATCTCCTCCAGGAGGTAGTCCCAGTGAGACTTTGGACGTGAGGCTTCCACTAGCTTGGGGAGCCTACTGGCTGACCACTGGCCCTCCTTCCGTAACTCAGAGATGCGCTGATGCACTTGACTCTCCTGGGAAATAGAAAAAGCATGTGACATCAGAATAGAAATCAAGAATATTCATTCTTTCATTCTTGTTTCAGTTGCTCCAGTAAGTGATAGGTTGTTGAGCTCCAAAATTAAAACCATATTCAATGAGCATACAAGATACTGCACAAAAGCAGAACATAGAAACAACTGACATTATTGGGCATTGCAATAACCATGTCGATTATTCTTATGTATCAAATGCCATTATAAATAACTAGGAGTTATTTGCTTCCATTAGGAAAAAAAGAAAAAATGCACACAGTATTGAAGATTAAAAGGCGTAAGTGTATAAAGGCACTGAATCTATTCAGGCCAAGATAATTTGCAGAACTCACCAGTTTGGCCTGCTCAACTTGTTTATCTTGGGAACCCTCCTGTGAGGACTGCATGGTGCCACTTTGACCAAAGCCACCAATTTTGACCGCAGATATGCCATTGGTTCCAGTCAGTTTGGACTGGGTGTTTGGGTTGATGTTAGAGCCAAGAGGGCGGAGTGGACTTGCAGTATGGGGGGTTGGAACAGAATTGGGAGCCGAGAGGGTAGTAGGAGACATGGATGTCATGGATATTGAGTTGTTCATAATCCTCTGAACTGGCTGGTTTGACTCTGTACCAGGGCGAGCGAGTGCCACCGTCTATGAAGAAGGGAGAAAACAATATTCTTAGTAGGACAATTTGCAGTCTCACCATTTAGAGTTCACAAACATATATGAAAACTGTATGTACATGGTTTCAGGTAGACTGACCGCTTGTCCTGGCTGTAGTATGGCCTGGGATTGTTGCTGCTGGGGTTGCAACTGGAGATGAAGGCCTGGCTGCATCTGCTGCTGCAGTTGGGCCTGGAGCTGTGTGTGTGGGTTTACCGTGGCCAGGACAGGCCCACCTGCCTGCACCTTCACCTGTGCCTGGAGCTGACCACCAGACTGACCGGTGTTCTCCACTAACTGAGCCTGCTGAGAGAGTGTCATGGGCAGGCCTGACATAGGGAGGGCACCTTGGGGCAACCTGCCAGGCAACTGGGGAGGAGGGGTGTGCAGGCTCGCTGCATTCTGCACTGGAGGTCCTTTGGATGGGTCGTATTGTTGCTGGTTCTGCTTCTGTCCTGCAATCTGGACCGCTTGAGGAGTAGGCGGCATCCCGCCTGTACACATAGTAACCAAATTATAGGACAAACAAGGGGGTAGTACAGAAATCAAGTTGTCAATCTTGTCCTCCCAAGTCTTTGGAAATGTCTTTTTGTATTCTTGGTAGAATAAAAATATATATTTGAGAGACCCCTTTAGAGAAGTATCATCTTTTGAAGCTATTAAGTAGATAATGAAATAGTACTTTTAAATTTTAAATGACTGTTTGAGCTCCAGCTATTAGAGCTCCTCAGAACCTTGCCTTAAGGAACTAGATGTACTGTATGAATCAACAGTAGTGTACTACTTTCTGATGATCAGAGCGGAAACTAATGAAAGTCATACAGCAAAATGGTTACAGAAGAAATGAAATCAATGTGAGAATCTACATGTCTCTCAAATAAAATACTACTTTGATTAATGCAAAACCAAAACATTGTATTTCAAATGTTGAGAGAATGTGGTTAAAAACATCAAAAAATATACGTGCAATAAGAGAGGCTTTTAGAGGAAAAATAGAAATGTTACAAAGGAAAATGAAAAAAAAAGAACTTCTGAAAATAAAGAGACAGGGAGAAGAAAGGGGAAATAAAAATATAGAGCGGACACTCACAAAAACACCATATGTTTGGCATGCATGAAGCGATGTCATTCTAGCAGTAACCAAGGCATCTGGATGCCTCACAAAGCAACAAAGCACAGAGGTGAGCAAAAGGACAAACATGGGGTCTTGCAGACAGCAAGTCTGAGCGGAGCTGTGCACACTAAAGCAGCGCCTGCCTTACCTCCCTGCACGTCACACCACCTTGCCTAGACGCCATCAACACCTGGCCCTGACACACCCAAACCACCACAATCGCAAAAACCTGTGCCGCGAACGCAACTCCTCCACATGATTCCCCTCCTACTTAGACTGAGGGAAAGAAGCCAAGTCAGAACAAAATGCCATGAAATAACATGGAAGGAAATCAACTAAATGTGAACATGAGATAAATAAAGACACTCTTGAAGACGTAACGTATGAATTAAAGATTGATGATTTTGAATCCCTGTTGATGATGCAAGGACGGACAATCGGACAGGGAAAGACTTGTGAAGGAATGACGATGGGAAACCAAAAGGAAGCATGACACGTGGATTCATAAAATGGGAAAACAAGCAAAACCCATTGGAAAGTGAATATATTCCCACAGGGTTCCCACTTTCTGTGTTCCACTTCCAAATTAGATGAAAATCCATCAGCGCGGGAAGGTCTGTCCAAATAAAGATGACTAACAGGAACAAACTTCAGAAAAGAAGAGATGGATAACGACGGATGATCAACAGTTAAAACAAAAAAGGAAAATCATAAGACATGGCATCTTCCCATTGAGTGGCTACTCTTCTTCAGACTTGGGTTGTCTTCTTCCCCATTTATCCTGACAGAGAGAGATGGTGCTGGTACAGCTAAGTCTGAAATTCCTGTGGACTGCTGAGAAATCCAGCAGATGGATGAAGATCTGTTTGTTGATGCTGCTTGAAGTTTGTTTGTAGAAGATGAATGTTGTGATTCGCTTTTTTAAATCTCCTTAGTTTGAGGAAGGGGATACGTCCAGCAGCATCGAACAGAACACAGAACGGCCTGGTAGTAGCACTCCTACCTTGCGCAGTTGGCATAAGCTGCTGGAGTGGAACGCCAGGTGATCCTAAAGGACCTACACCAGGATGCTGGAAAATCAGCCCATGGCGACCAACGTCAATCCGGGACCTCTTAGCCTGATCTGGGATTTAAAACACACAATACCCTCATAACGCAAAACAAAAGCACTAAGCACAGAGCAATGACCTTCTGAAGACCTTACAGGTCACCTCTCCTTCCTCGGGTTAAGACTTCAACACAGAGCGCTAGTAGAGGATGCCAAATATCTAAAAGCAGAAGCAATTAGAGGGGAAAAAAGAAAACAACAGAAAACAAAGTAAACGGGGAGGAAACAAAGCAACATCAGAGAGACAGGAGTCTACGATCCTTGCCCTACCTGCTTGAACCATAGCCTGTTGCCTCTTAAAGGCATCCATGTCACCAGGGTTTGTGATGGTGCCACCAACAGTTCCTTGGTGTCCCTGGAAAAAACAACCTCTGAAGAATGAGTGAGGGCTTTCCTCTTACAAAAGATTCTCAATAGGATTTTATTTTAATTTTATTTTCACTGTAAGAAGTGCTTAAAACAAGTGTTGCCTCTATCACCTGAAACTGCTGCTGGACAGAGAAAGCTGCGGAAACATTGGGAGGAAGTTGTGTTGATATGGCAACTGGTGTAACTGCTTGGCCATCCTTTCCAGTAACAACCTTTACCTGAAAAAGCCACAGATTTGAAAGAGGAACAGTATGCATTGGATGAAATGCATGTACAGTTCTTTAGTTGTAAAACTCCTACTTGATCTTTCACTAAGAGCCAGCCAATGTAATACCTCATCATTAATGACCTCAGACTGTTCTTCTTCTTCCTCTTCATCTTCAAGGTCCAAGTCGTTCTGTCTCAAGTAAGTATACAAGGGAACACAGGGCTTCTTCTTAAAAGCTAGATAGTCCATCATGTTCCCTTGGAGGTGCTGCAGAAAGAAAAGCTCAATCAGGTATTCTTTGAACACTTCTTTTAGGCTCTCCATCTTCTTGGTGTGGTGGTCCAAACACTGTTTTCTCAGCTGGGCAATCTCTGGAGTAGAAGGAGCAATTTCCTCTAACTTCTTGGGAACCTGCTTCTTCAAAGTGCCCACAGCCATGCTGGTGGGTGCAAGAGGATTATTGGGGATCCCTTGGGATGGGCTGGTGAGGGATGGGCTAGAGGGTGGAATGGAGGAGGGTATACTGAATGATGCTGTGGCTCCTACTCCAGTAACCACACCCTGTGGCGTCTTGTCAAATATCATAGGGCGTGCCAGCTGTCCTTGAATGATACTGCTTATCTGTGGAGGTAGGTTGGAAGTGGTGATGTGACCAGGGCTGCCCAAAGTGGGGAGAGCAGTACCGGTGGCCACCGGACTTTGAGGTCCAAGGTGGTGGATGGTGCCTCCAGTCTGTGAGTGAGGCTGAGAGAGCCGGCGTTCCCTCACAGAGCCTGGTGCTCCTGGAGAAGCCAGCTGTACCTGGCCAGGTGTGGCTGGGGAAATCTGGGCCAGTCCAGGCCCCTCCTGGTAAACAAAGTGGCCACTTCCCGATGGACTGCTTAAACTGATTTGCCGTACCAACATACCAGCTTCAACAAATCGTGTTGGACTCTGTCCGCACACACCCAATGCTGTTGCAGGTGCTCCTGGCCTTGTCACACCTTGCAAAGGAACTGGGCTGTGCTGGGTGGGACTTTGGGGTGGCATGGGCTGGGGCACAGGTGAGGTGACCTGGATGTAGGAGGATGGAGCATGCTCAAACCTCCACTGAGGTGTAGTATGCTGGAAGCCAGGGGATGCTGGGTTCTGGATGGGGAGTGGGGTTAGGGTGATCTGCTGGTTACCAGTCACCATCTGTCCCACATTTTGTAATGTGATGTTCATGTTCTGGCCAGTGACTGGGCTACGACTCATGATTATCTGATAATTGGGCGACTGTGGGGCTGAAGGGCTGGCAGCAGAGGAAAACGTTGTCACAGGAGATTGTGGGTGGTTAACTGTAGCTTGCTGCTGTGTCGCTGCCATGGTGGGCTGCTGCTGTTCCTCCGCTTCAGACCCACTGACAGACTTGGATCTCTGGAGCTGTCGTTGCATATTCTGTGATCCACTTCCATGGTGCATTGCGTGACACTGTTACTATGTCTAAACACAATAATCTGTGGAAAGGGCACAGCAAAGCACAACAATAAGTGATTTCTAATTATTGAATCATGACCCTTTAATATCGCTGGGTGTATTAAGTCATTGATGGTAGTATTACAACTTCATGACCAGTGGGGCTTCGTGGCTATATTAATTTTCTTTCATATGATTTTACATCATTGTGATGATGTAAATGACGATTGTTTTGTTCCTTGATTTGTCAGGTATTCAATTTACTAGATTAACCTAAAACAGACATTCCTGTCAGATTATTTTATCTACAAACTATTTCTCAATTGATTTAACAGAAAATGTACCATATCATAATATATATCAACATCTTGATATAAAATGACATACATTGTGGCAGAGGAATTTCTCCATATTACCAATTTCTTCTATTAAACTGGTATGCATAACCGAAAATATGTATACTCGCACACACACAAACAAATACATTTACACCAATATAGAAATATAGAGGGCAGCACACTTCAGGGTTGACAGCTGGGACATCACATATTACAATGTGATTATTAGATACAGATATGTGTGTTAATGGCAAATTAGGCAAGGGCTGTTACCTTTAAGCCCAGAACATACACCTTGCAAGCCGTTACATATTAAGATGTTTAAAGAGCACACCTTTGACGTAATATAGCTACAGCCCGTCTTTAACAGTACATTTGCATGCTATTAGACAAAATATCTATATCGCCAGATGTCCTGTATTGGGAATGATGAAGTTGATCTAGTCTCATCTTCCGCTGTGAATAAGCCATAGCCAACATCTTAAACAAAGGTGATATACCGATCCATGTGATGGTGATTTGTACTGTTACTGTAGGCCCATGCCAGTAAATTACAGCGTTAAGGTATTCGCAAATTTATTATATGCTAAGTACTCGTTTTTACACCGCAATGCAGACATTATAATTACAACCAAAATAAACTACACATAGTAGTATTTCCTGGCTACTGGCTTAAATTGTCATTGTTTGTTACGACGTTAACGTTCGCTCCCACTTCCAGTTTCGCTCCGGGGCGTAACGTTAGCTAACGCTAGCTAGCTAGAAGCAATTATTAGAATAATACCGTGTGGGTTTAGGGTTGGGTAATAACTATATTGACAGTAGATTACGAATATGAAACTGTAACATCCGCAATAATGCGGTTTGTGCAATTTCAGCAATTACGATGATCCTTCCTACGGGACGCGTGCTAGCCAATGCTAATGATGTTAGCTTGTTATTGCTAGCAGGCCAGCTGCTAATGAATAAATACATTTTATCACCTCAAGGGTGTTACTTACAGGGTATGGGGCTTCTGTAGTAGTTTCATAAATCCTAAGTCATATTTACAATGAGTCACATGCTGTAACAAATGTTATTCCGCGAAAAAATAAAATATCGATATTGCTAGCGGCTATTCAATGTTTTGGAGCTAATTTCATTCAGCAACATGGCGACCGCAGCAACCTTTTGTGTAACCCGGATGTCGTTCTATCTCCAGGAAGCGGTAATACCGTGAATCGACGTTGTTACCCTGCTATTAGTATTAGCAAAACCAGAAATATTTTCAGTCAAAAGGCGATTTTTGTAGATAGTTCTTAGAAACATATTAATGCACAAATTAAATAAATTATTCAGAGCTTGGAATTGAGGAGAAGATGTAATTGTAACGACAACGGTCAAATCGTAATCAGACATTGTAGCAAACTAAGACATGCTGACTTAGCTTGCGCATAAAAAGACACTTGAAGAGCAATAAATATTATTTATTTTCATCACCCAGTGAGTTACAACTCATTTTGGCAAATTTTACAGGCAGTCATAACATAAAAGTAGAAAAGGCAATTTGATAAATTCTAACAAACTTCAACAATACTGCTTCAACACAAAATATTGAATATGTAATTGAAAAAAACTAGTGTACTATCAGGCAAAATCATGTACAAATTCATTAACAAATTAACACAATTGTTTTACATTTATCTAAACTGAAAAATACAAAACCAAATGTGTTCTATAGAACACATTTGGTTTTGTATTTTTCAGATAAACATGAGAAATGTGGCATGCAGTTGGTGTCACTTACAGTACCTCATGACAGTACATTACCACCTGATGTTCAGTGTTAAACTAAAATCTCATTCAAATGTCAAAATATACTTATTGCAGTCTATGATGTAAGTCTGTTTGACTGTAAGACAAATTATCCTGTATGAGGTCAAAACATACTTTCATTACCTTTACATCCACTACTTTGCTTTAATGACAAATGTCCAAAAAAATCAGGCACAGTTTTACTATTACTGCTACACGTTTGCAATATTTGGTCATCTCATCCAAAATATTCGGACTCCTATTGGCTGGTGAACTTCTACTACTGTATACTATCAATATACAACAATACATATAACACAAACTCTTCAGATACACAAAACAACTAAATTATGTTCGTTCAAGTCAGCACATTTAAAATCAGTTACTATATAATCTGATTTTTTTTATGTGCAAAGCACAAAACTACAGTCTGTTACAAAACAAAACAAATACTGAGAACAATTTGATCTGATCAAAGTACTGTCTTCAAGACTTTCAGTCTTTTCTGTGCATTTCTGTAAAGATTACAGACTGGGTGGTGGGATAAGAGCAGATGCTCCAGTGGTCATTTCCCTTAAGACCGAACAAAGTGCTTGTGTGTATTGACAGTCCAGGAGGATCCATCTACATTGAGGGGAGATGGATGACGCAAGATAATGCAGTTTCTTGGGACGAAGTTGTAGAGCTCATGGATACTGTTAGGCCTGCAGAGCAGAAAGGCGTCGCTCAATACACTGCTTACCTGAGAACAACAGAGAGATTGAGAAATTCAAATTAGATTAGACTAAATCTAGTCAAGATAACAAAAGGAATCCATTCATATGTGGTCTGATTACAGAATTTTCAAGATACTATCTTGTGGTGTTTGTGTGTCATAGTGCTTTCACATACATTTATCTATGCTGTCAATGTCCTTTCGCTCTGTGATGATTCGGGACAGACCCTCCATCAGCAAAAGGGCCTTATGGTAGCGCTGGACTGACGCTGTGCCAAAGTGGAACATCTCATCTAAAGCAGCAGACTGTACCTGAATGCATTAAGAACACACACATTAATGCTAAGATAGAGATGCACAATGGCGAGAATCTGATTTAGAGTGAATATTAACATCCCCTGCGGCAAGGTGAGCTCACCATGTGCACAGTGTGGCTGTAGATGAGCTTCTCCGCTGTGAGTCCATTGAAGCGGTCCATAAGCTTCTGTTTGTCGAACAAGAAGGTCTGCAGCCGATGGTTGAGAGAGCGACAGTATGCTACACAGTTCTTGTACAATTCATTCAGCTTTCTGATCACTGCACAAAGGATACAGTATGCAAAGACATTTAATTATTATAATAAATATAAACTGCACCTTTTCATCATGCTTCAACATGGAAAGCCAATTCTCACTCCATTACCACCACGGCAGAAATACCTGGATGGCTCTGCAATTTTAATGCTTACAGTTTTTTATGCCCAAAAGCTCTTGTTAAGAGACACATTTCGAGTCTACAAAAAGTGAGTGCTTGATACGCAAAACCACTGGTCACTGGTCTCACCTTGTTTGACTGTAGCAGAGGGAAGGAGTTTGTCTTGTTTGATGTTCTCTTTAGCAGTGTGCAGAGCTGATGACAGAAACTCTTCTGCCTTCATGTACAACACTAACTGCTCCGCATAGCTGGAAGATGCACATAAGAAACAGAAGTCATTCCAAAGAAGATTTGTGAATGAAGGGAGCTACTGTACATGTTCATGCCTCTCACCTCCATTCTTTACTCAGAAGGCTAATCTGATCCGTCACGCAGCTCTGCTCTAGAAAGGAAACATCAGGACTGCTGATGACAACCAGCCCTGGGTCCTTAGAAGAAGCCAATTCCATGACGCAGTGGACAAAAGCCAAGGTGAAACGCAGGTCACTCAGAGCATCTGTGTGAGCCTGCTGTGAAAAGAACAGATAAAATACTGTGAAAACTGTTCATGTGGAATCTGAATTTGAACTCACAACATCACGTTAGTATTTGTCTGTACCTCCATCAGTGTGTCTTCAGGGAGCTCTGGAGGGTGAAAGGCCAGACTGCTGTGTGGAGTAGCGTCCATGGCTTCAGTCTCACTGTTTCTACGGCTTCCTCCCGGGAGAAGGCGACTGTTAAGTAGCCAGGCTGAGTTAATGTAGCTGGGGGAGCCTGCAAATCAGACCAATACATCTTAGCCCTGAACAGCTGAGACACGAGTAAAGGGTAGAGTAATGGGAGTAACTGATGACACGTTTTAGGTTTACAATAACCACGTGGCTCTTATTAAGTGTTGTTTTGTTATTATTTTGATTATAAAAAACATAAACCTTTCAGTGCCACCATGTGATGGCAACACCAGACTGCAACTTTAATGTGAAGAATCATAGTTTGCTCTCTTACCTTGCCGCTGTTCAAATGGTTTACCTCAAATTTTACTTGATTTCCAAGAGCTCAGTACTTGTGCTTTGCTTAAGATTTCTTAATTGGAGAATTACACCTTATTTAATTTGCAAGTGACCTAACTGAACTCCAAACTGGAGAAAGCAATACATAACAAAAAAACAGCCTCATTGGATCACTCATAAATGTACTTAGCTAGGGGACGTCTCACAAACCTCCTACAACACAAGCTAAAATAACGGTGAAAAATAAATACCTGCAACAGTGTTCAAGTTAATGTTCAGTGAAGAGAAACACTTACCCGAGAACACCCTTGATACCATGGTATCAGGAGGAGTGTTTACTTTGGACGGAGAACCCATTATGAAGACCACAGGAGGGGGGCTGTCTGAGCACTGAAAGCCTCTATGGCAACCAGTAGGTGGAGCTGTAGGAACAAATAAGAAGAGTTCAAGTCAAATGGCTAAGACGCCCTTGGAAAATGTGGCCCAGCTTGCCTTCATAATGATGTGTGTGTTTATTTCACAATTTATTTGTATTGATTTCATTATTATATAAAGCTTTCCCTTTGCATGACTTTATGGTGGCGTTTTCATAAATTGGCCCATACCCGTAGAAAGTATATTTAGCTAACAAATGGGTACATCTTTTCTAATCTACAACAACAGCTACATATGCTTAAATACTGGTAAACAAACAGTAGCCGTAGAAATAATTTGACTGGTCCTATTTGTACTACTTTGCACTGGTACCTGCTATATCCATGCCTTTCTCACAGTTGAGGCTCTCGTCACTGCCCTCTTCAAAAAGGTGAGCTCCAAAGGCCGCCTTCAGCAGCATGTCAGACAGCCTGCCTGTGCTCAGTGATCTGGACATTCAATACAGCCACAGACACCATCGAGAGCATTTAATAATTGATCAGATGGCAGATCTTTTATCCTTTTTCTGTGTGACATCTCAGGTTTTCATATGAATGACTTTGTCTCAGTTATTATTGGATTATTGACATGAACACATACAAATTTCATTCCATTGTCATGTGATTTTGCAGGATGTTAGCATATTATCATATAAACATAATTGTTATATTCATAATAATATATTAATATTATGCTGCTCTGACCTTTTAAAAGGGCCCTTTTTATTAGCCGATTTCCTGCTGAGGTTGGTCAGCAAAGCAGGAGATGGGTCAAGGGATTGCAGGTCTGGGACTGTCCTGATTCGGTTGGGCATTCTCGATTGAACCTGCTGTTGAAAAGGAAACCTAATTTAATCACTAACGTGTGTACTGTACACTTAGGCAATGTTTGATTTCAGAACAATTTGATTTTACTGTGAGAGGTAAATACAAATGTGCTGATGTCAGCATCATGACTGACATGATGGGGTGTAGATGACTTTTGGATGTCCTGTTTCTGTAATATAGAGGTTTTACAAGCTGACCTTGGGGCTGGAGGTGTCCTGCATGTCAGGAGAGCTAGTGAGCAGTCCAGTTCTTGAGCTGAGTGGGAGAGTCTGCTCTGAGGTCTTTGCGGTAATCCCCACTAGAGTACAGAGTTTTATAAAGATTAAGCCATTAGCTGTTAGGTCTGTTTAGTAAGTCATCAGTGTTCACTGATCAACACTTTTGCTCATAACAACATCACTAACACCGAATGAAACAAGCTCAGACGTGTTCTCTGGGTGTTGTCAAAAGGCCTAAATTAATCAGGCGGAGTGAAAGTGGGAAAATCAAATGGGAAAACTTCACAAAACAACTTTGGCAATGTACCGAACATGACATATTTCAGATGGTGGAATTTCTGTTAACACCCAAATGGCCCTGGGGACCAACAACAAGTGACATTGCGCTGACAAATTCCCATGTAGTGTGATAAACTGTAGAGCGTGACTGAGAGAGTTGCTGTGAAAGAGCTCTGCTTAACAAACACTCCCTTGATAAGTAAAACAAAAGCCGACTGAGATGCCTACCTAGCAGGGAACACTGTTGTGGTCGGGCTCCTGCCAGCCTTGTGGAGTTGAGAACGAATCCTGGACCTGGAGGTCTACAGCCTCCACATTGTGGGGAGCTTTCACCGCTGCTGCCAGCACAGCAGAGTGTGACCCTGAACGACACGAGACATAGTCAGACAAAGGCAGAAGAGAAAGGGTAATAACAAAACAGTGAAGTAGGCTGGGAGATAAGATAAGAAAACTTTATTGTCCATTACATTACATGATATGGAAATTTGCCTGTGGCATTCTGGCAACACAGAGATGAGACATGCCTGGTGGAGCCATGCAAGCCGACAGGTTGCAGGTTCTGTTCCATACGCTGGTAGTTTTGGATCTGAGTTGGGACAGGAATGGGCACCGATTGGCTGCAGTTACAACCTACAAATTCAACAGGCTTGCTGCATGGATGAGAGAGGAAGCAAATGAATTAGACACAAAGGAATGCGCAGTTAGGAGTGACTTTCAAAATAAAAAATAACAGTAACATTTACATAAAGTAAATGCAGATGTTCTAAAACCATCTCATAATTGTACATTACAATTATTGTACATACTTTTGGGTTCATGCTCACACTCAACTTAATCATCTATTAACCCACCCCAATCTAAACCTGCCTGGCTTTCTCTTACCTGACAGGCTTGGAGGGAGAGTGTAGCAGGGGAGAGGGTGGAGGTGTTTTTCCTGCAGCTCCGGGACCTCTTTCAGCTAGTAGTGAGGACCTAAAGAAAGCTACCTGTCAGCTCTGTCTGCACAAATTAATAATATTTACCAACATTCGTTTTTGTACAACAAATCTGTTCTGCATTCTGGATGCTTGGAAGCTTCTCTGTAAGATGACGACTGTCACTGTGGTTTTGTACATATCAAAAAGCAGGTATCTGCCTCTTATACAGTTTATAGCAAAGAAGCTGATATATTAATTCATTTCAAAATTGGTTTTGTGTTAATCATATTTAATCTATATTTAAAATACTTAATGTGTGTGGACATTTGAATCATCCACATAGTAAATCGGTGTGATACATCAGACAGTATTTCACATTCCACAGTCTAATTAACTGACAAGATGTTGTGCACCCCGAGAAGTGATGACTCACCCACTGTATATCAGGCAACTTTCAATGGGTGACCCAACTTCCACCTCACATGTGTACTCACCTACAAAGCAGTAAAATAGAAAGAGTCAGACTGCTTGTGCTGATGTGAAGAAATAACACAATAAAAAAAAATCCATATATCTATAAAGTGAGATGTCTTACTGGGAAACTGGGCAGGCACCATGACATAGTCTTCTGTGTAAGATGAGGTGTTCCTACTGTCTTGATTGGCTATTTCTTTCAGCAGGAAGCCGGGGGTGTCCTGTGTAGGGGAATACTGTACTTTGGGCCTAGGTCGGTGCATCTCTCCATTGGAATGCTAAGAAAGTGTAAAATAAAGTAAAATGTAAAATATAATGATGATAAATTGCAGGGAAACAAATGTACCATGAGTGAAAAAAGACAGTTACATTTCACATCTTTAACATTTTGTTTTATAAATCCACAAAAGAAAAGTGTACGCACTTGCGGGGAGGCCAGATGGGATGTAGAGGAGCTGCTGGAGGAACTGCCCGAGCCTGAACTGGGGTAGGAGAGCACGGGAGCTGGAGAGCCTGTCAAAAAAAAAAAAACAGAGATGTGCCTGTGTTAGGACTCCGGCTACAGCACCCTTATTGATTCTAAGCTGTACTGAGAATAAGCAACAGTCCGTACATTTCTTTGAGGATGAGCTCGTCTCCAAGAAGGGATGGTGGAAAAACTCATCTGTAAAAAATAGAAATGTAAGAGAAGCTTTTAAAAATGTAATTATGGAACAGCGTTCTGAGTGTTAAAAGGCAGAGGCTCACCGAAGCTGATCCGATCTTTGTGGTTTCTCTGCAGCAGGCCAAACAGTAGGTGTCTTAGGTTACTAGAAGTCTCCTTTGGGATGCTGGGAAAATACAAAGGTTTCCTATTTAGATTCACTTCTGAGTTAGAACACTGATAATATAAGTCCTGGAAAAAACGAAATGCTGATGAACAAACTTATACAAGACGTTTGAGAGAAACCATGACTTGAGTCAGATTATTGGCTGATCCCAACAATTACAGGTTCTCTGTACGCAGCTTCATACAGTGTATTGTATGTGTAGCCTAGATGTTGAAAGATCATGCTAATATTTTGAACTTGCTGCTCCAGCGTGTTCACTGTGCTTGCATTTTGTTGCTGATATATATGATGTTTAAATACATAATATTTAGGTCATTTATGTTTCATAAGATCAGAGGGAGCTGTAAAATATGCCAATTTTAAATCGAATTTATGGCTTCAACGCAAAACCTCAGGGCATCATGACACACAGAGTCAGTAGACCTTGTGTGTGTGTGTGTGTGTTTACGTCTGTGTGGAGCTATGTGGGTCATGTGGAAAACGATAGCCGTGCAGGCCACTAGCTGGCGGCTCGGAACAGGTTATATATAGAATGACAAGAAAACAACAAACCATGCCTCCTCACGCACAAACAGGGCCCGTCTTATCACCCAGCTTTATCAGAGCGAAAGATAAGCATGGCCAAGAGCCATACGCAGGCTGGCAAAGTACACCATGAGCGGGCAAACAATCCATAAATCCCTTTGAACGCTTTCCTGGTCCAAGTTCTGAACATGAGAGATTCAGTGCTCAAAATGACTTTAAATAGCCAAGAGAACTGATTTTAAGAGCATCTGTCAACTGACATCAAGGCAGAGACACAGAGTTTCACATTGCAAATAGAGAAATATATAATCGGCAGGTCACTAGATTTAGCATCGTACGTTTGTTCGAGTTGCTGTGTGAGCGCGGCTGATCAAGAAAGCTCCGATGATCGGCCCCCTCAGGTGTCCATTTCTTCCACATTAGGATTATCTTTAGTGGTGTGTGCGCTTGCATGTGTGTGAAAATCATTCACATACACACAAACCTGAGTGTGCACTCGTCCAGTCACACTGGGCAGTGGGCAGATTAACATCTCAGTCATCCATCATCTTCCTGTGCGTATTGCGTGTGCAGTATATATGTGTTTTGGCGTGGGGTCATCCGGGGATGCACTAACCTGGGTAAGAGGGTCCTGTTGCTTTCATAAAACAGACGGAGCTCCTGCGGTGTACTGGCCTGTATACACACACACACACACACACACACACACACACAAACACACACACACAAAACCATAAACATATGCAAATGAATGCACCTGCATCCTTACAAACAAGCATTTGAATAAATGACAGTGGAACGTTTGACTATTTATCTGCCTACATTATTACAAATATATGTTGTGCCACAGAGCATATTATCCAAACATAAATACTATGTGGGTGTTTGATGATCCCACTGAGGGCAAAGTGGAATGCTTGGAGATACCAGCTAAGTAAACATCATCATCATCTTCAACAGCTAACCTCACACTGACCCTTGGACTTATTCTCAACTCACTGACCTGCCTGGCAGAAATAGAAGTCAATCTTCCCTCTCATTCTCAAAAATGCTTTCGAGGAAAATGAAACATAAATAACATCAATAGGAACACAAGGTCAAACAACAGGGTCCAGCGCCCAAAGAAGTGACAAAACATGCACGTGTCTACATCACATCGCAACTGAGGCAATCTGCAAATAACAGTTCCATCTGAGCAGCCACGTGAACCGTAGGAAGTAATACCCCAGGGTTGTGAAACAATATTTACTATGGGTTTCAGAGAAATGGCTCGCAGCCATTTCCGCATGCCCCCCCGTGTGTAAACAAGGCTCTTTCCTAACAAGTGGTCAAGCTGTTCCAGCATTTTCCAACTAGCAACACTGGAGATCAGGGAGAGCGTCACCAAGCAGGCAGGTGGTTTCTAAAGGTTTGCGTTGGTGACCATGTTGTCTCACTGTGCTGTGAAAGGGATGCATCACGTTCAGTTTTGTGTCGTCAATAATGAGCCTGCCCTTCCTAGGAACTAAAGCAAAACTATTTCATAAGTATTCATGATTATGTAAGGGACCTTAGCGAACATTTGCTGGCAAATTGCTAAATCCATTTACCTAAACACCTATAAAGAGTGATGTTACAGTTTCTGTATCTGCATGTGTGTGTGTGTGTGTGTTTCACTCACATGAAATGGTGCCTTTCCAGTCAGACACTGGTACACAATAGTACCTATGCTCCACAGATCAGCCTTGGCATCATAGTGCTGGGACATGATGACCTCAGGAGCCTGTGTCCAGACAAACACAGCTTACAGCTTAGAGACACGGTGACTTTACACCTTGTTGGCACGGCAAACCAGAGTAAGAGACCTTAATACTCACCATGTACATGGGAGAGCCACACAGCGTGGCCGCCATAGTGTTTGTCTGGAGATGACGTGCAAACCCAAAGTCAGCTGGAGGGGGAGAGAAATAAGGTGAGGGACACACATAGGTGTATGTGTGTTTGTGTGTGTGTGTGTGTGTGTGTGTGTGTGTGAGAGAGAGAATGGGAGAGAGTTAGAAAAGAAATGAAAGAAACTCCACCATCTTCCTTAAATCAACACATTATCACAGACATACTGTACATTCAGTTCTTCTAATGCTCTGCTTAGTGAAGTCATTACCTATCTTAATGCAGGTGTTGATGGAACTGGACCTGCGCCCCTCAGGGTGGCAGAGCAGGATGTTCTGAGGTTTGAGGTCTCTGTGGAGGATGCCTTTGCTCTGCAGGACCTTCATGGCCTGAGCGATCTGCTGCAGGAATACGCGGATGGTGTCCTCACTTAACGTGCCCTTAGCTGAAAGTCAGAGGGATGAGATACACAAGATGATCCAGGAGGAAGTTCGCATATAGATTAAAAGGATATTATAGTCTATTAGCACCCAGATCTTATTAGAGATAAATTGATTTGTCGTTTATTCAATAGAATTTAAGTCACTTTTTAAGCACAAATGCCAAATATCTACTTCCGCTTCTCAAATGTGAATATTTTCTGCTTTTTCTACTCTTCTATGACATGTTTTTGGATTTTTGACTGTTGGTCAGACAAAACAAACAAAGGTTGAGATGAGTATGTCAACTTGGGCTTTGGTAAATTGTAATGGGAATTTTCTATGGACCAAATGATTAATTGGGAAAAATGACCAACAGATTAATAATAATGAAAATGATAGTTAGTTGCAGCCCTTGGTCTTACTTACAAATTAGATATACCTTGTTTGTACACTCTCACAAGGAAGTGGAATCACAGCGTCACTGCTGTCATACTTCATGTAAGAGAATTTTGTTTACGATGGGGCTTTATTTGGATATTAATGTCAAGCCGTCTGATATGCTAGCACCCCCCCCCCCCCCTTTCCCAGTACATCCAGTATTTATAGCTGCAGTGTTTTTCCACCGGATAAGTGAGTGACAGATGGGTGAGGTCATGTGGGTGCTCCGTGGACCTTGCCAAGTGTGACTGGACGTTGCAAATAGCTGGATGTGCCACCTTGGCAGGGAGACAGAATGGGCAAGTCTACAAAATAAGAGATGCTGGCACTTTGGCAGAATTAGACCGACGCTCCACATCAGCATTTAAATAGACACATCCACACCAGCGAGGTAAATTTAGCTTGAGAAAAATCAACTCCATGCCCTCAGCTGCGTCATCATATTTTGAAAGAGGGTTTGAAACTTGAGGCAGGGGAAATTTTCAGTGTGACAGTCAAGTGAGAAACGTTTTCTTTCTTTCATTCGGAGAATTTAAACGTGGTGAAATCACAAGGTGCATGGAAAGCTAACCCCATGGAAAATAAAAGCTAGGAGTTATTTTTGGCCACTCATTTTGTACTGGTTTCTACATCATTTGTGAGGGAAAATGCTTGATTCCAAGCAAATTTCTGGGGGTTTAATTTTATCTGGGTTAAGCACTAGGGAGTATTAGTGATAATTTACCCAATGACCTGCTGGAACCTTAAACCTGAATTCTATGGTTGTTCTGCTCTGCCTCCTCAAAATCCTATTATTCCTCCAAAACACTGGAAAAGCTTAGCCAAGCCTCTTAAATGCCAAACTGACCCGCCAGTAGGCTGCTCCAAACATATTTACAAGTAACACACTGTAAGTCCGATCCTCTGGTGCAAGACTGAGGAGTGATGTGAATGTCCCCTTTTTTGCTTTGACCACAGGTGAAGCTTTGCCAGTGTGAGACATGGACTATATTAAGCCCTGCGTGATGTAGCAAACTTACAGTGAAGGTACTCTGCCAGGTCGCCTCCATTGCAGTACTGAAAAGACGAGAAAGACAAGTCTTAATAGAAGCTTTGACAATGCTGCCTTGTTAGTGAATGTGATTTGCATTTCCACATGAAAACAGACCAGGCATTACCATTTCTAAAACAACTTACCTCCATGACGAGATACACACATCCTCCAATTTCCTGTTGATAAAACCAGATAAAATGCGAATGATCAATGGAATAGCAACTGAAATACACCAAGGCTAAGAATCTGATTAAAAGTTACAGATTTAATGAATGGTAGTAAATACATCATATTTATTTCATGTAGAGAGATTTGTGAGGGAATTGTGACTCATACAAACAATCCATCCGTGTCATAGCAGCTGCGCCCCAGGTTACGTAACAAGTGACACACCACTAGCGGCACATTCTGGGACCCTGGACAACAAGCTAACTCGGGGGCTTGAAACTTCACCCCGTCATGGCCCCTATACAGCTCAGGGGCCCCCTGAGTCAACCAGGACCCCTCCCCAATTTGGCGACCCGCTTCATTGCCAGTGAAAAAGTCACAAAGCGGTGAGGTGACAAGATTAGGGTGTCAGTCCTGCCTGACTTGACTGGAAGGTAATGAGTGGGGGAGCAGGCTGCCTCTTGTTTGTCTTTTACATCACAAAGTTAAAGCTAGTGGTGTATGTGTGTTAGAGTGAAAATTAACAAGTGTTTACCACTTGTGCTATTAAATAAATAACAACTTATGGCTATTACGATGTAGTTTCACCATAACAGATAATAGAGAGTGCAGGTTGTGTCAGTGCGGGGTATATTAACACATTGCTGTCTACACAAGGCTCCTGCAGCCTGACCTAGTGTAAGTCATTAGCCTTGTATGTGCCTGCTGTGAGATGCTACTCAGACTGTGTTTTATAAGCCATTGTTTGACCATCTGCACCCTGCCATCTGTCAGTAATGGTGAGAGATCAGCCTACCCCTGTCTGGCTGCCTGGCAGGTGTCAGTAAGGTGAGAAGAGGAGAGCACACACACACACACACACACACACACACACACACACACACACACACACACACACACACACACAAACACACTCACGCCAACTCGCATCCAAGCAAATGGTTAATGTCCTGTGCAACTGTATGTGTGACCTGTTTAAAGGCTTAAGGATATTTATTTAGTATGAGGCATACAGTAAGACACCCTACAGAGGAATCAATACCATGTTCAGATTTATCAAATGGTGAAAAAATATCTGTCATACATCCACTTTTCACTCTTAATCATTTGTTTGAAGGACATCTGAAGAAAACATAAATTACAGCTCCACTTCAGGTCACTGAGGTCACTAGGCCCAAGAAAAACTACAACATCCAACAGCCAGATCTATATCACATGGGCAAATGACGTTCAATCAAACGTCTACAGTGTTGTGTGTGTGTGTGTGTGTGTGTGTGTGTGTGTGTGTGGGGGGGGGGGGGGGGGCAAACCATCTTTACCTGATAGTCAAGTAGTCTCACAATATTCTCATGTTTGAGTTCCTGGAAGAGTTAAAACCCTGCTGTTAGTTAAAGGTACACAGAGAGACTGACACAGAATGTATGGCAACATTAAAAGTCAACTTGTTACCTTCAATATTTTGATTTCTTTGCCAAGCAGAGACTGTGATTTGGCCAAGTTTTTCTTGTTGATACACTTCACAGCAACTTCCCAGTCACGTTTCTTGAAAGGTGGAAAAAATAGAAGCAGGATATGAATACACTAGCCTTACATTTATCAACAATAAATACGTAGATGGATATCAAACGTACCTCTTTATGTCTGCCTTTGAACACAACTGCAAAGGCGCCGTGACCAATCAGGTCTTTCCTGTTGAACTCAAACTTCCCAACAGACTCCATGGATAATAAAAAAATTAAACGCGTTAAAGTGTCCGAGCAGGATCAAGAGGTAGATTTTCCCACTGAAACAGACGTACGGTCCCACGACACGTCCTCTGTGCCGGTAAATCCCATTTCATCGATGAAAAACACTGTCTTCACATGAGACAAGCGTTAGAAGCGACGAAAAGGTCGATGACAACATGACGAAGTTTCTGTCAACACAGAAAAAGTTAAAACAACGTGCGTCAGAATAAACAGCTATATGTAAACAAAATATTAGCGGCCCGCTGTTCTTATTTAACGATTCAAATTAGCTTCTGAGACTTTTCAGGAACCGCTAGAGGTTAAAAGCTCACGTTAGCGTTGTTAGTCGCTGTTTGTGTTCAGACACTGAGCTCAGATATTATTGTCTTCTTCACCTTTCTGCCCATACGCTGGAGTTATTCATATCTCACGGCGAGCATGCGCAAACAGACTGGCAGCTGTTTAACGATGGCGCCTTCAGGGACACCTCGTAATTCAATGACTCACTAAGACTTACAGTATTTTTAAACGCTATATCAAGACGGGGCCATTTTCCAAAATTAGTGTTATGATGGTTGTTTTTTTTATTTTAGGAGTCTAGCAGCGCAAATCATATTTTGCTGTTTTGCCTATGTATGATCCCTGTAATATTTCAATTGGTCAAAAATGTATATGCACAAACACTCAAATTAAACAAACTTTCAAATTCAGAAAAATCCATCACCTTTACAATCAAATAAGGAGGCAATTTCCTTATCCCCTTCACCACCTTAACATATTCATGTACAGTATTACCTGCCCCAAGGCCCAGGGGCCTAGGTGATCAGGGGGCCCCAGGCCAGAGGCTCAGTGACAAGTGATGGGTCAATTATCATAAAAGAGTACAAGGACTCAGTTAAAGTTCCTTCTGAAAAACAGAAGAAAGACATTCAAAGGAAGTGTTTGTCCCCTCGGGTTTTTAGTGCTCAGTACTGACACAATGCATTTTAGGCATTTATGTCCAGGGGCCTACAGTCTCCAAATCCATCAATGCCTAAATATCACAGAATCAACAGTATCATAAACACCTGTCAGTTTTGTTGGGGTGTGTTTAAGGGATTTGTCATAAAACAATTGTCATGTGCCCATATGTACATTAAAACAGGTTTCGCTCACTGTAATCATTCCTTCTGTTCACACTGGCCATTAAGAGATCCCTCCCTCATGTGCTTCCAATGATGGGGGACAAAATCCACAGTCCTTGTTATGTGTAAAATGTGTTCTAATGTTTATCTGAAGCTAATATTTATCTTAGTGCAATTTTTTTTTTTTTCTGCAGACGGTGTTCTCTTGCTGAGCTTTGGTGGAGGGACAGTAACGCAGTAAGAGATTGTTTTGTTCTAAAAACACAATTTTGACAGTAGCTTTCAGGTATTGGCATTCTTCAAAGCCATCCTTACCAATTGGATTGATAACAAGTGTCCACCCAACACCATCAGTCGTACTGGCCAACAACCAATACAAATGTGAGCATGATGGTAATAAAGATGACACTGATTTCTTGTCATAAACGTTTTATAATAAAGATAATTGGAAGCACAAACCATAGTACCGTAAGACAACAATCATTAAAGGCCATACAAGCATAAAAATATTGAAATATTTAACTTTAAATCTGACATGAAAAGTGAGCGCAGAGTGACTTACAGTAAATCCTGTTTTAGGAAACTTAATGTTGGTACAGTGTAAGATCAATGACATTTCAAAATATGTCATCTCTCTCCATTCTCACAGTATGTTAAGGGAAAAAAAGCAACAACCTTATCAAGTCCTTCTGTTTTAGAACATATTTCATTGTACAAAAAAAAGTATGAAAATGTAAAAGAAATTAGCAACAGAAATAGCTAAAGACACCATAAAACTTCACAGAATTGTGTCCAAAACACAACCAGTATTCACTATTCGTCAAAAAGCATAACATACTGCAGTTTACTAAGATGTGAGGTACTGCAAATATACCAGTCAGTTCATTTCAAGAGGGAAAACACACAGACATTGAATTTAACATGAGAACATACTGTTGAACAACTGATTGTTGAGCTGTGACACAATACAGAACTGAGAATCACAAAATAAATAAATACATTATATCAGAATTGCATAGGGTCTAATTCACTGCTACTTCATCCATTGTTATTATGCAGTTGTTGTGTTATGCAGTCCCCAAAATTGGATTAAAGTTGTATGAATCAGGTGAATCTAGGAGAAGTTCATCCAGGTAAAATAAGCAATTTGTGCCTTGTGATGATGAATAATGTTAACAGCTGGTGAAACCATCATGTCATTGTTTTTAAGCCTCTAATCTAACACTATAATCAAGGAAGATATACTGCTTTCCTTGGTCTTTTTCTATCCATGTTTATGCATATGTAGCCAACCATCCCCTGAAAGTCTTATTATCGTCCCAAATTGTAATATTTTACATTAAATTAAAGCAGATGTATTTGAATTATTTCATAGTGTGAGACAAATTATATGTCAAAACACATCACTGTGATTTAAAGGAGTGTTTTGACATTTTGAGAAATAAGCTTGTTTGCTTTCTTGCTGACTGTTAGATGAGAAGATGGCAACCACTGTCGAGTCTGTACGCTAAATATAAAGCTACTGCCAACAGCTGATTATTTTCGTTTAGCTTAAGTTTAGCACAAATTTTGGAGACTGTTGAAACAGTTGGCTTGGCTAAAAAACATCTGTTTTTGTACAGATTAAATAAATGAGATATAACGCATTTAATAACTGTTAGAGGTGCTTTTGGCACCTTTGGACAGAGCCAGGATAGCTGTTTCCGGGTGTCCAGTTTTTGTGCTAAGCTATGCTAACCATCTGCTGGTGGTAGCTTCATATTTACTGAACAGACATGAAAGTGATCTTTTCATCTAACTCTCAGCAAGAAAGCAATTAAGCGTATGTTCCAAAATGTCGAACAACTCTGTTTAATAAACTTTTGCCAATTAGTGAATCAACTGCAATATACAAATCAAGACACTCTAGCACACGGAAATCCAAGCTCTTGTTTTCGGGAACACAGTATGGCAGGAACTTGCTTTGCCAGGGGGCCACTTGAAAATGACAGGAGGCTAGGGGCCAGTTAACAAACAAACATTAATAGGCCACAGGCCTTTCTGCCAGAAAGCCTTTCTAATACGTGGTTAAAGTGAAACAGTTGCAGTTAGGTTAGGTTTAGGCACCAAAACTACTTGGTTAGGTTTAGGAAAAGACCATGGTTTGGGTTAAAATAATAAGTCAACGTTGACTTTTGGTTTCACAAGGGAGACAAACAGCGGTCTACTGGGTGAAAGTCCTGTCTTTCTGGCAGAGAGACTTTCTGGCCGAAAGCCCTGAGGGCAAACTTCTCCCGTGTGCCCCGCACAGATCAACTGTACATGAACTTTTCGCAGAAATCAAGTGTCATCGCTTCTGCGCGCTGCACAGATCGCTGATGGGCTAATATGCAATTTCCCAAGTAACACTGAACATTTACTAATTGGTATAAACAAACAAAACAAATCTTAGTGTGAATCCATTTATTGGATATTAATAATATTATTATTTATTTATTGTGAATTAGAAAATGGTCGGCCACCAGGCACCCTATCGTGGGCCAGATTTGTCCCCTGGATCAAAGCAAGTTGAGCATCACTGCAGTATGGTTTATGAGACAATAATAAGGCACAGTCCTTAGAGTCTGTTTGTCTTTAAAGGTGAAGCTACCATTCAGCTACACCACACCTCCGTGGATGAGTGTTCAATTCATATTACATAACATAGTGGGAGAATACTCTGGCCAGTGTTTGTCATTCTACACTAGTGAGCTTCAGATTGCTCTCCTGCCACAGACAGAAGCGATGATCTGTGGTTCTACACGGCGGAGAGGTCGATACGATTGGCTGAGTTGGTGCTTTTGTCCCATGTGTTCATCTTGGTGGGAGTCACGCCCTCCTTGTTTCCATTCATCTGGAGGATGGGAGGGAGAATGTTAAGACAGCCAGTTAAGGGTTTAACAGCTCACTTTTGTTTGAGCAAATTTTCCATGCCAGCACTCACAATGTCAGAGTTGAATGGTTTCACATTGATGTTTCGGATGGAGCTGCTGGTAAGAGACCACACCTTGGTTTTGTGTTTGAAAGCAGCTCTGACCTGCAGAAAAAAAGTAAAGGCATAACAGGCAATGGTGAGAAATGTCAGGCTATACACATCTTATCACTCTAAATCACAAATTGGGGTTGTAATAGAGAACATCGTCCCCTCCCTGTTAATTAGAGTAAATATCACCACTAATTGAGACCCTGGGGCCAAATGAAATTCTGGTTGTTTAGTATGTGGACTATTTTCTCCCACAGGACGTGACTAATCAAAACATTAAAACACATATTTAACATATTTTGCACCATACCTCAGAGTTGAGAAGGCAGTGAAACAAGAAGACAAAGAACCCCTGAAGAAAGAGGAAAAAATGTAAACTTAAGTAGAATTTTCACAAATGGCTGCAAACATTTTTGGAAAAGAAAAGATTCCGTTGTGAAGAACTTACTTGTAACGAGTTGAATACAGCAAATATATATAGGAATGCCAGAGAGTGTGTGTTGACAGCAAGAACGCCAAAGATCCAGGAAATGCCGAGTATAGGCAGGAGCACAGCCACTGCCTTTGCAGTCAGCCTTGAAACAAAGCAAGAGACAACCATGTTTATATCATACGCTCTTAATAAGCGAAAAATAATTAAAAGAGCATTGGTCTGTTCATGAAAACAAATTAACTCACTTGACTGCATTGGCATCTCCATGAACCTTGTAACTCTCTCCGCTGATCCGAGATATGATCCTGGTCACAGATATCAAAATGCCAATGTTCACCTGCAAACACATTTAACACAGTGGCACAGGATATACTGTTTTGTTTCTTTCCTCCTCAAATAGAACACAACTTTACAATGAATACAGATGACATTGTAGATCAAATTATGCAACGATTGGGAACTGTAAAAAATGGCAAATGCTAATTGTTGCAAATTTCTCACCATAATGACAAACAGCGCTGGTGCCACAAATGCCCAGATGGCTCCATTCTTCAGTGACAGCCAACAGCTGAGAAAGCAAGGACAGGGGAGAGAGTAAAAAAGAAAAAAAATACCACATTATGTATCCTTCCAAGTAAAATGCTATAATGCCCTAATGTAAATATGGAATGACATATGTTGTTGCTGTTAACCTGATAGCTTTTGAATAACATTGAACATAAGCGATGGTTCCAGTTTCTCCCACAGGTGATGTCATTATTATGCAATCCCAGCAAGTTTTGATGGAGTAAAATGAATTCCATATAATTCCTATGATTTTGTTTTTTTTAGTGCAGGTCATACTTACTTGTCAACCTCGCCATAACTGTCCAGAGCTGATGTCATGGACACCACACATATAACCAATGGAGAGCCTGATAATGAAGAAAGAAATGAACACACATTTTACACATTCGCCTATACTGACATATGGTACCCATGACTGGATTAACATGCTATGGGGCCCTGGGGACAAAACATGTGATTTACACTGTTGTGTTCAAGTACCAATGAAGTACAGTGCCTACATGACTTATGTTTCTCATAAACAAAAGTTATGTTTGCATTCAGTGTTTGCATTGCGTCACATCTATGTTCGTGCAGACAAAATGAGGACCCACTCCATAGCACCACTTGTGGTCAAAAACACCACAGGGTACCTTTAATCCAAGTACCACAAACAACACACACTGAACCCAAGGCTTTAAGGCCCCTGAGGACTGGATCACAGGGTTTGTAATGCAGTCTTATTAATGACAGCATCAACACAAGTTACCAACACTCTCATATTCTTAGATCAGCAGGATGATTTAGGAATCATCTCAAGTAGTAGTCTAGTAGCCAGAAGGCTTTGACCAAGGCCACAGACATACAGGTTATGACAGAATGAGGCCAAACTGTAATTACAACCCATTATATTGTCCAACATGGTAAACTCCAGCCATTGTAGCACCTGTCTTTGCATACAAAACCCAGTGGTGGTTTTATTTATCTGCTGTGCTGCTAATTGCTCATTTCCCTGAAAATAACTCATTTTATTTTGGTGCCTTGATCTTTTGGCTTACCAAGCCCAAAGGTTTGTAGCACGCTATACCACAAGGACAGTTTTAATTTGAAGGAGGAAATGAAGGATAAAGTAGTCAACAGCCTTTATCACAGCTAATGGCAAGATCAATTCATTATAAAATGAGTGTTTACTTTTTAAGTATAACAGCTATACTTGTAACTGTCAGACAAGTCTCCAGCACATAATTTGCAGTTGGCCACACAAAATGAAAAATTACTCTGGCCAGAAGAAAGGAAGTAATAAAAAAGGGATCGTTTTTCCACTAATAGGTTCAGCATGTGAAGGAGAGACTATGCATTCCTCAGCAGTCAGAGACAGTATACGTATGTTCCACAATCTGTTTTTTCTGTTCATCAAACTAAGGAGAGGCAATGTAACTCAAAGCAGATTTACTTAACAGGGTTGTCGTTATTTACTTTTCATCAACAATATTTGGCCAGTAAGGTCAGTTAAAAAATAATATTTGCCTAGTGTATTCTTGAACAGACAAACGAGAAAATATATATATATACATATATATATATATATATAAGAAAAACAAGGACTAAGACAGGTATGTATGTTATACTCTGAAGCGAATATGCCAGATATATAGATATATGATTCCATCTAAGTGTAGTAATCAAAGACTGCTGGGCAGACCTACCCCAGCCAATGCCATAGTAGTAGATGTGTTTGCTGCCCTCAGAGCCGAACACCTTGACCACCATACTGTAGAGGTGGAGGCCCTCCACCAGCATCCAGGCGAAAGCACTCAGAAAGAAGAAGTGAAGCAGGACAGCCATTACCTTACAAGGCAGCTGGGAAAGAGAGCAAAAGCAGGCTTTTACAATCAAAACACTCTCTTTTTCATGATTATCTATGTATGCTTTATGATTAAAAAGCCTTTTGCTAATCGCCATTTTCCTTCTTCTTTTCTTCTGTTCTGTTTTTTTCTTGCACCAGTGGTCATTATTTATCTTTCATTCTTGATTTTAATCACGTAGTGGTAGTTTCACTCTATCACATTTAACATTTTCACACTGTAGCTCACACCTCTGTGTTACACAAACCCTTTTTCACCATCTTCCTAATCATTTTAATAATCTTCATTTGTTTCATCATACTTGTCATCACCATCACAATTTTTTTAAATTGTTTTCATCATCGTAATCATTCTTGCAACCATTATAATTATCAGCAACAACATAATTGGTACTCTGTGCCTACCGTGCCAGGGTCAAAGCGAGCGCTGATGAGTAGTAAGATCTCAGCCACCAGGATGGCAAAGGACAGGTTGGCGTGGATGTGGTAGCGTTGGTTACGGATGGTACTCACTGACCTGCAGAGCAGCACAAGGACAACATCACCTTATCTTGCTATAATACTTAATATTATAACAACACGTAGTATATAAAACATAAAACGTGTATGTTTTGAATACAGATGTACATAGGTAGATTTATGAAATAAAATACAGCTTACATGTATATCAGAATCAGAAATACTTTAGCTATATTTGATACAATAGAAACATTTATGTATAAATCTATTGATTGATGAAGACTGTGATATATTCTTTAATATTCTATGAAAGGTTGTTCTTGTGATTAACTAATGATACTCACGACAGAACTGCAAAAGTGACCAGAGTGATGGCGAGACAGAAGATGGAAATTGAGCAGCCAACATAGCCAATGGTTGAGAGTGCCACCTTGTGGCCAGTAGTGAGCTGTGTATAGACACATCACCGTCAACAATGGACAAGACAACATGTAAAAACACTAACATTTTACCAACATGGTGGGTCAGTGTATTGTGCCATCAGCGCACATTGCAAAGCTAGTTCAGCCTGTTTCATTCAGCCTGTAGCATTAGCCGGGAAATTAAAAGGGGCCCTGTTGAGTTTATGATGATGAACACAAGACTCTCATTAGGATTTCTCCGGCAGGCTACTCTCCAAGTCATAAAGCTTTAGCACACTCGTTCAAATCCACCTGTGTGAATGATGAGACACAGATGCAACGGGTATTCACATATTATGTGTATTATTATTTGTGTATTATTATTATTATTATTATTACTATTTTTTTTTTAACATGTTTTTGATGTAAAGTTGTTTTTCTCTTTTTATGGAGTCACTGTAAAAGTACAGTCAAATACCTATTTTGTATGATTTTGAGATAAGCAATGTGTAAACTAAAGAGTGACAGTGGTAATTGTGTTTCTCCATATGCATACATCCATGGCGTACAGCCTCGTGCATTGATGTTGTTTTGGAGTTGAGACTATTTTGAGGGTTTGAGTTTGATTCTCCATTAACTGTCTTCACATGTGCCTTGTCATTATGAGCCCAGAGGAGTTTCAGCCTTCCAGAAAAGGGATACGTGGGATGTTCCCTCGCAGCTGAGGGATGAGGCAGCCCACTAATTAGAGACTGGCTAGGGGAAAGTATAGCATCAAATAGACTTCTGCTCCTTAAATACAACACTGGACCACTTAGCTGCAATAAGAAGTCCTCTTTTCTATTTAAAGGAGCCATCGTGGATGCTGACCATACTCACATGGCACGTATTCACGTATAACAAAGAGTTAGACTGTGGTGACACAAGTTTGGCATTCCCAATTGCTCTGCATACAAATAATGTAAATAGAAAATACTGTGCCGGACAGTGTTCAGAGAAGAGCATTAATGTTATCCCAGATGTTTTAAAGGGACAGTTTTTGGAGGATGGTTCAAAGGGACAGTTTTTGGTCTCTCGAGAGACTGTGGAGGAATGGACCACTGACCTGTGCAACGACCCAAAAGAACCACAATTAATCATGGTTGTCCAAAGTACTTCTGTATAAAACCACCAGTGAAACCAACATTGTGACTGTGTAGATCTGCTTACAATTGACCTGCTTAAACTGTCCAAAGGCACAAGTGGGGGCTTCTGGTTGATGGGTTACTACGTGGTAAACCACTGCCTCCTGTCCAATTATGGTCCTACAAATCTACTTATTTCATGACAAAGACGCAGAGAGAGGGACACAGTTTTGAATACGGCTGGTTCAGAGGGATAAACCTTCCTCTGGGACATTCACATCACAGCAGACATTTTGACCTGTCATTGCAGGAAAAGCAGGTGTTTCTAATAACATTAGCGATGACTCTGTTCTCTTCCAGTGTAAGCCATGACATTTTGACAGTGAGCTAGCATGCAAAATACCAGAACCACAAATATATCATAAGAACTGGATAAAGATGGCACCCATTCACTTGAATGAAAATTGCTTGCTAAGTGCATAAGCTAAAAGGTTTTCACATAGGGATGACGTCACGCATTTCAGGGCTTAGGAAAAGTTTTACAAATATAAAAACTTCATGGATTAAAAATTCATAATGCACAGAGCAATAATTGATCATGTCTGCAGTTCTCCTGCCAACAGCTTTACAGACGTCTCTTTTATAATGGTCTATGGGAAAAATGCTTTTTGGGATTTCTTTGTTGCATTACCTTAAGTGACCACTGGGACACAGCAAGGCTGAGTGGTGGCGCCATATCCACCTCTCTTAATACATCCATGACCAGGACCCTGACATGGAAGCAGCTAAATGGAATTTAGCCATCATGTATTTTATAATTCACACCAGTACTTTTCCTACTGTGACATAGCAAAAAGGCCTCTGTGAAGAAGGTCAATGTTCGACCTACAATGATTTATTTTTTGGCCACTTGGTGGCAGCACAACAAGATGAAAACACAATGTTGACATACTACATCACCACCCTATTTATTTGAAAGACTGTTTCTGGTGACTCTGCAATATTAACTTTTAGCTTAGTTTTAGTCTGCATGAGGAAATATCTGGCTCTTTAGCTGCTAAATGCTCCACTATGTTCACCAGCTGGTTGCTAACTTTGTTTCTGCCGTGTGGTGCTGGGCAGGTAGTGTGCAGTCGGTTTTTCACTGATAACAGCTGCCTGCTGCGATCCATTGTTAATACAAAAAAGATAAATTAGAGCAGCTTTAGCCAAAATGTCATACCTTTAAGGGCACCACTTGCATAAGTATGGCAAAGTTGGTAAGGTGGTTGCACAAACACACAGAGTACGTCATGTTTCCATCTGAGCGTACACAACCTTCGTTGGACCATATTACCTCATTTGAACTGAAAAGAAAGACAATTAGGTGTTATTCATAGAGAAATATATCCTAGAGGTACATTAATATAAAGATGCTAACATGAAGAACACATATACAGGAGAAAAAAAACATTTACAGGAGCACTGCTGGCAGGGATCACTTAACATGATCCATTGTGGGAGGCACACAGAGACATTTCTTTGCTGGATTTATCAGGGCAATCTGACAGGGCAATCCAATAATTCACATTATTTTGAGCATCAGGGCAAAGGGGAGTAAGGAGTGCAAGCCTTTGAATCCAACTAAAACACACTCCCTTTTAAACTGATTTATGCTTCCTTTGGGCTGTTGCTCAAGGTGCACCAAACTGAAATAGCAACACATGTAACACGGCATGTTTTTGATTTGAATGAGAAAAAGGGAAATACACCATTTCCATCATTTCATCATCATTTCTTATGATTTAAAGCCTTAAAGACCTGAGCAAAGACTATGCAAAGAGTCAGTAATCAAGATAAAATTTCTTTGGCTCCGCATCTGCATGAATAATTGAGACATGCTGCATCTAAATCATGAACACAGACCCACCTGTAGTCCAAGAAGGCACAGTAGAGGAAGACTTTATTGCTCTGATTTAGTACTTGCTCTTGCTGTTCTTTAGTCTGAAAAGAAAAGTCAAATAAAATTGAGATCTTTAATTACGATACAGGAAAACATTTGCTTTTGGATCACAAGCTTTGTTGTCCCAAAACTCAATCTGTTCAGGGAAAATGTGCTGTGATCATGAAGACGTGGAATAATAAACATTTTTTTAGACACAAATTAGCAGCATTCTGTCTTTAATGCTCTTTCTTTCCATTCAACCGAAGCATCAGATCTTGATATATTAGATATATTAAGGCTAAAAAATACTGTACAGTTTGTATCTAAAGAGGAAACCACTTTATTAATTTGGTTTCTGATGCAATTCATTGGTGCTTAAATGGCAATAAAAGAAGACTTCAACTAAAGAGGTGTGAGATCATACTAAAGGACAGACAACACACAGATCGAGCTAAGGTGTTTATTGCACTGAGTGAAAATCTCTGCTGTCTTCAAGAGTCTTATTTGATTATAACTCACTTTTTCCGTGTCATTCCTTAATATGAGATTTGGAGTCCCACGGAGACAGTGACCTAATGGCTACAGTGCAAGAACGCAGTAATTGGGGCTTGGCCCTGGTTTCAGGTCAAAACCACTACCCTCCTCAATCTGTCATCTGAAGAAAACAACACTTTTCATTGGCTGGTTGGGTGTACACTGAAAGACTGCACACCTCTTCTCACTCCCAAAGCCTCGACTCTTAGACTGAATAAGTGTATGATTAGATGGACTGGGTCTGCACTACTTCCTTCTGGAAAAAGTGAGAGTTAGAGTGAGACTGACAGTCAGGCTGTCTGTTAACTGGCCCATAGGCTCCCTGATTCATATTACAAAGCATAGCACAATACGTTGACTTCATTGTGTAACCAAATCGTTGCTCTCATTCTGTCTGTTTCGCACATGCAGCTCTTTAGTCATCATGCATTTTGACCCTCGAGATGAATGCAATGGATAGACATTCATGTGGCCCATTAGAGCAGGCAGCACGATGGGTCCAAGAACCATGAGAGCGCCGTAAATGCACCCCGTCATCACAAGCCGGCGGCCAGCTTTGAGGAGCTGCAAGAAACCCCGTGGGTGAATTTACTGCTCCCCTGTGGGCTTTAACAACTCACATTTCTTGTTGGGTGTAAATGAAAGCAGATGGAAAAGAGACAAACTGTAATTGGCACACTGTAAGCCTTGCTTTACAGTGTCATATTTGCTCTCCACAATTGCTGAACCTTTAATGTTCCTGTGCAATGAAGGAAGACTAATTATCCTCATTAAGCACAAAATGTAAACCGTGGCTCATGGGAAACAATCCATCATTATCAAACCATGACATGTACCAGACACAAGCTAAAATATACATTGACTAACAGACCATCACGCATATAAGGAGTGCTGTTTGGCCTTACTTCCTCTCTAGCAACTGTCTGTTTGTGGTACATCCAGCATGTGTTTTCGAGCTGATATCTGAGGAGAGGTGCAGGAACCTGAAAGTCACTGGAGAGTGTTAAAATGCACTCAAAGATCTGGCTTTGCGCTGCACGCTGTTGTTCCCTCAGTGCCCTGAGGCCTCAGCCACCAGCCAAGACTGGAGCTGGAGCTCAAAATCTTTATTAACAACAGAAGGCCAGCAAACACGGCCTTGGAAATCACTTTGAGCCTTGTAAGGAGAAAAGACGTAGAGAGTAGATAGAATAGATAGTCAAGGTGGTTCTGGTGCTTCTATGTTTCTATGTCCCACTTGGCGCAGCTGTCGACCACGGCTCCACCTATAGTTACTTTAACCGCAACTCATCCTCCGCTGTAGTGAAATTCAATATCGTCAAAAATCTTGAATCTCCAGATTCGCCAGCAGCTGTCAGGTGGAAGACGTATTTAGATACTTCACTTACATCAAAGTACCAGTACAACAATGTAAAAAAAAAACAACAACTCTGTACTTACTTACTAAAAGTATCAAAGTAAAAGTATTCATTCTGCAGAAAAATGGTCCCTGTTACTGATGTGTTATTATATATGACATTATTATATTGTTAATAGTGATGCAACATGTTACTGGTATAGCAGGCGACCTAACTATTTAATATACAGTTAAGTAGTTCAGTCCCATGGTTCCCAACCCAGGGCACACTGATGATTAATTGTGTAAGAAAAAAGAAAAAAATAAGTTCTGCTACATAAATTACTGGTACTACTAGTTTAATGTTTAACGATGTATTGTGTTTTTCTTTCATAACTTTATCATTTGTCTAAATGTAAAATCTTCATCTCAAAAGTGAAGAAGTTACTATATAAGTAACTATAGTTGTAAAATAAATGTCGGAGTAGAAGTGGAAAGTAGCGTCCAATGGAAATTAGTACAAGTATTTCCAAAGTGAGCTCAAGTATGGTACTAGAGTAAAATGTACGTGGCAGATGTATTACATGGAGTGAGTCCTGGGTGTTATTAACTACCATCTCAGTTGAAACAGCTGCCGGGGGACAACAGCACTGTAAGTCATGATGCAACTCTTTTGGAGGGAACAAACACTTCTTAGCTGCCATGTCATCATCATAACATACCTGTAATATGATAGTGTTTTACATAATAGATATTTAATAATGTATTCTGACTTCTGACTTGCTGATGGCAACACACCCCCACCAGCCTTCCAAAAGGCCTTCACCATCAACAAGAGGCCGCCTGATGTGTATATCCCTCTAACCCAAAGCACGCCTCGTCCTTTTGCTGTTTAATGGCTGCGTTGAGCCTGTTGGGCAAAAATGAGGAGGGATGAAAATAAACACTCTAATGCATCACAAAAGCATGTAAGTCGTAGATGACACACATTACCCGGCAATTTGTATAAACGCAAGCTTCTCTGTCCACTGTGGTGTCTTTTAGACCTCCCATCACTGGCAGAGCTGGCAGCCGGGGGCCTCGCTGTGGTTGAGCTAGCTTCAGCAAACGCTGACAGCATATGTCTCTGCAAATCCCAGGACATCGGGCAACTGCGGGCCAATTTAAATCTGAGCTTTTGACAGCTGGTTCTCAAGCAAGGCGCAAATGAAGAAAAGACGGAGAAAGCTACACGCCACTCATCATCATTGTTTCAACAGTCAATTCCAGACAGACAGGCTCGTCTGCCGGGTAGAAATACAAGTCAAAGACTTGAAGAATACACACACACACACACACACACACACACACACGTACTTCTGTGTTAAACAATGTATTGTTTGTTGTAGTAAAACTCTCAAACTGATGAACTTGCAATGTATTTAGGCTTTTCTTACTTTCACAGAAAATAACCATTATTGTGTACAGTACAGTATGCTGCAGTGACACCAATTTAACAGTAAACCACTGTTAACAAACTCAAATGGAGAAATAAAGAATTAGAACATCTTATTTCAGTTACAGAGGACAACAAAATTAATCAAATATGATGCAAGTTACTGAAATATTCAGCATGAAAGTTCATTCTTGACCTTGACAGTAGTTTGACAAAAAAAATCTTTCGTTTTTTGGGCCATTTACTGGCTTTTTCCAGAGCTTGACATTAGCTTGGGAGCATGAGAGTGAGTGAGTGGACCTTGAATGGATATCCCTAATAAAAAAGTCCCGCACACTCCCACTCATTCCATCCAGCACTGCTACAACAATAAGCAGCCACAGGAGCAAAGAAGTCTAAATACAGACTTTGGTTGTGCTAAATTTAAAAAGCAGCAAAAAATTACACAACAGTGTGAGTGGAGAAGTAAGCGATCTTCTCCTTTTCCCTCAAACGTTCCAAATATTTGAGAGCACAGAGAGCCAGGGTGTAATTTGGACTGCACTTTCTGCATTTGGTATAGATATCAATCTTTAACAGTGCAGCTGCCAGCAGGGCCCATAACAGCACTGAAACTCATCAGTCACACTTTAACGAAACATTATTAAATGCTACCATCATCTTGTGTTTTTGTGGAAGTGTACAGTAGGTGAAAGTGTTTGTTGAAATATGAATCAACAGAAAGGCCGGCTGAGATGCAGCCAGGTTTTTGACAATGACTAAATTGTTCTGCGTAACAACAGAGAGGCCATACACGCGTTTCTCAAAAGCTACATTGACTGCTCTTAAATTTAGTAAGGGAAGGAAACACTTTATTGCAGCATGTCTGGGAAAGGCACACCAAGGTATGGTGTTACGTTACTCAATCCAGCGGGCTCGGAAAGGACCAATCACAGTTCAAAACGTGACCTGGAGTTTGAGAAAAACCTGCCCATTGAACCTTAAGGCCAATATATTAAAGCATCACACTGACACGACCTGCAGCTCTGATGGAGTACAGATCTCAGTGTTGTTACAACAGGGCCTTACAGTCAGAGGTCAGGCTTAAGCGGGTCCACATTCAGCATGTGGAGTAACAGTCTGAATCCATGCAGCAAAACACAACTGGCCTTGAGTGAGATCATGCTGTCAGGGGAAATGCAATAAGACGTGCAGCTGTGGTCTCAGCTCAGAGTCTGAGGTAGACACAGAAAACAACGAGACGCGTTGATAGGTATGCAGGGTGTGATGAAAACTGGAGACAATTAAACAACCCCAGAGTTGTTTTTGATAAGGTGAGCGGGGAAGGTTCACAGAAATACTGTACTGTGCCTATTACATTCAAAACAACAAACACGAAGAGTGTCTTTCCTTTTAGGACTAAACTCACATGACAACGGAAGAGGTTCTTCATGCGTGAATTCATGTGTTCAGTTCCCAAAGGCCTTCATGCAAGGCCACTGTAACATTTCTCTGGTTTCTGGCCTGTTTCCGCAGGAAAAACGTGTTTGCATTTGCAAGTTCAGGGCTGAATTTTTGAGTCTTTGCAGAGGAGTCCGAATGTGGGAAGCATAATCTGCCGATGATTTTCACAATTAATGGTTCATTTTGTCTATAAAATATCAGGAAATAGTGAAAAACTTTTTTTCACAATCACGATTTTCTACAGCCTAAGTTTTGGACCCGGATAGGCAGCAGAAATGGATGAATTGATTAACCAAATTAACATTATTAATTCATTTCAGTTCATTTAAATCAATTTAAGCTAAAGTCAACACTTGCCCATTATGTGACAATGAGCGTCCTAGCTACTGCAGCTAACAGTAGTGACAGTATTTGCTATGGTGCTGACTGAAACAAACATCCTCCTTAGCACACAATTCACTGTCGCAACAATCCCAATTTTAGGCTAGTCTTGACTTTTGTCACAGGTTTAAAAAGGCTGATATACAACCACAGGTTTTGAAATTCTTTCTGAACTTTATTTGACATGCGTTAAATCTTTTTTTTTTAGACAGAATCAGCTCCAGGGCCTTTTCTACTTTCCTCTGGGCTTAAGCTCGGCTCTGTTCAGCACGTAGTGAGAGGTGGTGGTCGCGAGGTTGGAGTGGTGATAGAAAGGGGGTGCTAAATGGGAGGAGTCGTAAAGAGAGACTCTAAATCTTTTGGCAAGAGAGGAATAGCAATAGCCAGACCTCCATCTGTGATTGATCAGTATGTTGGCTCACACAGCCTGTGTTTGTGTGTGTGTTGGTGTATGGGTGGGTGTGGGTGGTTGGGAAAGAGAGAGAGAGAGAGAGAGAGAGAGAGAGAGAGAGAGACAGAGGACAGATTTTGCCCACAAGGTTTATGCTGGGCGTGTGCTGGGAGTTATAAAAAGACTGGCAATAAAGAGTTGTTATTTTTGTGGCAGAAAGGACTGATAGCGGCATTGGCACACATGATTAAACGACTGAGAGCGCAGGTATCAGAAGCTTTACGTGTTTATTTTCAGAGTTGCTGAACAATTAGCCCATTATTTCCCACACGTATAGGAAGTTCCAACAAGTCTAGACGTCTTTGTAAATTCAAGCCACCCAGTTTCACCTTCTGCCCCTGATCTCTTCGCTCACTTCCCACCTCGTCTGACTCTAAGGATGTAGGCTGTTGGGATAAGTCTGCCATCGGCCGACTATTTCAGTCAGAATTCTCTTCCCCTTCCGTTATCTGCGTGTTACCGTTTTGCAAG
Organism: Enoplosus armatus; assembly: GCF_043641665.1. Classification (NCBI taxonomy): domain Eukaryota; kingdom Metazoa; phylum Chordata; class Actinopteri; order Centrarchiformes; family Enoplosidae; genus Enoplosus; species Enoplosus armatus. The sequence goes on along the minus strand of NC_092183.1, from coordinate 20,689,650 downwards.
TTCACCGTTGCTGCATCCTGGGCATAGCGCTGCCCAGGACGATTGTGATTGGTTTAAAGAAACACAAACAAGCCAGAGCGTTTTTTTTCCTCTATCCCACATTGATAAAGCCAGATATTTTCTCCAAAGTGTAGAGATAGGTCTGGCTGCGAGACTACTTCCCACCAAACCTTCATGTTCTTATTATGGGAGGGAACCGATGGATACAACTTAATGGAGAACTTGATCACTAACAGTTTTTTGTCAAGTCACTTGGCAAATATTGGAGCTGAGGTCACTTGTGTCGATTGGACAAATTCAGTAATTTTATAAAATGGTGAATGGATATAAAGTTGTTAAGGTGCTGGTGGGTGTTCGGTGTTTCCAGTCTTTAAACCAAGTTAAGCTAACTGGGACATCTAGCTGTGGCCTTTAATTTATTTTTTATCCAACATACAAATATATGTGAGTGGTGGTGTCGATCTTGTCATGTAACTCACCTCCAGAGAGCAAATAAAACGTTGATCTATTTCTTTAAAGGTAAGGATTTGTAGTTCCACATTACATAACGGATGAAATGAAATAAAATTGAATTGAGGGACAGATGGAGCCCACCGGCACTCTTCCAGTGCTGCCACCCCATTCCACCCTTCGCCTCTGCCCTTCATACAGAGCCGCTGAACTAACACACGGCTTTTCCCTTGTCAAAATCAGATTTTTAAATCCTCTCGGATAAATCGACTTTGCTCATGAAATCAATCTTTCCATTCATTCACTTCATACCTCATCACTCAGTGTGATGCTTTGACGGAAGAAGTGGACAGGGAGGAGGTGTCAGCCTTCTTATGCATGTATTAATGTTTAACTACAGACCACCTTCCTTTTTCTTCCCTTCTTTTCTCCTTAGGCTTTCTCAAACTGAACCTGAGTCGGACAGCTGTAATAAATCCCTGATGGAGCCAGGGTCCAATCAACATCGCAGCCGAATGGCGTGAGAAAGCATGTGGGCCTCCAGCAGCCTTGATAACACCTTGTCTGGGTATCAAACCCGCTCCGTGCCATGAAACTGGGAATCAGCTGGGAATGGCATGACCTCACCAGGCAGTTTCAGTGTACTCGGGGGCATCAATCAAGACTGCAAGGTCACTCAGACAACAACCACAAGGCTTTGACCTTCAGTGAGTGGTTCCTGCCATTACACAAGATTCTTTACAAGTCGGCGACTCCATCAATCCACAGTACGATACTTTTTATCATGGCAGGTGTCAGATTGGGAAAATGGATGTCATTTGGGTCCGAGCCATGACAGTAAGTGACTGTTTGTACAGTACAAGAGATGGCACACAGGACTTGTTGTAACCATGACAGCACAAAAAGACAGATGTGGAAGCTGACACATTTCTGCTTCAGACACAGTCCCCCCGCTAACTTTTAATGAAGTCACAGGGTGCTTGTCTACTTTCAAAGGATAAACAGAGAGGTCAGTTGCAAATCACCTACTCTCGGCCACTGAAGTGGTGCCATGCGAAGACACCTTTGAGGTTTAACTTGTGCAGACAGTAAAGAGCAACATAAACAATGACGGGAAAGGTCCGCCTCATACTGTGTGAGCTGCCCTCCCTGTCTCCAAGCTAGGGAGGTGATAAGTATTCGCCAGCTGCCAAAGACATTAAAAAACTCCAAAAATAGTCACTTTTTTTTGACTAAATCCAACTACAGTTCTGTGCAGCAATCCAGTTATGGCAAAACAACCCCTTTTCTGGACGCCATCGCAGCCAAAAGCGATGTGTGCCAAATTACGATGCAGCTCCTAAATATAAATCATCGTCAAAAGCTATGCAGCCTAAGTTAAATTGAAATATGCTGGCATGGTGCATTCCAATCAGAATGCGTTAGTAATAAGTATAACAGCTTATTTGTAATGGGGTAGAGGGGAAAGAATGTAAGAAGCCTGATTTATCCTTACATCAGAGGTAAAGGCAATCAAACTAAAATAGAAACACCTTGATTCAACAGACAGCAGAGCTGTTGAGCATCTCCAGCACTCCCATAACAAAGGGGATTATAAGCCCTCTCCCATGGTGTCGGCTAAAACAAACATAGTAATCATTGTCACAGGAACCAAGCCAGATGATTGCAGCATAAACATTTATTTCACAAGGGAAAATGAAGGCAAACAAAGCAATATTGCCATGGTTTCACAAAGCTGCATGGGTTTCATTTGAGGAGAGAAAATAACGCATTGGTAATTCACTTCAATAGAAAGTGAATAATTCTTGTAGGACTTGTAAATGGAATAGAACTACATTGCTGGTACTAGTTTCGTTAACTGCCTTATTAATGCCATTGTATGATAGCCTAATAGGCTATTAACACAATCCATTTAGATGAAAAGATGTCAATGTGCAAAAAAAAAAAAAATGTACATGGCTGTGAAGTACACTGCCACATTTCTGACTTTATAGGAAAACAAGCTAATGGAATACACATTTTTAAGTTAATTTTCATTATGAGTTTCAACTGCATTTCCCATGGAAACCTGGCACAGCCCTGCCATAAAGCAGCAAAGAAAAAATATGTTGTTCATAAAAGAAAGTTATTGTTCCTTTCAAAGCGCCCTGAGCCTGCGGTTCAAATGTCCATAATCAGTTTGCTTTCTGGAAGCCACATGCTCCACGAGGAAAAATTTAGGCAGGCTAATGAAAACCAAAATAGGCTTTGCTCTGTGGGCTGGTGAGTGACCAGCTGCACACGCCACAGTCTGTGATAGACAATCATCTTCTTACATAAGAGAAATGCCAAAAATAGAGTTGATAGATTTCATATGGGGGGGGATACTGCTACTGTGGCCACAGGCAAACCATGGCCCTCTTTCCTCTGATAAGGTGGGTGTCCCACACCCAACAACTGTGCCCGCCAACTGGAAAAGCACTCCATTTTCCCAGTATGACTGACTCACACAGAAAATAAATGGCCGATAAAGACATGAGTCAAATAGGGAAGAAACTGGGACATTGTACGAGTTGGTTCTTACCAAGACGTGGGTGAGGACAATCTTAATGAGAGGTGCTCCCGAGAGGTTGACGGACAGAGCCGGCGAAGGCTCCACTTTCAGAGAGATTAGACAGCTTGCTACCTGGATCTTGTGATCTTGGAAATCAGCTGCTTTGTTAATCCTAAAAGACAAAAAAAGAAAATGAAGGCAGCGTCACTGGAAGAAATAGACACAGAAATAATAAAGAGAGGCTGATACAATTACAGAAGAAAAAGACAGAAATGGTCAAGAGAGACATTAACAAATACAGTCAGATAAATCATACAAAAAACACTAATCTAGCACTCACATCAACACATTGGTGTTACACACAGGCTCAGAGGAGTAGCATTTAAGTGGGACTTTGATCACCCGTCTATATAATTAATAACACCGACAACCAGCAGTATTGCATCAATAGTTTTTCAGGGTAATCTGATATGTGACATTGGGATTATACAAGCATCACCTCTCTACCATGACACAGAAGGGACATTCTCACCCACAGAGAAGCAGGACAGTGGGAGGGCCATATTAACAGTCACAAACAAGCGTACTGTCACATATTTTACATTTTGTACTTTAACTAAAGTGGAAGAAAAAGAGGTTGCTTAATTGCTGTTATGTCAGGTTTGGTAAAAATAAACACGAGTGGAACAAGCTGGTCTTCAGACAATAACGGGGGGGGGGGGGGGGGGGGGGGGGCTAATGGCAGGGTGTATCAGTCAGTGGAGGTTGAGTAGTGAGATCAGAGATAGGCCAAAGACAGGACAGATAAGGCCCTGGCCTCAGGCACCAGCCGTTCTGTGGTTCAGGAAGCACGGGCCCCTTAGCGCCAGTGGACCTGATTCCCCACACAGGAAGTACAAAAAGAGAAGCCTGATTTTTTTTCTTCATATTTGAAATTAACGATTTTATTTGGAATATATTTTCCTAGATAAAACCAAAGTGGTATGATTGGACTGGACTGAATTAACAACAAGTGCAGGGTCAGTTTATTTAAATTTTCACATTGGGTGTTGTCCCATCCTCTTACCTGGTCTTGACAGGGCTGATCTCTTTGTAGTAATTGTGCATGTTGTGGTAGAATAGGCCCACGATGGTGGTTTGAGCTGAGGAAGAGAAGAGAACATGCAGTAGCTGAACGTGAACGGCATGGGCAGCGGGCTGGGAATGTAATGCAGCGCCGCTAAAATGCTCACACTGAAGGGAAGTTAATTAGCGCTGCCTTGCCGCCTCACGCTGGCACCAGGAGGCTAATAGGCTAATATACTCGCACAAGGGTGAAAGGGAGAGGGCCGCAAACCATGTGGGTGTTGGGAAATCTTATGAAACCTCGACATGACTTCATCAGGAGAGCAAGGAGGTCTGGTACCCCTCCCCTAATCTGACCTATCATCCAGCTCGGTCCCACCTCAATACTGCAAGATAAACAATGAAATTGGAGGAAATCCTTAATGGTCCTGTTCCTCCTTTCAAAGGCCCTCTACCCGGGCCCCGCTGACGGTGACAACAAAAGCTTGCTGATGTCAAACAAATGTGTGGTGTATATGCTGCAGGAGAGTTTTGAACCTTCCAAAAAATAATTTCGACAGAATGCCCCCCAGCAAGTCCCACAAGAGGTCTCAATGTGTCCAGTTTGCATGTACAACTCTCCAAAGGAAGAGAGAAAATAAGAAAAAAATATAATAAAGTATCAAAACACACCGATGTGTAGCATGCTCTGGACTTAATTAGCATATAAAACCTCCCCTTGGAGCATTTCTTTCAGCCAGGTATTCAGAGCTGTGAGTTAATTTGGTCCTGGCTCTAATGTGTCAAGCAGTAACATATATTCCATTTCTGATAACAGTCCTTTAATGAATTATTAAAATGGTTTATTCCAGTGATTGTATGGCAACACAGTGCATGTAGCGGCCAGGTGGAGCCAAGGGAATCTGACCTGAACACAAAGTCAAACAAACAGGGTTTTAATGCCCACCATAATTGGTGCTCTCCCTCACTCCGCTACGAGAGTCCATTCTTTTTAATGTCAGAGGAAAGTGGAGAAAAAGTGCTCTCTCTCTCTCGTTCTTTCTGTTTTGACTAAAAGGGTAACTGCCAACATTAAAGTCATAGCTGGATTTCTACGGTGCACCATAAAGTCACACAAAAGCTCTCATGGCACTCCTGTCCTACACTCTATGCTATGTTAGCAGTCTTAAATCTTAGCATAATAAATTACTGGCCAATAACAAGAGCTTCCCAGCTGGACCATTTTCTCTTGGCAGAATCAGAGCACGACTAATGCGCAGTATTCACACTCAACCTAGAGAGGCTACTACTTTTTATACAGAGAATCCTCAAGCTAGGACAGGTCTACTTTGCACGTCATTCAAGTCATGTCACTGAACGTCTGCAATTTGTAATGTTTGCACTTACACTGCATGGTGAAAGCTTCTCCAGGCACCGAGATGTAGTTCTTGCCCTGTGTGGGGAAGCGGTAATGTGGCAGGTTGTAGTTCTGTGGCAATTTCATCAGGGAGTAATCTGTGTGTGGGGGGGGCAGAGGTTAGAAAAAGTGAGAACTGTTGAGAAAAACAGATTGAGAAGCAAGCAACAAATCCCATCTGCTTCATCAGGGGTGGATGAAAGATGTGAAGCGATCATTGGGTCAAGCTTAGTGGCAAACAAAATATTGTGCAAAAAAAAAAAAATAAAATAAAAAGACCCACACCCGTGAGATGCAAAGTCTCACAGGAGGGGGTTGATCTCTGCTCTTCTGACCCGCATTTGTCCTCTGAATGAGAAAACTAATGATGTCAGCTCGACGCTCCATGTCCTTCAATCCGTAACAGTGTCCACACAAACTACAAACAGTGAGTCACCTTATGGAGAGCTGACAGCATACTGACCTGCAACAAAAGATGTTCCACCAAGGGAGATGAGAGAGTTCGGGCTGGGCTCCAGGTTCGTCACCATATGTTCCATCACTCTGTCCATCGTCTCGATCAGACCGCTGACCACAGGGGTGGGCTGCTGCTCAACAATGACCCAACAGAAAGATGTTCTCAATCAATCCACGCTCGCTGCTAATGTCCAGCATTGCTTCATGTTAACCTATTGAACGGTGTCACGTCTTTATAATGTATGTTATAATCTGTAATGCTAAGCTATGTAACATTAGCACACGTGGAGAAGAGTCATAAAGTCAGTGAACTGAGTCAGTAATGTCCGTTACACAGAAATATTTACCTAAAGTTTGCTAACATTAGCCACCATAAGCTACTGGTCATACCAGACCAAGTCAGGCTGTAGCAGCAAACAGCCTCTGAGGGTATCAAAATTTGGCAAATGTGCGTTTTGTTTCATATGCAACTTTTCATTTGTAAGTAGAAGAATGTATTATCTGTCCTCTAAAAAAGTGACATAGTCCTGCTTTAACATTAGTTACAAATATGTAGCATGTGTTGTATTACACAAACATCCAGATGTTGCAATACAATGGTAATAATAAAAACTAGAGGCCATCTTGTGATGGGATCGCCCACCGCTGTCATGGCTGGTAATAACACAGATTTCATTCAATTGAATCAGATCAACTACAGAAAGCTGAAAACAACAAACTAACAGGCCATATGGCATTAGATTAAAATAAAACTTGATAAAGAGTGAAGTTTTCTGACACTCAGCTTGAATCTGATCAGAGAAGGTAAACACAAGGGGCTTTACTGCACACTGTATCTACTGTCCAAGTTTTGCGTTTTTGTACGTGGACATCTGTTTCATCTTGCTCCTACAAAAACAAGCATGCTTGTTCTGAGCACTCAATGTACTGAAACACACTTGCTCAGAATGTCTTTCTTCTGGCAGCAATGTGTTTGTATATAAGAGCCCCGGGGTTTGGCCAGGATGAGTGTACAGTCCAGGAACCTGCAAATTTACATTCGAAGCATTGTGTTGTAGAGCACTTCATAGTCAGCAGTACTGTCTTATACAATTTGCACCACTATATTTGACTACATACTGTAATCCTGTGTGGGTACACTGCCAGGCACTGTTATTGCTGCTGGCACCACTTGTGCCAAAAATATGCGGTGTTAAAATCTCAAACCCATGGATCTCTTAAGTGCCTTGGATTAAAGTATTCACCAAATTGCATATGTTACATTATGTCATGTTTGAACATTGCACAACAACAGTGTGAACTCATTTACCTCTGGCAACCCTGGAGAGGACAGCACTTCTTCCACACTTTTGAGAAAAGCCTGGGTGGAAGAAAATGGACATCACGGAACTGTTGCATCATATACACATGGGTGGGCATTGTGTCTGTGTGTGAACTGGTTTTGCAAGTGTAACGTGTGTGTGTGTGTGTGTGTTGGACTGTGCTCCAAGACCTGAGTGAGGTTGTTGGCAGTGTTGTGAGGAATGGTCCTATTGGGCATCACCTTAAGGAAGCCCAACACTGGCATGGACTGCGGGTCCTGGGAGCTTTGGACCTCCTCACGCTGACTGCTGACGACAGGAGGACTCACTTCAGTGGCTCTCTGGGGAGGCAACACATCAGGCATCAAGTGAAGTTTACTATCAGGAGCCAGCGAGTTCCAACATACACAGGATGTTTAGTGACTGAAAGACTGAGTTCGGAGAGAATACTCTTTGGACAAGTGATTCAGTGTTGCTCTTTTTCAGCGTAGTGCCCTACAGGGAGCCATTTTGTGTGTAGTGTTGAGCAGCTGTCTCCACTTTCTTCTATTTCTTTGTCCGTTTCTACCTCCAAAGCCCTTTAACAAACAGGATGAGTCTATTCACATGTGCTCTCAATATCCCTTTTCCCAGCTTCACTATCTTCAAAAGGAAACAATAGCTCAATAAGAAATGAACTGTTTGCATTCATATCAAAAGCTAATGTTAATCAAAGCAAAATGTCCCCATCGCGATGGCTTTTGTGTATATTTTGGCCCCAAAACTGTATGCATATTTTTCACACCATTTCTGTATGGATGCTATATATGAAGATGAAGAACGCCAAGACGATTCATACATGTAGTTTTTACATTGATATTTAGGTATCGCCTCTGTTTTTGTTGAAAGAGCTCAGCAAAGTCCGAGAGTTGACAAACTTACGACTGTCGGTGTAGTTGAAGTGACTTCTTTGGAGACTCTGGGTGTCGTAGCAGAAACCAAGGCCTGACCTAGAAAAGACAATACAATGGGCACCATTACAAAAGGTTAGGAACCACACTGGTGACATGTATAGATTGTGGTGTATAGATTTTCTATTTTCTGTTATTTTGTTATTAGGTCCTTTGTTGAACCTGACCATGCTAAGCTGCTGTAATGTAGCTGGATTTTATTACCATACAGTTTACAGTTTAAGAGGCCAGACCATGCCAAGTCATGAAAGGAGATAGATTACAACCTCCAGAAAACTGGAATAATCAACCGCATAATAGTCTGCCACCAGCTTCTGTACAAGGCTAAGATACATTTTATGTCTTTGCTGTCGTTTAATAAAGACAACACTAACTAGCTACCAGAAAATCGCCATATATGGATGTCCATTAGAGGTATCAGTCTGAACCGTTCCTGCTTTTCTTTGGTTCAATGCAACATTTTATATGTGTGCTCTGGAGAAGTAAAAATATTATTCTGTAACCATAACAGTCAGGCTCTTTGCGTCTGGTAATGGTCTGTGGAATATATTGCTTTCGGTAAGAAGTCAAGGCATGCACCCTCACTGATCAGTAAGTTTCATACACAGCAAAAGGTGATTCAGCCTACTAGCTAAAAAGGTACATGTCATCAGGCTTTGGGCATTTCTCAGACTACCATGAAATTTAGTAATATGGATTATCACACAGCCGAGTCATAAGTTTTCATAAATGTCAACATTTATGGCACTCTACTGACCAAAGGAGGTAAACAGCGAGAGAACAAAGACGGTCAAGAGTCTGGGGGTGTTCGTCCTAGCCTGTTATAACCTGTCACATTAAATGATCAGCCCCCTGCAACCCAACATGCTTCTGCACTCTTAAAAATACTTATAAGGCAGAACTATGTGAGCCATGGCACTTGTATGGTGGAAGGTCATGAAAAGGTTTTGTGCAAGAAGAGCCATTTGACAGGGAGTACCACAGCATATTTGTGTAGTTTAATATCTTGTTGTTATGCATGAATGCTGTGGGTGTTGTTGAATGTGGTGAGGACAAGGACAGAAATTGCTTTTTAACCCCTGTTTCCTCAGAGCAGAGTCAAGAGGGAGGAAGCATTATAATAGATATGCCATGTCCTAGAATGACAGGAAATACTATCCAGTAAAGCGTGACGTCCTACCTATGGCTGCACTGTAGTAGAGTAGGATCTCGTTAAGTGAAAGGGCCCTTTCCCAGATGACGAACTCATCAAAGGCGCCTGTTACATAGTGACCATATGCCCTGTCGTTGCCAGTTCCAATGACAAGGTCAGAGTAGGGGTCGCCATAGATCTCCGAGACACTGCCAACTGTGTCACCAGCCATGAAGGTCCCATTGATGTAGACCTTCAGACCATCCGTTTTGGTCCATGTAAAGAGAATGTGGTTCCAGTAAGGCCCTGAAAGAGGAAACATACTATATATACTTTTTATATGGTTTATGTAGAGTTGTAAATAGTAGCTCCACAAAATAAGCGCTGCAAATGTTAAGGCAATGCGTGGGTGATTAGAGCAAAATGAAGAGAATGGGGAAATGATCAAAAACTGAACAGGACACAGAAATTGAGGAATTAGTATGGCTTCACATCTAAAATCATGCTGATAGTGGACATAATGGAACATTTCCGCTCTAACTATTTTAGGGCTGCAGCTAATGATTATTTTAATGATCTATTAATTTGCAGATTTCTTTCTAATTATTATCTAATTAATGAATTGTCAGATGTCTAAAACCCAAATATATCCAACCTACTGTCATATATGACATAGAAAAGCAACAAATCATGGAGCCAGGAAATATTTGCATTTTGGTTGGACAAGACTAAGAATCTTCAGCTATGCTAGTGGCTCAGTGAGCCATAGCAGTGCTTTGAGCTAAATGCTAACGTCAGCATGCTAACATGTTACAATGGCAATGCTAACATGCTAACATTTAGCAGGTATAATGTTTACCATGTTAGTGTGGGATATTTTTTTGCTATGCATTAACATTTAAATTTTCTTTAAAAGTGATTAAACAGAAGGCTTGATGAAGGCCTGAGGAATGTCATTAGCTTTGCAGGTATTTGGTCAAAAACGTGTAATGGCTGAAAATGATTCATTGCTAATCAAAATGCTTTGTGATTCTGTCGATCTAATGATTTATTTGCAAATCCTGTGTTTCCACAAGAACTTGTGGCCCAAGTCTGTTCTGGCCTGAAAGCTCTCTCCAGTCAATTTTACAATACAAAGAACTTGCTTCCCCTTGTTTCTCTGAAGTTAATTGTCGATAAAGGGAGTCCCTAAAGACAATTCTGCCAGAAGAGCGAAACAACCAAAACATGTCTCATTTGTTGTTAGAATATAAACCATATGTGTCAAAGATCACCCCCACTAAACTCTCTCTTCCACGTCTTTATGAGGGGAGATATCTCCATGTATAATGCAACCTTCTCAGCCTTCACTGACAATTACATTGCTCATAGGGCACCTCAAGGTTTAAGCTATTACCCTCAAAGCTATTCCTCACTTGTGAAACACGAGAGAGAGAGAGCTGTCCTGAAACTTCAACATGTCACACTCTATGAGAACCAGATGACGTTTGATCCTCCGTAACTGTACACTCAAATCAAAATTGAGTTATGACGCCCCGTGAACACAACCCTGAGTCATTGCAGGAAAAGCAAAGATGACAGAAGTCATTTGAGAACATAACACTGACCTGTAAGTTTCACATAATGTTAAGCCTCATGTTGTTTTTTCTATTTTGTCAAAACTGTTTAGCAAATAATTTCATCTCATTTAAATCCTTTTTTTTTTATTTTGAGAATTGAATTCAAAGTATTGGTCACACTCCTTTATTATGGCTCAAATTTCATCTAACTTTCCCTTTACTAAACACCAAACATTATTATATTTAAGAAGGAAATGACTGCATGTCATTACACGTCCATGATAATTGTATGTTTTGTGATACACAAGATTTATGAAATGTATCCATGACTGGCCAAATCAACTCTCTGCGGCTCCATCTGCTTTCAGTTAACCAAACCATGAATGCAATTACATAACTAACAATTTATGGTTGAAAACAAACAAATATATATAGACTTCCAAGAGCAAAATATATTACTCATGGGTGCCTATGGGGAATTTCACTGAAAGAAAACTATGTAACACAAAGGCAAATTCATTCACAGTACCTGGAACTCGGATGTTGGCCTTCCATCTGTGGTTGTTGCCTCGAGTGTAAAACTCCACATATCCTCCAAAGGGATTGGTGTAGACGGAGAAGCCATTGGAGATGACTTTCCCTCCAGAGGCAACAGCAAAACGGGACTCTGCCTCGTGGTTTTTCCAAAAGAAGGAGAAGGTAATCCCTAGCGAATGATGAAAAACCAGTTGTAGCCATCAATACAAGAGACTGAAATAGTTTGAAAATGTGTGTGTTTAGCCAAATCCTCATGTGCTTAAACTGCAGTGCACTCACCCTCAGGACCACACAAAGTAGGGTCACTAATGCAAGAGTTCTGGTAGTTTCCGAAGTGGAGAAAAGTACCGCCGTTATCTCCATTCAGAAAGATGCCCCTGTTGACCATTCCTTCAACAATATCTGCAGCAAAGCACACATCAAGGGAATCATTTCGCTAGAAAATTACGAGCAGTGTCTGCTAGTCTATTTAAGTGCCAAAATATTCAAAATGTTTTGTCCTCTGTTCATCCAACAAATCAAATTATTCAAAGTCCCTTAATAGTAAACAAATCATAAATTGTTTTTGCAACTGATGAACATGAGGGTTTTACAGCTTTCTTTGTATCTCATACAAGAATACAAAGGCATTAACAAAGTGGCTTAAATGTATTAATAAGTCACAATTCTGGTTTGACTAAAGCTAATGAACAATAATGAATTATCAAAAGGCCAAGAATTCCTCGCCTTGTTGCTGCACGGACAAAAGACTGAACAAGGAGAAAAGTGTGAAATGCTCAGCTCAACCGTGTGTGGATGCAGAGAGGACAACAGAGAGCAGTCGGTGATGCACAAATGAATTTCGGTGAGCGGAAAGTGATTGATCCTCACCTACTGTTGCGGAAATGTTAGTGTAGGCAGAGTCATTGGTATACACATAGGAAGAGTTATGGGAGGAAGGGAGCACAGTGTGGTTGTGGATTCTGAGAGCTGGACAAAGACAACGGAGAAAAACAGTGATTCACACCTATAGAGACACATGACAGAGGACACAAGAGAACAGTGAAAGGAGGACAACAGGAGGGACGTGGTGCGCAGGTATGAGACAGAGTGATGCTGAGTGCACAGTGGCGGCGCTCAAACAGGTTCAGGTTCTTTTCCTCTCAACTTGAGGATTTTCCTTAACTCCGAGTGACTCCACACATCATACTCAAGTCTATACCTGATCCCTCTTCAACTTTATCATTTCTTTTGGAAGACTTGCACTGAGTAATGTAGCGACAACATGGCTGCAAACTCTAAGATGCAGAATAATGATCTATTCCCTACGTTTTTGTCAGGCTTTTGACACCTCCAGATTGTGGGATACTGCATGTGAAGTATTGCAGCATTTCAAATTACAAAAAAATGAGTTACAACACACTCCAGATATTTTTGTTCTATAATTTCAGTGATAATTCTGACATACGATATAAACGCTCTGAACACAGCAGCACATTTAAAAAGCATAATGGTTGTGGCTGGAAGGTGGGTGGTGAAAAAAACAGCATGCAGAGAGCAATCAGGGAAAAAAAAGACATTTAGGTTGTGCATTCCCATGAGTATATACAGCCTGTTTATGTATGCACATACTTATGTTACTTCCGTTAACATAACCTGGTCTGTTTCCAATCTGGTCCCACAGTTCATGGATTCCATCCACCGCGTCAAGAGGCCAATAATGTGAGGCCGTGGCCAACACCTGCAGGCCTGGACGGAGAGTTCACGGGTAAACAAGCGTCCAGAAAAGGGCTTTTCCCCCAATCAAGCTCTGTCCCATTACTCAAATTTTGTTTTCCTGGCGCTCCATTTTGGATTTTGGGGGGGGATTAAAAGATTGATAATAATGAACCCAGCAGCTGTAAAAGTTATACAGACTGTTCTGATTAATGAGAAGAGCAGTAAACAAATCAATAACAACCTTCTGATTTGTAAATTAGCAGATGGCAAAAGACTTTGTTTTCACAGTTCATTGAAATATAGCTGTATGATGTCATCAAGTCTGGCAACAGTATGGAAAAATGAAAGCAAGCACACCACCCATACAAAAATGCATTACTACCTGGATGCTTCACAGGTTGTACAACTTGAGCATAAACCTGTAAAGAAATCAAAGGTATTTATAAAGGCCACTGTACAGCTGATGACCAGACTATAACATGAGAGTTATGTTTGTTATGAGCTTACCTTAATACAGGAGACAAAAGCTGTAAAAAGGTGAATTCGCAAAGAGAACTCCATAGCTTTTGGAAAATGGACCATACAAAGTGTTATATAAAGCAACTGTTAAATCCCCAAATAAAGATGAATCCAGGAGCAGTCACTCATTATTCCAAGATGTGGAAACTTCTGATCAGTCCATGTGTCCAAACTTAGAAATGTAGATAAATAATAATAACAGTACAACAACAAAAAGGAATTAATTTAGTGTTCCGGCATGAGGCAGAAACACTTCAGAAGTTACCCTTTTCATGACAAAAAAAAACCTGAAGCCCAACTTCCACGCAGAAAACTGTAATCCGTGTTCTTTATTCCGACACTGGACTAGTGCTTCTCTGAGTTTCCGTGCCTGCATCTGTAAAACTGCAAGCAGCAGAGAAGCTGCGTGGAGGCGTACTGGCTGGTTGGACCGAACGTGGGAATTGCAAAACGTGATGTCATTTTTGGATCTTCTGAGGAGGGGCGTTAGAGCTCTGCGTAAAATGGCATTATTTGTGCGTAATTGGAGATTACGCGCGGGGAATGAATGAGATCAGGGTTTGCGCTTGGTGCTATCCAAATAGTGTTTAGATAAAAGGTGCGTGTTAACGTGTGGTCGCAGGACTGGTTCGGATTATTGGGTTAAATGACAGGACTCTCTGGGAACTGCTGCCGTGGGATGGGAGGCTTTTGTTCACTGAAATCACGCAGATGCAATATCTGCAACTCCCAAACCCATCAGGTCACTCACAAAAGGTTAATTCTATTTATTTATTTTTTTACGAGTAGCCTGATGGGTTCTTTAATTACATTTCAACCATTGGACGTTATTTGTTAAATAAAATATCGTACCTCACAGCCAAAGCCCATGCAGAGATATCATAAGAATCTAATGTGCGTCTCGTCTTGTTGGCGAAATGCTGATCGGTTTGGGGGACACCCACAGGTGGGGGAGTCATGAGATGCACTGCTGGTCAGTCACAGGCTGCCAAGGTCAACTCGCGTGCATATCACAGTAAACAGCGCCATCGCGTGGCCACGTGGTCAGTAGTTCCGCGGCCACCCAGCCGTGCTTATCTATTATTTCTCAAACCTGTCAAAATAAAAGTCATCATCTGATTAACTGCGGTTTTCACAGAAGAAACCACAAATGACCCACGAGCTGTGTCACGATGGCACTTAGTAGTGGCTTTAAATGGTTAAAAGCTTTCCTTCTTTTTCTTATAAATATAATTGCACGACATTCATTTAGTTTGTTTGTCACAATGATGCGATCAAATTTAATTGAGGGTGGATTAGTTTCTCCCCCCCCCCCTGAGAAAGTGAGAGAGAGAGAGAGAGAGAGAGAGAGAGAGGTGGGAGAAAAGGCGTATCCCGGAGAAAGAGACATTGTGGATTTGTTACGGTCTTTTGCGCCGGTGCGGTGAGGAATATCGAGAGAGTAGACCAGAAACACAATTACTTTAGACTTCGCACTTTACTTTTCAGAGCTGTATTTTGACAGAATTCAAACTTTTGGACCCGACGCGCCCCTCTTCCTATTTCTGTGGTCTAAATAACGCAGTTGACGGAGGCCTGCTGTGTTCCTCATCTCATCAATGTCACTCTGCACATGGAGACTTCCAGGATGACCCGGCGGACGTTTTGGTAGAATTATCTGGGCAGGAGACGAGCCGATCGGTGTGATGAAGGATCGACTGGCTGAGCTGACTGCTGTAGGTGTCTTCTCCTGCTTTATCTGTGCGTATACCTCGACAGGTGACACGAGAAGTCCCTCAAACACATTTGTCTTCCGTACAGAGTGGGACACAAGCAGAGGAGGATGTTGCGGTGGCAGTGGACAGAGATGGCTTCATGGAGAGCTTTTTCAGAAGGGTGGGTATCACTGCAACAGGTTTTGGGGGGGGGGGGGGGGGGGATTCAACATGCTGCTGTGTTATTGATTGATTGATTGATTTGTCGATTGATTCAGGTGGAAGAAGTTAGAGGACTCATTGATAAGATCGCCTACCAGGTGGAAGAGGTGAGGAAGATGCACAGCATGATCCTGTCTGCACCCCACCCAGATGACAGTAAGTGTGTGTCTTTCTGAAAAAAGAATATATTGGGATGTCTGTAGGTTTCAAGGGTTCGTTTGTGAGTTCGGTTGTTTTTGAGAGCTGCTCGGCTGGAGTTTGACTTTTGAGGCACCGAGGGAAAACGCAACAAATGTCTCACTTCCTTTGTTACATTTCCCTCCTCATTGTAAATGAATGGCTGCTTGGCCGGAAACCTGTGAAGGAAACGGCTCCGTTTTGCCCCCAAACCCACGAACCTTTGTAGTTTGGACTTTGACTTGTCCTGTTAGGACCCTTTTAACAGTCAGGGATTCAAACATGCTGTCACTGGCAGATGTTTGCAGGCAGCCAACAAGGCAGATACAGTTCTAAAGTATTCCTAACGATTTAAAGCTATATGATACCAACATTTGTGAATGTAACACAGTGTTACTGCTGGATGTACCCTTTGGCTTTGTTCAGTGTGTGAGCTGACAAAGAACCACAAGACAGTGCCATGGCATCATCAGTGATTGTGTTCGGCGTAACATATTAGCCAGTGTTTTATAAGATGCATGACGTGGAAATGGTCACCAGGGAAAGAAAACCAAGGGCTTGTGCTTTGTGCTGTGTGACCTCAGCAATATTGCCACAGGGCTGTTGCCAAGTTACAAGATGAAATTATAGTAAATCCAATATTTACAGAAGAGAGAGAGAGAGAGAGAGAGAGAGATGGATGGATGACATTGTTTGTCCTCATCAGCAAATCAAGTGTTTCCTGTTTGTGTTTGTGTGAAGGAACAAAGGATCAACTGGACGCACTGACCAACGATATCAAAGGGAATGCCAATGTGGTGCGAACTAAACTAAAATGTGAGCTGAACACACTTAGATATTTCTTGACCACACCATACAGAAGCTGATGTTGTCTGCTGCTGTATTATAATGTTGTATCATGGCTCTCTCCCTCTGAAGCCATGGAGCAAAGTATGCCCAAAGATGATGCAGCGAACAGGTCCTCTGTCGACTTCAGGATCCAGAAAACACAGGTCAGGAAACTGATTGGGACGGCTAACTCCTCACACACACACACACACACACACACGTCAGGAAGGATATGGGGATAATGTTTTTGTAAAGATTTACCCAAGTTATAGCTAAATATGGAACTTTATGATTATTTACTATCAAATTCTCAACTTTACCATATGTCTTTGTAGATTATATATTCTTTATATAGATTATAGATTCTTCCTGATCTCTTTGTTTGTGTAATTTTGAACCTCACAGAGAAAAGTGACTTTATGTGACTTTAATTCCAACAATGTTAAGTATTTTGTACAGAACTGCTTTGTGGCGTATTTAGTCATAATGCCCACATTCTCACTATCTGTCCTTGTGTTCTTGCTTGTCCTCAGCACACAGTGCTGTCCAGGAAGTTTGTCGAGGTCATGACCCAGTATAATGAGACTCAAGTGTCTTTTCGGGAAAGAAGCAAAGGAAGGATCCAGAGACAGCTGGAGATAAGTAAGTGACAAATCATGGACCCCCATGAGGCCAGGAATTTATGGGCCACAACGATAAAGTAGTATTTAAAGCTTTTAAATTGCTACTACAGACATTTTTGAACACATCAATGGCTTGAATTTGGTTACACCTTCAAGATTTGTGAGCACAAGATAAAGAGATAAAAGCGTGACACATAAACCCTTGAAGCTGTGTTAGGACAGGATCCAGGAAACAGACCACACCGGTTTCCTCTCTGCTTCTCTGGACACTAACTTAACTGTTGATAAACACACGCCAGCAGCACGACAGCATTTTTTTTTTTTCCTTCAAGATGTCAAGGATCTCTTTTGCACGTACCAAACTCCAAAGCAAACACTAGATATTCAATGTTTTGTGAGTTTTGATGGAACTTAAATGAGTAGTAGTTGTTGTAGTAGTAGGGTTGATCAAAGAATAGGATATACAATAGAGCACCAACCGGTTATATAAAGACACGTAACTAGTTAGGCACTAACAAACCAGAATGAGAATGAACAGAATGTGCTGTAAATGTGGGGCCCTAACAGGATGTGTAAAATAGCAGCATTAGTGTATGTAGCACAGAATCTGCAGTCGATGTGAGATGTAACATAATGAAAAACATGCAATATACAGTGTAAATAAGTATGTAGGTGTATTAGCATTCATACAAGGTTATTAGTTTTAACTTGTGTTAAATGGTTTTGCCTTTGCAAGCAGACGACTTGATATTTTCCACCATTTTATGTATGTTAAGTATGTTCGGGTCATCTCTGTTGAGAATTACAGTGACAAACAAAGACGGTGTGTATCAGGTGCATTGTATTATGCACATATGAGTAACGCGAAACTATAGCGAAAGGCAAAAAATAGGACTGTCTCCCACAGTCCCTGCGGCCAGCATTAATGAGAGGCTCTAGTTCTCCACACTGCAGACGGAAGAGCCTGATACCGGAGACGGCTCGCCGTGTTTGTGTTGCCCGGGAAACCTGCAGAGGGCTCAGCGGCCCGTGTAACAGTAGTTCACCTGTCTTTGACACGGCCGCACCAACCCTGCTCTGTGCTGTCGTAGACTTACACCATTAATGCACATCATTCAGAAGTGAGACTCTTTTTGCTTGATGAGTTGTAATGGTGGTGTGTTTTGCTGTGTTTGGCTCTGTCTCCCTGAGGAATAGCCATTGCAAACGATGTGCGACATACAGTAAGCACCTGCACAGAGATCTGTCTCTCCAGGGAGGGTGTTGCACAACATGCAACATACAACAGGAGAAAGCTTTCTGTTTTTAGAGTTTCAGCGGGTGTTTGTCTATGAGGGCTGCTGGGCTCCTTTGTTCCTCAGACACTTCTAATCTTAGTCACAAGTGCAGCCCTTGTCCATGAATATCCTGAACCTCAGCAGGAACTGACTATAATTAAAATTTCAATAATAAATTTGTTTTTCTTTTAGTCTTAGTAGATTTGTTACGGCAGTCTTTATTGTTTTTATTTATTATATCTTGATCTTCTACTTATGTCTCTATTGCACTATCCTGTATGCTGCTGGAACAATGCACATTTCCCCGCTGAGGGATTAATAAAGGATTATCTTATCTTATCTTATATTATCTTATCTTAAACATTAAATTATCTAATGTAGCAGTCCTCCTTTAAATGTATTGTTAACAACTGTTTGCGCTGAGATTTGCAGAATGTTTTGCTATCAATGTTTAGCACTCTAACTTCCTCACAAATCGTTTCGTTCAAACACGTAAACAAAAGTCTTGCTCACTTCAATAGTGATCCTCAGTGTGCCTTACATTAACGCAGTTACTTTAACACATTATCAGTTATTTCAAAAGGGGGATATCACATTTGGGATGAAGTCTCAATGTGTTGTTTCATTAAACAACACAATATATCTCTTAATACTTGTGGAAAAGTCAGCATTGTGTTTGTAGCAGTGTCCCCTGGGTGGGTAACACAGACATTATTTTTCTGTCAGCTCAATCGATAGAGCTACAATGAGGCTTCTTCTCCTCTCACAACAGGCTGTATACACAGCAGCTTCACAGCACTGCCAGACAAATGTATTATCCTGGGATTAAACACTCACCAGTACATACTGAACCAGGGAAAAGCACAGACATTTGTTGTTTTCATTCCTGACATTAGTGCAACACTCACTCCTTTGGGAGTTTTCTCGATTAAATGTCAGAGTTATGTTTTTGTTGTTTTTAAAGCACGCTACAAGAATGATGACGAACAGGGTGCGTCAGTCAATCAATCTTTTAGTCATAGACAGCTGTTTAAACCATAACCTCATGCCTAGCCCTCTTATCAAGAATGGAAAGAGCGCTCAGCCCACTGGCCGTCCATATTTTAATGCCAGATACTGAATCAAAGGTCCAGAGTGAAAATGAAAGGGCATGAGTAGGAGTGGTGTCCTATTGAAAAATCTCAGGACTCAATTTTCTTTTTATAAGCTGTCATATATGCTGATTTTTAAAAAAATATATAAAATCCTCACTCAAGGCCTTTAAATTATACCTAATTTTCTCAAATTTCAGAAACCGCATCATGTCCCTGAACCAGGTTCTGGGTGGTTTGGGACTACAATTTCTTCATTTAAAAACATGTCCTGGTGGACATCTTTAGATCTAGTATCCAGTCTTGCTTAAAGGTCATTACAGACAAGAGAATTCAAGGTTTTTGTGCTCTCTGTCCTTCTGCTCCCAGAATACAAATACATCCAATTACAGTATGCATAGAAAGGCCTGCATCTACAGTTGTACGATTTTATTTTTATTTTATTAAGGTGGTTTGTGCATCATGCTGAGACAAGACACAGCACTACACAGTAAAGTGCATTCACCCACTCACAAAGTTCAAGGCTGGGTGAGTGCATGCCCATGTGCTGACTCCATGATCATCAATTGTTACATTTAATAACTGAATTAAAACAACAACATGGCTTATTTTGCGTTTTACACAGTTAAAGGAGCCAGCATGTCTGGAGCCCAGGCTCCATGTTTTCCTTGCCACTAGTGGTCTTCATCATTAGTGATGAATCAAATGGAGGAAGGGTCGATTCATTGCTGGATAATCATTGCCTGCTATTTATTATTTCAGCTGGAAGAGTGACCACCAATGAAGAGCTAGAGGACATGTTAGAAAGTGGAAATCCCTCAATATTCACATCTGATGTAAGTTGTCTCGTGCTTTACTGAGCAGTATGTTGTTATTGCAGGGTTAAAAGCAATTACTGCCATCTAGTGGTGGAGGAGAAGTAAATCATCTGGGGTGGGGTGGGGTAGTGTGCTGCCAGACAGGAGGAATTATTTTACCTCGTCTCTCTATCTTTCTCCCTCAGATCATTTCTGATTCCCAGATCACACGTCAGGCGCTAAATGAGATAGAGTCTCGACACCAGGACATCATGCGCCTGGAGTCGAGCATCAGAGAGCTCCATGCGATGTTCATGGACATGGCAATGCTGGTAGAAACTCAGGTAACAGCTAAATCTTTACCAATAAGAAACCTGCCAAATGTAGTCTTAGTAGTATCTACTTTGTGATAGTTCCTCACAGTGTGGAGTAAGTGCACCACTGTGTTTCTTTGCCAACACTACCAAGACAAAATGCAATAATTCAAAGCCTTCTGATTCTCTCACTTACAGGGGGATATGGTTAACAACATTGAGAAGAACGTCTTCAATGCAGCCGAATACATTTGTAGTGCAAAGGAAGAGACCAAAAAAGCTGTGAGATACCAGAAGAAATCCCGGAGGGTATGTGTTCCTTTCTAAATAAGTGTTGCTAAACTACAAATGTCAATTATACAAGATGTCAAACTACCATTTGAAACTGTTTATACCCTACCTTTAGTTCAAGTTCAAATAACAACCTCTTCTTCACTTGGCAGAAATACATTATCCTTGCCTTTGCTCTGTTGATCCTGCTTGCTGTCATTGCACTAATCGTTGGCCTGTCTGTTGGACTAACCAAACCCCCTGTATGAGAACTACTACCTGAGGTAACACTTCCATTCCTCAAACACAACACCCATCCATCCACCTTTATATCCCTGAACTCATTCATTCAAGTAGTCGTTTAAAGGATTGGGTGGTTTAAAGGATTTCTAATGCAGTTCTTCACAAGCAACACTCGTGACTCCTCTGTTCTTTTGTTTTTGACAGAAACGTCTCTGCCTTGCCACGTGTGGGGTCGCAGGTTTCCTCCTTTTACTCATCATTATAGTTGGAGTCTTTGAGTGATGGATTTCACGGTTCACAACGTCACAGCAGTCAGCTGTAGCCAGCTCCTGTAGTGATGAAACTTGATTAACAGCTTTATAATAAGACAAGTCATAACAAGTCATTCACTACCCAACAGCATTACAGAGAGGATTTCTTGTCCACAGTGAAATAAGTACACTGTGTGTGATCCACTTTGCACCAGTAACACCAGACCTCATGATACGCTGTTTCTGGAGCAGTTCTATACAGCTAGCATAAAGCGCCCTGTCAGCACATATCCCTTCCCCTTAGCAGTGATGAACAATGACAGCACATCAGATTTATACACTGCTGTACCTTCTGTATTGCTGCCATTTTTTTCATGTTGGGTATCACTTTCGGACGTGTCTAATGACTTTAAAAGAATAGTTTGCCATTGTGGGAGCTTTTTTGCCTTCTTGCCAAGCGTTAGATGAGAAGACTGATACCGCTCTCATGTCTGAATGGTAAATATGAAGCTATCACCAGTAACCGGATAGCTTAGCTTAGCACAAAGGATGGAGACAGAAAAACAGCTAGCCTGGCTCTGTCCAAAGTTAACAACAATGACACGTTAAGGTTTAACAGGGTTACGTGTCATGAACTATTTCTTGGCCGGGTGCAGTGACTTCCTGTGTTGTTGTCATTGTGAGGTTGCCAGGTAACTAGCGGAGGCTCCAGGAAGTCACTGCTCCCAGCACATAACCCCTCATAAAGCCACAATGGGTCATTTTTACACTTCTGTTTGGATAAGGATTAAACAATCAAGATGTAATGTGGTAGTCTGTTGGCCTTAGAGATGGTGCTAGGCTTTTTTATTTTGTTACCTTTGGACAGAACCAGGGTAACTGTTTCCCTTTATGTCCAGTCTTTGTGCTAAGCTTGCAGCTTCATATTTAGCGTATAGACATGAGAGTGGTATCAATCTCCTCATCTTACTCTTGCCAAGAGAGTGAATAAGTGTTTTTTTTCCCAACATGTCAGACTGTTGCTTTAATATTCAAAACATATTGTGACAATTGTAATTCTCGTCATAAATTGGTTGTATAATTTGTGTTTACATGTGTAGGCTCCTTATGTTCTCTTGTCATTTTGTATATTTACTGTAATTCATGTGTATTGAATGTAAAAGTACTACAGCTCCAGAGTCTTAGAAATAGAAAAATGTAAAAAAAAAAAAAAGAAAGAAAAAAAAAAAGATATACACTGTAAGCATTCCTAGTTAACTGCGTCTCAATCAGAAGAATCAGTTGAATGGAATTCATCACTTCATTCAACAACTCTAAATCAGCAACCTCACGAAAGTGCCTTCTTGACATTTAATATGAAAATTTCACTTATTGCATTGTGTTTATCATGATTGTCATGTGTGATGACTGAAATATTAATTGTGAAAAAAGTCACGCTGCAACATAGGACTTCTGGATGAAGTTATTTCAAGAGCACACGTTTTCATTTTGATACATTTGATTTTAAGTTATGTCCTGTATTTTGTATTGAGGAATAATTCAATCATAAATAAAGAGTAAAAAGTCCTTGCAGAATGTATTGTTTGTTCATATATTGAAGGTGATGAAGTCGAACTTATTAGTCGTAATTATAGGACCACTCCACATTTTTTAGATTGCAAACACCCCTGAATTTGTCAGGTTATTTTAACACTCCAAACATTTGGATTTGTTTACAGGAAAACAGAAAGAAACAGAGGATGCTGTTTACTTCAGGAGTAATGAGCACTTTGCACAAAGCGCTTGACTTCCGTGTAATCAACCAAACAAGATTAGTCAAGAAAGTGGAAGTAGGTCCCCTGAGGACAAGTTCTTTTCTCTCTTTGAATTAGATCAAAGGAAACTTCAGAGGTGCACTTAGAGTCAAATGCCAGTGAATGTCCTTAAAATCTGCACGAGGACGCTTTCAGGTCACTGAGCGAGACATCCTCGATGTCAAGACGAGTGATATTACGGACTGTGATTAAACTTGGACACAGCAGTTTATTTGGATGAGTCATTTCTGTGGCAAGCTGTAGGTGTTGACGCTCTGGTAAACGAGAACAAATGTATAGGAATAATATTCCGAGAGACATGGAGGGTTTTTATTCTAATTCATGTATTTTTGATTTGAATAATATTATTATGATGTCATTCATAAGTGTACACCATGTTCCATACTGTAGCCCGTGAGAGTGCGCCAACTGTGAGTCGGTAGTCTGTTTGAATAGAGAATGATCAAAAAGACAATTTAAACAAACCAACTGAGTGTATGTGAGGCAGGTGGGCTTACTATAAGAATTCACTGAGTGATATTTATACTTTCCATGTGTCAAAAATGTTCTTTGAAGCACAGTTCTGTTATAGTACAAGTGTAGTACAGCGGTGTAGTCACTAATCTTCCACCCGTCCAGCTTTATTTAAAGGATTTGTGTGATCTGATGTACCTGAGTGGGATTTACTGCACTCCCCCTACAACAAGTGTATTTGATAGTTGTGACCCTTTTCTAACCTGAATACTTCTTCCACTAAGTAAGTCCATAACACAACTGAACAACTTTGACTCCCATTAAGTGTAATTTGATCAGCGACCCCTCTCTCTAACGTCAGCATTTCAAAAAAAATCAACCTTTTTCAAGATTAAAAAACACAGCAGCCACCGTCTCTTTATTTACATGAGCTTTTCTTATCTCATCCAGACACAACATTGGCTCCACGGTGCCCCTTCATATGCAAAATCCCGCTTTGGTACGTAGCCACCATACCTCTCCTAGACGACCATTAGTCTCCATTCAATTTACAGACATGTGATTATATAGGTCTATAGTTTGCCGGCTTACCATCATCTTTCCCAGGTTTCCTTATCACAATAATTTTTGCTTCTTTCCAGCTCACTGGGAGTCTTCCTTCTTCCCATACGTTATTATAACAATAGCAATGACTTCTTCAGTCCCTCCATTTTTAAATGTTTCAACATGATGCAGCATATTTCATCTTTCCCCGTTGCAGTCTTCCCAGTTTTAGTCAGTGCCTTCTTTAATTCTCCCATGCTAAATCGGACGTTTTGTTAATCCTCGACACTATTCTTTCTGGTTTTCAGATTTAGATTTCTCTCTGCCTCTTCTTCCCTCCCCAGACAAATTATTGGAACTGTGTACTGCAACAAAAGTATTTGCCATTAACTCAGCCTTTTCCTTTTTGGTTCCTGCTACTTCATCACCAATCATCCCCCACACCTCACCTGGGTAGTGTTCCCAATTGATTCCCAGTACTTTCTCCAGTACGGCCTGTCTTATTATCCTTCTTACTACTTACTGCCTGAGCTAGTTTGTACTGAATCATACACTGGACATCGTGTGTCCTTATCACTAGTTGAAATGCTTCATTTCAAACGCTCACTGCTACTTTATATTTGTTATCCCACCATGGTACTGCTTTCCTCTTTATTTTGGCTGGAATGGACTAATGCAGCTGATATTATATCTTGTCTTATTATCAAATGTTTCTATGTCCATATTAGTAGGTAGGCTGTGCTCCATGCACCATCTGATATCGCTGTGTCGGCCTCTTACGCTGTATTTCACAAGTATGTTTGTCTCAAACTCTTTCAGTTTCAGTCTCCTTTTCCTCGACTCGCCTTGTCATTCTTTGAGCACTTTTAACTGAACTAACCTGCACCCTCTGGAAATCACCACCACACAACCTCTGCTCCCCCACTCTTACTACTTTGGCTACTTTGACTTTTCCAATACAAATCATTTTCTTTGTCTTCTCCATCTGTACTTCAGTATTACACACTATTAGCCAGTTTCCATCTCCCAACACTCGCATGTTTCACTTCTACAACTTGCCCTCTAATGATTTTTGTTTGTGGAGCTTTCTTTACTCCCCCCTTTGCCTCGAATCTTACCACTATATTAAGCCTTCGGGTCCTTCTCCCCACCCTCGTTTCCCTCACATACCGCTCCACCTCTCTTATGGCTGCTTGCATTTACTCATACAACATACGACAATTCAAACCTTCTGCTCGACCAAGGGGATTTCTGGTGCTTCATGTGTGCAAACCTTCCCCCGCCTTTTTCTTTTTTCTAGCATTGCTGTATTTCTTGACACATTAGCTCCACCTGTAGATCAGTGTAATAGTGTGAAGCAGTGGTGGCCTTAAGCATCTGGGGGCTCGTTTCAAGAGCTAATTTGAAAAAAAAAAACATAAAAGAGAGAAAAAAAGTGAGCATTCAAGTTGGTTTGCATAAATAAATGATAGTATATTTTTTGGACTTCAACTTAAATGTATTATGTGCACTTTCAGCATCATGGACAGCTTAACAAACAATTCCTTTAATTCAAAACTGAAACAATGACTTATTTGCTTTGAAATGAGACACTACTGGTAGTTTACAATGAATTGTGCTTCATGCTCTCTTAGCACCATGGACAGCTCATTACAGGCCTGGAGCCGCGAAAAGGAGAGCGAGAGACAGAGGGGGAGATAGAGAAGTCACCGCCACCTAAACAAGTAGTTTATTTTTAAAATAATATTATTGTTATTAACTTTATTTCTGCTAAGAATGTGTTAAAAGACTTACAGTCGATTCAGTCTGAGGTAGTCCTGTCCTGCTTGAGTGCCCATTATAAAAAAATGGGTGAATTATTCAATCGTTGCACGTCAGTCGTGGGGGAACTTTGGGAGGACGGGGCCCAAACGAGTGAAACATAGCTGAGGCTGCTACTAGTGTTAAGCCACTGACAGGGCTGCGCACGAGACAAACAAAACAGGGGCCCACCTACATCGATGGGACCCACTCATGGAAAAACTGTTCCTTAGCGCTACTAGAGGTCAGACCCTCCACAGGGTACCTTTAACAGCTCCTTGACCCTTCTATGCTGCCATTAATGGTTTGTACAGGAACAGGGTAGTGCTGGGCCGTGGTACTGTTGACTCAGACCCAGCACACATCTACAGGGTTAGCTGGCCTCACTTTTTCTTTCGTAACTGTCGGAAAGTTTGGCAGCTGCAGCGTAGAATACAGCGAGCTCCGGTTGTTGTGCACGCTGGTCTGAGGTCACAGTGCATCAGAGAACCGTGCGGACACGGAGCTGACAGAGAGCAGCAAGCTGTGTCTGTTGTGTTAATGCCAATAACTTTGACGCACACGTTACCGCTCCTGCCGTCTGTCGAGCTGACATTGCGCGTCTCTGCGACTGCGTTCACCGTTTGAGTCGTTTATGCAGCCTGATGGCGAGAGACAGACAAGTAGCGAGCTAACGATCAAGACCTGCAACCTTTAATTGAGTTAGGCGTGACTGATGCAACACTTCAACCACAGATGCTCTTCCTCAGGCAAAAGTGAAGACGTTAACACAACTGCATTTAATATGCAATGTAATGGTATGATATTGGACAGATTTGAGTTTGTGTGATGGGAAGTGGAACTATACTGGAAACCAAAGTTTAAGGACACGGTTTACTTTATAATCTAATAGACATGGTCCATGCATGTCTGATTTGCTCATTTATTTGCTAAATTGTAATATACGAGACAACAATCCCAGAATGTAATTAAATTGTACTTTAATGTTCACATGGGGATCCTGCGATCACACTTCGTGAGTAGTGTGTCCTGGTGTTTGTGTAGCAGATTGTCCAATCAGGAGGTGATGACATGACATTTCATCACAAACTGACCATAAACACAGATGTATGCTCGCCTCTTCAGCTTTACCCGAGGAAGACCAGCTGTGATTGAAATGATGTCCGTCATATCCACATGAAGTAAAAGAAGTATTTTTATTTCTTCTTTCTTTGACTTATGAAATTACTTGCTACTCAAGTCATTTATCAGTAGATACTGTTGTACTCTGAATGAGTAGTCACTTTGATGACTACTTTTACTTCTCCTAGAGTTACTTGTTTTACAAACTGTCAGTACTTAAACTTGAATACAGTTTTTTTTTTATCTACTCTATCCATCTGTGGTTCATATCTCTCATGGACTGGCACCAGCGGCAATCAGGGCACCCAAGCCAGTAAACCTGCGCTACTTATTTGGCAAGTGAAATCTGTCACTGTGCATCCACTGTTACATTCTTACTGGATCCCAAATGATAATAAAAACTCCTCATGTATGTGCAGATGTAACCTTCTAGGCCTTCCTATATTAAAAAAAAAACTGCCTGAAACTCTGACATAATGAAATACAGAGGGCTGTTTTGAATGACTAAACAGGCACCAAAGATTCACCTGACCTATGAGAGGAAAACAGCGCCGTCTCTCAAAGTGATGCAGGAGGCGCCACGTTCCTTGTGCGCCCGAGTAGAAGCGACTCTCATCGTGCTGTAGAAAGATCTTTCTGTTACCGTGTGAACTGTATGAGATATGTCACTGCTCTTAAAACGGTAAGAGTGAATTGCACACTACAAGAGAGTGCTTGGTCTCACTGGAATCGGAGCTGACAGGGAAGGAAAATCCAAGAGCTATTAGTCTCTTCTGGAGTCGTTTTGGAGCACGCTGGCCTGGATGACCCAGTAGAAACTGCGCTGTAACTGATGACCGGACCGCTGGATGTTTTAATTGCAGCCTCGTTTCTGCTGGAGGCTGACTTATCTTGCATCAGAGGTGGGTGGTAGTCAAATATTAAACAAATATACTGGATTTTGTATAGAGTGTTATAGTCTGTAGTCTCATTACAGCCCACAGTTACTGTGAATCGCCATGTCTAAAAGACTTCTTTAGACTCAAACTAAAAGTCTTCTTACCTTTAAACACCATGGTTCTTAACCAGCCATGAATTAGAAAAAAACTTATAGATTTAACAAAGCAAAATAAAACCTACATTTTTTTCATGATTTCTACAGTGACACTGTTTAAAACTATTTACTTTTCCACATGCATGTGATATAATAATCTCTTCAATTTCATCAACAAAAACAAACAAAATAAGATGCTGTCAGAAGAAACAACATACAGTACATTTCTGACATGCAGCTCTTTAAATCCCCAAAATGTAATTTTGCATGGTTTCATACTTTTATGTATTTCCTGTGGCAGCTGCGCTGTCTTTTTTGTCTGTGTGTACTGACAGTAATCCAACATCCATTATTATGTAACTCTGCTGAATACAGATATTTATAATCTGAACATGCTGGAGTTATGACATCACCCGGCACTGCTGACCATGACAAGCGTTTGGGGAAGCATGCAAGCCATTCTGTCATGGTAGGTTATTGCTTGTAACAAAACAGGAAACGTATCATTGGGATGTAATGTGATTGATGCGTGGCTTAACTTGACATCTGATTTTTCCATGCCAGGGGACAATGGGTTGTCAGAAGACTTGCAAGGTGGAGAAACTCCTGAAACAGTCTCAGAGGGAAGTAGGGTGGAGCCAGAGACAAAGGTCAGCCACGGCAAAGAAGAACAGCCGGATGAGAGGCGCAGATAAGGTGAGCGTGTTGTGTTGTTTGTAAAGCTTTCGATGAATAAGCTTTGGTTCGGCCGTGTCTGGACACTGGCAGCCTCAGCACTTGTTGTTGCCTGCAGCCATAATCTGACCTCACCCTGCACTCCTCAGCCAAGGCTCTTTACTGTCACCAAGGCTCATCATTAACAAATGCAACCATATGTGGCACTCACTGATTGTACTTTCATCTCTTATGCACATGATTTAGCTACCAAACAAACGAGATATGGTAAAGCTTTATCATTAGTGGTGTTTGCTTGTTTATAAAGAGATTACCCAACGTGCCATTATGTAATATGCATTTTACTAACTAAAGCATAAAATATGCAGTGTCAACACATTCATTGCTGTTTTTCTACATGTTTTGCGTTTGTCTGTCATAGTAGGTACCCACACCTAAATGTGTATTTTTCGATTTGTGGAAAACCTGCTTACTTATTTAGTGATCTTGTCAGTTTTAAGCAACTTTGTAACTGCAATACGAGGGTTAAACGTAAATGTCAGGGATTCATAGAAAGTAAATGTGATGCACCACAAGGACAGACAAGAAGCTGAAGAGCTGCTCAAGTGTAAAAAATGCTTTTGTCTTAACAGTAATGGTTTTGGCATTGAACTACCGGTCGTGCAGTCCTGTGCACAATAGATTCACAATTAAGAGTCAATTTAAGAGAACACACCTGATTTAAAATGGCTGTTTTAAGCATCGGTAGTGCAGCGATCCTATGATACATAATGACCGCAGTTGTGCTAAATGCAGCTGGGTTTGTAAATAGCCTGAGTGTCTTATATCAGTGTCCATGTGCAGATTAACAGTCAATCTGTCATCACAGGGTGGTGTGTGTTTTTGTGTTTGGCCAGTGATGCACTGGAACCACCTTCTCCAGTGAAGTTTCTGTGTCTCCTTCCTCTGGTTTTGAGCCAGTACTGATGGAAAGCAATTTACTGTCCTCATCAGCTAGAGGATGCAAAGAAAACGATACAGTTTGACTGGTATTATGTTGTGACACATGTAGCTGACACCGGAGCAGCGTCCTCAGTTTGGTGTTGATTACATCCCATGATGTTTACTGTAGATTGCCGGAGGGGCAGTCATTTGCTTATAGGGACAATGGGAGAGGGGAGTGTGACGCCCCTGGCAGGTAGAGAGTAGCAGCGTCATTTCAGCAGACTCGCCTTGCTCACGGATGCTTGTTTTGAAGTCCTCAGACAGGATTTGGACAGCATCAAAGTGGTTCACTCTGCAGGCAAACAGCAGGAGGCAGGACAAGACCTGCTGTACAAGGAACTTCATTATGACTGAAGTCAGTGCCGCTGGTCTGTAGCCACGCTTTGGAATGGGGAAGAGGATGTGATGTGATGAACTCGGCAGGATTTTTTATATAGATATAAGATGCATTTCATTATATCATTGAGATTTTAGTAATCGGACTATTTTTATGTTAACAATGACAGCCTCTGTCATTATATGCAAATTATGATATATATATTATGTATTATATATATTTGACCCCAAAACATCTGCGTTGTTTTTATTAGCTGCCTCTCGATATACAAGCTGTCTTCTTCTTCGTGATGTTGTTGTTGCACCTCACGCAGTTTTTTTGTTAATCCGCAGAACCCTTCACAAAAGGTAATGTCAAAACAGTTGTTCACACCTCCAAACATGTCTCAGGCAGCTGAGTTAAGGAGGGCCCGGAGCCGCCGGTCTTCCTTCTGACATCCTTTGACAGCTGTCCGAACAGGTTTGGTTCCCTTTAACATCCTAAGGTAGGCAGGCGTCCTCTGAATCATTATTTGAAAAATAAAACAAAGTAATACAAGACCAGCAGCAGACCAGCAGATGCACCTTAGCATAGCTTTGTCCTCCTTGGTGAACAGTCAGAAAATGCCTGTATCCCATTTAGTGCAGGCATGATTTGCAGCTTGACCTTAACAATGAATGACTTTAAACAAATGGTTTATTTTTCACATAGCTACAGTGTTTGCCCTGTGCAGCTTTGACGTGTCATGGGAGAGAAAATACAATAAACCTGGAAATAAAGGACTGCATTGTCCTCCTTCATGGAGACGCGTCAAATCAGACATTTGAAGGTCATTTATTACATCTCCATTCATAAATAATAGAAACCGATTCACGAGCAGTTTCCTTGATAAAAAAAAATGATCAAAGAAGTATAAGGCTTGCAGTTCTCAGTGCTTTTAATCCTGCTGTGTTATGGTTTTAGTTGATTTAGTAATGGTCCTAGCGGAGCTCTAATCTACAGTGCAGTTGCCCATAGCAGCTGATGTTATAGTGAAAACATCAGGTGTGCTTCCTGCTCCTTGTCAGAGCTCAGCACCTCCCCCTTTAGTGTTTACACACCAGGTAGAGGACATGGGCGGGAACATTTGACATCAATTGTGTGTGACGTTGTGGTGCCTTGAGTGTTAAACAGCCGCTGTGCAATATAAGCTCTCAATTGGGATTGCAGAGAGGGTCCCGCTGGAGGGGGAGGGAAGGCTCTAAACAGAGGTAAGGAGCTGCTGTGGTTGCTAGGCATCCAAGCTGGGTAAAGCATATCTGTTTTGGGCCCTGCTCCTCCTCTCTCCTTTTCCCACAACAGAGTGCAGCACCACTGTCCGCCACAGAGGGCAGCCATACTGCACACGTTCTCCTCCACATCTCCCTGTAGTGAAAAAAAAAAAAACCCCCAGGATGGCCCAAATAATCCCCTTTAATACCCTTCTGCACTTGATTTCCCGACCTGTGATTGGATGGTAATGGTGTTGCTGCGGTTTGTGATAGCTGATTGGTCTGGCCCACCATTCAGTGAGTGAGGGTTTGTCAAGCTGAGCCTCTGGGGAGCCTCTGTGGCATAATGACCCGTGACGAGGCGAGGCAGAGTCCCTGTATCAGCTTGCAAAAAAAAAAACAAAAAAAAAAAGAAGCTCAGAAGCACTGCAACAAAACAGCGAGCAAAGACCAAGGGGGGGGGGGGGGGACCGCCAGAGAACCTCAAATGACCTTGCCGGCTTCAATCGTGGCTGCTCATCAGTGGCGGTTAGGTGGGCAGGCGGTACGATGGAGCACGTGGCTGGAAGGGGTTACTGACAGGATCGCCTGTGACTGCTGAGAATAAGACCGAGAACGACCCACTCTGATTAAGGAAGACGACAGACATCCTGGAGAGGGAGCGCTGCTCAGTGCTGCTGCGCACTGCACTGCCTCTGCACCCCTGCGTGCCTGTGTCTGTGTGACTAAGCGTGTGCGTGTGTGTGTGTGTGAGAAAGTGAGAGAGAGAGAGAGAGAGAGAGAGAGGGAGAGAGAGGGAGAAAGGGGGCGTGTTGATGTGCGTGCTCTGCTGCACAGCCACAGTAGTGTGAGCTGAGTGATGCTCGCTGGCTGTCTCTCTCTCTCTCTCTCTCTCTCTGTCTCTCTCTCTGTCTCTCTCTCCCCCTGCGCGCTTGCCTGGCTGTGCCTCTTTCTGCCGAGCATTGATGAACCATTTTATGCTACAGAGCTGCCATAGCCACCGTACCGGTCCTGCTGCTGGCTGCTTTTCTGCCCACCCAGCACAGCAGGAAACACCTGCAACTGCATCGGTCCTTTAACCGCTGCTGCTAAGGTACTGTGCCGCGTACTGTCTGCTGTCAAGCCGTGTGTGTTTTTTTTTCTGAGCAAGGGATTGTTGTGCTGCCTCTGCTGCAGGATCCCTGTGCTGCTGCTGCCGCTGCCGGACGGATAAGGATGATCATAACATGTCTTGTGTCTTGGACTCTTAGCGGCTACAGTGATTAAAAATGTACTCTCCTGCTTATCATACACATGTAGCCCCCCTACCCTTGTGTGCATTTCTTGGATCAGCCTGCTTTGAGCTGTTCTGCACAGGAGTGCAGACTATCCAGGTTAGACATCAGTGAGAAGAGCCAGAGGACATTGCACATCATTTGCATGCAGTGAGGACTCACTGTCATATTGTGATATTGTTGAGTTTCTCGTCCTGACTGAAAACAGGCTGCAGTCAGCAGAGCAGGAGCAGTATGTTTAAAAATGAACTAAATCTTTAGTCGGCAGAGCAGGAGCAGTGTGTTTATTGTCTGTGGGTGATATAACATGATTTTTTTGGGGTTTGACGTTGGTTCCGGTTGTCATTGCCATGCCTGTCAGAAGGCGCTCTCTGGACGCTTTCGGTAGAGTCTACATGCAGAGGAGCTGTGTTGGTTTTTAGTTGAGAAAAATCATTAGGGCAAATGAAGTTATATTAATGAAATAGAGATATGAATGCTAATTGGTAGACAGCAGTCATCTGATACTGATCAAATAGTTTGCGTGGATTTTGTCAATCATATGTGCGGATTATCCATCAATGTTGTACACCAGTGTGGACTGTTATCAATGACAACAGCTGATACTGTATGGTTGGTGTTTTTTTTCCCCTCATATCAAAAAGGTGTCCTTGAGTGTGTGTGTGTGTGTGTGTGTGTGTGTGTGTGTGTGCATTGTAAATTGACACTGTGGGTTGCAGAGGGCATTAATAGACATGTAAAGGATGTAAGTGTTTCTGTATGTTGTGTCATCAGCTACAGAGCTCAGTTTGCAGGGATCCTATAGGTGGCAGTCATGAGAGCAGAGGGTGGCCCGGGAATAAACAGTGAAGGCTGAACTGTGATTTTCACTGAGCAAAAAATATGTTGTTTATATGTGCATGTGTGCTCAGGTATGGATGTTTCTGCTGCCTCCCAAGGTCATGCCTCCCATTTGAAGAGCTTCCATAATTAGGGCTGTCTGTCTCGACCCACACCTCGGATATGAGAGAGTACTCCGACGACAATCTCCCATTCATACTGTAGCTCCTCCTGCCCACCTTGACAAGCAGACATGGCCATTCATCATTTCACTGGCTATCCCTGAGCTGCCAGCAAGTGACTTTTATCTTCACTATGCACAGGAGACGTTTTTTCATATTTCTAACCTAAATTTGTTTGCTCTGCAATGAGTTGATTGCAAGAGAGGAGGTGGGAGGGTGGTGTTGGTGGTGGGGGGAGTTCAAGGAGGGAGGAAGAGCATTTTTTTAAATCCAGCCCTGGGTCAAATAATATTTGCATAAAATTCTTCGTGTTTATTTCCTCCTTCTGGTAGCACCAAAACCCCATCACGGGGTTTACTGCATCGGGAGTTCAGACATTTTGTTTTCAGTCACAGAAAACGATACTGAATTAAAAAAAAAAAACGTCTGCTCACTGATTTTAAACTATAATGAAGCCATCTGGTATTTGCCCATATGGTATATGAAGAAGACCCAATGACGCTGGATTTTTGAAGTGTGATATTTGAGAGTTTTAAAAAATATATCATATAAAAGTATATTGATGTATTGGATGTTTTTTTTTTTTTTTTGCCTAAAAACAGATCAGATATTTTTCATGCAATATTTACGAGCGCTACATTTAAACTTACATTGCTGTTTTTTTTGGCTACAAGATGTGAACACAGCACACTGACATATTATCGCCTTTTAAGTTAATATGGCGAGCTTGTTAGCAAACAGTTTCCTATTTACACACCCACCAGATAACAGAGCAACCTTAGTATTTAGCTCTGTTTTGGTCTTCCGCAACTCCTGAGGGAAATATCTGGCTCTTTAGTTGCTAAATGCTCCACTGTCTTCACCAGCTAGTCACTCACTTTGTCTGTCTGCCATTGTGCTGGGCAGGTAGTGTACAGGGGATTAATCAGAGTTGGGGTTTTATTTTCTGAAAACAGCAACCTGCTGCGTCTGGAAATAAGGCTGTAAAGTTGTGGGCTGTACAACTAAAACAATGAGCTGAAAGGCGCTAAAATGCTCAGTAGAAGTGAGAGGGACCGGGTGATAATTCTGTCCCCTTTCACATACTGGTAGACATTTGATCCGACTGTTGGTATAAAATTATGAATTATAGCAGTAAACATATCTTTGACATTACTGTACTGCTACTGTACCTTGAACACAGATACTGACCATGCTGATCGTATCTGTGATAAGCTAAAATCGCCATGCTGGTGTATGAGTTTGGTGCTGACGCTACGAAGCAGATTAGAATAAATGCTAAAAGATAAACCTCATGTGTTGTTGTGGTGGTGCTAGTGCTAAGAGTAATTAGCAAGTTCCGTCTGAAGTTGGTTTGTTCAGGTCTATATAAAAACACCCTGTGCAACATTGTGCAGCATGTGTTGTTTGCAACAGTGGTGACACAATTAGCAACCTTTTGGCCAATGCAGATGATGTACACAGCTAGCGGTTGGCAACAATTGGAATTGCCCAGTTGACATTGCAAAAGAATGCGTCAGTGTCTCCTGTATGTGTAGTGTGTAAATGGCTTGGTGGATAAGTTGAATAGTCTTGTTAGTATGAAGCGCTGTCTCCAGTGCTGATGTTAGAGAGACTAAAGGGAAAGGGGGGAGTGCTGAGGCGCCGAACATGGCTGCTCAGTGGAGGGCATGTAGCAGTGCGAGAGGAGCATGGCTCAGCATGGTCCTGAGTGACTGAAGCTAGGCTGTAGTAACAGCTGGAACACTGCTGCTGCTGGCGCCTGGATGTGGCCTGGATAAAGCACGTGACCCCATCACAGTGTGAGGCATTAGTGATATGAACAGCAGGGTCCATGGCCGCTGTTACGTAACACCATCTTCGCTGGGAAATCTCTGTAAAGATGGCTCCGGGAGACTCGCTGACAGCAGAGTGAAAGTGCATTATCATTGTCAGCAACTGCATCACTTGCTCTGATTGTTGGACTGTCCCGTGCATGACAAAGCAAGCATGTGCTTCTTGTGTGTCCTGAGGGTATTTTCATGTGAGGGCAGATTTATGTAGACGTTTTGTGCAATATAAGCCTCTAGACTAGATCCCCTCTACACACATGTTCAGTGTATTTGTGTACATGTTCTTGTCCATATATGTGTATCGACTTGCATGTGTCCTTACACTGTTGTGTGAGTGTTGCAGTTTGCATCTTTACATATGTGCATGTGTATGCTTACATACAGCACATGTTTGTGTTACGCCATAGCTCCCACCACTCAAGTGTCAGTGCAGTGTGTCCCTGACATGTTCAGGAACATTTCCTGCATGGGGTCATGTGTGAATGGGAGCAGGGATGGATATTTAGAGGAATATGTATCGCCAATTTCTCACCTCAAGACGCTTTCATGTATTTGAATCCGCGACTTGTTTACGGTTGCCTTGCCAATGATGTATTAAATACATTACAAGAACATTGGCACCGGACAAAAAACAGCTCCTCGCCCGCCATGTTCCTGAAAATAATATGAGACGACTTCCGGCGCGTACACGTACATCCAGCCTTGCCCCATCTTCTTCTTCCGTTGAGTTTTATGGCAGTTGGACCATCCCTTGCCCCATCTATTCCGGCATCCCCATGGCATGTGTGAAAAGGCGCAAGACAGAAATGTTCCTGAATGTAGCCGCATGTGTGAATAGTGAGACTCACTAGCGGTGCCCGAAAGGTTGTCCCAGTAATTTACCGGGAACTAAGTGTGAAAGACGCTTTAAGTAGATGTGTCGTGCCAGCTGTCGTCATGTCGGCAGTTTGACCGACCGCTGTAGTCGGGCTCAGACGGCCGGGAGAGACCGTCTGCTGACTTCACTGGAGGTCAGAGGAGAGTAGTCAGTAATCACCTCGGGGATCTGACTGCATTCATAATTGATTGTTCCTGGAGTTGATCAGGGCTGTCCACTCAGTCAGATGGACATCACTGATCTGGGGTAAACAGCATGAGATTAGATGAGTCCCCAGAAGTTGGTAGTAGTGGTTTGTTGTTGGGGTGATGCTATTTTCATACTCCAGTTTACAGATGTGACAAACTCAAATTTGTTGCTGTGACATTTTCACAGGTAGTTAAAGCGTATGCTGATGCTTTAGCGTCGTCAGTGTTACATTGTTATGGACAGGTCATTGATTGTCTTTATAGGAATTCAGTGCAGGAGAGGAAGTAGGACTCCTTTCTCGCACACAAACAGGATTTTAATATGTACTAGGCCTGACTAACAAAACTTATAAACCCAAAAGCACACATATTTAACATCACTTTTAGAGATTGCTGTGGCTCTCTCTGAGCTGTCAGTAAGTCTGTTTGTGGTCTGCTCAGTGAGGTGGAGGGCTGTTTGGATCCGCACTGAAAGGTGGACGATCACGTCCAAGGGCGGGGGTTGGGGATGATTATGTGGATCTTGCCAAAATCCACAGGCAGTGATGATTATTTGTCAGGATTTGCTTTGTAATAAAAAAGCTTATCTCCACAGGTTCAATCTCGGTCTCTATCTCTGTCTCTGCCTTTCTGCTTGCTGTGTCTGCTATGTTCACACTGTACTCCATATTTTCTATAAAAGGAAAATCGTGTTCAGTTTCATGTTGCGTAGGTTAATTTAACCCAGACTTTCTAAGTTCTATTTTTCCAAAAAGGCAATGCAGAGTGATGTGAACCCTGGTTCATTTGATGTATACAGCTTACAGTTGACAACAGTAGGAAGGATCCTTCATGTCTGAGGCGGTTGTTGAATGTTCATGTCCTTAATGTGGACACGCTCCACTCTGTGTATTGTCCACCATGTTGGAGGTTAATTGCACACTCTTTGATAACATATTATTGGCAGGCAGTGCTACGGACACACTGTGCCAGTCAGTTCAAGGCACACTTTCTGTTTCTCCAGCACTTTTAATGTAGAGGATGATTAATGGAATGCTAATGTGCTCCAGAGTTAATGCTTTGTGTTTATGTGGGGATGTAATTGATTCTAATGTCCCGATCAAGTGGAATTTCACAGAAGATTACTAGAAAAAAAAAACCCTCGGCTGTGCAGTGGGTGCTGCAGCACAATGACTCCTTTTTTGCAGTGATTCATCTTTGTTAACTGTATGATAGGGCACGCTACATTGTTCTATGTTACAGGTCTCTGTGGAGTTGGCAAGCCTGCTGTCCAATCCACTGCCTCCATGCTGGCCCATCAATGAACAGGGGCACAGGGTAATTGCATGAAGAAGCTGTAATAAGGTGGATTGAATTAGCTTTGCCCTGACTAAAATGAATTAAAGAGGCCGTCATGACATACAGACTCCCAAACTGACTCATTATACCCGCTCAGCCGAATATATCATAATGTACTGTGTTATCTTAGAGGTGCTGACAGTCTAGGACTACAGCCCAACATGAGTTTGTGCAAATGCTTGTATGCTGGAATAACAAACAGTGTCTAATTCTGCTTAATTAGACATGCCTGCATGGAGCGTTCCTCCTAATATAGATGAAAACAGACTTACTGTCGGCCCTGACAATTATCACAAATAATGAGCTCATACTGTTCTGAAATGTCGTTCAATCAGATCCTGTGCGCGTGTCTGAGCCGGCCAGTCAAGTACAGAGTGATGAAATGAATTGTAGTCATAAATAACTGCAATTGAAATGACTAGTCGAATAATTGATTAATTAATCCACAGAAAACTAAACTTTTGAAAATCAATTAAACATTTTTCAAGGATATACTGAACTGCAACTCAGTAGTGCTGAACTGTTACAGCTTTTCAGTTGCGAGGATTTGCTCCTCTTCTCTGATTTATATCACTGTAAATGGAATATTTTTGGATTTTAGACTGCTGGTCAGACAAAATAAGCAGTGTCGTCACCTTAGCCTACAGAACATTGTGGTGGACATTTCTCAAGTTTCTGACATTTTATAGAGCAGAGGATTAATTTTTTTAATAGATTATTCGAGAAAATAATCGGCAGTTTAATTGATAATGAAAATAATCGTTGGTTGCAGCTCCGTTGACAGAAAAGTAGGTGTTTGGACTTATCAAGGTGTCACATTTGCTTTAAACACAGGCACAGGACGATATCATTTTCAGCCAAGGCCATGAATTATTGCACGAATAGGTAAATAAGTCACTTTGTTTCCAGAGTGAATGGCAGTAGGTGTCGGGGAGAAGAGCTCCTCAGCACCTACGAAGGCTGAGGTGGATGGAGGGACTGCATGGCTCCAGGAGTTGTGCCTTGCGGCAGGGGTACGGGGCAGGACAGAGACAGCCTACGTCCAGATGTCTGTTTGCGTTAGGGAGGTTACGGCACTGCCTCCCGCCATTAGAAACAAACACTAATTGCCCATTGGCCCCGGGTTGGAGATGTGCAGCTGGGGACATGTGGCTAAAAATAGCACTGCTTGTTCCCATGAGTGGCGGGCACACAGCACCATAGCATTAATATTCAGCACTAAAGCATGGCATGGACAAAAAAGGTCATCTTCTGGCCATGGCCACAAATGTCAGGGTGGGGTACAAAGCGACACCAACACGGGGTGGGTGAACTGCGAGCGGCACCTCAGGCTTCGCCCACATTGGGACCAACCTACTGAACCATCGTCCTCTGTCTGAACACTTGCAGGAAAATGTCACATGGAAACAGCCAAGTGTGTGTCATGACATCCTGTGTTTTGTTTGTGGCCCAGCAGCATCCACGCTTGTTCCATGAAGTCTTTACCTCCACGCAGCGATGGCCTTCCATGCTTGAGTCGAGTTACAGCTCTCCCTCTATGACACAAAAGCAGCATCTGGTTCCACCTGACTGGAGCCATGAATAATTTAAAAGGGGGGCATTATTATTTCCAGCCAGCTCCACTAGCTTGGCAATAACAAGCAGTTTAGGTAGTGCTATCAGCGTTGCTGGCTAAGTGGTTGAACATGGAGAGAGGATGTTATTTTACCTCGTTGGCATCTTATACACGTGTGGGTTTGTAAGTATCTGGTTGAATGAGTGTTTAAGTGTTATTTTTCATTGATACACTAGGTCAAACATGTCGCTTGGGTCTTTGCAGATTTTGGAATGTGAGTAAACAGAGCCGCGTGAAGCATCTGGTTGACTGTGATAATACAATTAAGTCACCATTACACCAATCAGTTGATGCCTTGTGACATGCACAGATTTACAAGCACAGCCCATCAGGACTTTCTGTTTGATTTTACAGCTCACATTACGTTTCTGTTTTTATGTGATGTTTTTTTTTTTTTAACTGAATCGCACACCAGTGACTTTATTTTCCAAGAAATCAAAGTTTAGTGAAACGCTGTGTTCAATGTGTGCTCAAAGCAGCAGGCGGGCAGGTAGTCCAGTAGATACTTTATTCCTTCTATTGTCAGACTGGACCTGTGGAGATCAATGAAGGGAGGACACACTGTTTGCACTGCGGGAGTGTAGCTGTTAGCTGTTTCTTCCACTCAGACCACCCGCTGGCTCTGAGCGGCCGCTCACTTACACTTCGAGAGAGAGTGCCAGCAGATTTCATCCCCAGCGGTGAAGGGTTATTTGGAAGAAGCCAAAAACTGCCATTGTTATAGTGACAACCAACCATTGTGGAAAGATTTTGTTTCCTAAGAAAATACGCAGTATTACTATTGCTATATTAATTCGACTGAAATACTTGAAATGACTGCAGCTTGTTGTGTTCTTCTCTGCCCACAGCTGAGAAATGAAGTTTTGCCCCTCCAGCTCCCAGGTGTGCAGCGTTTGGACAGCTTTCGTCTT
Organism: Enoplosus armatus; assembly: GCF_043641665.1. Lineage (NCBI taxonomy): Eukaryota > Metazoa > Chordata > Actinopteri > Centrarchiformes > Enoplosidae > Enoplosus > Enoplosus armatus. Next base: position 20,649,241 of record NC_092183.1, on the reverse strand, counting down.
CTAGAGGACAACAGCAGAGCTCTGAGACTCAGCCCGGAGACCCTGAGCCACCAAAGGCTGAAGCAAAAGTTACTGGTGAGTTCTCGGTGTGAAATGGAGATAAAGGCTTGTTGATGCTGGACTGGGCGTAGATCATTAGGGGCAGCAGAAGACGGCCGTGGAGGCATTTGCTTTCAGCAGTTGTCTGGCTTTCATGTTTCCCTCTCCCTGCTTTGCATTATGAACTTGTGAACCATGAGTTATTTTTCCTCCAGTTGTTGGTTTAATTTTAAAATGGGCTGCTCTCGCTTCTGCTCGTGTTCATTTAGAATCATCTCTGGGATTAATTGGGGTCAAAGTGGCAGTTTTCTCTACATTTCATGACCACTGACCATATCAGGGAACAGTGAGGAGACGATGCTTCTTAACTAAGGCCTTTGCATTCACCTCATCCCTGTCTGAGGTCTGATGATAAGGGTCCCTGAATTTTTACCCACAGTAATCTTGACACCCTGTCTTGTACAGGGGCCCTCAATGAAACTGAAATTTAAATACCCTTAGTATTTCAGTATTATACTTCAGTATTACTTTATAAATCTGAGTGTAATCAAATGAACACAAACTAACTTGAGGGGTGGCCCACATCAGATCTTTGCCCCAGGGCCTCTAGTGGTTTACTCCAGCCCTGCTGCTCCTCTGAAATAGGATTCTTCTTATTTAGGATAATGCCGGTTTTCTTCTATCTGTCAACACAGTGTATATTGGTGCTACTACACAGCTCTGGGGAAAGCCTTCTGCTAGGGTCAAATAATTAAGATAATGTTTAGAAATCCCCCAAAACATGGCATATTGTTTTTTAACAATCTGGTTTTTCAGTACTGTTGTACCTGTTCAGTGTCATTTCCTTTTGGAGTGAGGAGACACAGCAGCCACGATGTTGAGGATGCCGTGGACAGTAAACAGCAGGTTTCCAGAGCAAAGCAGCTTTTGTCTTCCTCAGGCTTCCTCTAGGCTGCTTGTAATTCCCCCGGCTTCCCCTGACGTCTGTGGTTCAATATGAATGAGCTGCATCGATTAGACCTCAGTGAGGTGCTTGCGCAAAGGGGATGTGTGTGTGTGTGTGTGTGTGTGTGTGTGTGTGTGTGTGGCTGCCGGCTTTCTGTCCTGTGTCTCCGCAGCTCTTACCAGACTGTTGTTTTCACAGAGGGCGACGTTATGGGTGACATCTTTCGGCTGAACTATAAACTGAAGCTGCTAATAAACAGCACGCTTCTTCTTGCGTGTTAATGAACGGTGATCTGATGAGAGATACATTTTATTGGCGGTGAAGAACGCAAGAACAACGAACAACGGTGCTGTCTGTGTCATATGTTCCCTGGCTTTGGTTTGGTTACACTGCACAAACTTGACGATATTGTCACGCGCCTTTCACAACCCTCTTGTGTCATACACTGAGAGCGTGGCCTCCTTGGGTTAAAGTCCGCCAGCTGTAGTCTATAGGGGTGCGAGGTTAGCACTACTGACTGCAGTTGTTTGCATAATGAGGGTGGTGTGAACTTTATTTTTAAGCTCTCCGCCTGCTTGTGACGGGGCTACTTGATAATTAGCTTGCCAACGTTTCTCACGGGATCGCCTGCCATTTCAGCCATGCGCAGCAGCCTTTTCAAAGGAACCAAATGTAATAATTACATGTTTCTAAAAAGTGGAAATAGATTTGTTAATCTGTCAAGCTCCCTAAACAATTCTGTGTGAAGGACATTTAATTGTGCATTTGCCTGCACACACTTTTGACTCATAACAGTCTTGTGAAATTTGGAGTTTATGGTATTGCTTAGCAGTTGTTGCCTTCAATGAGGCCCAATTCCTGGTATGTTCTGATAATTATAACATCCTTGAACGAGATCTGGTCACATGAAACGTGCCTGTGGTGGTTGCGGGGAAATGATTTCTTTTGGAGTCAACTTGCATTCCTGTTGTGTCATTAAGCTGGTGGCTCGCACCGCTCAGTCAACAGAGAAATGGACTGGGAGGAACAGGGGTATTGGTGAGGGGGTGGGTGGCTGGGTTGGAGGTGGTGTTGTTAGTTCCCTCAAGTGGAAAAACAGCCGATTATGGATCTCGAAAGACTGGCCTAGCATCAGTAATTACCAAGGCTGAATGGTCCTGTGTGAGACTGAGTGGTAATGAAAAACTGACAGAGCACTTCTTCAGCAGCCTCCATCAGCCCGCAGCTCTGTTATCTTATGATGGAGATGCAATCAACAAACCGCAGACGCACCCTGGTAAAGGTGTCTCCCTCGTGTACACAGCTGTCTGCAGACGTTACATCTTTCCGTCTTATACGGCGTGTCTGTTTTCCTGTGAGCAATCTTGATAAAAGTGACGTTTTTTTTTTTAACCATAGCCCTAGAGATTTTGTACCCTTTTTTTTTTACCTTTGTTGCTTGTCCTCTTTTAGGCATGCAGATTTATGCTGAAGTGGGAATTTCACTGAGACTGAGTTATAGTTGTTATTCTGCAAAAGTTGACATTTACATAACGTTTTCCTCTGTTATAGGACTTTTTAGTGTATGACTGCAGGAGTTTTCGTGATCAAGGAAAGTGGCAGAAGAAACAAGCAGTTCTCTGTCTTCAATCACTTTCTTGCCTATAAATTATGCATTCACAGTTTTGGGAAAATGCAGTCAGAGGAATATAATTAAAGTCTTGTCTTGTGTTTCAATCACATTCAGGTATAACATACAGCACTCCATGTATACTGTGCTTATTTGATCTATTGGCAAATCAGTGCATCCAAACCAACAGAACATACATTTTCAACCAAACAACTAGCTAGTTTTGTACGCGTTGTGGAAGGTGAGAGATGTACGATTTTCATGCAGCAACAAAACATAAACACAGCCCAGGTTCACCTCCACAGCTATTCAGCAAACCATCTCTTTCTAAAATGGGATACTATGTCATTTTGGCTGAACGTCGGCCACTGTGGCCAAAAGGTGGCAGTTATCTAGTAATTTGTCTGTTAATACTTCAATATCTAGATAATGTTTGATAACATTAGCCAGCATTAACCTCTATAAGCTACTGGTCACACCAGACCATGCCAGGTTGTATTGGCAAAACCCCTGAGTGCAATGAAAATTGAGAAATGGTGTGTTTTATTGCTCGTGAATTGAACTTTTGATTTGCAAGAGGAAGAATGTCTAATTTCTCCTTTTAAAAATGACAGAGTCTTGCTTTAAATTGTCTTGGAAAAACTAACAGGGACGGCCGTGGAGAGATGGGGTTCTCTCTAACTGATAGGTCCGTCCTCAGCCATGTTCCCCTCCTGCTCTGCCGCAGGGGTTAACATGCGAGGTAAATTGGCAGGCTTTCCAGGGTGTCAAAAAATAAAACAGGCTCGTCTGTCAAAGGCTGGTCGAAGCGAGGTTTGAGCATTTTTTTAGCATTGAGCATTAGATGTGATAGATGTGAGTTGCATGAACAGGTGTGCTGTTTTAAAGTTGAGAAGGTTTACTGATTTACTGCCCGATGCCGTAATATGATGCGTGATGTTTTGGCAAAGAGTTTAAGCAATACCATTCTCTTTGTACCTTTGCAAAAGACTATTTCCATGTCTCCACATTCGTCGGTTTATTTCCTGTGCTCCGATTGGGCCACCTGCATATTGAAACGCTGAGGGTGTGACCCATCACCCATCTGTCTCTGAGAGTGTCTCATTGTTGCAGCGGGGCTAGACTTTATTAGGGATGTGAACAGTTTCTCCTTGGTTAACTCCTGCCCTCATAACTATTCACCGGGAGCAGGCCTACAGTCAAGCCTACGGGTCTAACCGGGCTGCGCTCGGTTTGATGGTCGAGTGAATCATCAGGCCAAGGCGCATGAGAGCGCTGATCATAAATATGCATCACGCAGACTGGAAAAATCACGGTCACCTCGCAGTATGGATATCATAGATTGTGGGTAGCCATCATGTTCTTGTAAACAAACAGAACTAAAAATATCCCCCGGTGTCAACTTCATGTGTCATGTACTCTCTCCTACACCACCGTCAAAGCCAGATTAATCATTTATTCATATTTATTCATATTCAGAAAACATAAACATCGCACAAAAAAGCCTGAGAATCGGTCTCCTTGCTATAGAGCTGATAGAGCTAACCACTGAGCCACCGTGCTGCACCAGATTTACCATGAGCAGCCGATGTCTTCCCCCTGATTCCACCTTTATTACTTCATTAGTGTAACCTCACAGCTCTCACACACACAGGCTGAAATCGCTGTGTGGTTGGATGGACAGGATGTTACGATTTGTGGTTTTGTTTATTTATTTCTATAAGTGAGTGTTGTATTTCTGAGTGTGTTTGTGCGTGTATTGACGTGGGAGGCCCCTGCGCTGGGGGCCAACCACATGTTTACATCACTTGTAATGAAATTAGAGCCGCGTGGCGCCCACACTACAGGCCTCCACTGATCCCCTAATTCAATTACCCCCCTTATTAACGCTCAGATGCTGCTGGCTGACCCAGGACTGCACACTGCTTTTGCTAAACAACATTCACTCAGCAGCCGTTTTCTGCTCCTCCAGTGGACTGACTACTTATCAGTTATTGTCTTACTGATGCGCAGGGGTCAACCGGGTGTCTCTTTGATAATAATGTGTTTGTTTGTGAACGTAGTAGCAGCCCAAGTCTCGACTAATATGATGGCAAATACAGCTAAAGAGGGAATGGTTTACATGCCTAACATGTAAACCATCACAGCATGTGTGATAATCTGCAGTAAGATTGGAGCATATTTTTGTAGTTTTTTCCACTTTGCCATTTTTCTGTCACATCTATTCTTGCTAGATCTGCAGTGATTATTTATAATGTCAACCAACTCAGTGATTGTTGGTCTGTAAAATGTCGAAAACAAGGAACTATCAAATGCTGGAAAATGCAGATATGACCGGTATGTGCTAAAAACACTGAGGTGTAGATATGAAGTTCAATATTCAGACATTTATCAAATAAAAACTTCCTCAATAACTTTTCATCGGTCTTCACCACATTTGTTGGGCGGTGCAGGATAAAGCTTGGCTGATGTTGCACAGGTGTTATTTTTAGCTCAAGATCCAGACAGGAAAATGATGAGCTGAAGTTAGGGGCCGTCTCAAAAGTGCATGCGAAATGATCAAGAGAGCTTTTAAGATTTTTTGTCAGTGGCTTTCTCATTTTTTTTTCCGCAGACACTTCAAACTAACTGCATTTGTATGTATTTCCATCTGGAGAGATCTAGAAAGGATGCAATACAACTGAGCTATTATGACCAGTTTTCTTGTTGATAGCTTTCTGGCTTTTGATCTTTAGATCAGCTTATCGTTCAAGTGGGCCTCCTCCTCTATTACATACACAACCAAGCTGCAGTTGTTAAAGAAAATGTGTGCTACATGAACCAGTGCGATTCTGACGTGCATTTTCCCACTTTCAACCCTCCTGTTGCATTTCCACTATTCATTTCTTCCCGGACTATTAACAGTTTACACAGCTTTTATTAAACGCACAGGCTAAATATACAATACAACATACAACCTTGTCCACTTCCTTTGACCTCAAGTTCTGATTAATACATTTCAATTTGATAATCAAATAATTGTGTTAGAAAAATGTGTGATCATTAGCAGTAAACATGTTTCTGACTCCTGTCTCATTTCCCGACTGAGATAGAAGCCTTGAATTAAAACCGTAAGACTGTGTTGCTATTGGAACATGGCCCGCTGCCTCTCTGCTGTAACAGGTCTGCAAGGAGCTGGCGGGATGTATGGCATGATTTAACACACAGGGTGTCTGTTGCCAGCACGCACACAGACAAGGGCAAACACACACCAACATACATACACAGCGCTGTATGTTGTCACTGGTTGGACCTTTTACCTTACAAGATAACAGTACACTTATGATGCTGAGATAACGTTTATCACAGCCTTAACAGAGATAGCAGAGAGAGGGAGAGAGTCCTTCCCAGTCTCCTCCAGGGTCAGGTGTTTTCCGAGCCTGCCGACACCAGCCACCTTCATCTACAGTCTGGCCTGTCATGATGGCTGTGGGCGTTAGCGTCACACTACCCTCTCTGTATTCATTCTCAGCGGTGGTGCGGCACCATGTAGGAAAAAAAGAATCACCATTGCTGCAAAACATGCAGATTTGAGATAACAACACGCCAGTACAGTAATGTTAAATAAAACCTGTAATATAAAAATATATGTAGTCCTTATAGTATCTTTATTATGCTGAACTAAAAGGGACTACATTAAAAATAGCGATAGAGACATTGCTTCGTATCACAGATTAAAACGCTAGGGGAAGTGTCTGAAGTTAAGCCGGTTAATGGGTTTATCACAGGTTTGCAGAATCCCCTGTCTTTTGAACCGCTTGAGTGCATGCATGATACAATGAGGCTAAATCATCTCATGCCCATATTCAGGATTTCAAAGCTAAATCTCTGCCAAGTTTCTCAATCTCTCGCCACTGCATTGAGCTTATTAAAATTTCAATCTGCTACAGGCTCTCTTTCTCGCCTCGCAGGATGAATGTGCCCTTTTAATAATGTAACTGGTTTTAACAAGATCGTAAAAATGTTCATCTAACTTTCATAAGCCCTGTTAGCAAAGTGACAAATTCATGTGATGGCAGGAATCACTTTGGCAGTCCCTCAGTTTTAGAAACGAGAACACAGTTGTTGTTGTTGTTGTTTTTTTCTTGCGGTGCGGCACCGTGGAGGCCGGAGACTTGTGCCTAAGTTTACAGCTGCCTGCAGGGAAGGCTGAGCTTGTTGCTGTGTCACCCCCACGGCTCTGAAATAGAGGCTAGTCATGATGGGGGAGATTTAGATTGGCCTTCTGGTAACTGATAGTGCTCCAGTGGACACTCCCCTTCTCCTCTGCCTCATCTATAATGCACATGAGTTACACAGGGCTAAACCCTGAACACACAGAGCATCAGCACAGCCTTTTCAGACGCAGCTAGAGCATCTGCCATGTGATGGCTTTTATAATCCATTTATGGCTGATGAGCTCTCTCTGTTTTTACGCTCTTTAATACAGTATGTAGTTCAGTGACATTAGTTGAACTGGGGCAGGGTCAGGATGGCGTGAATCTAAAAGCTGCTGGCTGATTTAGTTGGGTGTGTGTGTGTGTGTGTGTGTGCTTCGCCCTCTCAGGCGTTGTTGGAGTAATGTGACCTTCATAGGGAGATTAAAATATGTAGCAGGCGTGCATTGATTTTTGGACTGGCCACTGGTATTTATGGACTCAGCCAGTGCATAAATATTGATACTCGCTCTCCTAAAGAAAGATCTGACTTTATGTATCTGTGTGTGTTTGTGCACTCAGGCGCCAGTTGAGATAAAGACAAAAAAAAATATGGAAAGATAGTACCTGATAAAGCTCCACTCGTGTGTTTTGGTAACCTAAATCTGCGTGTGACCCAGCATCAGCTTAATAAGGTCATTCCCATTATGTGGTGGCTAATTACAATGCCTGTCATTGTCAAGTCCCTGAGCTGCACTGTCAAGTAAAAGAGCAGTTTAAAGGGACAGTTCACACCTAAACACAATCAAAACGTGTTTTTTATTTAACCCAGAGTGCAGTTTATCTATTCATACATATATATATATATATATATACATGTATATGTTTTTAGAGCTAAGTTCAAAGAGCTTAGTGCTAATTAGCCAAACTAAGATGGTGAACATGGTAAACATTATACCTATTAAACATCGGCATGTTTACATTGTCATTAAGAGCCAATGTTACCAATGTTCAAAATCAGTATTTCCACGGACTGTGGCTACAAACATGGCCCGTTGTATGAACGAGAGAGAGAGCGGTATGATATACAACAAGAGTCTCCAGCCAGTATCAAACCGTCGACAGTGTGGTTATATGGTATGTGCCTTCATCACTAGGCCACCATAATCATGGTTATGATAATATACAATATGGTTTTAGCACCATAAACACAGTGCACTCGGTGGCATTTGTTTTGTGATCAGTGCTGTGGATACTGTATGTTTTTTTATCTCATAAATATGCACATTTGTAGGACAGGTTACCGGCTTTATTTTGAAATGTTTGTGTAATTGTAAGTCATCAGGAGGCGTGTGATTGTGCTCAGTCTAGTGCCCCTTAATTAGATTGGTGCCTGGGTGGAATTAAAGGCCAACGATGGCTGCCAGCGTTTCTCATACAGACAGAGGAGCTGACTGATAAGCCGGCCACTCACAGTGTCAGAAGAGTTGTGATGAGCTGTGTGTCTGTGTCTGAAGTGCTGTTATTGTATCCCGCTGTAACCCTCTCTTGCTTCCTCGAATTGCTCCTTTGTCTCAGTCGGGAATGCTTGTTCATCAGAGCGTTTTGTTCAGTGGTTAGGCCTTTTTTTTTTCTCTGAACTTGTTGTAGACAGTCGCTGCATTCGAGAGGCTGTCCTCTGTTTTGTTTTGTTCTTAGTAGGTAGTTTGGGATGAGTGTGAGGGGCTTTTTGTCCAACGAGTTCACCAGAAAACGGTTGTTTTCTGGGTCATTTGCTTAGATTGCATCTTTCTCCCTCACTTTATCGCTCTCTTTCTCTGTTGTCCCCCCCCCCCCCACTTGATGTCTTAGTATCACACGGCTTTCCAGTGAAATGAGAACCAGCTCAGGGAAGTCCTGTGAATGTGCAGATTTAGAGCAAAATCAGAGCGAATAAACATCCACTGTATTCTTTTTTTTTATCATTTTATTTTTGGGGCATTTTTGCCTTTATTGGATAGTGATAGCAAGTAGGGGAGAGAGGGGAAGGCATGCAGCAAAGGGCCTAGGCCGGAATCAAACCCGGGCCGCTGCGGCAAGGACTCAGCCTATATGGTACGCACGCTACCCAGTGAGCTACTGGGGCGCCCCATGTTTTGTGCATTTTAACGGCATCCAAAAAAGATTGCATCTCAGAGCTGCATTTAAATGTGCTCTGTCTGACAGGTCTTACAGAGCAAAACATGGCACTGAGCCGCTTACCGGGGACTGAATATTTGACTTGCACTCCGTTAGAGAGTAAGTCAAACAATACCTGTTTACATTGTCAAAACAAGCCATTTTTTTTTTACCACTGCTGAATAAACAGGCCGTCCTATATCACATGTAGTTGTTGTTATGCTTGCCTTGAGTTCATATTAATTTACTGTTTCAAACACAGGGCGTATCAGTTTGAGTCTGCGATGGTGTATTACTGGGCGACTGGAGCTGTTGCAGCCCGCAGTAATTCAATCTGCAGGCTTGAATAGCAGCGTGGACTTGAGCTGAACTTCAGGATCAGGTTGCAGACTTATGCTGCTTGTTTCAGAATTCTGTAAAGAGAGGTCCGTCTATCCCGCCACCTGCGCCACAGTTCGGACAGACTTGTGGAGACCGACAAAGCCGATATGAGGGAACTAGTCTTTAAGGCTTGCGCCGTCTCTGTGTGGGAGAAGGTAAGGCCGGGCCAGTCAGAGCACTTTGGGAAAAGTAACTTTTCTACAGTGTGGGTGAGAAAACTCAGGAGGTCAGGGGAAAGTTCAGGCAAGTGGATTGATGTTTTCACAATGGGACAAGTAGCCAGTCTCTGTCAGTGTCAGACAGTCTTCTGACCTGTTTTTTGAGCAATTACCCTTTCATTATATAGAGCCGCACAAAGGGAATTGCTTGAATCCTCCTGCTGTTACTGTTAAAAAGACCCCTTTTTTAATCATTCCTTGTAGAACTTAATGTTGAATTGTTTAATATTATAAAGAGTAACGTCTAGACCTGCTCTGTATGAGAAGTACCCTGAGATAACTTCTGTTATGATTTGGCGCTATATAGATATAATTGAATTGAATTGAATTGTCCAATTTCACATTTTGAATTTGGTTTGGGTTGTTAAATCATTGTTATATAATCTGTTTACTGTAGAAATTTTAATTTAAGTATTATTGTTGCTCCTCCTCCTTCCAGTGCAGTCCTTCAGGGGTTCACTGAACGTCTCTGGAAATTTCTAGAAACAAGCATAATGACTTTGTTACAAAACTCGGCTCAAAGGGACAGATTCCTCCAGCAGACACCGGTTTCAGTTAGAATTTAACTTTGAGATTATGTCACTTTGTTGGCTCTGATGACATATTATGTACAAGTGTTGTGCATTTTGTACAACTTTTATGCAAATAAGCTGGACCGCAACTAATGATTATTTTCATTATTGAGTAATCTGAATATTTTTGGGCTTTTTGAATCTTTTAGTCTATAAAACGTTGAAAAAAGTATTGAAAAATGTCCATCACAAGTTCCCTTCTTCAAATATCTTAGTTTGTCTGACCAACAGTCCAAAAATAATCAGTCTACAATAATAAAAACACAGAGAAAAGCAGCAAATCTTCATATTGGAGATGCTGGAACCAGACAATATTTGGAGTTTGTGCTTAATAATTGACTTAAGTGATGAAACAATTATCAAAATTGTTGCTGATTATTTTCTGACGATCAGCTATTCAATGAATCGACTAATCGTTTCGGCTCTAAAAATGACCTTCTGAGATGTAATTTATCCGTCTGTCTGATCTGTCTTCACTACGGTAACATGACCACAATGGAAAGTCACTCATTATTATTCAACATTAAGCTAAGGCTTTGGTCCCAACCTGACAGTGTCTGATGCTCTGATCATTCAATAGGCTACACTGGAGCTGCTGTGCTGACCTGTTGTTGCATAACACCGAGATGGCGTAGACATTTACCGGCCGGGAGTCCTTTACCTGCTGTTGTTTGATATTGGTGGCGGATTTGAACCCTGTTAAAGAGGCAGGGCGTTTGGCGTTTCCTTGCTGCATTGCTGCCATAAGCACTGCCTTCGACTTAAAGAATGCCTCTCCCCTCTTTCTCTCTCTGCACTGATGATGACTCACACTCCAACACACCCTGCAGAAATCTCCTCTCATGCACCCGAGAGAGAGAGAGAGAGAGAGGAAGAGAGAGAGAGTGAGAGAGAGAGAGAGATGTGTTCTTCTATATCTCTCTAACACACACAATACCTGTTCATGTGTCCTGATCCAACTGCTCTGTCTGTCTGTTTACAGAAATACCTGTACTCATCAGTATTCCCTGCAGGGTGGAATTGCAGCTGGTGATTTTACGGTGCTAAACCCTTGAGTGTATGTTGCATTTTTTCGGGCAACCGGTCCTCTTATCTGCAACCGAGGGGCTTCAGGAGAGCAGAAATCACAAAAAAAGCCCACATTTGAGGTCATTATTTTAGCAGAGGGAGTTGAGTGTCAGATCAAAGCATTAGCAAACATTGCATGCATAAAGACTTAGGTACAAAGGTGCCATTTATAGATTGTTCTCGTGATCCTCTCACCGTAGGCTGCCCTCCAGTGAGCGAGCTAACATTGTGTGACATTTGCAGTGATGCTGAAGTCCAGCCTGCACGTGCTGCAGTGCCGTAGGTCCGCTGCCCTCGGGCTTCTGCTTCTCTGGAAATAGAAAAAGAGCAAAGAGACCGAGCGTGATTAATGGCCATATATGTGCAGCAGAAAACACAACAGGCCTGTCTGCCACCATTTCCTAACACACGGCCCCACAGGCTGAGAATTGCATAACAGATCTGTGAAGTTGCTCATGCTGATTCTTAATTGCTTCAGTTCGTTTATCGTGTGTGATTGCGGCTGTGTGGCCTTGTGCGACGCACGCGTGTCAGGTGGGATCACAGTCTCAGTGAGATGCGGGCGGCTTCAGATTCTGAGTGGTTTGCCCTGCAACGGATCGCTCTCCTCTTATTTACCCTGCCCCCAAGTGCTGCTCTCAGGACTGTCTTTGGAAGAAATGTTTTATCTTTCCCCTCTCGTGCCAGTCTTGACTGGCACTCTGTTTTTTTTTTCTATTAAGAATGTGCTATTTTTAGCGCACTGTGTCAAAACACGGCTGTCTCATCCTGTGTATGTATGTGCTCACTGAAATAACTTCCCTTCCCCAGAAGGCTTGAGTGGTCTCTTCAGCTACATGTGCTGCAGCCCTGTTTGCTGTGCTTCACACTGCATGCAGACCCATTACGCAACCCTGTGCATCAGCCGTGGGGCCACCGGGCCAGAATGGCAGCCAGCTACCAATCACTCTCCCTCTCATCTTTCTTTTCTCTCCCGTTTTCATCTCTTTCTCTGTCTGTCTTTTTTTTCCCCTGACCCCCCCCCCCCCCCCTTCCCCCCCCTTTGTTCCTTTCTTACTTCATGTTTTTCGAGGTAAAGGAGAATGCATGGTGCACTGATTTGTTTGTATACCAAATTTCAGCAGTCTGTGTTTTAGGGAGTCTGTAAAAGCTGTAGATTGCCGCTGGCTTGCAGCGTGGTTCTCTCGGTGTACTGGAGTGTGAAGGCAGGTCAGCAGGGGCCAGCAGAAGAAGAGAGGATGATCTGTCCTTTGTTGTCAGCGGGCTTCCTGTGTGCTCTGCCTCATCTTAATGCAAAGTAGACGGTTGTATTTTCAGAAGTATTGGACCTCTGAATGGACATAGTCGGCAATACTCCACTAATTGTTCGATCTGCCATACATATGTGCCTTGAATTACGCCATCGACTGATCAGGAGAAAGTGTAACATGTAGATCATCATCGTATTCCCATGAAAAACATACTGTAGCTTGACATTCACTGTTAGCAAGGCAGATTTCATTGTGTGCCTGCATGTGATGCTTTTCCTGTTGGCCATGTGAACAGGAGAGTTGTGTTTAAGAATCAGTGTATTCTCTGTAGCTCTACAAGTCTGTTCTCTATGCACATAAATGCACTGTATGTTTACCAGAGTGAGTTGGTGTAGATTATACAAACGCTGCAAAAGGAAAAACGGGAAGAAGTATTTAGTGGTTACTAATTAAGTAAAAACCTCCTGTATTCAAAAGTGAAAGTAAACAAGTATTGGCAGGACAAAAAGTATCTATCATGAAGAATGGTCACTTTCAGAATGTTGGATTATCCATTGATGTTGAAGCAACATGTTAGCATTGTAGCTACAATTTTAAAATGCTTAGCTAAGCTAACCAGCTGCTGGTTCGAGCTGTCGCTGTTATCTTAGCTTAGCACAAAGACTGGAGTACTATCCTGCCTCTGTCCAAAAGTATAAAAAAAAAACCCACTACTGCTGTACCACCACCTCAAAAGCTCACTAATGAATTAATTGTATCTTGTTTGTTTTAATCGTTAAATGTAAAAGTGTAAAAAAAAGTTAAGCCCGGCTCGTTGTTTCCGCCTGTGTCCAGTCTTAGTGGAAGCTAATGGGCTGCTGGTTGTAGCTTCATATTCAATGGACACATATGAGAGTGGTATCCATCTTCTCGTCTAACTGTTGGCACGAAAGCGAATAAGCTTATTTCCCAAAACGGTGAACTGTTCCTTTAAGTACCATTTTAGTAGAGTCGTAAGTACCAACTAAACCACGTTCTGTGTATTTTTCTGAAACTTAATAAGCATGGAGTTTGAAGAGAGAAATTAAAGGCAAATTATGTTCCACAAATTAAAAGCACATCATGCTCTGTTCAAGTGAGAGTATGTCTGCTTTGACATCTCACACTAGCTGAACCTCATCAACATTGAGCTGAGACTCTATTAAGGTGGTAAATGAGCCTCAGACGGATATTTGAAGTAGTTCAGAGTTTTAATTAAATGAACTGGGATATCCGAGAAGTTATGTTGACCCTGTCACGCTCTCTTTCTCACACACACACACACACACACACACACACACACACACACACATAGTCTATTTTATTCCTTCTGTTGCTTCATTTTCAAAGCATGAAAAATGCTTTGAAAAAAAAAAACCAGAGACATCCTGTATGATAAAACAATGCACAACAGTGCCGCCTGTGCCATTTCAGCCTGCACAGGAACACTTGTGTGATGTGGCATATATATAGAATACACATATTCTGTGTGGAGAAATATGACAATCTCAGCACAATCAAGTTCTGCATCAACTTGTATGTAAATGTAAAACCTTTTGCCAAACAGCATCTCTTCAGTTTCACATAAAACCTTTTGCTTTGCCAGCACAAATGCTAAGGTAACCGCTGAGAGCTGGGCAACATTTGCTTAAGTGTTCTCAGTGCAAAGATAATTAGTGTGGTCCTGTGTTACACAAAGGCTAGATATATGGCTTATTTTGCAATGTGTATTCACTCATTGTACTGCACTGTACTCTGATAGAAGCAACCATCACACACACACATTGTATTATTTGTTGCTGTATGCTAGCATGTATGCAAAATGACTTTTAAAACATACTTCCAGTGTAACTGTTTGAGGTTATTTGTTGTGAGTTCCAGTGAGCCTAAACTGCTTGGATCAGTACTAGCATTTGCTCTGTTACCAAAACCAGCATCACCCAGCCCCTGCTGAGTGGAGGCAGCAGAAACTGATGGTGCTACAGTTGTGTCCTTTCTGAGAAACACACAAACACACACACACACACACACATATTTCTACACTGCTCTCGGTTTCGTGGCAGGAAGCATGAAATTGTGGTGGCCATTCATACAGCTCCAAATTGTCCTGAGATGTGTTTTTTCTTCTGCCGTTTGTTGAATACAGAAAGGAATTATAACTAAGATCTCTCTGTCTCACACCCACGTGTCTGTTTTGGACCCTTCTGAGTCAATTGTCAATTTTTTCCAAAGCAAAAAAACTAAATTGGAGTTCCTTTTTTTGTCCTGGACATTCAAATTGGAGTTCATAGTGATGGAAATGGAGAGTCCAATGATTGACAGGTTGGAGTGTTGTTTTTCTGCTGTTTATTCTCTCCCCGGTGTGCAGGAATCAAAGTCCTGACAGCCCTTCTCTGATTTCTGGATGAGGACCAGCGAGCATATTGACAATCAAGCCTTGTGCAACAGCAGCCATCTACTCCAGGCTGTTGTTTATATGGTAATGCTGGACTCTGTCACTCCCGCACGACCGACTCACTTGCTGTTAGTCGTGTATAGCAGGCCTCATATTAATTTTAACTCCTATTCAGTTTGACAAAATGTCTCCTATGATGATCTTTTGTCTAGAGCATCTGTGAGATCACGATACCTGCTAAATTTAGTTTACCAGCAAAGGCCCGTTGATTACAAAATGTACTTCACTGTGACTTCTGGGGAGAAAAAAATAAAAATCAGATTTCCAGTCCCAATTTACCCTGGAGTTACAGGGCTCTCTGCTGTAAAAATAAGTAATTTGTTTTCAAATGAGCCTCAGCAGGGACGCCTCCTCATTTGTTCCATGCTACTATGTCTGTGTGACCACGCTGTCTATCCGTGTACCTGAAAATCCGTGTGTGCATTTTCTGATATACTTCAATGTATGTTTTTCTCCCTAACTAAATCCCCTGAGCGTCTTTGTTACTATGAAATATAAAATAACTTAAAATAGTATAAAGGGTGCTTAAGGGTAGAAGTATTTTTCTCCATGATAGGGCCCTGCATGGCAATGTTCAGGGTCCGTCAGTCCACCACTTTGGTCCAGGCTGAAATATCCGATTAAGTGTTGATGGATTACCATGAAATACATTCCTAATGACCTCACCTGTACACTGGGCTAGTGCTAATTAGTAAATGTTAGCACGCTAACGTGCTAAACTAAGAATGATGTTAAACATTATGCCTGCTAAACGTCAGCATTGTCATTATTAGCTTGTTGCCGTAGTGTTAGCATTTCGTACAGCCTCACAGAGCAACTAGACTATTTTTTTATTAATGGATAATGCTCTTTAATTAATCAATTGTGTCCTTGAGGGCACAATGAAATAACTTCATGCTCACACACCCACACACACACACACACGTGCAAGCTCTGGCACTGTTATTTCATCCCTCTGATCTGTTTGTTGTCTATTGTCTCTTTATTTACCTCTTTGCCTGTATTGCAAACATTATGATAATAATAGAGCTGAATCAAATTTGTCTATTCGTTGCTGGCATTGTTTAGTTTCTCCATCTGACCGCTTGTAGGATTTGGCACTTGGATACTGTAGGCAGCAAGTCCTCGCTCAGGTAATGACCAGTAATTGAGTGTCCTGTAAATTGGCAGTGATGGTTAGAGAGTGTCCCCCAGATGGGAAGCAATGGCGTCTGTTTCTGCTGCGATTGTGCCAGACTCCTGTGGGGTGAGAGCCTCACTCTTTATCTCCTCCTGGGCACCACCTGTCTCCCATTACTGGACACGGGATCTCTTCACCCACACCCTAATGTGAAAACTCACATCACAGTCTGAGTGGTTTCGCTGAGGCCAAAAGCCAAGTCTGACACCTCATAATAATCAATTCACAGACGGGCAGCCTCTCTAACTCGCACGTTTACAAGCCGATGATCCTCTACACCAGGCCACACACGACCTTCCTCTCCATTTTCCTCTTTCTCTGGCATTAAAGACCCATTAATGGACACCTCTGTGGGGCCAGGCTGACAGCAGCTCTTGGCAAGCATTGAAGATTGGGCCGAGGGAGGGATGTTTAAGCCTGGTGCTGAGATTCAGGTTAGAAAAGACAAGGATCTGCTCAGTCCCCGCCTGAATTAAAGGTGTCAAAACATGCATGCCAGCTCTTGACTGTTTACAGCAGCATTGTACAAACTATATTTTGCCAACATAAAGTTTATTTCACAAAGGATATAAAAGTTAAGGTGCACTCATTATATTGGTTTTGCAATCTGGAGAGCAAACTAATTGGTCACCAGCTGTTGAAATGTGGTTAATGAATGGAAAGGCAATAGAGAGCTGTTCCCTGCATCCAGTCCAGCTCCTCCCTGCAGGATGGAGCAGCATATGTCTGTGGCTCTGGCTCAGGATCAAAGCGGGAGACGAGCCACCTCAGCTGGTGGCGGCCCCTTTCGGCTGTAACAGCCTGGGCTCTGACTGTGTGGGGCAGGAAGATGGTTAAATTAGCTGCAGCCAGTGTAGAATTAGCGTTCGCTAAGAGTTTGTCGTTGCATTCAGTTGAATTGAGCTGAGGCAAAGGAAGGGGATGTGCCATCAGAGCTTGCGCTGGTTAGTGCAGACTGTATATCAAAGTTTTGCTGCACTAATGCTGTGAAGCACAAAGTCACAACAGCATCACCAACACAGAGGTGTTGTTGCTGTCTGATACAGTAGAGCACAGGATGTAATCCAGCGGGTGGAAGAGAGACTCCTCAATCTTTTTACAAATTACAGGTGTAGATGAAGTTATAGGACATGATGGTCCCAGCTAATGATAAACAGTCCGATGTGTGCCAAAGGCTGCACCAGTTTGGATCTGAAGGATCACTGTACGCAGTATAACTCGTAATTATCCAACTTAGTCTACCTTGACATTTCATAGGTCAGTGATTTTGCATTACCAGGGACATCGGGATAACACTGGATCCGAACAAATAGGACAGCATGTAATATTTTGTGTTATAATCAGCTTATCTGGTTGGGGCCCAAGTGTGCAGAAAAACAGGCAGCCTGGTTCGATGTGAATTAATTTGATCATGGCAGGTTTGCGAGATTCTCTTTCTCTGTTGGCTTCTGACTGAGAGGGGCGCAGATGTGAGAGCACAACTCCCCGCAGACAGGGAGCGAGCGAGTCTGGCAAATTCGTGACAGCACGGAGGGAAAGATGGCTGCTCCTTTTACTTATTTTTTTACAAAGACATGGCTGTTTTCTGATGTGTCTGGTTGAGCTTGTAATCTGTCTGTTTGTTTCAGAACTGTCCAGTAATTTATATTAAATGCGGTGTATCTGTTTTTTATAATAGTCCAGACACATTGGCCAGGTCAAACTATGTGGCTCTTTAGGCTGACCTCAACAAATTTCTGTACTGCTTCGTTTTTATATTTTAGAGTTTTTGTGTGTCACTAGCCATTAATGATCACAAAATACAACCAAAATATAATGTGGAGGAATGTACTTTTTCACAGTTTGAATATGGTATGCAGTGAATGTTAGCTCCAACAACAGTGTGTAGACACAAAAAGCTTATTTTAACTGACAGTAAATCAAATAATTTATTAGCATCACAGACAATGGGAAGGAAAGAGTTGTTTTCATGCTTACAGATGAGAGTCAGAGGTTCACATTTACAGATATTTACAGATTTAGTTGAAGTTGTGCTCTCTGTGCTTGTATCTTCAGCCAACAGGCTGCTAAAAAGAATAAACGCAGGCCTCTACTGTTGCTAATGTGTCAGCGGCACTCCACAAGTACCTTGATTTCCTGTGTGTACAGTTGCATCGTATTAGTGGGTCTGATTCATGGTTCATTTGTTCTCCCGTTTGCTCCGCTGCTCCGTTTCCAATGTTGACACTGCCTCCTGAGGCTTGGACACTCTGTCCGGAGCGCTCAGAGAGCAGTCCATCATCCCAGTAGCTCATCTACCTGCACGGCTACTGGCCACTCTAATGAGACTGAGCCGTGAAACTCTGGTCTCAGTGTTGTGTATTTACACACTGGCCATCTGGGTACTTTAACTCCTCGAGCCACGCGATGCTACACATCTCTTGGAGTGGTTTTCAGCATTATTTCAGTTATGCTTATTTCATTTAGGTTATTTATTCAAGTAATTCTGTCATCTTCTGACAGTATTACAGTAAATATTCTGACCTTAAGTTGAGGTTGACATGACAGATATGTAGCAATGCTGAAAACCTAATGTGAGTCCAGTTCTGTAGTCGTCCACCACCTTTTTGTGAAATAGGGGCTCAGATATTATTTAAGCCACAACAGCATTAGTTTCTATAAAATGCTTGCTGGGTTGTTTACATTTTGAAATGTTGGTCCCAATGGGCTCCCACAGCTCTCATTGTGAATCTGGCCAAAGGTGATGGATTTTGCAGGAACTGTTCAGAAAAATTGGAATGCAATCTGCAGCTTTTTTTTTTGTTAGAAAGAAATTACAAAGGGAAAAAAAAAGATAGCACTTGAGTGATACCCAGCCTGGGAGTCAGTGAGTGAGCTTTATTTGACTCGGGCTCATTACATTAGTCGAGACATAGATAGTAGTAAAATAGTTTCAAATGAAAAATGCTGTGATTGTGATTTTTTTTGCAGAAATGTTCATTTGCTCTGGCAAATATGCAATTTGCAATAATGAATCAATAAGAGAGATTGAAATATAGATGTGTGGATGCCCTCCTGGTGTGTTTGTTTGGCTTTCAGCCTGTGTGTATCTTTGTGACTAAGCCAGCTGTGGACCTCTGACGCTCTATAGATCTCTGCACTATTGTCTCTGCAAGCACTGTGCACTGCAATCTCTGATGAAAAGGAATAACACAGGATTAACAACACACCACTTCATCTTTGTGGTGCAGTGAGTCAATCCTCAAAGTTTACAGTCCATATAAATAAAATAACTTCCTGCCCACACACGTACCTCCTAGCGCTGTTTTCTCCAGACTACAGTCACAATAAAAGCTGCAGAGGTGATACATGTTTACGTTTTGTTACAAGGTGTGTTACTGTGCTGCCATGAGAGATGGAGGTTACCATGTGAACTGAAAGACAGTCTGTAGAAGCTTGGCCAGCAAATCCAGCTGGGGATGAGTAAGCCTCTGTGTCTGAGTGGGCAACAGCAGTAGGCTTCCAGCATTTGCTTGGTTGCAGCAGTAATCATCAGATGTTCTCTGTGGACCTTTAGTCAGCGAAATGGTTTCAGCTGCCAAAACATGAAAATAAAACCTGTTTATTCTCTGATCATACAGTAGTTTCTCCATATATATATATATATCGGTGCATTATTGAATCCAGCATTGTCATAGGGAAACAAGCAGATTTCACAGCACTGCACAGCCCCCTCCTTTATCTCGGTATGAGTCTGTTGTGGCTGCATGAGTCATTGTTTAGTTTCCATTAAGGTAAAAGTCTCATCTGACATCTTTGTGTTCATGCAGTGGGATTATCAGATTTACAGTCCTCTCTCTGGAGCCTCTCATACACACTGAGCCTGCTCTTTCAAATTAGCCCCCTATTCTGACAACCTTACATTTTATTATAGATCCTCGTCGATCCTTTTTGTTCTGCTCTTCTGCTCTCCTTCCTTCACTCCTTTTAGTATAGAGGCCTCTGATAGTAGCAGAATAGTTCATTATCATTCATTCTCTTCTCCCCTGTCGTGCCTACAGTATTCCCCCTTCTTCTCTCCTTCTCCTCCCTTTGTGCTCCTCAGTAGTAGTAGTGTTAGACTCATATGACATCAGCAGGCGAGTAGTGTGGTGCTCGGTGGCTCAGAGAGGTCAGACCCTGGTGATGGTGGCAGCTTCATTTTGGATTCAGCAGCACGCCACTGCTCTTGGATCCTGGTGGGGAGATAGTGTGAAAAAAAAAAAAAAGCGATAGAAAGAAGGAGAGGAAGTGGAATCCAGACTGGGCTACTCCTTTTGCCACTGCTGCATGATGTTTAATATGCCTGATAGAGGACGCCTCGCCGAGGTCTTATACCCGGGACAAAATGCTGCAGAGCTGAGGAGCTTAGATGGTAAATCCTGCCTCCATCCCATTTTTCATTTTGCCCTTTCTCCCTTCTTTTTCATTTGCATTCATATCTAGGCCTCGCTGCCTTCACGCATCTCTCTCATGATCATACGTTCATTCACTATCACTCTTCACCCTTTCCTCTCCGCTCCT
This sequence comes from Enoplosus armatus, assembly GCF_043641665.1. Classification (NCBI taxonomy): domain Eukaryota; kingdom Metazoa; phylum Chordata; class Actinopteri; order Centrarchiformes; family Enoplosidae; genus Enoplosus; species Enoplosus armatus. The sequence goes on along the minus strand of NC_092183.1, from coordinate 20,628,631 downwards.
TTCTGCTCATTCCTTCTGGTCTGTGTGTGCGTGTGTGGAGGAACGAACGTGTTGACCTCTGGGAGTTACACTTGTTTTTTTTTTGTTTTTTTTCTGTAAATCTGTGATTCAGCAGTCAGTCTGCATGTTGCTGTGCATACACACGCATGCACACACACACACACACACACACAAACATGCACACAGATACACACTTGCATGCGGCAGACGAGTACAGTATTAGTGGAGTGCAAGCATCTGTGCCTGCGCGCACAGACTTAAGCTGTAGGGGTTATGTAACTTACTCTGCCATTTCAAATGATTTGAAATCAAAGTGCTTGCTGTGTTGGACTAGATTTTAGTGTGTCTGGGCCTGCAGTATGTGCAGTATATAGTCATATACTACACGATGCTAAGTGGAACTGGTGCTTAGTTGTTGAGTAACAGAGGGGAGTCCTCTCTTAAAGACCCTGACAACACTCAGCATTGGCAGTCTTTCCTCCAGCCTCCTTAATGGCCTTCCCTTTGGCTGCGGCTCGGCTGGAGAAAAGAAACAAGCACCTAATAATAAGAAGAAAGTGTCTCAAGACAATATATATATCTCGGGGAGCACAACTGACATTTTGAGAGGCGACAAATTAGTTGTAAAGCTAGGGTATGTGCCACAGTTAGAGGTGATGTACTGTTTGTTTCTGAGCGTAACTACTCCCAGTAAAAAGTCAAGTGCTTTTTTTTTTTGTAGGGTGGCCTTCAGTTTTATTATAATGTAGCTCTGCTGAGTTGTAGCACCGTGTGTGCCTGGGTACTTCTTGAAGGATTAGCATTCAGTGTCATAATTACATGAAGTTAACCTAAAAGATTTTGCAAGGAGAACTGAGGCTGCTTTAAAACTCATCCTGGAGCAAGTCTCACTCCTGTGCATGTCTGTCTATGTTTGATATGTCCATCAGATATCTGCTGTTTGCATAGAATCGCCCCCCCCCCCCCCCCCCGGTAGAAAACGTTTGCAGTCTTTTTGCTCAGCCATAGGCAGGATTATTACCCATCATTACGCATCATGCATATTCAACACAACGAGGGATGAGGGAGAGGGAGAGAGAGAGAGAGAGAGAGAGAGAGAGAGAAATGAGGTTATCCCTGCTTGCCAGAGATTATACACAGAGCATTCCCAAACTACAAAAGATCAGAAGACCGAATGCTGAGAAAAGGATGGGGAAAGCCTTCTGTGTTAATTACTCATTGCCGAAATAAAAGTGTAGTATGTGAACCTCATTTCATCAAGATGTTGTTGTGCATCGAACTCACAGTGGAGAGAAGTAAACTGTATGTGTATATATATATATATATATATATACACCACATGCTGCTGTTGTGTTGTCCCGTGGGAACTCTCCATGGTGCTGAACACCAAGACGGCTGTGTTCATGGCTCACAGCTGAGGCTCGGCTGTTTTTAGGTCTTGCTTTCTTTTGCAAAACATTTGCTAACCTTTATAGCTTGATTTGGTGCTGGTATAATAAATGATAATTAGTATTCAAGCTAGGTTTAAAGGTGTGTTGGTGAGCTTATTTGTAAAAGGAAAAACACAAGTGTGTAAAAGTAACTTGTAGAGGTGCATATTGGTACACAAGTCCAGTTGGGGACTTTGTGCACAAGGGTAGTTGATATATAGATAAAATAGAGATTAATATGTCAACGATTTATTTTCATGTATTCTATAGAATGTTAGAAAACAACAAATGTGATGCGCATCCAGAGCCCAAGGTCGCACCTGGGGTCTGAAACTACAAAATACTCAGTTTACAATGAAATGAAACAGAGAAAAGCAGCAAATTCTCATATTTGAGAAGCTGGAAACTGAGTTGTTTGTGACTGTTGTTTTTTTAATATTTTTCTTTTTAAAACTGATTCTGTCGATTGGCTCATCAATTAATCACTAAACCTATTCAGATATGGTAAAAAAAAAAAAAATCTAAATGTAATCAATGACAGCGTTCACAACTTGTTCATTCATTCATTTTACATTGTCCTTCAGGACTTTTGGCCTTGATCATCTGAATCTTGCTATGACCTAAAACCAAACCTAAGCTGAAAAAAAGTTGTGAAAATATTTCAGATTTTCTGCCATGAAACAGAATGGGAAGTTCCTGCTGCATTTAGTGCACAGACAACATGGCGGTAGTATAGGTCGCTGTGGATGCACCTCTCTTGTGAACGCATTTGCATTAGTGCCATTGAAGCACGAATGCTACATCCAGTCTTAGGAGATGGTCGTCCTCATCTGTCTTCATCTGCTGTGCAGTAAACGCCTCTTCACTTATACAGGAGCTCATTACTCACAATGGCAGCCATTTGAATCTTTTATCAGAGGGATTTTTAATTGAACATTGGCAAACGTGCTCCAAACAAATGGGCCTCGGCAAGCCTGAGAGCTGTGTGTTTGTGTGCGTCTGCAAGTGTGTGAGTGAAATATTCTTTGTGTGTGTTGCAGCCGTCTGGTTCTGAAACCTGTACACATTAGATACCAGCCCACATGGGAGATAGCAAGCTGTCTGCGGAGGCTCTGTGTGATTCACTCAAAGGAAATCATTTAGAGTCCACATGGTAGTATATATTGTGCATATGTAGACTTTTTTTTTGAACGTGTCGACTCTTTCTTACTCTTTTCGTATTTTTTTTAACATTTCATTCAGCTTTGCATGTGCTTCCGTTGACGGCATAGTGAGCAAGAACCGTGGAGTTGAAGGTGTTATAAATCCCATCGAAACTACAGTAACAAACACCTGCAGCGGCTAATGTCGCTCCCAGCTGCATAAGTAAGCAAAGGATCTAAGCATGAACGTGACAGTATTTGTGTTGTTTATTTGAAATAATTATATAATATAGTAATTTTGCTGACCATAAACTGAAAGCTGGAATTCTCTCTTTTATGGCTTTTGGTCAAACAGTTCTGTTTGCCTCAGAAGTTGACTCTTCCAAGTAAGCTTATCCATTTCATGCTTTACCCTTACTCTTACACTTGGATGTAGTTCTGCCACATCCTAACCTAACTTTAAACAAATCCCAGAAACACATTTATAAAATCCTTGAGCATGATTTTAATTCTAAATCCTAACCACAACCATACCTTTATCTTAACTCTTCATCCTCAGTGGGTATTGAATCCTCAATTCAGAGGACATTTATTTTCCACATCTTTCTGTCCATGTAAGGGTTTTAGCCCTTGGATAGTACATGCTAACACATATATAGTATATACAGTTGAGCAGGATCACTGGTTGACCAGCTACGACAGATAAGGGGTCAAAGATTTAATCATACCAACTGTCACTTGCCGGGGGTGAAACGCCACAAGGTTACAGATCTCAAAAAGGGTCAAAGCTTGTTCCTCCTCCTTCCGCTCGTCCTGTCCTCTGACCTTATTGCTCACTGTCTTATTGAATATTGTCGGCACTCGCGGGTCAAGAGGGGAACCAGCTGATGTTGCAGAGCAAAAATGTCTTCCGTTTGAATGGATTCCAATATATATTCAAAGTCAAACCAAGCTGTGAGCATTTCTGTGATGAAGTGCACATTCATGCATTCCCACATGCAGCGTGTATTGTGTGCTGTGGGCTTCTGGTGGCTCCGCTGGTGCTTATTATAGTCTCATTATAGGCTCAGGGACACGTGCTGCCATGCTACCAGTGTGTGTGTGTGTGTGTGTGTTTGTGTGTGCGTGTGTGTGCGCGTGCGTGTGCACTGGTAACACACACTGACACGGATAAAATCCTGTTTAATTCTATACACTAATCTTGGAACATCCAGCTGCACTTTCACTTCCATCCATAGCAAGGATGTTCCTCGTACACTGATAGAGAGCTCAGTCTGCTGATAAACAGAGGATCTGGTTGGTGATGTAACACCAGTAACGCAATACTCATGTATTTTGTGCCGTAAGAGCAGTTCAATAGTTGGCTGTGCATTAAATGAATGCCCATCAAGAAGGTGTGTATTCTCTGTTTACATGGGCATACCCTTCAGAAGGTGTTCACCTCCTGATGAGAGTGGAGTCACAAAAATATGTGGCATCTCCAGAGCAGGGCAGAAGACACAGGCAGCTTTGATGGGGATATCCCATTCCTTTCTAGCTGTCTGCCCCTGCTGTGAAGCCAGTGGTGATGAGCTCTCTGAACAACACCGATAGACTAAACAAGCCGTCCTCCGTGGAAACTGTGGCAGACTTTAGTCATGTTTTGGCTCTAATCGCACATTGTGACGAAAGCTGAACTTCTATTCACTGTAATTCCAGCTAGCGCAGCATTCAGCTGTCAGCTCAGTTAAACAGCTGCTTGATGGAAACATAACAGGCATTCAAAAACCTCAGGAGGGAATATTAAGTGTCAGCTCGGCACAAGTAGAAACCTCTGCTGTAAAAATGGTCAATAGAGAAATATATGTGAAAAATGGGGAAAAGGACAGATTCAAGTTGTTAAAGTTGTAGGTTAAAGATTTTTTTTTGGGGGAGTTAAATCTTCATCACATTATTAATCACAATGTAGGATTGAGTTGTCACCTTGAATGGCTGCTTGATGGATACATAACAGGCATGAAAAAAAACCTTACAAGAGAACATTGGGTGTCGGCTGGGTGCTGGTGGAACCTCACATTATGACTAATGAGAGAGAATGCAATAGTTTGCTGCGCATATTCAAACATACTGCATTAAAACATACTGAGTTTGTATCTAATTAACATGGGAGACAGAATAGACTTTTTAAGCATAGGCTTTTTGACATGTTACAGCAGAACACAGGTGCAGTCAAATGTGCACAGTGGAGTTTTTTTTTTACGTATTTTAAATCCTGCATTGTTTACATCCATGTTTACCACCATCTGGCGCGCACCCAGGCCCATGTTTGTGCACATGACGGGGACCCACTCGCAAAAAAAATCTGCTCCAAAGCGCTACTAGAGGTCAGAAACTCCACAGGGAACCTTTACTAACGTTAATGATGTCTGCGTTCCAATTAGGGGTTTCAGTTACAGGGATCGGCTATTGTGCATGCTGCCCAACTAGCATTGCTTTACAGGGACCCCGACGACCGACTCAAAAACAATATGTGGAGATATAAGAGAGATTCAAGGCAAGGCTTTTAGTTGTAGGTTCAATGCTTTGGTTAATAATTAGCAAATTAGCATTAGCAATTAGCATGCTAACACGCTGAACTGATGAACACTGTGTACATTATGTTTGCGAAACATCAGCATGTTAGCATTGTCATCGTGAGCAACAGATTTTTTAGCTTGATCCTTGTCCCCACGTTATTCCCAGATCATTCCAGCCTCCTGTCTGTTTATATCTATCAGCTAATGTCTGGAGCTCCCTCTGTCTACACACATACACTCACACACCTAAAAAAATAGTGCTGAATAATGGAATGCTCCAGCTCTCCCTCTCCCTGCCCAGTTTTACTGAGTTCTCTGAGGAAGCTTCTGTTCCTGACAAACCATAACAGCTGTCCTCCGCTTTTTTTTTCTCTTCTCCCCCCCCTCCTCAGGAGACTGAGATTGGCACCAGAAGGAAGGAGTGTGAAGCACTTGAGGCAGAGGTGAAGAAAAAGAATCAAACATGTCAGACTTTGGTAAGTGCTCCAAAAATATCCCCTGGCCTCTGAGCGAAAAGGACGCAGGCTAAAATTGATTTGTACCTGAGAGCCTCGCCCGCTATCGTCACGCACAAACGTCCCCTGAGAAAATGAGTGGCGGCCCACTGTAATGATAGCTCGCTTCTCAGGCGGTGATGACTGAAATTGAAAAAATGGGAGTTGCAGTATCTGTGGGTTGGGTGTTGTTAGCATGGGGAATGCATCTGAGAATGAGAGATACACTTTGCAGCAGTAATTATTTGCTGTGTGTGTGATGTACAAACACAAAGAGAAGAAATACAGTTTACTATGATGTTCATAAACAATGTGTACGTTGAGTGGTATCCTCATACTGTGGCTGTATTGATTTATTTTGTATACACATCAGTTCCTGGAGCTCTGTACGACACTGCTGTTATTTAAGTATACAGCAGAACACAGTACCATGTGTGGTTTCCAAGTAATGGTCACCACTGGGAAAGGTCAGAGATATGTTACACAAGACTTTTCGTATGGTGTTTGGTACCTTTTGAAGGACATTTTCTCACAATGCCCCAGAAATGTCATTCTGTCAGCTAGAATGGCCTCGACTCAGGACAAAAGGCACAGGAAAGAGGGAAAAAAAGATGAGGTGGAGAGAACCTGCTGAGAAGAAGAAAAAAAAACATCCTCTTTTTTTTTTTTTATACATGTCTCGTCTTGACATTTTAGCTATTGGTTATTTAAATAAAGGCTGTGTATTAGTCCTGTGTTTATGGAATCAGATTTGTGTCAACACAATCAAACAAATCTTCTTAAATATCAAACAAAAATGAGACGCTGCTGTGCAGCAAGTGTGAGTTTCAGTTATGGCGGACACCCTAAACAGCTTGATTATATTGACACAAATCCGATTCCACACATGTTGGTCTTCTTTGCACATGATTGCTCATAATATGACGGATGAATCCAAATGGATGGCTAGTTTAGGTTGTACGTACAGTGGTATGTTGGTTTCTTTCAATGGTTAGCAATGTCACCTCACATGTTGATGTTGTTGATTATCAGTGGTGCTGTAGAGCAATGTTTTGATGAGTGGGTTCCCTGTATTGTTTGTATGTTGTGCATGTGCCGTGAAACACAGGAGAGGTGTAGTGCACATATTGTGCACTAACTGCAGAGGGATGCAAAAGAGGCAGTAGTGCCTTTTAAAAGATAGTAATACATCATAGCAATGCATCATAGAAGAAAAGAAGACTGGAAGATGATGTAAAGGATGCACGGCTGATGGATGAATATCTGCAACAGCATCTATTTCATTACTTGCAAAGTTCAAGGGAGACTGAAGTGAAGTGCTGATGTCCAAATTTCTCCTAGTGCCCCACCGCCATCAGTGACAGTGTTTTCTGTTGGTCTGAGTGGTTAAACAAACGGGGCACTGTGGCTGTGTTGCCTGTGTTGGCTTTTGTGTTAAGAAGAGTGAGTATAGTTTGCCTGAAATGACATGAGATTGTGTTCATTCAACTTTTATTATTAAGTGGTGCTGGGGAGTGGAGGATTTTCAGTTGGAGCCAGGCTGAAGTACACTGAAGTAACTGCCACTGACCAGCAGTGGCAGTTACTTCACTATGTTGTATTTATTTTCGTAGGCAAACATACTGTACCTCAAATAAGAGGAGCTCTGTCAGTCTCTCACAGCAGAGCTGCAAATCATAGCACAAATAAAGTGAACGGTTCTGGTCTGAAGGGTATTACCAGTTCAGTTACGGGAGCCCCACTAAACAGAATGACTAATCACTTTATATTATGTTACACTGAGATGGAGGGCTCTGCTCAGCTTCTGTTAAACTTTATTCTGAGGGAGGCTGACATCTTACTGCTCTGATGTTGCAGTAGACATTCTCAAAGAGAGGATCCCCATGGGCTGTGCAGCAAAATGTTGAGTTTAGTTTTAGTTGAATTCACTAGAATTTTAGAGAATGTGTAAGTGCAGACACTTGCAGGCCTACGCTCTGTGGTTTTGGAGTTGGAAAAAAACAGTACAGGGTGACTGACTAAAAGCCGACTCATGAAAGTTGAAGTTTAGCACTACATAAAAGTGATACGTGTTTGTAACCTGTAGAAGCAGACGTAGGCACGGAGTAGTGCAGATGGCCTGGAGTGAGATTTTTCCTATGAAGGCTGGAGTTGGAGGGATTCAGCAGTAATTTAAATGGCACTGTTTGGTCCTAGACTATTTGTATTCATTCCCTCATGGCCCCAAGCCCTCTTCTTTAGATGAGCTGTCTTTGTGTGTGGCTCTCTGCCCCAAATAAACACTCCATTAGGACTGTTTTCTTTGCTGCCCTCCTCTCACATTCCCTGCCCACAGCAGCACTTCCCTCCTCGCCCATTGTCAGCCTGCTGACTCCTGGGGAAGCCACCCAAAGGACAAACTGTCCCCAAATGGCGTGCAGAAATGGCCGGCTGGTCTCCACAGACTGCAGCACAGCTCGTATCTCCTCCTGCACTGAGCTCTGAGAACAGAGACACAAACACAGACAAGACAGATGAACATTATTGTGAGGGGATGGTGAGTTGACAGTAATGTCACTCCCTGTTTGGTCTAAACTGGCTTACCTCTCTGTCTCCCCTCTCCCCAGTCCTCTCCTTCTCAGGTTAAAGTAAAGAGTGCACATATACAGAATTAGGTGCAGCTGTTAGCGACTCAGTACAACTGCTCCGCTGTTTACCAAACACTGACAGCATGTACAGGGATATACATGGATTTTTCTTACCAAGTCTTTGAAATTCCAGCTGGTATTAATGTCGTGTCTCCTCATAGTTAGTTCAGCTGTCATGTATATAAACACTGAGCGTGTGAGTGACAGTAAACACTGGCATAGCCATCTGGCACCTCCACCTTCCCGGGTATCGGGTGTATAACTACAGACCATCAGAGGAGTATGCCTCCGCTAGCATTTAAGGCCAGTTGCCATGGCGACAAGCATCTTCTGTGCCAGCGTCGCTCGAATATGTACCAGTGCTAATCGAAGATTAATACTGAGGCAGACAGCAGGCAGACTCAACAAGTCCAGGGACTGGGCTGTGGAGCTGTGCTCTCAAATTGACCTCAATGGCTACTGTGAAATGCCTGCCTTAGTGGTCAGCTTAGCTTTCATTATGAGCCGTTTGTAAGCGCAAGCGCCTTCTGTCAAAGGTGTGATTGGCAGCTCTCATTGCTTGGACACTTGAATTGTTTGTGCAAAAGCCAAAATGTCCGAAATCAATTTCAAAGATTGACTCTTTTTCTTTGTTTCTTTTTAAACCGTACAGTAAATTCAGATATGCATTAGTCCCGTAAATGTACTGCATATTTGTGGTTTGTTTGTTTATGTACATCATGCTGTGCAACGCTTAAAGAGAACTCTGCTATTTACCATTTAGATGGTGGCAGAGAACCACAAGCCCTGTGTAAGGGAAATGCATTGTGTACTTTACACTCCAAAATGCAGCTGAAGTCAGTACATTTCAACTGTGCACTTGAAAACCATCAACGTTACCAGTAGCCAGTAGTCAGGAGGGCAAGGTTCAGAGCCACAGTGCTTTCATAACACCTGTAATATGTACACATTTAGTCTTAGTGCGGATGGTCGGGGTAAAGAAATACAGTAAGTCAGGCCGGAAAGGTTCGGCTGATCATTAGTACAATGGCGATAGTGGCTGTCGTCTATGCTGAACAAGAGCAAATGATGCTGCTTACACTGAGTCTACAGAGCGGAGAGTAAGTGGGTGAAATGTTTGCTTGGCTCATGTGCTAAATGGCAGAGTTGATTCATCTGTCAGGCTTATCGAATTTAAACACACAGCTCTGGCACCCCAGGCTGAGTCAGACCACGTCTGGACAAAACACACACGACTGCCTCAGCACTGCTTTCAAACACAGGAGTAACCCTGGTTCTCTGCCCCGGCCTAATACTGTTGTTCCACAGTGTATTATTCATGAGACTATCCTGGCTTGTCAAGAGCGAATAGAACACATCTAGAAGACTTCCCTGTTCATCTCTACACACAATCACAATCATGTGTTTTTCATTTTTTCGTGTTGTTCGCTGACTCGATTGTATATTTGTAATATCAAGAATTGCAAATCAGTCACACTTACCGTTTATGTCATGGAGGTTTTACTTGGTTACATTTCATTTTTGCTACTATCAAGTCTGTAAAGCATTACAGATCATTAGTCAAGCTGAATTTATGCTGTGTACATTTTATGCGTAAATTGGTGTTCGTAGTCGAACCAAAATTCCAATGCAAATCACACCTCAGCAGAATATCTTTTCAGCTGAATAATGTTGGAGGCAGCTCAATATAGGCCACAATGTATTCTGCATGGAATTCTCTCCGTCACTGGGCTCGCAGGATCTCCATAAAAAACGTGTCTTGCCAAGGGATTATGACGTATACTGATCTGTTTAAAGCGTTAACACTGTGACAATACAGGACAAAGACACAGCTGATTCTCTGTGTTCAAGACAGTTTCGTCTTGCGTGTGCTGTCACATCCAAATTCCAAAAAACAGGATTTTGAATGATGATGGCAGTCATGTTGAAATGCTTAAATCAACAACAACAGCTTGAATTTTAAAAGCATTTCAGCCCATTGTTCCCCTCAGTGTGCATACAGTAAAATATGAGCTCTCTGTTTTTTTTTCCTGCGGCTGTTCTTGTCCTTCGGAATGAACACCTGGGGGCTCAGCCAGCCCCACATTAGCTCTGAATTGAAGGATCAATGGATATGAATAGGAATGCCAATGCAATCTAGTGCTTGTACGGGAAGCATTAAAATTGACTGGACACAATTGACGCAGGTTGAAATGCCCATAATTTTTTTGGGGACGTGACAGAAATGAAATTAATGGAAAAGCAAGATTTCAGATGTGACTTTGGTACCGTCTTCAGGCTGTTGTTTACTTATCACTGCTTGTCCTTGACAGTGTTTCTCCTCCATGGTGTGCATGTGTCTGCACTGCATATATCTAATTGATCGTACTGTACATGCCCATATAAGAATTTATTGTTATGAATATTATTATTAGTAGTAGTGAGTAGCAGTAGAGTTAGTCGCAGTATTATCATATTTAAACTAGTATGGATATATTATGTGCATTATAGCTAGCTAATAATACATGATTTGAAAGATGTTTTTGTACATGTAATTTGAGTACAGGGCAGTAGAGTATATCCTATCTGTTACTGTCCTGTCAGTACAGTACAGTACAGTATATGCTTTAGTAAATGATATAATGTTGATAGGTTTCTCTAATTTGCTGTCCTACCTTCTCGTGAAGAAAGCTACACTAATGGCAATATCAGAACATATTAATACCAAATTAATGATGCATCATCTGGTTGTCATGTTCTCATTGTAATTTGGTTATAATACATTTTGACTTAGCGAACTTGCTCATAGTAGGAAAAGCACTGGTGTTACTAATAACATTAACGATGGCTCAGTTCTATTCAAGTGTCCCAGTGACAGTGTGACAGTGAGCCAGCATGCACAATACCAGGACCCTAAAACTGAAGCTAAGTGGAATTGAGCCACCATTCATTTTATTGCTTACACCTGTGATTTTCCTACTGTGACAGGTCAAAGTGTCTTCTGTGAAAAAGGCTTATTGCCGTGACCGGCACCTTATTTTCGGCATGCAGACAACTCGTGCTGATTTTACTTTATACACATCACTGCAGCAGAGGAAAATGTTTAACATGTTCTAGTCTGTTAAGAGGTGTATCCTTGCAAGCATGTTAATTTTTTTATGTTTACTCCTGTCTGCATTTGCCCTCTGAAACATCCTTCATAAGTAAAACATAAGGGAGCAGGAGCAGGCGCACCCTCACCAGCCATTAAGAAGCACTGTATTTACTGTAAATGTATCATGCATGAGCCAGAAGGTTTCTTAGCTCCCGACAAGAACAACACTACATGCTGCTGTAGCTGTAGTGAACTGCACACCTCAGAGAACTCTCCAGTTGACACTGCAAATTGCATCCACGGGACGCCTCACGACTGTTGATTGAATGTAATTAAGTTTTCCTCCTCTGCAATGAAGGGAATTTCTTTTACCGTCAGCTCAATACTCGCGGTAGAGAGTGGAGAAAGGAAGCTCTTCGTGTGTGTGTGTGTGTGTGTGTGTGGTTAGGAGGTTATCTGAATGCATGTTTGATTTACATTTACGTTTGAGAGCGATGAAGACAATTTTCATGGTTTCTTATTCCAGTATGTTTAAGACATTGACATAAAAGCACATATTCTGACTCTATTATTGTTCCGCTGTAGTGGCTGAAATGGCAGCTTCTTTTAGTCATGCTGTCTAGAACATACTAGAGAACCTCGAGCGGTCTCCTCAGATGAATAATGCATGGGCTATCGCTAACAACATGCTGCGTTTGAGTGCTGTGCTCTGGTCTAATCATGGTGACTTCTTGGGTTCTAAATGCTGTTTTCTTTCTGCCTTTTTTGCCCAGGAGAATGAGCTTCAAGATTTCCTCCAGGAGAACAAGCACTTGAACCTCCAGTTGTTCAACAATAGCCACAAGGCGTTTGAGAATGAGAAGGTAAGAGGCGGAAAGGCCTTAGTTTTTACCTTTTGACTATATACTGTATACTGTATCTCAGTGCTGCACCATTCACGTGTAATGCTTTTAAGCTCACATGTCAGTACACCTAAAGCACCTTTTTACCAATGCTTGCGGCGTGGCTCTATGGATGTTGTTCTGTCAGCCGGTCGGTCATTCAACCACTTTGGTCCAGTCTGAAATACAAGCTATTGGGTGGATTGCTGTGACATTTTATTCAGACATTCGTTGTCACCAGAGGATGAATCCTACAGACTTTTGTCTGTAGCACCACCATGAGGCTGACATATTTGGTTTGTTGAAATATCTTGATAGCTCTTGGATGAGTTGCCGTGAAGTTCGGCACAGATATTCATGTATCCTAATTGCTTTGGTGATCCCCTGACTCAAAGTGCCACCAAGAGGTTTTTGAGTGACATGTCTCAACAACTATTGAATCGACTGCCGTGAAATGTAATACAGACATTTATATTGAATTCTAGTAGCTTTGGTGATCCCTTAGTTTTCCATCCAGCGTGATTATCTGGTCATAATTTCAATTTGTTCAGTGTTTGGTTTATGACCAAATACTTGCAAAACCAATGACATTCCCACAAGCCTCGGCTGTACTTTGCGTTTGGTGCTAATTAGCAAATGTTAGCATGCTAACGTACGAAACTGAGATGGTGAACATTATACCTGGTAATCAGCATGTTAGCATTGTCATTTTAAGCATGTTAGCATGCTTACATTAGCACTTTGCACAAATCACCGCTGTGCCTAAGTGCAGCCTCTCAGAGCTGCTAACGTGGCTGTAGACTTGTTTGTCTTGTTTCTTTATAGACCGTGGCCTCTCTGGCCTTTACATGTAAACTCTATCAGATTACTTTCTGGGTCACTCTATAACTTAGCCAAAACTGCCCTAGGATGCTGGATAGATAGAGCTGTTTTTCCAATTTCCAGCATATAAATGAAAGCAACGAGCCTCCTGTTCTATTAAAACACCCTCACCTCCCTTTTAGCTCCGAGACTTCGAAGCCCTTCAGAGCTGATAACACAAAGTCAAAGTAGATCAACAAACAAAGAGCACCAGGCCTCTCTCTATGGACAGGAAGGCAATTTCCTGAAGAAGCTGATTGGCAGGTAGTTGCTGTTGGGGCGAAGAAGGGTGGGATGCTGGTTATAGATGTCTTATCTGGACGGGGGTGGCTCTTGGAGCAGCTATCCTGAACGGTTATCACACTGACGGATATGAGAGCAGCACTCTGCGGGGCAGTGCGGATATTAGCCCTCGCTTACACCCCCGTGTTCTGATCCCAATCGTCACTGAATGAACTAGGAGGGGCTACAAACTGCACCTCCTTCTACCCATAATAGACTATTGACCTGCTTCTGCTGAATCCAATATGGGTTCGTTCGATCTGTCTACATTAGGTCTGACAGTCACCTCATATCCATGTGGACAGTTTTTGCTGTGTGGAGGCGGGCCATATCTGTTTGTGTTTTGCTTTGCTGGTGTTTGTTGAAACGCCCTCCTCGAGGAATCATTAGTCATTCATGGCTGCTCTGAGGAAGGGGCTTTGCCACATAACGACTGCAGGAACCAGTTATTTTGCTGCCGATTAGGGGCCTTTAAAAAGCTGATTGAAATATAGTGCCTCTTAAGAAACAGTACAACTGGTCTGTGGGAGACAGATTATTAAGAATATGTAGAAATAGAAATGGTCACACTTTTCAGATGTTGTTCATAATGGCAGTATAGACCTCATTGGAGTTGAATTGGTGTACAGTGTTAATATAATGTGCACTTGCTTCAGTCAATTGAATGCTTAGTGCTTGGTTAACAATGAAGCGTGAATAATTTATTAATATTTTGGTCTACAGCCATGGGAGTCAGTGAATTATGTTACTCTTGCATTATTATAATATTTAAAGGCTTTTATCACCAAAACCAGCCAGCTCCCACGTCTGGCCTGTAACAGTTTCTGCCTGCTTTAAAAGCTTGGAATGCTTTAGGTGACATGAAAGCAAATGGTTTTTTTTTTTACAGCATAGTGCTTAAAATCAACACTGACTACCCGAAAAATAGGAGCAGCTGTACAATTTAATTCAATCCAAAGCAACAGCTCTATCTCTATGAAATGTATTATGTTCAGTTTTTGTTGTTATTGTATCAAAAAGGCACTGATTGAACTATAGTCAGGTGGGAGGCTTCGTGATTGGATTATACTGAATGGCAAACTGTTAATTGGGCCACTGTTGCACGTGCTTAGACACCGTTGCCACAAGTTAATCTAGCTGTGTTATTTCATTCAAAATAACACAGCTAGTTAATAATATAAGACAGCTGGTTATGTGACTTATAAAACCCCAAACTAACGAGTAGTTATTTTTGTACGACGCTGACTCTGTAACACTCTCTCCTCCATCTTTAGTTCCTTAGTGTGAATCATGGGAATTTTTTTGCCAGTGCTAATTAGCATCACTTAGCTACAGTGACTTTTGCCTACCACCACCTTGCAGTGATTACACTGTTATTATAGTCTGTAATGATGCATTTAATGTAAAGCTCTTGAAATAGGCTTTATTATTGCCATCATGGTATGGTTAGGTCCAGGTGGCACAGATTTCGAGGCACTCTTAACGTTACCTTGTGGTATTTTTGACTGCTAGTTGCAATGTTTTGATGAGTGGGTCCCTATTTTGTTTGTATCTCATGCATGCGGACAAGAACATGGGTGACACGATACACATTCCTGCAAACGGTTTCTCACTATTACGGTTTATTATCATCAGGTGGCAGTAATGTGCCAAAACAAAGGCGCAATGCAGCAGCCAAATGCGGGGAAGAAGCAGATTCCATGTTACAGATTTTGAATTTGAAAATCAGCTTTGCAAACGTTTTGTGAGGAAGGAAATGTTTTAAAAATGGTTTTGGGCCTGGAGGATACACTCAATGCGATATGTGATAAGAAACACTGAATGTAAACAGAACCACATAGTACCGTTACTTTCTCCATGCAGCAAAAACCTGGGCTGGACACCTGTACTTAAGTAGTTCCAAAACAAAATCAGCTTGTTTTAAAGAGAGCAGTGGATGGTACACAATAACCATCCGTTTGCTATGCCGACTTTTTTATCGCTATATCTGACCTTTTTCTAACTCTGAACAAAGAGGTGGGAGACTTTGGAGAGTTGTGGCTCATTAAACTTAAGAGTGGCAGGAGAAAATGGGTTGACCAGGAAACCTGAAAGGGTAACCTCTTTCGTAGGGGAGCTAGAGAATGACCTCTCCCATATCTGCAAAGAAAGAACCTGCCAGCATTTCTAAAGAGGCTCATTTTTTTTTTAGTTTAGAGCAGTGTGAAAACCAAATATAAATATACAACTGATTAAAACGGCCTGGTTTGACCCAAAAAGAAAAGAAACGGTAGCACGGCTGCACTCTCAAACTCAGTCTCTTTGCTCCTTGCTTGTTCTGTCTGCGCAGGTGAAGTCTGAGTATGCCCAACTCAAAGAGACCCTTGGTGCTGTGACGCAGGAGAGAGATTTAGCCCTGTGGGAGAGGAACCAGCTCCAAGACAAACTGGAGAACCTAGAGCAGGTGCTCAAGGTGAGGAAGCCAGCTCCAAGGGCAGACTTGACCCCGGTATACTGTGTGCAGCTCTAGGTCTAGTAGTCCGACTATCCCGGGGATCCTAACTCAGGGGGTTTTTATGGAGCCTTACCCTTTGCCAGTACCCCTTCTCCTACCTGTGCTACACTGCCTCCATCTGGTTATCTTCAGCTGTACTACTGTCTAATGTCCCTGACATGTCTGTTGCCTTCCAGTGTCGTGTTGGGAGGTCTGACCAGGAGCTGTGAAAGAGTAGAAGCTTGGAGCAGTCTGCCCCCCTTTCCTTTCCTATTCCACCCTTTCATGTTGTCCTACCCTCCCTGACTGGTCCCCTCCCACCTTCCCTGTCCCCTCTCCCCCTGCTAGATTTATAAGGTATCACTGCTATGTCCGTCTGTTAGGGAGCAGTCCTGTTCAGTCCCATTCTGAATGCTTTCTGTCCACTTCAGTGGCTGTGCTTATCTCTCCCTTTATCCGTGGGCTGCTTACCAGACATACGAATGGTCACCTGGCTATACGACCACAGCACTGTGGAATGTGATTTTTTTGCATGAGGCAGGACAAAGAGTTTGGCTGTATGATGACGGGAGGGGGAGGAAGAGGACACAGAGAGAGTGGGTCACCCTTCATGATGATAATGTCACCTACAAGTTTGATGACATTACCTATCGTAGACCTTAATTTTGACTGGCATGAAAATGTCATTTGCTTCTTTCACCTGACAGCGTCGCAAATATTCACACGTAGTGGGAGCAGTGATGTGACTGGATGACATGGGCATATTGTGTTATGAAGAGCCTAGCATTCAGTCCCTTGTAGTGTATGGCTTCTTTTGTTGTTATGGATGACCACAGACAAGTGAGCACGCTACGGAGTTTGCTCACCCTTTTCATGTAACGTAAAACCCTGTATTGATCATGCAAAGACAACATCGCTGAGGACAGCTTTCCAAACAGTCCCAGTGACCAGACTTCTGACGGGTATTGTGTTACCTAAAGGGGGCAGCAAACCTGGCTGTGGATTGATGTTAGTTTTTTTTTTTTTTTTTTGTGTTCACACAGCAAAGCATCTCTAGTCCTCATCCATAAGCACCTTTTGTGCAAAATTTGATCTGATCTCTCCCGCAGATCACTCGACATAAACTGTTCTCACATGGCATTTGCTGTGGCATAGTTTATGTCTTCCTTGTTTTTAAGGGTTTAAAGGTCAGTACACTGTTAACCAGCCTCTGTATGTGTGATGTGTGTGCACATGTAACACCTGTGTTGTCTCTGAGTGTGGAGTAGAAGACTGGAGATGCATTTTGTGTTGGCTCCGTGCCGTTGGATTTTAGTTCCACTAACAGCAGCCCTCTCTATGCCCCCCCCCCTCCCCCCACAATCCTCCCCCCTGGCTCTCCACCCCTGCACCCCCTGCGGACAGCATATGCGCGAGGCTGCGGAGCGGAGGCAGCAGCTAGAGTTGGAGCATGAGCAGGCCTTGGCTGTACTCAATGCAAAGCAGCAGGAGATTGACCTTCTTCAGAAGGTAAGGGAACTCAGGTTACTTAACACTCACAGCGCCAGCGGTTTGGGCTGTCTTGTTTGTGCCCATGTCACGGTTCAAAGAGCTTTTTGTGGAGCACCGGTGCGATACATACAGTCCAACAAAGGTGAAAGTCACCTCAGACTGTATAATAGAGAGGAGAGCAGAGCAAAGAATAGTGCTCTTTATTGGCTATAGCACTCACCCCTCTCAACGTTTTCATCACTGGCGCTACTAGAGCTCTCCCAGCGCATCCTCTTAACCCCATCCTTCAGCTGTCCATCACTCTCCAAACCCTGAGTGCTCGACATTTCAGGAGCACTCCTCTTGTTTGTTACAAGCAAGCAAATCAAACATTCAAACCCCAGAGTAGTTATGACACTTTTTAGAGGCTTGCTTAAAACAAAAGTGCTGGCCCAGGCCATTTGATGGTCGGGCTTCCTCCTCTGTGCACTGGCGCTGACTGTAATGTCAAAGCAAGCCCAGCAAATGGCTGAGATTGCTGATAGTGTGAACGTGATAGGAATTGTCACCAATGCCTTCTCCAGAAACAGTGTGCGTACCCCAGTGTTGCTGTTGTTGCAGTGCTGCTCTGACTTCACAGTCAGCCTTTCACAAGCAGAGTTCTCAGCTTTTTTCTCTCATTAGCAGAAGCTCATTACTGCCTTATCTTCCTTCAGACACTGGCTGCTCTCTGCATTCTCCTAAATTAATTGCCTGCAAAGTTGATTTATGAAATTGTAAAGCCCACAGATGCTCTCATATTCATGTGGAACACTTTTTTTTTTTCTCAACAGATGTTTCTAGTTCCCATAAGAAAAATGGGAGTGTATTTATGCTATGTTTCTATACGGCTCAATGCTTCTATAATACCCAAACCTTATTCCTCTTGAATGCACTAGCCTCCTTCATTTATCACGGATGGAACATCGTTTTACATTTGCTCAAAATGATGTTCGTTTGCACAGAGCTTCAGTCATTTTTATTAGATATAGCTTAAGCAACCATTCAAACATACACCCTGGCAATATGTTCATTGCTCAAAAGGTCCATCTACAGCAGGTATTCGTCATACAAAGCCAGGGTCAGACCTGCATTGCAATATATTGTAGCTACAAATAGACCTCAGTCGGAGTATGAGATGTCTGGGATTACAATGTCAGGACAGGTTACGTAGATAGGGGTCTCAAACTCAAACACCTAGTGGGCAGTGGCTGGGGGGGGGGGGCAGCTTTCTGCTGGTAGATGATGCACTCAGTTGCATTAAACGCCATGTTGACTTCTCTCGAAACTGCTCCAGGTCAGTCTATCTTTTAGGTTTAGAAAGATCAATACCGCCTGATACATCTGTCCTTTAGATATTTGCAGGGCTTAATTTGTGCTGGATCCTGCCGGAACAGGATTACATTAGTAAGCCTTAGAGGTGCTGGTAGCTTGATTGTGTTACCTTTGGATGGAGCCATGTTAGCTGTCTATCCCTGTTTCCAGTCTTTATGCTAAGCTAAGACAGGCATTATAGTGTTAGGCTTTTGATCTTTTCATCTAACTTTCGGCCAGAAAGCGAATAAGCGTATTTCCCAAAATGTCAATTTCCACTTTTCCTTTAAATGTGAATTAAGAGCCAGTTTCAGCTCTAGAAAATGTAATTATTTAGATGATTTCTATGTTGGGAAAAAATAAAACATTTATTTGTGAGCCAGATTCATCTATGGCTGTATCTGGCCCCTGGGCTGGTAGTTTGAGACCCCTGGTTTAGACTGAGTTTAAAGGTAAAAGTAGTAAACTGACTTACAGATGCTTCCTTGAGTATAAAAACACAACATAAGTACTAACTGCTCAAATCAAGGCACTGTTGGTAAATGTGAAATGTGAGTAAAATAATAAACTGGCAATAAGTTTCATCCTTCATTGCGACATCATGTACTGTGGACAGATGGTGGCTTTCTTTTCAACCAGTTTTACCCTGAGCAACAATGACTGAGAAGGTGTTTCCATTTGGTTTGTAAAGGCTTTCATTGGTGTTTTAAACTGAAACTAAACTGCAATATAAATGAAAGTGAACTGAAACACTGCACCCTGTGTTTCCCAGGCTCAGGTTGAGGCTAAAAAGGAACATGAAGGCGCTGTCCATCTGTTAGAGGTGAGCGTCTGGACTCCGGTGGGGGGTGGGGGTGGAGGGGGGGGGTTGACTGTGTGTGTTTATGTGGTTGCTTCTGGAGGATAGGGGACTAGTCAGCCCCGGGGCAGACCTGTGTATACCCAGAGCCATTTCCTGCTCTTCTTGACCTCACTACCTGAACCTTTTTTTTTTTTTTTTTAGTTCTCATGTTTTAAAATATGAATCCTGGGCTGACTTCTTTTCACAATATTGTTAAATTGACTTGTGAATTAACTTAACAGAGTTGTGTAAATAGCCTTTTTCAGACACAGTCACAGATAGACAGTGTCAAAGCAGAATTTCCAGAGTGTTGTGCTTTCAAGATGTGTATGAGTGATCACATGTGTAATTGTGCTTTATTTCTTTCCTACATCTCTTTTTACTGAATGGGTGCGTGTTTATGCTTATACAGAACCACTTGGACAGCATGCAGGTATTTCAGAATTGTTTTTATTTATTTACTTGATTTTTATATTTATTTATTTATTTTTTTATACACCTTTCCCAGTATAGTCAATAGTCAATGTTTGCAGGAGGTATGGTGATGCAACACCACATTACAAATAAAACGATTCATCACCATCTAAGTTTTGTATTGATGATGAACACGATAGATATACAAGTGGTACTCAAAAGGTAACAGGTAACATATAGCATACATCAGTTCAGAACTAATCTGATGTGTGGTCTTTGCTTTTTGGTTTTCAGAAATATTCGGGGCTTTACTCCCCACTGAGCTCTGTTTCGCATTTCCCATCAAAGCAAACTCACAAGTGGAGGGCTTTTTGAAAGTCTGGAACATGACTGACAGCATAAACTGGAGGTCTTTCTGACTTGATCATAAAGAAAAATTCAGCCACACTCACTTAAGAATTGATGAAAAGATTCTACACGTAAAATCAAGTCTCAGAATATGGATCGACTTCAATTAAAGACGAATGCCTGGGGCCTCACTGACCGACCTCAATTCCACATAATCAAAGCCCATCAACATATTGAGGCGAGCAAATTTAACTTTATAAAACCAAACGTGTTAAAAGTGTGTGTTTAGTTGTGAACAAACAAAAATATCGGACTATAATAAATCTATTTTAAATAAAAAGCAATCAAAAGTCTTTGGAAGTCTTTATGTATTGCAGATATTTTAGAATGAAATCTTTTCAGTTTTTCATCTAGAGTAAATAAATATTAGTCATTACATCTTTATATTGTTGCATACAGTGGATAGCTTTTTGAGTGTACAAGACTGTGTTGTTATCAAAGGATCACATTCAGTTGTGATCCTTTCTGTTGTAGCATTGCATGAATATTATCCAGCATGTGTTTTAAAGACTGTCTACTTGCCATACAGCTGAGAACTGTATGATGCTATTAAAACTAGCACTTCTTAATTTACTAATTCTATTTCACGACGCAAGAATTCCTTCGTCGCTTCTGCTAACAGCATGTTGTATCCGGCAACAACCTGTCTGCATGAAATGAGTTTTAACGGCATAAAACATATTAAAGTAGTAATCGGGGGAATTGCTGTGTGTTGGGCAGTGCTAAAAAAAATTCCATGGTAGCTTCAGCGTCTCTGGTTCAGATTGTTGTCAGTTTGAGATGGAGAAGTGATATTTGATGATCAATTATTCTGCTTGAGAAATTATGCTCTAGCACCTGGAATTTCCATTATACCTGCCCGAACAATTATGTTCAGTTTGTCGGTGTTAGTTTGTGCAAGTTTCCTGCTCTTAAAGTATACGGCTGGTGTTATTTTACATTTTTGTTGTTAACAAATGCCATGAAAAGACCTCTTCCCTACTCTGTCTGTTGCTCCAACTCCATTCATTGGCAGTGGAGATGTAAATCTCGACAAAAAATAAAAAACAGATATTATTAATTACAATAATTAAGTTATTTCCAATAAAAGCTGGTCTCTGCAGTTTTTAGCAAACATTTCTCAAACAGAAGTAAATAGTACATTTGCTTGGGACTATTTTCAGCTGCGGATTAATACACATTTGGGGCTCTAGTGAGTATTTACAGCTGCTGGTCAGTGTATGTGGGCTTGACTTAAAATAAACTCCAGTGCCCATGTTCATCATAATGAAGAAACATGTCTCCCAGTGCAACAGTGCAGCTCATTGATGTGTTTTTTAATAGTTTTTGGACAACAGTGGAGCTCTATGGTGCAGAGGAATAAGCTATATCAGGTTTTGGGTACACAGACTATCCTCGTCAGTAGGATTAAATTGTTGGTTTTGGTCTTTTCAAGGGATTACTTGACAATAAGACAAAATACAGAATACCGTCAGCCGCATCCTCTAAGACACTGTGCAGTTTGGGTATGCATACTGCCCTGAAGCAAGAGGCTTTTTTATTTTCAGTATTATAAGCATTAACTGTAGTTGTGCATGTGATTTGTATACTGTACAGTCAGTAGCAGTTAAAAAGTCATTTCAAGAAGTGTTGTTCTGTAATCACTGATCCACGTGTTAAATCCTACAGTAAATCTCATTCCATGTTCTATTTGTGTGTAGTCAGTAGACGTATAGCATCGTATACGTACCTACTGCACATATGAGTCTATTCCAGTATTTCTGTGTGCACAATGGTCAGTCCTGCATCCTGTGATTTTTTTTTCTTCTCTTGTTTTCCTCTGTTTCCCATCCTTTCTCTCCCTGTTCCTGTCTGCCTGTCTGTCTGTCTGTCTGTCTGTCTGTCTGTCTGTCCGTCCCTCTCTCGCTCTGTCTCGGTCTCTCACTCCTCTCTCGACTGACTCTCCTCCCTCACCATCATCAGGCCAAAGTTCGCGAGCTGGAGGAAAAATGTCGGACTCAGAGTGAGCAGTTCAACCTCCTTTCGAAAGAGCTGGAGAAGTTCCGGCTCCAGGCTGGGAAGTTTGATATTCTCAGCACTGAACCCTTAACTTTATGTGAATCTCCTGGGTCACCCAACAAATCCCTGTCACAGCTCCTTAATGGACTGGCTGCCCCCATAGGAAAAGGTATGTGGGGGTTCATATTGATGCTTAATCTAAGATGTTTTATAGGTCATATGTTAGTATTTAAGCAGTATTTTTAGAAAACAAAATAGTAATATTGATTTATTGTCATATTTTCAAGTGGCTGAAATCTCATTTACGACTGAAGTTGATAAATAAGAGGCCACCAAATGAATTTTGCTAGATGAAGCCCACTCTTCCTACAGCGCTGTGCAATTGAATGAATGTATCATTTCTGCCATGTGAGAGCTGCTGGCAGTAACTCTACACTGTACATATTAGAAGAGTAGTAGTCAGTTCCCTCACAACGAGGTGAAGGAACAGGAAGTCTGAGAGGCTTCTGGCTTAATCTGCAGTGAACGCAAACTCTTAATGAAATAATCAATCATCGTGAGAAATAGCCTCGAGCTGGCAAAACTTGTTCTCTTGTTTGTTTTTGACTTTTTTTTTGTGTGAGTACACAAATGCTCCACTAATTACAGTGGTATGTATCATTCAACTCTTGCTATGAAGTTTTAATGTATTTATTTATTTTACAAATGACTGTAAACAGAAGAATACAGTACTGCGATATCCACCTGGATGACACCTGCTTAACAGTGGTGACATCTATTTAAGTAGTAGTACCATTTAAAAGGAGAGTGAGTAGATCATGTCATAGTGCAGGTAAATGGCTAATATATGTAAATGAACACACAGCATACAATCAGCTATATCGCCAGGTTATCAGGTGTGAGTACTGTTACTGTCTTTGTGGTTTGCATTGCATTTTAAAACAATGTGGATCGCGACATGTTTACACAACGTCAGTACTGTCGCACACTGTTAAAATGTCTTTCTTGGATATAGACGGTAGTGTAGTTAATGAACTCTTTTGTAATAGGATTTTCTTTTTGTCCCAGGTTTGATATTAGCTCTGTTATCGTGGCTTCTGTGATGATCTGATGAGAGAAGTTCTGTTTGTTCCACAGGCAATGAGGCTCCAACAAGCAGATCTTTGATATCCGAGTTCATTCGACCACTCCAGATCAGTGGAGACAAGCCCGAGCTCCTCTCTGTCAAGCCAACATTCCTCACTCGCAGTCGAGGCCGCAGCCCAGCACGGGCTTTCCTCTCTGAGGTATCTGATGGTGTCTGTTTGTCTCCCATATGGCTTTTGCTTTATTGCACATTTCTCCATGTACACTTTGCCTAACAGCTGCAAGACTTTCTAAATATTCTAAATGACAATGTGGAGTTGCAATATAGAAGAATCCCCAGTGATTTAGATGCTTTATTCCGCCCTCTTCACTCAAATGAAACCCTGTCAGCTGTGTGAACTTCCACCAACAGCCAGTGACAAAATCAAACTTAACTTGCCAGTGTTAGATCTCTTACCTCTCTCACACCTTTGTTATCCTTTAGTATAGACAGCACTTTGTAACAATTTAGTGACAAAATGCCGCTCCATTTTAATCTAAGTAATGTGTTTGGGCTGAACAAGAGAAAATCCATGCAGCAGGGATGCGGGAGGCTTCCTGGTTTTACTAATGCAGGCTGACTATTTGGGATTTGGAAAATATTTTTAGTCCACGGGAGGTGAAAAGTTTAAACAAAAGAAATATCATGCATATTATCATTGCATTCTCTCTGAACGCCTTGGCGTTTTTATACAAAACGTTCAAATTAGTTTATTAACGTCTTCCTCCATAAGATGCACAGTCATTTCAACATAGAAAGCTCGCCACCCCGCTTTTTTCTAAATATGAGGTGGAAGGTGACAACACAAAGAAGGAAGGATGTTGAAAATAGGATTATTTGTGCCTTTTTCTCTAGATGGACAAAGAGCTCGGCTCAACTACCAGGTCCAAACCCAGGTTCACAGGGAAGGTTCGTCTGTGTATTGCTCGATACAGGTACGTATACGCAACGCACAATGACTCCACCTACTAGTCGCAGTGTCTCTTGTTTCATTTGATTTCATCCTTACTGTTACCAACTTTCTCTTTCAAGCCCTTATTGTGCTTTAACTTTGGAAATATTTATAGTGGTTTCAAGTGTTAACAGGAGCTTTGTGATAACATTACAGAAAACCCCCAAAGTGCAACAGTTTAAGAGAGGGTGAAATTAACAATGAGAGTTGGCCAAAAAATCCTTTCCGTACCTGCAGTAAACTGAACTGGCTGCTCAGTGTAGACAAGTCATTGACAAATCTTGTTGAGACTGTTTGCGTTCTCTCACAGAGCTTAAGGCTGTGGTCTTAAAGATGATTCAGTGTTTCTATCTCTAAGGAAAATTACCTGTCAGCACAAAAAATAATTGGAATCCTCAGAGCACAAATATGTGAAATGGTGCCAGAGCTTTCAACCCACGCTGTTCTCAGCTCTCTCTTATTTGTAAAAAAAAAAAACAACAACAACCAAAACAAAATAAATAGAAACAAACTTCGTATTTTCAAAGCAGCATCTTTCCTTGACATACGTGTTAGAGAACTGTTTGACATAAAAAGAAACCTGATGGAGAGTAATTGTAAAAATGATTTGTAAAATATAACACTTGGGCAGTTGAATTGTTGATTCGTGTTTTTTCGCTGTAGTTACAATCCTTATGACGGGCCTAATGAGCATCCTGAGGCAGAGCTCCCCCTGGTGGCAGGGAAGTACCTCTACGTTTACGGGACAATGGACGAGGATGGCTTTTATGAAGGTCTGACCTGCCTTGGTATTGTTTAATCTTTTGTCCTTAACATCACCACTTTACCGACTATCTCCTTTTTGTTTCTCAGGAGAGCTGCTGGATGGACAGCGGGGACTCGTCCCATCCAATTTTGTGGATTTTGTCAAAGATGAGGAGACATCCTCCATCCAACACAGGGACACAGTAACTAAAGAACCTGGCTACCTCAACCACAGTAGCCTGGGGCTGCAGAGACTGGGGGTCGGCACAGGAACGGGAACAGGCATAAGCAGCCTGCTGTCTGACAGTAAACTAGACTGTCTAAGCACCAGCAGCTTGGGCATGGACCTCCTGGGCTCCTCCAGCAATGGGACAGGAACCTTGGATGTCAGCATTGACGAGGTCGGTGAAGACATTGTGCCTTATCCCCGCCGCATCAACCTGATTAAACAACTGGCCAAGAGTGTGATTATTGGCTGGGATCCTCCCGTGGTCCCACCGGGCTGGGGCACCATCAGTGGCTACAATGTCTTGGTGGATAAGGAGTTGCGCATGAGTGTCCCCTACGGGGGCAGGACAAAGTCTCTTATTGAAAAGCTCAATCTGGTCACCAACACCTACCGTATCTCAGTGCAGAGCATCACTGACCGCGGCCCGTCGGACGAGCTCCGGTGCACTATGCTCGTGGGAAAGGACGTGGTGGTGGCACCTTACTACCTGCGGGTGGACAGCATCACACAGGTCTCTGCTGAGCTCTCTTGGATGCCCAGCAACAGCAACTACAGTCACACCATCTTCCTCAACGGTGCAGAGTACGACATGGTCAAGGCGGGGGGCTATAAGTACAAGTTCTTCAACCTGAAGCCCATGACCGTTTACAAGGTGAAGGTTGTGGCGCAGCCGCATCAGGTGCCTTGGCAGCTTCCGATGGATCAAAGGGAGAAGAGGGAAATCTCGGTCGAGTTCTGCACTCAGCCTGCAGGTCAGCCTCCAAAACATTACTCACTTCTATCTGTTTAGCGAACCACAGCAATGCAGGGACTTTTTCTTTTTCTCTGTGTGGTGTGTGGTTGTATAGCCTAGACCTGCTGAGATATTTTTAGCCACGCTAGCACGGCTCTAGGGATGATAATCTGTTGGTTGGTTGGCTGGTCCACTACTTTGGTCCAGACTGAAATATCGCCACGACATCTTGTACAGATATCCACAGGGCCCAGGGAACGTATCCTAATGACTGAGGATTCCCTGACCTTTTTATCTAGCGCCATCATTGGGTCCAAAGTTTAATAGTTTAATATACTTTTTTAGTTAATGACCAAATCTTCAGCTGTACATTTAGCATGTTAGCATTGTCACTGTGAGAATGTTAGCATGTTGTTAGCATTTAGCTCAAATCAGCGCTCTACCTAAACTAGCATTACCTGCTTTTTTTTTGGTCACCTGCTGGGGGCAGTATAAACTTGTTGAGGTGAATATATTAGCAAATAGCTGCTTATTTACACATCCAGCAGACACAGAGCAACATTACCATTCATCTGGAGGCATGTTTTAGACCACATTCAGTTCGACATTCACTCCCTTTTTAACTTCTTTTGTCCCCACTGCGCTCCACTACGTTTACTGTCGAGCTGCTAACTTTGTCTGTCTGCTGTTTGGCGCTCGGCAGTAGACAGTGGATTTGTCAGAGATCTTTTTCATTGAAAAACGAGAGCTGGCTGTGGCTGTGAACAAGGTTGATGAGAGCGCTCAGACTGAACAGAAGTCTTACTTTTGTTTTGAAGAAGTCGTGTGTAAAAGGTGTTTTCATGATAAAGGGGTGACATTGTTCTCCCCAATCTGATTGCCGTTCTTGTACGCTATTGCTCTGTTCTGTTTCAAAGTCATCTGATATTTCACCGTGAAAGCCGTCTGATAATTTACACCCAACCCAGCAATCTGTTTATTTACTCTGCCACGCTGAGCTTCGAGCCCTTTACATTTGCAAACCTGACAAACGTCTCAGCCATTTTCATTTTTCCCCAGCCACTTTTAAATTGCCCTCAAGGATTTGTGTGTGTGTGCGCTGCTGCGATAAGACACATGCATGGTAAAAGTGCAGTGAGAAAACATTGAAGAAGCATTTGCTGAATGGAGCTACATAACACTGGAAACAAGAGTGTCTCAAAGCCAAATTAGTGTAAATGGAGAGCGTAGATCTCTGCGATTTCTTCTCCCATGAGGCTCGATGATGCTTTGCTGTTGCCAGCGCTAACTTGGGTCTCACAGCCTGACTATCTTGGAATCTTTTAAAGTGAGAATGTAATAAGAGTGAGTCTCTCCACAGCCAGCTACATTCATGGCACTGCTTTGTGTGTGTGAATGTATAGGTACAGAATGTAAATATGGCTCAGACTTGTCTGAATTGTTGTTTTTTTTATATGCTATTATATGATAAAGGGCTCAGGGGGGGTGAAAACTCCTATTGTTAAGGTACCAGAGTAAGATGGAAGAATATCAGAAAATTAGAAACAAGCAGGACATAACGGAGAGATTATGAAGTCATGTCATGAACAGGACAAGAGAGGGAATAAAGGGAGAACACAGAGGAAGTGAGGCTGAAGTTTGAATTGACATTTTTTCCGTTGGCAGCTGACGTGCTAGCATGCTGAGAGTTCATTAAATGATCTATCTATTGAACATGTTAATTAGAGCCGCGTGAAATAGTCTCAGTGTCGGTGGCGGACAACTGTCGTCAATAAAGATGAGGAACTATATTAGGCTTTCACACTCGGCATGCGTTCTTCAAGCAAGTGACTTCATTACAGTAGTTCTTAGCATTACAACATTTTTATTAATATTAGTCACACGGGGCAGCCTCCAGTTCCCTGCCCGCATATCAGCATCTGCTGTTTGTGTCCAGTATTAATGGAAGTGGCTCCACTGAAATATTCATTTTAAGCACTCGTTTCAGTTCTCAGAGGAGCTTGTTTGTGACAAGCGTAGTTTAAAAATGACAAGAGGAAATGAAATCTCCAAACCACCACATCTGCTGCTCCGAGACCGCGTGTGTTGTCTGCTGACAGTCAGCGTAGAAATGTGATTAAGATTGAATTGATGTAGATTCTCGGACACACACAAACAGCTGCACGTTGCAGCTCGGAGATACTGCTGACAGCATCTGCTCACTCTCCCTCACTGTGTGACTGCAGGGGAGCAGCAGCACCGCACAGATGGGCACGTTGTTTAGTATGCAGGCAGCACTTACAGATTGTGGAAATAGCAAACTGTGTTTTATTTGATGCTCCATAGAGTATTGTCAGCGAGAATCTGGCAACAGGATATTGCTGTACAATACGCTGATGGCCGAATGTTGGCAAACTCTCAGGATACACACCATGAACCTCCACAGAGATGAGCATCAATATAACAAAGTCATTATTCCCTTATTTTGATGTAATAAATACTACATTCAGCTGTCAGTGACCACATGCCAGATCTTCCTTTTAGTGACATTGAAAATGCTTTTAGAATTATTTAGAATTTACTATATTATTACGTTTTAATACAGTTCTTGGTCATACTATGAGGTTAGGCTGTATACAGTACTTTAGATGTGACACATGCAATACAGTTCCCCTAGAATGAGAATATCCTTATTTCATACCACTGTGAAATGGTTATTGACTGCGAGAAGTCCATAGTGCAGAGGTCAGCACATTTTTTTTTTTTTTTATCAAATAGGCAGAAATGGCTCAGCCACTGTTGAGCTGTCTTTTTTTCTCTCCTTATCCAGTGTGTGTGTTGTGCTCCCCAGGGCCCCCTCTCCCTCCCCAGGAAGTGCAGGTCCAGTGTGGTCAGACGCCCGGGGTCCTGCAGGTCAGATGGAAGCCGCCGGCGCTGACGTCTTCAGGAACCTCCAACGGGGCCAGCGTGATTGGCTACGCTGTGTGCACAAAGGGACAAAAGGTACCATATGTCAGAAAGAGTTCATTTCTTTTGAGTCTTACAAAAAGGTAGCCGTTTCCTTCCTCAGTGGTGACTTCTATGAGTAGTGCTCTGTTGCCATCTCCTGGAAAAATGATATAATGCTGATATCCAGCCCCCAGGGACAAGCATTGCTTAAGACATAAGTTCAAAAAAGAGAGCTGTAACAGGCTCCATGGTGCTGCGTCACTATGACGTCCCTTTTTTCCTCTGGCAGCTATTGCTTTTGTTGTCTGTGTGTGTGCAAATGTGTCTATCAACTGTGACAGTGTCCAGTTTATTTTTAAAAACCAAAATCAGCATGCTGGACAGAGGAGAGAAAAAAAGTGACCATTTTCCAACAGGCCTGAAGTTTAAAGTGGAGCTCCAGCATCCACAAATCTGTGTGTTATATTTGTATTTCTTGATAATCGGGTATTTCTCTTCAGCCAACAGATAAGAGAGCTACAAATGCATGTAGATATGTTTGTATGATGTTAGGGTTACAGAGTGAGTACTTTTGTATGCTGACATTCTGAATTGCCCTTTGGTAAGGACTCTCTGGTTCCTTTGTGAATGCAGATAGCAGAGGTCTTATACCCCACAGCAGACTATGTGACCGTGGAGTTAAACAGGATTCAGTGTCTGGAGGCCAGGGAGGTCATTGTAAGGACGTTATCAACACAAGGAGAGTCCCAGGACTCGCCCGTGGCCATCATCCCGCACAATCTCTTGGGCTCTCCACGGCTCTCCCACCGAACCACTGCACCTCCCCACCCTATCTCCCACCCGGTGCACTCACAAACCCATCCTCCTTACCCATCAACGTACCCCCCCAATCACCCGCAGCCCCAGGTGCAGCCTCTGCCTCGAGCCCAGCCCCACACGCTGCCCCACGCACAGCCGCACTCGCAGCCCATCTGCCACCCCCCTCCTCATCCCCAGGCTCATTTCCAGCGCCACTCCATGCCCAAGTCCAAACCATTAGTAAGTGCCAGAGAGCCAGAAACCAAAGACCATGAGGTGGGCCTGCGGTCAGCCCAGCCCTGGGAGCGATGCCCCTCTCCGCTGCCTCCCATGCGAGGATCCAACCTGGAGCCGCCACACTTCCAGCCACGCAGATCGCCCTCTCCTCAGAGGATCCTGCCGCAGCCTCAGGGAGTCCCCATCCCCAACACCATCGCCAAGGCCATGGCCAGGGAAGCTGCCCAGAGAGTGTTTGCCGAGGGCAACCGGGTGCGTGGGGATTTAATTGTACTCATCTCAATACGTGATAGAATCTAGTATCGAGCCTCGAGTTTTCACTATGCTATGTATATATCTGTCAGGATGATAAGATCATTTCACTTGTGTCTGAAAATCGGCTTGCTTTAAAAACCATTAACGCAACAAATATTGGTTTCAAGATAGATAGTTTGTCTCTCGAAAGCTATTATGAAACTACATTGGCAAGAAGTGGGGGGAAAAAAAGATTTTAGGAATATTAAACAGAATGATTTGGATCATTTCACAATCTAAATGTCCTGACATTTCTTTTATCAGGTTGAGAAAAGGAATATTTTCAGTGAGCGAGGTAACGCCTCGCATCCAGTCAACTCTGACGAGGAGGAGGACGGCTACGACTCTCCTCATGCGAGGAGGAGAGGAGCCTCGGTGGATGAATTCCTCAGAGGCTCAGAGTTGGGCAGACAGGTACTTTACAGGGAACACAACAACCTGTGCTCAGCCAATCAGTGAGTGAGCAGCGCTTGTTTCTAGGAAGAGCCTGGAATCAGTTACCTACATGTGAATCGTATCAAATTGAAGCCTCTCTTAATACATATTACTGCATCTGGACTGTATCAATATTTTTATTTTCTAAAATCTTGTGTCCTTCATTTTTTAAAAAAAATAAATACTTTTAAGAGAAGAAGAAAAAAGTGTCAATCAAGTATCCAGTTGTAAATTGACATTTTCATAATTCTAGTGCACGTTGTGCAGGGAGACAAGAGTCCTCACCAACACACACACACCTTTGTGAGCTCCACATTCTGGCTTTGATTGGACCAAAAGCTTGACCCTCCAGCCAGTAGACTTTTTATATATTTAAGCTAAATGAAATTCTGTATGTTGGCCAGCCAATTGGAGGATATAGCTGCTTCTGCACTTGTACGGAGATGTCCTCTGTAAGTGTCATCATTGGCACTAATCAGTCAGTGCTGTGGTATTCTGAAGTGTAGGCACTTTCCTTCGTCTCTGTGGTAATGGTGACAAAAATAAAAAGATGAGGATATAAAACTCTACCTAATATGCTTCCTTTCAACTTTTTTCGGTCTCGCTTTCCCTTAGCACCCTCATCAGCACTACAGCCACAGCGAGGAGTACCACACGGAGAGCAGCCGGGGTTCTGACCTGTCCGACATTATGGAGGAGGACGAGGAAGATCTTTACTCCGAGATGCAGCTGGAGGAGGGCCGCAGGCGCAGTATCAACTCTCACAACACTCTTAAGGTACGTACTGCACACCTTCAGTCCGTAGTGGCCAGGGAGGAGGACGGAGGAACGTGGGGAAGACAGAGGTTTAGGGAGGGTGGGAGGGTCCTGCCACCTGCACAGGTCCCCCGCGCTCTCTCACAGGCTCTACAGCCAGGCCCGTCGTGGCTTTGCCTGGCCGAGCTCCCCCCCGCCTCTGCGATAGCCGAATCAGCCTCCTCAACCCGGCCTGCTCTTCCACCCTGCCCCTCCAGCACTGCTTTATTCATGCGAGGCTGAGCTCATAGGAATGGCTGTGTGTACATAACTGTACGGCATGCGAGAGGGGAAGGCCGTAAACAGAAAGCATAATGTTTTTTTTTACGGTTTGCATTGCATTTTGATGCTCTTTATACTGCACTGAAGGAGTATTACAAGGATTCAAGTCAAATGTTAGAATGTGATATTGAAGTGCAAATTTTAATATGCTGTACTGTATCAAAGGGTCATGGCATATGAAGTGCATATGGGAATCTCATTTAAGTGAGTACTTAAATGGAAATATTCACTTTTGTTTATGTCTGTCACGTCCTAATGTTTGATTTTTCTATCGTCGATGTAGATGTCAACATGATCCTATCTTCATTTGGTCTGTCAGTGGGGATGTGTGGATGTAAAGCCAATATGCAAAAAAAGTATCATGTTAGTGGGAGGTACTGTCGTGGCTGATTGGTCCTCTGTATTATAGTACACAATATAGAATCAATACAGAATAACTGCAAATTTGCTTAGGTTATCCCTGTTTATGTCCATCTACCTGTCCAGTAATGTGGTGTTAACGAGAGGCATTCATTGGTGTGTTTACTCTCTAAATGCACCAATGCTGCATCTCCTTTTTGTCATTGCCATCTATTTGTAAACCAGTGCTGCACATTATCCATCCCCCTTATGTTTCTGTAAAAACATTATTATTTTAAGACATGTATAGCAACGATAATAAACATTTTATTAAATATTTGTTAAGGGAATAGTTAAAGATGAACTGTCTAATTTGCTTCTGCTATTTGTTTTCTGTGAGCACATCGAAGGGATTGTGTATGTGTCGCTGCATTTGAAATTGTTGCTGAAGAAGTGTCCTGTATGTCCAGCTGATTCTTCTACTCGCTCAGCTTCATGTAGTTAATTTGGTTAAAATGGCTTTTTTTTAATTTTTTTTAAAGATTCATTTATTCATTTCATCCTCATCGATCACCCGTAGCCCTAACTAAGTCTGTCACTTACTTTTTGTCTGGATATTTCTCATTTCTCACAAGTGAAATTCCCTTTTCCACGTTTAACCTTCGTGCCCACACTCAGTTTATCAGTTATCACTCCATATTTGAGCCTTCACAGATTCCTGTTCAGAGCATGCCATTTCCTCCTCACGGAATGAGACTGCATGTCTTACTACATTGCCACAAATGACTAATTCTGTCTTTATTTTGTCTTTCCCCCCCATTTGTTCTATTCACATACTGTGTTGTTTCCTGCCTTTTCTAAAACCTTCGAAAAACTTTTCAACCCCCCCCCCCCCCTTCACAAAAATCTAAACTGAACCTTTTCAATTGAACTGACTCTAACTGAACTGTGAAATTGTGGAACTTTTCCTCCTGGTCATGACTGAAGGCGTATTACAAGCGTCAGGACTTAGCTGAGGAAAGAGACTGCTGGGACCTCCAGAGAGAGGTGGTGAAGCAGAAGTCGCTCCGCAGCAAGCGTCTCCACAGCATCCCCGAGGTGGCTGAGGAAGAGTTGGACGGCGTGGACAGCATGGGCCAGCGTCTGTGCTTCGAAGACGGCGGGCGGCCGGGAACGCCACACACTCAGCGGAGGATGTACCCCCAGGACCCCCACATGCACAATCATCGCACCCCCAACAAGAACTCCCGCCACCTGCAGCGGCAGCGCTCCTCCCCCCGCTTCACTGACAGCCGCTACGGCTACAACCCAGACGACCGCAGCTTGGGACGACCCAGCCGCCAGAACACCAAGAGTCCTGACAGTGGTTTAGACTGCGGCAGTGAGGAAGAAGGCTCTCTAGGCCGGGGTCATCGAGGGTACTATGCTCACGGGAGCCCCATGCGGGGGCCCGTGCACATCATCCACTGTGAAGGCCCGGTAGAAAGGCGGGCGCTGGCTATGGGCCGTAAAAGAACTCTGACCCGTCAGTGCAGCGTGGAGGAGGAGTTCTCTGACATCCCAGTGACTGCAGCCAAGTCGGTACACACGGGTGACTTTAGGAACAGGGAGCACTTTGGGCCCGGTCGGGAGGCTGGGCAGCGAAACTACTCCAGGGAAGGAACCCTGAGCGAGGGCAGGCTGAACGAGCTGGACAGGGTCTATTACAGCCCCCACAGGGAGGCTAGGGCCCACTCTTTGTCCAGGCTCAACCGGGACCAGCCGCTGGTGTGTGATTCAGGCTTTCTGCTGTACTTTCCATCAGCAAGCTGCAGCTATTCTGTTTTCTTAATGTTGTCTGTTTTTCTTCATGATTACCCCCCCCCCCCCCCCCCCGTTCTTTATTTGGCATTTTGTTTACTCTCACATGTTCATGGTTGGTCTGATTTGATGTTTTATTTTATGTGAATTACTTTGCTTGTACTCAAAATGTCAGGTGGATTTAAAAGTAAAGCTTTCAATTACCTAAAGGCCATTTAACTATGTTTTGACTTCTCATGTCTTTGAAGGGAAAGGTTCCATTTAGAGGAAAGTCTCTGTGCAGTGCATGGGGTCGTGTTGCTCCCGTCTTCTCCTCCCCTGCCCCTGCCTCCTCTCGGCCAGCTGCCGGCTTCATCTGTCGCTCTCCATGTCTCGCCCTCTAGAGCTGCAGCCCGTATCGCTCCACCTTGCGCTTGGAGCTTTATTTTCAGCATCTCCTGCCTCTCATTGCATCCCACACGAAAGAAGGCCAGATCAAGACCTTTTTCAGCCTGCGTTGATTCATTTAGCCTTCAACCCATACGCATCGTCTCTTGCTTGTCTCTTTCACTTGTTTCAGCAGAAACTTCTCTTGTTCCTCGTCATTTCTCATGTATTAAATGTTTTTGATCGTTGTAATACAAAGCCCCAGGCTGAAGCTATAACGGCTTTGCTCATCTAACCACGTCTGTATCCATTCTCGATCACACTCGCCCTCCACTTTTACTCCTTTTCTTCTCGTCCACCTTTTTCTCTCCGTTCTTTACTCATCGTGTCTGTCTTTTGTGCCGTCATTTGCTTTCTTTTCTCATCAAGGAGTTGACATGCACAGAACAAAACAAACCAAACAAATGGTCTTTAGCTAAACATCTGACCCTTCCTAACCCCCAGTCCATATTGTCGTGTTGGGGTTGATTTGATTTACTTGTTTTGATGGTTTGTTGGGTTTCTTTATTGTTTTATGGATTTTTTTTTTTTGTTTTACTATTATTTTGCCTCCCTAAGGACAAATGGAAGCCACATCATTTGCTCTTATGGTGTTTTAGTTGTTTTTAACAGGATTGTGGGATTCTTTTAAATTCTTTTAAATGTTTACTCATCTTCACAATGCCGGCGCTTTGCTGTTCTAACCTCTTATCTGTTGTTTTTTACTCTAAAGATCATTGGGAACTCATCATCACATGGAGGCACTGATCGCCTGGACCACTCAGGGAGGAGGCTGGTTCACATCGGCACCCCCCCTCAGCAACGGCCCATCCCATCCATTGGTTAGTGAGGTCACCACACGAGGAGACGCCTCATCCCCACCTGCAGGGCTACTGATGTTTGTGCTATTTATACCATGTGTTTCCCTTACCCATGTGAGCCGAGCTGTACATCTCTCCCATAGAGCTTAAACAACCACGTTGACCCTTACTTTGTGGGGGTGTTTGTACACCCCGTAGCTGTCCATCCTCACGTGCTGGATTCGCCAAATGTTCACTCGCAGTTTTGCAGGAAAGTTACCCCAGATACACTCCCTATGCCTGTGATTAATGTGGGTTAACATGTTTACATGACCACCCAATTTGACCCCCTCCCCCGCAACAGTGCAAGCATTGCTGTTTTACACCCAGTGACTCCAGAGTGAAACCTGTTGCCTTGTACACCCCCCTCCCCTCCCCACCTCAGGGCAACCTCATCATCCTACTGTCTCAGCATGAGTGAATGGGCCATGGGGTAGAGCAGAGTGTGTGTGCGGGGGATCTCTGACCGTAACGTTGTGATTGGTGTCTTCTGTAGAGATCACCATGGACAGTAACAGTGAGGGGAGTGAGGGGAACCCCTCACCCGTCAAGGAGGATGTTTACTATGGCAGTGTAGCTCGGCGCAGGATATGGCGATCTATGTCCTCAGAGGATCAATCTGGTATGTGGTGCAGCTTCTCTCCAAGATGACAATTGACCTTGACTATGTCAGAAAAAGGCCAAGAATCGTTCTTGAACACATGCAGTGATATCATGGTGGTCTTTGTTCTGTGCTGGACAGTTAACTGCTTTGTTTTAGTTTAGCTTAGCTTAGCCGAAATAAAGCTGACGGGGGAAGCCAAGACTGGCCACTTTTCCCGTTGCTGGAGAATGAAAATCCCTTCCCTGTATGTACTCCTACACCTTCAATCCCAAGAAACCCCAACTCACTCA
Source organism: Enoplosus armatus (assembly GCF_043641665.1). NCBI lineage: Eukaryota > Metazoa > Chordata > Actinopteri > Centrarchiformes > Enoplosidae > Enoplosus > Enoplosus armatus. Next base: position 20,592,478 of record NC_092183.1, on the reverse strand, counting down.
CTCTTCCCGATTCACCCTCCATATCCAGGCTCCTCTCCCACCCCACCGTAACTTGGCCAGCCCTCCTCTTCCTTAGCTTCTCCGCCACCTGCTCTTTTCCTTCTCCTCACTCCTTAATGAGCCAGTAGCCTGTTTCCTTTGTTCATTTTGCATGACCTGTTCACAATACAGTGAGAAGGAAAGACACATGACTGGATGAGATGGTGCATTCTTGCCTTGTTGGTATTACTCGGTTGCACATTCATTACCTCGGCTGCCATCAAAATCACGTTTTACACTGTTGACGCACATTTTACATCTTCCAAAAAGCATATTTCAGTTGCTACGTTAGTACTGGTTGCAGTATCTCTGAGTCATTATTCAGACTTACAATCTGCCATTGAAACATTTAACATGGTGATCCATGAGAAGCATGGGTAACTGATATCAGGTTCATCCCTTCCCCCTCACTGTCGCTGATATCTGAGTTGCCGGGAACTGCTGGGGCATTTGATGTGTTATCTCCCTTGGGAACGTGCCTCCTTCGCCCCCTTTTTTTCACTGCACATTGTCTCCAGATGTGGCCTCAAAGCATGACAGCACACCTGCATTTGATGTAGGAATGCTCTCCTCGTCATGTCCGATCCCGGGAAAGCATGCATGTTAATCAGCCTCTGTGAGATAAGGCAGTGAAACAGCAATGAACAATAGTGCAGTGTTACTCGTGTCCTCCTGGTGTGCACAGTCATTGAGTTTCCCTTGCACCCCCAAAACTGCTTGTGTTTCCTGTCTGTGCCGTGTTGTACTGTGTTCTATGATGTTTAGTGACTGTCACGCCAACAAGCAGAGATGTGTGAACGAAGAACCCTGCTGTGCTACGATTGTACCGAACCTTTCATTGTAAAAGCGTCCTTTGCTTTCAGTGCGTGAAACACAACAGGAGTATCGTTTCCAAAGTGGAAGAGATTCAATCTAAAAGCATAATTATCGCATTCGATCTCTGGCTCTTTTTTCACACATGCATCTCATCGCCCTCTCCCCTGTCAGCTCTAACAAAGAGACATCTTCTGCTCTCATTGCCTCTACAGCCAGCGTGGCTGTATAAGGCTGGTAGTAGCAGCAGAGGCCTCCTCTATGTTTCAGACGGCTATGGCGGGCGCAGGCACAGGCGGGGACGGTGCTCCCCGGATTACTATGAGGAATCGGAGCCGGAGGAGATGACCCGTGTGTTTGTGGCTCTGTTTGACTATGACCCCATGTCCATGTCTCCCAACCCTGACGCTGCTGATGAGGAGCTGCCATTCAAGGAGGGCCAGATCATCAAGGTGGTGGCTTGATTCTTGACACTACTAAGACCCACAGATGGATATGTTTCATACGCAGCTAAAAAATCAAGTAGAAAACTTCTGCTAGATTTCTCATCTGTCTTTTATGTTGTTTAAAAATCCCCTACGCTTAAATGTTGTCTTAGCTAATGCCTTTAGAATGACATATTAGTACTCTTTGCAGTATTTATGTATATATCTGTCCTTTGTTTCTGGCTGCATTGTCTTCCCCTGACACTTTGTTGTTTCTTTAGGTTTTTGGGAACAAAGACACGGATGGCTTCTACAGGGCAGAGATCCGAGACCGAGTGGGTCTGATCCCCTGCAACATGGTCTCTGAGATCCAAACAGAGGATGACGAAATGATGGACCAGCTCCTCAAACAGGGCTTCCTGCCACTCAACACTCCTGTGGAGAAGTTAGGTGAGATATCATTGTCCTACTGGACCACCTCAGCCTCTTTTTTTTTTTTTTTTTTTTTTGTTACTTTTCCCTTGTGTGTCTGGCCAACTTAATGCTCTACTGAACTGTCTTTTACTGACACATTTCTGCTTTACTCTCCCCACTTAATTATGTTTTTCTGCTTTCCTGTAAAGTGAACTGTGACCGTTTCAAAGATGGCCGCTCAATAAATCGCAGGTCCAGAAAGTCCAAGAGAGGTCTGTGTCCAGTGAGGTGCTCTCTGCTTCATCTTTACTGCTTCTTTTTTTTTCACTTCTCACCATCCTAATTCATCCTGTGAGCTGCATTTAGCTAACCTCCACTGTATTTGCTGTCACTAAGCTTTCCCTAACTATGAACATAGTTGACTTTGCAAGCCAAAAGATCAGATTGCAAAGATTGTTGGACTTGCAAGGCTGTTATGTATCGTCACTGGTCATCACATCCTTCAGTAAAGTTTTACATTATTCCCACTGATTAGTCTTCTGTCTTTTATTACTTTTCCTCTCCATAGAGAGGAACAGGCGGAGTGGCCGTCAACATCCGATGTCAACGCGGAGAATGGTGGCTCTGTATGACTACGATCCTCGCGAGAGCTCCCCTAACGTTGATGTAGAGGTACCGTCCTCCTGTGGCTCCAGCTGTCCACTTTGTCTTGACCATTCTCTGTCACCACCATCATGTTAACAAATGCATAAAAGCAGACAACGCGCAAGATATGTTTGTGGCGCGCAGACACAAAGATGAAGATGTTGTATTTGTAGTTTGGTCAATTCCGAATTCAAAGGAATAGTTTGACATTTTGGGGCCAAAATATTATTCACTCTGTTGCCGAGTTTGATGAGAAGATTGATACCACTTTCGTGCCCTGTCCGTTGGATGTGAAGCTACAGCGGACAGTTAGCTCAAAGACTGGAAGGACGTTTTATTAAATCAGCACCTCTAAAGCACACTAATTAACATGTGATACCTCGTTTGTTTAATCCGTACAAAAACCAAAGACAATTGTGGGTTTTACAGGGGGTTAAGACGTCAAGACTTGCGCTCAGCCAAGAAATATTCTGGTACATAACTGCCGTTTTTTTACACTTCAGTTCGTGTACGGATTAAAAGAGATATAACGTGTTAATTAGTGAGCTTTAGAGGTGCTGGTAGGCAGATTCTTTTTACCCTTAGACCGAGCCAGACTAGGTGTTTCTCACTGCTTTCGGCCTTTATGTCAAGCTAAGCTAACCGTCTCCTAGCTGGAGCTTCATATTTAATGGACAGATAATAAGAGTGGTGTCAACCTTCTTATCCAACTCTTGGCAACATGATGCCCAAGTACTCCTTTAAGTGCGATTCAGGGCAATATGTGCACAGGCGAGGTTGAATAACAAGTTACAGTTAGTGTAAGCTGTGTAAGCTTGAGGATTGAATTACTCTCCCGTGCTGTTTTTTTGCCCCTCCCCCCCGTTCACTTACTCTTTCTATTGGCACTGCCACCGACACAGTATGAGGGCAACAGGCTGAATGAGGAGGTGAGTGAGGGTGAGGAGGGTACGGTACTGTCTGCTCTCTTGTGTGTGTGTTTCCTCCCCCGTTTGTTGGAGTGCAAACGAGGAGGTGGGCTTCGGATGACGGGCCACGGCCCTCTGTCTCCGGTGGTCATGAATACAGCCCCTCATGCACTGCCCGAGCCAGCATCTCCCCTCCTCGGTTTGGTCTTTTGTGTCGACCTGTCTCCTACATACTGTACATACTGCTATGTTTGGTTTGTGTGTTTTTCGAGAATCCCGTTAGGAGAGATGTGCCCAGTGTGTTGCAATCCTGTCTTCAGAGCTCCAGCATTTGATGCATTCACAGTTGCAACAGTCCGTCTGCCGAGACTGAATTGACACTCGTGTTTAAGATGCATCACATTGATTTGGAGAAGGAAGCACAGCATTTCAAACTCATCAAACCCCAGTAGATTTGATGTTTGGGAAAGTCCTCGGTGCACTGCAACTGCTGTAAACAACAAGAAAAGTACAACAGGCCAAATGTATCTCAAGGCTTTTTCTTCTCTGACAGGCTGAACTGACTTTCTGTGCCGGTGATGTCATCACAGTTTTTGGTGAAATAGATGAAGATGGCTTTTACTATGTAAGTGTTAAACATTTCTATTTCCGTCTCTGTTGAGTATTGGTTTCTGTGCAAATGTACTCATAGAGTTGTGACGTGGGAGGATTCATTTTGGGTATGCAAGGTATTCATTTTCTGCACTTTGGGGACTTGGATATGCATGAAATTATACGTGTCCCTGTTGAATCATTGGTACAAAAAGATGAGCAAATACTGATATGATTCTTTGATAAAAAGACAAACCCTGTGTATATGAGAATTTAAGGAAAAAAGTAATCGACAATTCCTAAGGAGCATTTCTGTACGAAAGCTTAAAAGTCTGAATTTTGCTTTATAGAACTCATACATTCATCAGTTTTTGGATTCTGGGTCAAGTTTGGATAAATTCCCCAGGGGAAGTATTTCTGATTCTGATAACAATTATGAAACATTTATATCTCAGAAAGAAACTAGAAGTACATAAAAACTGGTGGCAATAACTTAAACCTATATAAATAAGAAAAAAACTATTTTAGAGTATTGTTAAATTATCCAGAAGACTCCCAATAATCATAGTAATTTAAGATTAAGAGGTGTGTTAGAAAATATCAGGTTGTTTGATAAAGAGTCAAAGGTGAAAGCCCCCCGTGAAACTTAATGCTGAGGTAGAGGTTAGCTACGACTCTCAGGGTGCATTTCGGCAAGAAACATCCGATCGCCGGGCTTAAACTTGAGGGTGACAGTGTTGAGAAACGCGAAAACACAATCTGCAGCTTAAATCAATTCACTTTTAAACTCCGTGTTGAATTTGGGTGAATTCCGCAGCTATGGCGCCACGTTTCAAGTTTTCAAGTGTAACAAGGAAGCGTTTGGAATTCACTACTGCTCTGAGCCTCTGACTGGCCTCTTCTCCATGCCAACGACGGCCGATCGACGATGAGTCAATCAATCAATCAATCAATCAATCAATCAAGCTTATTTGTTACATGAAATGTAATCCCGCCAGTTCCTTCAATTTGTGCATTAAAAAGAGTTTAAAAAAGAATAAGAATAGTAATAAATACATGTGCATGATTGGCCCTCTCACTTTGTAACTGTATTAGCAAACAATTCTGGCATCAGCAGCATCCACCCATTTCTAAAACTCTATTGCAGCTTTAATTTGTCATTTCTATGTGCCTCCTCAAAGTATTGGGAGAAACTGTTCAACTACAGGGTGACATTTAAAGTTAAATACGGCCGAGGGAGTCTCACTGTCCTTGTGTTCTCCTCAGGGCGAGCTCAATGGACACAAGGGACTTGTTCCTTCCAACTTTCTAGAAGAAGTGCCTGATGATGTAGAGGTTTTTCTCACTGACTCACCATCTCGATACCCCCAGGACACTCCAGCACGGATAAAGACCAAAAGGGTACATGCTCCTTCGCAGTACTAGCCCTCTGTCATCCATTTACTCTTTTCACTTCCCTCTATCTCCTTTAGTTTCGTGTCTGTGCGTGTGTGTGTGTGTGTGTGTGTCTCATTGAAGTACAATGGGATTTCTGACTTTGGAGCATTACACTGTAAATAAGTAGATGTCTAAGATCTATGAAAAAATAAAACTTTCAGACTAATACTTGACAGAGGTACTTTTATTTTTCATGTTTACTGCTGTGAAAGGGGGGAAGTTCTGCATTGTATAATACATGGATATATTGAATTCATAAAGCATTCTCAATGAGAGTAAAATGGAGGGTGGGGTTGAGGGGGCTCCTGTGACTTTTTACTTGTTCTGTCATGTCTTGAAAAACAGCAGTTAACACTTTTTGCACATGCATATTTAGCATTCTAACAGATGCTTTATGAATATATTCTGTGTTTGATCTCAAATCATTTCTAATAGAGTAAATAGTTTTGTTGTACTGAAAGATGAACTATGTAGTCTGTAGCTCAGCATGTTCTATAGTCCAGATGCATGAATTCTTGAACATTTTATATAAAGATAAGTCTAGTGTAGTACAACTTTTGTATCTGCTCCTGAACGCCTTGTTTTGTATATTGCTTTCTTGTAAAGTAGCACGCAAAGGTCACTTAGCCTATGTTGCCATCAGAGAATAATTTCAGAAGTAATTATTTACTAAATGTAAATATGTGATGTTATTTTTCTGTTTAACAAATAATGCAATTGTTGGATTATTAATAGGTGTCATCAGATATTTATTTCCTTGTGTTCTAATTTGCCATTGTCACAGTGCAAAATATTGAAATGCCATCACCATATTTTGTTTTATTTCTTTTCCTCACCCGCTTGGCAAAACAGAAGAAGAGTGTTCATTTCACACCTTAAAGGCTCTGTTTCCGTCACGTAAGTGAGCAACTGAGGATACCAAGATTACGCTCCCCTCGTCTAATGCAGATGACATGGGTACCCTTAGTTTCTGGTATGCAACATGTGTACTTTACATTCCTTTAGGTAGTTTTAGGAATCCTCTTTGTTCCACCAAAACACTCGATACTGTTTGTTGGTAGGAGACAGTAACCCTAGCCAATGCATTAGACAAGAAGTATGGTATCTTCAGTTGTTTCTCTGAGTGTTGTACATGACAATGTCCGTCTCCTGCAATAAGTCTCCTGCTGTAACTCATGATAAGCTAAAAGGCTATTGTTGTACAATAACCCTCAATTATCAAAACGTTCAGTTCAAATTAATGGTACTAACATTTGGACTGCTCTCAGTGCAGTGTGACATGCTGACATCCCAGAGAGAAATCCAGAAAACCCACAAATTCTATGCAAAAACCCAAAGAAAAGCATAAAACCCGTGTTCATTTGGTTTCGCAGTTCTAATGTAAGTTGGCTGTTTGCTCTAGCCAGATTTGGGACCCGTTTTCTTGTATGCAAAGAATAATGTGAAATGGCAAAAACAAACACATTTATGATACATAAAAAACCTTTCATTTTGTTCAAATCAGTTGGTATTTTGGTTTTCAAATCAGTACTAATTTTGTGAACCAAGATGAACTATTGATTAGATTGCCAACTAATGGTTATTGATTTAAAGTGAGACTATGCAACTTTTGCTGAGCAGTGGCCACCGCGGCTACAAATGACAATTATGAGATAATGCTAAATTTGCTACACTACTTATTAGCGTTTAGCTGGAATGCTGTTATTGTAACAGTAGCACAAGTGGTGAAGAGTCACAGAGTCAAAGAACTGACTCAGCAATATTTACCCAAAGTTTGCTAACATTAGCCACCATAAGCTACTGGTCATACCAGACCAAGTCAGGCTGTAGCAACAAAGCCCCTGAATGTATTGAAGTGAGTAATGGTGCTTTGTTAGAATTCAACTTTTCATTAAGTAAGTGGGAGAATTATTTATTTGTTCTCTCAAAGGTTACATAGTCTGGCTTTAAACTCAGTATAATAGAATACCAAATGCAGCAGAATGACTTTACAGTCACACGTTCTGGTGTTATAAATTATATTCACACATACTGTATATATAAATATAGGGGCCATGTAAGTGGAATCTTTAACCATCTGTCTTCCCAAAGTGCAATTTAAAGGAGCCTTTTAGCTCATGATTACAGAAAAGGAATAGTGACTAGTAGTTTCTCTGTAACCCAGTTGTATCAGTAAATATCTATATATATTTAAGAGGAAGGAAAGTGAATGTGATATAAATACGTCCCAAAATGCAAATGTACCCGTTTATGTGAGAGAAACTGCCCTGCATTTGATAATTCACTGTTGGCAAATGTTGTCACCTTACATTGATGTGGAAGTTAGTCAATGTCATACTTAAATTCTGTGTTGTTGTAGCTTATTCATAGCAGCTTGATTAAAAAAAAAAACACTGTTTCTACCTGACAGAGGGGGGGAGGGGAAGGGAGTGTGTATCTATACCTGAGTGCACAGGACAACATCCAGGGAGGTAGACTTCAGAGCTATGGTGGCCCTGCTGAGACAGAAAGGACTTAAGAGAAGGAGGGGAGTAGTGACTGAGGTGTGAGAGACGGCTGGCTTTTTAACACCCTCAACTGTCCCTTACGGGTCTCCCATTAGGTTCCATTGGAAAAATCGGGTCCGCCCAGAAGAGCATCCTCTCCCACAGTGCGTCCACACATCCCTGGCTCTGGCCCTGCCACCGTGGGGCCCGGGAGTCCCATCAGGGCCCCACTGGACATGTACTCCTCCAAAAAGAAAAAGGGACTGCTCTCCAAAGGGAAGAAACTATTGCAAAGACTTGGCGCTGTAAAATAATTTCTTGACATACTTGGGAGAGTGTCATCCACTTCCTTGTCGTGTTTAAAAAAAAAAAAAAAAGAGAAAAAAAAAAAGAAATCAAAATATAACAGTGGACAGGTTGGCATTTGTGAGCTTAGCAAATGCTTTATTCTTGTACATCTGTTGTATACTAGAATATTTGTATTTTGTTAACAGTATCAACTTCATATTTTCAATAACACATTTCATATTATGGTCCCGAGACCTCATGGTGTCGGCCGGTGTAGTATTGAGTATCTTACCTCCAAGTCTCTGGCTGATGAAGTTTTGCTGTGGACAGAGACAGGGCCTGGGCCATTCTCCATTTTGCACTTGGTCAAGTCTGATGGCTCTTAATACACCACATTACTAGTCTGACCGGTGTCTCTGTGTACAGAAATCAGAATGTCATTCGAACACTGAGGGCTCAATTAAACCTTGGAGTCCATTTTGAATCCAAAGGAAAAGATGGACGCGGAGGGCCTCGACTTGAGCTCGTGCAAAAAACAGCCCGTCACAGAAATTGTATGAGAGGTTTGCATGCTTTACTTCAGCACATTCCCTCCTGACCCCTTGAGAGTGCATGCAACGTGATGGGCTCAGTGTGGAACCTGGAGCAGGTAGCACGTTTAACGCAGCCAGCGTGGCTGACATGCTGTGCAATATACTGTGACAAATCAGCAGAATTAACTCCTACTCTTCTTCTACTTCTGCCCTATCTCAACAACTGTGGTAGAGGCAAGCCCCCCCCCCACACACACACACAAACACAAACATGTCAGACACCTACAAAACAAGCACATACTGTACCTACTACAGGGTCTCTGCAGTAAAATCAGCCTGAATGGAAATGCCTAGTAGATCCGACCTCCATGTATTTGCCTTATAATCGCACAATGGTTAGTACTTTGTCCAGTAGAGCGTGCAGTTCCATGCCTACTAATCATTTATGTTGTTACTTCATAAAACAAGAAATGTTTGCAGATGTTAACCTGACTTGTGACGTGCAGGGTATTGTGTGACTGTCGTGATTTCCATAGGACCAGAGCTTACATATAACCGTCCGAGACTCCTGTGTTGACAATGTCCATCATCCATCGTTAAGCCCAAGAAAGACATTTTTTAATCTTAGAAATATACCTTTGAAAATAGATCAGAATAGTTTAAAAGGGCAAACATTCTCCCTGCATACTAATGTTTGGGGCTACTGAGTAAATGAAGGGACTTTGTTTTTATTTGAGTTCACTGTTTTTGATGCCACACTGATGCACATCTGATTTAAAACAATGACTATTCTACAAATGAAACAATATTACATGAGCAGAAAAATGAAGAACAAATAGTAGTGACTGTGTGTGATATAGCATCAGCAAATGAAGTCCTGTTATTATACTGCATTTGATTCCTAACATGCAACACTTTTGGGCTTCACTAGAAGACTAAAGGTTTGACTGTTTTCACAGTAGTTAACGGTGAGACACAAGGCTACCTCTACCCTTCTAACCCAAAACTTATTAGATCTGAAATATGTTTATTCAAGCCAATCTGTCATTGATGCCTGTTCAGTGTGTCCCGAGTTATGTTGGTGCAGAATACAAGTACTGTATATCAATATATATATAGAGATATATATATCTACACCTTAATGTAGAGTAGTGAATGTATGATGAATTGAAAGCCAATGTATTTTCAAAGCTGCCCAAAAGGATTGCGCAGATGTCCGTCTTTGTGCGTGAAATGAAACAGTCCACCTTTATTTCCTCACACCATTCTGTTTTCCATTTCATCCTCATGTATTTTAAAATCTAGCCTATTTTTTCTGTACACAAGAGTTGAACTGAAACTGCCAAAAAAGAATGTATGCAAAACATTCTGTAATACTTTCTGTACAATTCTCGGCCCAACAGCCATGTTAACCTACGGTTAACTGTAAACTGTACATCTTTTCCTATTTATGGACCATGTCTTCAGACATTGCTTCTATTCATTTTGAGTGACTGTTGCTCTTTTTGTACTTTGTCCATTTGTAAAATTGTTTTTAAATGTTTATACTTGATTTTCAAACTGCCTCTTTTGTACATTTAACTTTATAATCAAACAGTGCAAGCTTTCCCCATGGTGTCTTGAAGACCATATTGTTTAAAAGTCTGCAATTGTGTGCTAGCTTTATGATAAGAATTATCAGCCTATATTGATGGTTACAAATTATTGTGTGGGTGTGCATGTGCAATCTTTTCTAAAAAAAAAAATCTAAATAAATTTGATATTTTGTAATGTTTGCATGTGTGATTTAACTTGACACCAGAAATTACACATTCCACACAAACAAATGTTTATTAGAGCCATTTGCAACATAGCAATAACAGGAACCCTATGAAAAAAACTTAAGGCAAAACCCAACATCAACTTATATGGGTAATGAAATTATAGGTGAATACATGTAGTCTAACATGTAGTCTTTGAAATATTACTGATTTCAGAAACAGCTTCAATTAACGCTCACAGATGTTTTAGTCTTTAACATCTTCATCCTGAATTGTGGCTGTCTTTGTATTGGACTTTAATATGCAATATAAACCTGTTAAACTGCGTAACTCAATACACAAGGCTACCTGACTCAATCTGACACTGGAAATGCAAACAAACTCTTAGCATCGTCAAGACTCAACTATTAACTGAAGAGAACATTTCTAACGAAAGTGTACATACATACGGTACTTTAGAGTCAGAGCCGAACAAATTGCTAGTCTCTTTATCCTCATAGGTAGAAGAGGAGGTCGTCCAGTTTCATACTGGGCTCCCGGTGGATGCTTTCACCCACAAGGAAAGCCAACTTGTGGGCGTACTGGCAGGGAGCTGGCACTCGGATGATCCCCTACAGCACAAATACAGAGAAAGTAAACTAGAGCGTGTCAATTCCAAAATCACTCTTTGACCTTTACTACTTTATTTGACTAAATCATGTTGGCTCTGATCAGTTATTATTATTAAATATATCAGAAATTCAAAAACAGGTACCCATCTATAAATTAAATTATAGTTGGGTACAACCACCTACACCCCCCCTTGGGAGGACTCTGCCACTCCTGTACTGTAAGACATTTTCAGTGCAGTTAGAAAGTTCACAAAATTTCTCCAGACCTGTGGAGAAACTGTACGAACACCCAGGATGAAACAAACTTGTTAACGCACTGATAGCAAACCCAGCCTACCTGCCAGTTGTAGTACATGTGGCACAGCTTGTAGGTGAGCCGCTGCATATGATCAGGTTTCAGCCCGCTGGTGTCGTACACCACATTGTAGTGGGTTGGGGAGACACTTCCACTGCGGACAGCCTGGCTCACGATGTAATAGTCATACCTGGCCAAACAAAGGTTAACTACAACTACCACTAAATAGATGATAAGTTGCAGGAACAGCCAACAAAAACATACCACTCTGGACGGGTGACCTCTGAGTCAACGATGGTGCCTGGGGGAGGGTTGGACACCTTGCCATTGAGGAGAGCGAAGAACCTGCTGCTGATGCGCTTCTTCACCACCACCACACTCAGCTTGGGCCTAAGACAAGCAGATGGAGAGGCTCCTTCTAAAACTGGCAATTTACCGTATTAATTTGAGCTTTGGTTAAAGTTGTTTTGGTGCGAGAGCTCCCCCACTCAGTTATTGGCATTACCTCTACATTACATTGAAGAGTAATTAGCAGCTCTAAAAGATGAAAACTTTGGACACTGAAAAACTCACGTGTAGTCTTGCCCCATGGACTTGATGGAGTCCATGAGCTGCGAAATCTCATAGGTGACCACGCTGTGCAGCTGGCCGTCTCCCACTCCATCTCGGTACACAATGATGCGAGAAGGCAGGCAGTTGTTGAACTTCAGATATTCTTTCAGTGCAGCTGGAAAACAAAGACGCAGAACAGTTATGCTGAGACTGTTGATGGAGAATTAACAAGTATGTTAAAATTAAATCAAAGCTTGTCAAATTTAGGAAAGCAACTTACCACTGAAAGCCATCTTCAGTCCGTCCATGATCTCCTGCCCTTTGTGCTGCAGCACACACTTTGAGAACCACCTTGACAAAGAAATCAGAAATATCACACAATTATTAGTTGTACTTTGACACTAAATTGAAGACTGGGAGGTTAACAACAACAACTGTTGCACATTTGAAGCACAACCTAATTCAGACTGTTGACCAACATACAGCATGGAGAGAAACTGTGCAGCCCCTCATGGCACACAGCTACCCGTCTGTTGTAGATACTAACCTGCTCATGCCCTGGTTGAGGCTGGCCACTAGAGCTCCAATGGACCTTTTCCCTGCAGTGCTGTCATGGTAGCAGTCAATGCCCACAATCATCAGCTGTTTGAGCTGCACAAAGAGGTGGGACAAGTTAGCAGCAGTTCTATATTCCAGTTGACGCAAACAGCATTTTATCAATACTTCCCATTTGTTAACTTTGGAGTTTTTACGCCAACCTTGAACAGACTCAAAAACTGTCAGGAAAACTAATGCAGTATCTGCCTCTTCTGGCACATTTAATCTCAAGATTAACCTTGACCCGTGGAGAGACCTTATGAGTAACAGTACAGCTATCCAGGTTCACAACTAGGGCTGAATACCTGAATCAGAAAGACAAAGTAAGACAATATTACACGTGTGTCTCAAATGTGCATAAAGCCCACAAATCAAGACAAATTGAAGATGGCAAACAAGCAAGAATAATAATTCCTTGCCATTTTGGGGACAGATAGTGCTGTAGATGCCCATTTGTTAGTCTTTGTGCAGCCAGCTCCATATCTAGCAATAAACAAACCTGGTTTAGTCCCCAAAACTGATTTATCCACTACATCCTGTTTAGTGTCTTGTTTAAATGTGACATCATGATTAAAATTATTGTAACATTACAAGATACAATTTTCATTCTCCATCTCCTCCAAAATGACATCCGACATCTTAATCCGCTCCAGAAGTACTCAATACTTGTTTTCCCATGACGACCTTAACTTTTATTTTCTTCAAGGTACAAATTAGTTAATGCACACATGACTTACAGGGATTTCCACACTCCAGAGCTCTCCTCCCATCTTGCAAACCATCTGCAATGCAATCTTGGTAGCCACAGTCATGAGTGTCTGAGGTCGGCTGAGGGTACGGGAAATCACACACTGGCTGGGAGTGGGGCAGTCCACACACAGGTACTTCTTGACGCTGTCGTACTTGTCCTTCCTGTTGCTGGGAAGGACCACCACCACCTAACAAATACAAACCACTGGAAGGTCTCATACTGCGTCGTTAGCAGGGCACATCGCTATGCCTCAAAAACACAACACACGTACACGTAAACACGGCTACAATGCAAAAATTAAAGTTGATCCATGGTTCACAAGAAATGTCAAAGCACGGATTAAGTAACAAGCAAAAGTCAATCTGATGCAGGTGAACTGCAGGTTAATGCATTATATTTTCAGTCACTAACCATCTGTATTTGGGGTCTAACATTGTGCTGCAGGGCTCTGAGGAGAGACTCCTGATAATCCTCATACTCGATCCTGAATGAAAGGACAGAGTACAATAATTCAAATTACATGACCACCCAATCAGGGCTGAGCAATTTGACCAAAAAAACAGTACCATAATTCACATAGTTAGGTAACAATTAACTAAGGTTAGCAAATCTTGAACTTCCACCACTACATTAAATTTAAGGTTATAACCTTTACGTATTGGACTGCATTAGTTTTAGCTAGGTGTACCTAATAAACTGGCAACAGGGTGCATTTAAAATGTATTCTACACTTGCATATACATATTACACAACTGTCAATCACAAATTACTTTTGCTGATGCTGAAAATTCAAAGATTTCAGGCATCATAAAGCTCTCTTAGGGCTACAATCATTTCCTCATATCGCAGGGTGGTGCAGAAACCCTGTTTTTGACTGTAGACTGCTGGAACTCACAAGACAGCTCTCTGTATGCGGATACCAAGTGGACTCGAGACTTTGTTGAGGGTCTGCAGGAGGGACTGGGCTTCGTTGCTGTTACGACGGGTGTAAAACATGAGCCAGTTATTCAGCAGAGGAGCGCTGATCAGAGGCAACCCGCGCATCTCTCTGGACCAGTCAGCTGCCGAGGGGCTGTACTCATACTAGGTGACACAAATTGTTACGTTAATCTCTCAACTAAGATCATATGAACAAATCCATTTAAGTCATTCAAAAGAACACATTTATGTAACCACAAGCATATTATACCGATCTTGATCCCTGGAGAATCCTCTCCCTTGGGAGGACTCTGCCAGTCAGATTTAGGAGTTTCTTATCAAAGTTGAGTCCCCACATATCCAACTCCGCCTGTGCATCAGCATTCCTACAAAATAATTTGTAGGATTTAAATTGGAGCCTGGGATTATACTGCCTAAAGATGTTGACAGGGAAAATTGTTATTTTAACTGCTGTGCATATAAACAGACTAATTACACAAGCTGCTGAGTTGAGGGCAACTTCCAGTGAAGAGCCTTCATGATTGACTGAAAGACTAACACAACTATTGACATAGTATCTGAACAGGCAAGGAAAAGTAGTTGAGACGGGGTCAATGGTAACATTTGACCAAGAGCATTTGTCATGTTTACAACTTCTCCACTGTCAAGTAAGACCTAATAACGACCGACTGGGATTTTCAAGGCCTTGAAGTCACATCTATTCTACCATGTATTGATTAGACCTATACTGCACTGTCTAGTGCGGCCAGATGTCAGTTAAGCATTTTTGACTATGAAAGCTTTGGCCACAAGTACACAGATAAAACACAGTTAACTGACTAACTCTGACACATTGAGTGTCACCTACTCCTGTATCTTGGCGACAAATCTGTTGAGGCGTGCCTCCCTCTGCTCTGGGGACAATCTGGTGTGGCTGTTCAAGTCCTTCATGATGTTCAAGTCAGATCGCATCTTGTCAGTCAAGCCTGTCGACACAATGAGTTCTCATTTGAAGTTATGACTTATTTCACTGAATGGCCATAGTTTACCAATGGATCACATCCGAACAGACTATGAACATTTGCAGCAATAAATTGCTGTCAACAATAACCACATAAGTATTTCTTTTATGCTCAGTTACAGTAGAATGACATCCTTATCATATATATTTGATAGCGGCTCTATAGGTAAAGCAATAAAGGTCTAAAATGTTGACATGTTAAGTCTGAATAAAGAGTCAATAAGATAGTAACCTGTAAGGAAGCACAGCTCCGGGATGAGCATGGCTGGGCCAGGAGGAGGGCCTCCAACAGGACCCAGCCTCTTCACATGGCTGATCAGCAGCACCTGGTTCCCATCCTTGATATCCTTGCCATATTGCTTAAAACACAAAGCATGCATATTTGAGTGCAGACCAGAACGAGTCCATGAATAATATCACTGTGCTCTAACCAGATTTAGCCTAAAGATTGCATCCATACGCCAGGAAAAGTAAATTAAACACCTGCCTATTGAGTCTTATCTTCGTGTGCATCTGTTGACGCAGGACGGTTGATATCAAATATTGTCCCAGATACACCAATACTTGTGTTTAGTGCATGACACCTACATTCTTGTAGTAGTCCTTGAAGGAAATGTCTGTATCCCCCCTCTTGAATGTGTTGCTGGGAGTGTGATCCCATGCAATATCATCAATCCTGTAGGTTTTGTTGTTGTACCTAAAAAATTGAGAGGCAGCGAGAGACAAGTGAAAGTCCAGCACAGGTACTGAATGAAGTTACTGTGCTTTGAAACTGATACCTTTGTGTTGCTAATAAACATCACTTCACACATACAAACATACCTATCCCAGTATGTATTATAAGACTTCTGCATATTAATCCAAGAATGTGTGTGTGTGTGTGTGTGTGTGTGTGTGTGTGTGAAATGTTTGTACTTGGTGAGGACTATGAGTCCAATAAGCTCCTTAGCGCAGATCTCAGGGAAGCGTTCATTTCCATAATGCTGCCTCAGGTTGATCATGAAGTCGAGAACCGTCTCACTACGCAGCACCTTGTGGCTCACGTCAGTACACAGCATGATGGACGATTCGTACTGCAAGATGGTGGTGGCGTAGCCTGGCCAGATGGTCAGCCTAGGGTAGATGGACAGGCTCACTGTTTTTTAACCCAAACCTTGTAAAAAAGTTGTTTTCCATCCTTGAAGACAACTTCAACACCCATTAACACAACTTCAGATAACTGACCTCTCCATCATTTTAGCCCTTAAAGACTAGGATAACTCTACAAAAATCAACAAACCTGTAGTCAGATAGTCCCTCACATCTTATTTTGACGTAAACTTGATTTCTTACACAGTAACACAAGTTAAGTTCATTCAACTTAAACAAGCAAACATTTACCTTTTTCCCCCCAAAGAACACAGAATTGTCTGAATGTAGTATGGGTTTCCCAAGTTTAAACCTAAAATGTTTGTGAAGACTTTCTATTAGTGAAGGCAAGCTATACACAACCATAAATGATGAAGAACAACTTTCAAGGCCACTCTAATGCAGTGTGGACAAAGAATGCAGTAATAAACTGAGAAAAAATGCACGTCATTTAAAATATTTTGTGTTCACCAGCGTTAATATGTACCCCTGCCATTAGTTTTCTTATTTGAGAAGCAAATACGTGATTGAGATGTATAGAAGAAAACAATAGTGAAGGAAATGAATATACTTGTGCTGTGGGATGTTGAGTGGATCACCAGGGTTGTAGTAGTTGCGTCCAATCTGCTGCATGTCAAGAATCCTCAAGATCCTGTAGAAATGAAATAACGTTAATGAGAAGTTTGTAAGTTTCCAAAGTTCCAAATTGCTGTGGTGAATTGTATTCATGGTGTCTAAGCATTTGTAGTCGGATGTAATAATTTACTTCTATTTGAACATGCGACACTCATAACCACAAGCACACTAGAGTCACAAGCAAATCCAGTTATTGAAGGATGCTTCATTTAATTTGGCTGATGCATTACATATTCCTGTTCTTAATGTGCATAACTTATTGTTAAGGAGACCTGAAAACTGGAAAATGTACCTTCTGAATATGATGTTGTAAAACTGAATGCACACTGGTGAAGTGGGTGGTAGTTCATTTGTCAGGGTGACAGTTATCTGAACCTTCTCTTTATTCCTGGTCTCGCTGTGGAGCACAGTCTCCTAAACACAAGGTTAGACATTGCAGTACAAGGAAGAAGACCTTGTCAGGGGGGAACGAAATTTCAAAATGTACAAATCAAACTTTCCCTCCCAAAGAAGTTACAATAGAACCTTAAAATCAAATTAATAAATGGTGATTCCAAAAGGTATACAGGAACTAAACATGGAGCTCTAATGACGGAAATCTCAATTGATTGGTCAGTTAACTCTTGGTCTTGTGCAAGCAACTCTGGGAATTACAAAACACTGTTTACGATCCAACGGTGCGACTAGCCTTAATGTTATGTTTTTCCTTCCCTTAAGTGTTTTATTCTAAACAGTTGTTAAAAACAGTTGTGCTTATTCAATTTGTTAGATTTCCTAAATCCTTTACATTTGAAGTATCAGATCACCTTGCTGTGTAATCTGTGAGGCAGAAAAAGCACTGCTCCATCAAAGCTTCGCGCTGAGCCAAGTGCTTCATCATGATGAAATAGGAGTGCAGATCTCAGGCGACGAGACTCCATTGGTGGTTTGAAGTCCACGTGGTACTGATACAGAACCCACCGAGGGCGAGACAGGATGCGAAAGAAGTTCGCCGTCAACGGAATGGTGGAACCAGATGTTCCTGGGGAAGTACACACACACTTTTAGGGAGTAAGTTATAATCCTCTTCACAAATTATAAAATGTACAAGTGCTGAATGTGTTTGTGGACATTCAAATGATGACAGACCAGATTTGGATTCCTTAACATGCTCCATAGCCTGCCTCGTGTTAACCCCTGTATCATGAAAGTCACGGCGGCGTCCACCTCTTTCTCCAAGCTTCACCTGCTGAAATCCAGCTGAAATCTGTAGAACAGCTAAAAAATTTTTTAGGACCGTCAGGACCAGTTTGCATATTCTACAATGCAAAAATCGTAGTTTGCACACTTAATAGTCCTGAGAACAATGATAGCAATAGGAAATGTTTAATTGCCTGGAAAGTAAAATCAACTACACCACAAGCCCAGTGCATGCTAATTTTTTTTATCTCCTGGTTTGAAATACCCAGTTTTCCTTACACTGCAGTCCTTGCCATGGCTAACTTTGCTCTTGGTCTGAGGAAGGAGCAGGCAATGTGCTGAAAAATGGTGAGTAAACTGCACCACTGTGGAGGACCTTTCTGTCAATTCACATTTCAAACTGCATTTCCATGCAAAACTTTGAAAAAGCAAGGAATAGTCAAAATCATTTAACATTAAGAAACAAATGTATCATGACTTTGTGTTAGACTGTACCTTCAGCAGAAAAGGGTCCTGGAGCACCTTTCTGCCTCCCTCTACCAACCAGCTCTCCCTCGGTGGGTGGGGCAGCTGCTTGAACAGGCTCTTGAGCTTGGCTCTTCACGAAAGAAAAAAGTTGGAGATGTGGCAATACAGTGTTCTTTCTCTGGTTTCAAGGGAAGCAAGTCAGTTTTGTTGATCTACTTTCAGCATCTTGCCCATTATTTTTATTTTATGCATTATCAAGGGCACTGTTCAAACTGAGATGAATACGCCAAATTTAAAAGGCCAATTTAGATTTTGCACAAGATTTCCAATAAGGTGGTGTGTCCCCTTCCTCGCTCAAGCTTAGTTTGCTTCTGCATTTTGCAGCCTACTACACGTGTGCATTACTGTCTAGTCTCAAAGATTTTTCACTGGGACAACAAGGTGCAAAAAAAATAACATCAATTTTATAAATATCAAACTCTTGAGGTGTGGTATTGATTGCCACTGTGTGCCATATGAGATATTCAAAAGGCAACAAGGCTGTTTTCCTGTTTTGTAAGGAAAACACTGTCAACAGTTTATATGGGGCCCGTCTCTTCTGTAAAAAGGTAACGTTACCTCCATCCAATTAATGTGGACGGCAACAGAAATCTCAGAGACAAAACCTGCTCAATTAGAGCCAGAAACATCTACACAACTGGATGGATACCACCAGTGATATTTAATAACGGCGCATCTGAACATGGTCCTAAAACTTACTGCTTCAAACAAGGATCGAGGAGGTTTAAATGATTACTGTAAAGCCTGCTCTTACCGATACAGGCACTGCAGTCTCTTGACCACGTGCTCTGCCTCTTGATCTCCCTCTTGCTCGTGTCCGATCAGTCATTTTGGACAGTCTCAAATGTCAAAAAAAAAAAATCCACCATTAATACAAAACTAAGACCAATGAAATAAAATATTCAGGAACAACATTTTCTGAAAACTAATCCTATCAAACATAAACAAAACTTGAAAGTGTCAATGTAACGTTATTTGCTGGGACACATTTAGGTATAAACAAAAGCGTATGCCATCCAAATATTTGATAGGTAACATAAATCACACGAACATTCTTACGTTGCTCGTACAGGTTTTCACTGTCAATGTTTTCCCTTGCAGACAAGATGGCACCTGCTTACCGTTAGACTAATTACAATGGCGCCTGCTAATTAAGATGGGCCCACACCCACCGCTCTAACGTCACCAGCTAAGGTTACGTTAACGCTAGCTAATGATAGCATGCTAACAAAAGTTAGTGCCACACAAAAACTCTTTTTCCTTTTGCAGGATATTACACTAGCATATTACACTCTAAGCATTAGGGAAGGTTAGTTACATTATTATTATTATTATTATTAAGTTACAGTACTCCCATGTTGGTTAGTACACTAATTTGCTAGCTAGTTAAATTACATTAACGTTAGCAATAGTTAGATAACATAGTGGCCTCACTGACTGGCTGAAAGTGGTGAAATTTCAATTAAATCTAAACTTGGTGAAGAAGTCAGATTTACGCATAAAATTTATTGTCAATATTAACATATGTTGTATAAATTTGAACAAGAATACTCACTTCTGGAGAAAGTTTCTTATGCCTCAGTATTCCTTGAATAAAGTTTATCACGTCCTAGATGCACTTTAGTTATAGGCCTCTTCACTGAGGAAAATGAATACGCCTGTAACTGTATTTCCTTTCATCAAACACTTCCGCAGTTTCCATAAGGCATCAATGTCTATTGCAAGTGCAGTTGTTCAGAATGAATCTAATAAAGACGATGTTGGAGGGTTTCTGAAAAAATAAATCAGAAAAGCAATAGAACTACTTTTTTTTACGCGCAGTGATCCGTTTGACCTAGTGTTGTTGTATGTGCATTTTTTTAACCGTGCAATCTCAAATGTGACCACGAGATGGCAGCAAAGCTTGAACAGTAAATATACAGACTCGGGCTGTCTGGGTTACTAACACCCTTGTCACTGAATCTCTGATACACATATTGTTGGTGTTTTATAAGTCAACAACAAAATGACGAATGTCCAGTTAGCTTAAATATACATTTATATACATAAATGTATATTTATGTCAGATTTAAACAGTGGGTAAACTAAGTGAAGGTATAAATGCTAAGATAAGAAAATAGCCTTGAGGGGCCTGTAGGTCTCAGACTGAGGGTATGAATGAAAATAAAGTATGACCATGATTTTTTTTTAGTATTGACTGACAGACCAAAATTGATTGACTGTGTACTTATGACCCTTTTATGATCCAAGACTAAAAAGGCCTTGTATATGGAGTTGATCATTCCCTTTCTTGTCAAGTTTAATATATGACCATGATGAAAAATTAATGATTCGGATATGTGAGTCTTAAGAATGCTTTTACAAAGTCAAAAATTCCTCTAATGAACTCCTTTTAAGAGGTACCTGTCCATGAGCTATTATTTCTTCCCAAACTTTTCCTCTCTTCTCCACATCCTGCCATTTGAAACAGAGCTTGGCACCTCAGAGGACATTTTTAGGAAGATGTACGCAAGATTACAGTCTTTCATGTCTGAGATCTAAGAGTGGTTACAGATTCAGACCCGAGGGACCAGTCCGGGAGGACCTGCTTCAGTCACTGTTTACCTGCAGGAAGAAGGCTGAGGGAAGATGAAGAAAAAGGCAGGGACATCAGTGTCATCAAGCCTGATTGTGGGGTAAAAAGGGAAAGTCACACAGAGAGCCACATAAGACACAGAAACCCACTAGGGTGTATCTGTCTATGAGCATGTGAACAGTTATAGATGAATTTAACATTGCAGACACACATAGTAATATTGTGTTGTCAAAATGCTGAGCAATATGAACCTGACACAAATGGCCCTGTACTGTAAAAGCTGTAAAACATAAGAAAAGTTTCCTTCAAAAGAACACGCTATCTCTTAAAAAACAACAAAGGCTATTGAAAAAGAGTAAAAATGAAAGAAAAAAGACGAAAACGTGGCCAGGGAGTGGGCTGCAAGCTGAGCTGTGTGAGGCTGAGAAAGGTGCACCCTGCCAGGGACGTTGATGAATGCGCTTCAGGCTTCAAGCTTGCCCTGCAGCCCCCAGCGGTGTGGATTCCACGCTTACGCTAATCACCCTCTGTGAGATACTACGGCACAAAGCTGATGAAAGGAAACATGCAACACAGTTAGTATATCAAACTGGCTGCACACACACAAAATACACACCCTTCATTCTTACACTATTATCATCGCAGCCAACAATGTCATCGTCGTCGTCACCATCGCTGTCAGGGACAGGTTTTTACATCGACACACAGTATTTGTATGATATTCATAGCATTCGACCTCACTTCCTGTTTGAAACGTTAAAAGCAAAACATGATGAAAGCTTTCGTTCGACATAAATCATTGAGCTTGAAGTCCTGATTGCAAAACTAGAACAAGAGGGGATTCTGAATAATAAGGATCTACCGAGCCATGATACCAGTAAGCGGGTTAGGAAAATTAGATTATTCTCTCGCCTGCCGCGGAACCTAATCTGCTCTGCATCAGTGTGTTCCTCCTTAAGAAGATGCAGGCACTGCAACCCACACACACACACACACACACACACACACACACACACACACTTGCACCATGGAGTTTCTAAGCCCATGCAGAATAAGCAGTCAAACCAAGCACACAGTAACAGTTTAATCTAAAACAAACTGGTGTTCTATTTATAATGAAGACGGAAAACACCATAACTAGTTTCTGGCTTTGTTAGCGATGGTGCACCGTTGGTTTTGTCAAAATCACAGAGGTTCACTTCCAATAGCAGATTCGAAAAAATAGCAGATTCGAAAAATAGCATGATTAATAAGCCATAAATTGTACTCTATCTACATTAAATACAGAAAAGTAAAAAAAAAAAATAAAAAAAAAATCTGGGAAAAGGCCGCTCCCTATTCGAAACAAACAAATTAAAAAACAGATTTTCTGCAGCATTGTGCATCTAATACATACATACCTAATGTGTGAAATAGCACTTATTCCAACCATACAATTTGTGACAGCATGACCATCCTCTATATGCCTCATAATCTGCACTATCTGTCGGCTGACTGATGGGAAACTAATACTGATACTGAAACTAATACTGAGTAAACTCCGTAGTAAACTCTAAGGGAGATGCACTTGAAAGCTGAAAAAGGAATGAAAATTCATGCTGTACAGAGCCTCTACTTGTTCTCCATTTTCAACTCCAATGTAAACAGGAAACGTTCTTTTTAAGATTTTGCAGAATTTGAGTACATTTCATCATTTTCCTACACAAAACTGACAGGTTTAAATATTTAAAAATCTGAATCATCTTGCTGTGTTCCTTTACGTGATAGAACACTTTGATCGTCAATATGTAAGTCAAGTGTTACTGTGTATACACATGGCATACAGTATATTCTACATATTTACTAATGACTGTAACTACATTTTTTCCATGCTTTCCATGTGGAAGCTGTAACTATGGGCAACAAAGTGTCTGGCTTGTGAGTCAGAATGACCCTAAACATGGGCTTACAGGTGGGGAACAGAGAACAGTAAGGGTTTAAATCAAACTTGCGATCACTGTCACATATGATCCCTTCTTTCTCTCCGGTGTCTTTCAGGGACACCTCCGAGCAAACCACACAGCTTAAAAAACAATCCTTCAAAAGAACCACGCACACACTATGGCTGAGCTGCTATTTAACCAAAACATTAACTGGGTTCACACGTCGTCATGATTCAACCCCTTATCTACGCTTCCTGCAAGCCTTAGTGCGAAGGACATAATCCATTCGGGTTGCATTTTTTTGGCAAATACTGTTTCCTGTTCATTTGATAACAAAAAGGCTTTGGCTGGTGGCCTTGACCTGTTGGAGATTATTTGTGTATACAGATACAGGAGAAAGATTTGATTCAATAGGCTTGGATTTGGCCACTGAATAAAGTAAAGGTAGAAAGTAAACAAATGCAATCATCATTTATCAGTTTGCTGAGAGGAAGTAATGCAACATTTGACGGTTGCATGTTGTGTTTGTGAATATGCTTGGTGTGTTCAAACGCTAGCCAGTCCAACCTTTTTTTTTTTTTTTTTTTTTTTTTGGGGGGGGGGAGGCAGAGGGTAAAGGCAGCAGGAGGAGGAGGAGGAGGCCCGTGCTGACCATAGCAGAGTCCTGCAGAGGCAGCCAGCCACAGTGAGGATGCCATGTGATCTCTGAAAAGTCAACAAGGGTTGGTCCACAGCTGGGCTGCAGGAGAACAGAGAGCAGACACGTAGCAACACCCTCCTGCTGGGAGCGGCCGAGGAGACGGAGGACTCACAGACTGCTTGTGAATCTACTGTAGATTTCTCCCCCTGAAATGTGAGCAGCCAGCGGGGGAGGAATCTCCTCCGATTCAGTTTCCGTGGTTTCGGAAGCAATTCCCATTTTTAGCGCTCATTTCAGTTTGCATACATGGTAGGATGCTAACCCTTGGATTCACTGCATTCTGATTCTTCGACAATAAATATCACAGCGTCTCCTCTGCGCCTCCTCTGAGAGCCGCCGCACAATGGGAGCGCTGCAAATTTAATTTCCACAAAAGATTAAGTTGCTTTCTGCATCGCTGAAAACTTTTCTGCGGGTTTGAAGTTGAAATCTCAGTGGTTATGCCTCTCTTTGTCCGGAGCATTGGTTTGAATAAAGGTGCACTGAAGCATCAGCGGCAAAGAATCTAATAAGCACAATGTGGGAATAAAGCAGAGGGGAGTGAGCATCAAAGGCAGCCAGGCACAGCATGACTGGCATCGGTCTGAACTCCCAACCTAAGACACTCAGCATGCTCTTCAGCAATCGCCCCCTTTAGACCAGTCCTGGGCAGTAATTAAAACCATCATTCCCACTGCCTCGCTATCTCATTAGCCACAGGACCCGAGGCTTTCATCCTTGCTGGTCCAAAAATATCACAACTCCACACCAGCAAAGATGAGTCCCGCACAACCAAAAACACACGTCTGTGACATCTCTGAGATGAACAGAGCATTATCTAACTATAATCCAACTCCAAAGAACAGTGGGAGATCAGAAAAGCCTGTCTCTTCATGTCCAATTTAATTATTATTGCACCTGACAGAGATGATTTGGAGGGAAACTGTCACCCTGCTGTTGGCTGATTAAATCTACCTGTGCAGGAAACAAAGAATAAACACAGATATGAAAGAGTAACCAAAATGCGACTATGACACGTTTGCTCTGCGGGGAGCGAGGCAGAAAAGAGTGCTTTGTATAATTTTGTTTTCGGCTGCAAACCTCAACCGGTGCTTGCGACTAAAAACCCATTAAAAAATGAGGACAAACTGATACATTTGAAGCTCCTACGCTTTTCACTATCAAAGGGAGGATTTGAAGTGGGCGAGTATCGGTTGCAGTGGTCAGATTTAGCACTTTGGCTGTAGATAAAAAGAAACTCTTCTTCCCATGTTTAATTCAGTATGAGCCATGACTAACTCATGTAATATACTGGGCCTCTGAAGTCAACTGAAGGCTTGCTTTGTGTACTGTAGACAGAGATGGATGTTTCACTTTATTTGGATGGCGATGTACCTCAGCACGAGGATGCAGGTCAGGGGAATACGTCGGGAAAGGTTTATTTTATTCCCTGGTGAATCAGTTCTTCAGTACAGCAGCAGTGCAGAGCTATACTATCACCTTAATCCACTGTATGTTATTGACCTACATGGCATTACTGACAGGCCGTTTTAGGGTTTTCAGCAAGAGCATCGTTGTGTTTCTCGCAAGGTAAACAGTGGCCCGTCAGTCTTTCAATGGCCAGTTCCAAAGTACATATATGTTGAATGGTGGGAGCATCTATGAAATGGTTTCATGAAGAAATTCCAACATGAATTTTCCAATTGTTTTATGATCATCCAGTGAAGAGTTGCAAAATAGATGCCCCGCCCCGAACATACAAAGCAGGAGAAGTCTGCTCCTAAAGAGTGCTGATACATCGGCCGCACAAACATGCCAACCAGTCCTCCTCCTGCTGCACCAGTGTGTGTGTGTGTGTGTGTGTGTGTGTGTGTGTGTGCTGTATATGTATTTGAAATGGAGTCTCCCCATTCTCTGGCCATGAGAAGCCTCTGATCTTCCAGTGACACAAAGACTTGCGCAAGACGAGGATGAGCTCTCAACCTTTGTCAACATCCAGTCTGAATCCGCGGCTCTTTCAATAACAGCCGTGCATTGTTTATGCCAGTGTTTATGCTCAAAAAGAAAAAAAAAAAAAGGCCTCGATGCCACAAAAAAACCCATTATAGACCCATTTCCTCCTCAGTGCCATTATGAGTCAGTTGAAATTAAAACCCAACCACAAGCTGGTTCTCAGCCAAATTCAGCTAACTGAGTCTCTCCCGCTCTGTTTCTTTGAGAAGCCTTTGATGTTAGCAGGGGGCTTTTGCTCTCGCAGTGATGGTAACGAATGATACTTTAAGCGATTCTTTTTTATCCGGCGAGCTTAATGAAAGATTAATGGGTTTGATATTTTCCCTTGTTTATATTTTATTCAAAAAGTAAGCCGTGGTCCTTGGAACCTGTTAAAAGCTTCTTGTTGATGATTTTATGGATCAGTGGAAGCCACATTATGGTCTTTGCCTCCAAAACGCAATGAGAAGTGTTGATTGTCTTCTTAGCTACGTAATCTTTACATGAGAAGCGCTGGCCGTGAGGGCCGCGTCTACGTCTTTGTCTGATATGGATGCAGCACATGGCAGCTGCGGCGGAGATATGTTCATTTCCATATGTCCTAATTCGGCTGGCTGCAAACTCCCCATTTCACTCTATTTCACGGCTCAAAGGATGAAATGATTCAGACTCAGTGGATTTTGGAGTGGCAGTCTATAGATTTTCCCTCCAGCATAAGATATTGCGTGTTGAACAGAAGGGTAATGCCAGATGTGATGATGATGATGATGATGAGGAAATGTTCAGCTGACTGCCAATCAGAAAAGAAGTGGTGAAGCAGCCCTTCACTGAAATGGCTCGGTAATTGTTTGTGACCTACAGTGTGCTTCTATAACACCATCACATTTAGCTTGTAAGGAGATTCTTTTTTTAAAGATCTTGAAAAGTCTTTTTCCCCATGGAGGGCATGAAGAGATCAAGATCAAAGACTTCCTCGAGACATTATTTTTAATGCACTGTATTTGACTGATCGAGCATTTTTGCTGCTTTCATGGGATGTATTCAGAAGAGGTCTTTTCCATTGTGAATACGATGCGGCTCATATGCCAGTTATCTTTATTACACTTACATGAATGAAAGTGATTTTTTTCCCCCTGGTGATTATAATATGTGAAACATTTCCTCTTTTTTTGCTTTGTTTTGTTTTAAGGGGCGCTCCACTGATTTTACACATGAAGTTCAGTTTACTTGTCACGAGGCACGCTGTCCTCTGTCACAAATGAGAGCATCAGTCATTTCAAAATTATTCCAAATTATGACTCTTGTCCACCAGGAGCAAAGGAGTGTCACGTTGTTACTGAGTGACAAAGTCCAGAGGGAGGAAGTCCAGGTGGATGTTTTGGGTCAATAAACGTTGTTTCCTTTCCTAATGGCAGTCAAAGTGGGTTTCTTTTAACCGTCTAACGGCAGCTGTTCTCTAACCCTGACCACTTGGTTATTTATGTAACCGTAGTCTGACTCACCGGATGTAG
This sequence comes from Enoplosus armatus, assembly GCF_043641665.1. Classification (NCBI taxonomy): domain Eukaryota; kingdom Metazoa; phylum Chordata; class Actinopteri; order Centrarchiformes; family Enoplosidae; genus Enoplosus; species Enoplosus armatus. The sequence continues at coordinate 20,565,244 of NC_092183.1, read as the reverse complement.
GCTTTTTGGTACAGTTTTGCAAGGGCATCGCCGCTGCTTAGCGCCGCCCAAGACGATTGTGATTAGTTTAAAGAAATACAAACGCTCCAGAGCGTATTTCCACCTATGCCAGATTGTTAATGGGTTCAGCCAAACCTTTCTCCAGCGACAATGGTCCCGTAACATTTACAAAATAGTAATTATAGCCAGAAACCCAGATGTTTCCTGACTCGTGTGCCTAAACCTAACCAATCCTTAAAGGTTCCCTGCTGAGTTTTGGAGCTTTAGTATTGCGGGTGACCTGATACACAGTTCTTCCAATGGTTTCACGCTGTTCCCCCGATCAACAGGTCGCGGTAACACACCAAGATATGCTACAATGCAAAGGCTGCTAGTAAGTAAACATAAATATTAGCAATGCTTGATTTAATGCTTAAAAAACTGGCTTAGCAAATGTTTGTATGAGGAAGGAAATGCATTCAACATATTTGTTAGACCTCAAGGATACACACAATGTGTTTTGGTGAGCAGCACAGTTTCATTTTTGAAATGGCAATGTCGTCCCGCAGATTGGGGCACCAGGTCAGAAAACGCTTGGACCACATGTATGATGGTGTCACGGTCGAATGAAACATGCTATCACATTGCTCTAATCTGTCTCTTACGAGTTCCTTGATTCTGTCTGGGATGTTTGATGCATGTCCTTCCTCCCTCTCTTTTGCCTCATTCCTTGTCACCTCACTACTGTCCAGCTTCAAAAAAAAAGGAAAAAATATAACTGATGTGGTATTGCAGCTAAATGCGGGAATTATATATAAAGCAGGGTAGAGAGTGGCACTCAGTAGGGCTAAATTTTATGACATAGCATCAGTTTATTTCACCATTAAATTACCATGCTGACCACTAAAAAGTTTTATAATTACACTTACCACTTATAAAGCTACAGTGGTATACAGCATACCATGTACCATTTCTCTCCATATTCCCCAAATAAAATGTGGGTAAATCTGGTCTGGTTGCTATGACGCTGGTTGTGACACGTTTTGCAGAGAATCTAAAATGTCCGCTCAGAGGGATGTGGAAAGAAGGAGAGTGGCACACATCAGCGGTAGCAACCATTAATTCCTGTGTTCTGGTGCTTACTGCTTTAATGTGTACTGGATGAAGGAGTGTGGTGTAATCGGGAACCCACAGGACCAGTAAAGGACCCGCTATACTCCGTCTGCCATAGCCACAGGAAAGATGTGAACCCTGAGAGACAGACTGCAAGTGTGTGTTTGTGTTTGACTGTGTGGGAGCGCCGAGAGAAAGAAGAAAGAAAGAAAGAAAGTCAAAGAAGGGACTGAGGGGGAGAGCATTTAGGAGGGAACAGTATGTTTCTGAGTGTCAGGGCCTCCTGTGGCCCTGAGGCTATACTAGTCTCTCTCTCTTTACTTTCTCTGTGCGCCCCCCCCCCCCTACCGCTCACTCTGCCTCTCTCTCTCCCCCTCTCTCCAACCTCTTGCTCTGTGATTTATGCCTAACCTCTGTAATTAGAGTGCCAACCGCAGCAGCCGTCAGGTTCAGATAGGGTGAAGCACAGACATGCCCCATCACCTGAGACCAAGAGCTCTACTGCTAAATACAGCTGCAATTTTCCCTTCAGCCTAATCTCCTTGACACTGGCTCTAGGAACATATTTGTGTGACAACAAGACAGCGCAGCGCCAGACATCAGTCAATTGTTTTCCATTAGAAGACACAGTAAGGTTATGAAGACCGCATGCTCTGCGAGTGAATCAAATGAATTTCTGTTGATTGATCTTTGCCCTTTAAGGACACAGTAGTAGCTCAACATTATAATGCACACGACACCAGCTCACTTGGCACGAGGCATAACTGGTGCAACAGTCCTCCACTCCAGCTGTGGGATGAAATACGATGGGTGGTGATTTGGACTTGGTGACCATTCACCACCTGACCTGACATGTCCTTGGATACAAAACACCCACTCAGATCCCACAACAGAGAGGTAGTATGTCTGTTGCCATGCGTTTTTTGGGAAGGGAAGCCCTCGGGTTTTTCAGAGCCTGCTCTTCTTTGCACTGTATATGTATGGGGATGTCCATGACACACCAGGCATTGTCAGCGGACAGAAAGCTCTCTTTGGCAGCCCCCGTCGGTGAAGCAGCACGATAGAAAGTCAGAGGAAGAAAAGAAAGAGAGGAAGAAAGAGAGAATGTGCCCACATGAGTGTGACATAGTGCTGCCGGACTGATTTGCTCACCATGACAACCGCGCAGAGGGGGGGGGGGCGGGGGGGCGGGGGGGCGGGGGGACGGGGGACCCCCTGGCTTTTCGGCCCGGCATAATACGGAGAGGCACGGCTGTCTTAACCTCAGTGACATCCCTGTTGTCAGTGGGTCAAATCCTTGAATATCAATGAACTGACTCAGCGCCCCTTCGCAGTGGTCCTCAGAAGTGTCCGACTCACATAAGAAGCTCTCGCTGTCCTTTCTGACCTCTCCTGACCTGCTTCCAGCCTCTTGCTGCATTCAGACCAGAGAGACTGACTCCACAGGGTTAAACAACACTTAATGAGCGCACATGCATTCCTGCTTCCAGTTTAAAGTCGACTCAGTTAATGTCTTGTCTGCTGGAGCAGTGATTCCCAACCAGAGGCACTTGTACCCCGGGGGATACCTCCGCGGCCGCCTGCGGGTACGTGGAAAGATTGTGGAGTAGCTCAGCTAATTAAAAAAAAAAATAATAATAATGTTTTAATCAAAGAAACAAATTCACATATTTGTGTTTAGGGGAAAAATGAGGATTATGGATTATGAATTGTTGTGATGCTGATCTTAAGTATATTTATTGTCACAGTAATAACCAGTAAGCTAGCTATAATAGCACAGGACGCACTTCATACTGACCGGAGTAGGTTGTAACACATTAAAGCCACGTGTTGCCATACAGAATGCATAAAAAAGAAATGTCAAAATAATTAAAGTAATGGACAAATGGTTGAACTAGTTAGCTAAGAGAGGATAAACAATACAACATGTTAGAGCTAAACGGTTAAACTAATTGGCTGAAAGTAATGGATAATATTGGGTAAACCAACCCAATCTAAACAGAAAACAATACTGTAGCCAATAGACGCTTTAAAATGAACTGAAACGAACACATTTGGAACATGGCGGGTGGGGTTGGCGAAGGCGTATTTGATAGGGATGCATCTGATTGGGATGAGGGGGTACACACCGAATTAAAAAAGGTTGGAAACCACTGTGCAGGAGATCCTTTTGATAGCAGACAAACAAAACACACTTCTCAGGCGCACAAGCAAACAAACCAGAGCAGCATTCCTACGGCAGCGCCACCCATCAGCTCAGTTCCCATCAAGTCATGTGCTTCCTGCTTAATAGAGCATTTTGTTGTCTGAAGCAGTGCTCCTTTCTCTCCTTTGAAGAGCAGAACAGAGGCCTGTCTTTATGTTGTTTTGTGAATCTAGCCATGTTGTCCGTGACCCGAGGCATTGATCAAACAGAGAGCCATATTTAGTTCTTCATTTCCACGGCCTCATGATGCACTGTATTGTGAACATTCATAAGCATATTGTGCAGGTGTTGTGCAGTAAATATGTGGACACATAGTTTGCATGCTTTTGTGGAACACACTTCGCCACAGAGTGCGATGGCATGCCTTTGATGAAGGCCTCTCTTGTACTTATGACAGCTGTTTTATGGACTACAATTAGTTGTTTTTTTTTATTTGGCCATGTAAATCCTGGCTTTGCTCACATCTGTTCTTGAAGACTTTGACATGTCGAATGAAGTAAATCTTTTGGAAACTTTCCTAACCCATCGCAACTATAAATAAAAGCGCATTTTATTCAAGTGTTGACAAGTTTACGAATATAAACAAACCTCGGGCAAGCCTCAAGTCTCACATCAAAAGCTCAGGAAATAAATTTCAGTGTGGAAAAATGTCTCAAAGCCAGTGTGTCACTGGGTAAACAAAGACAGCAGTAGGGCAACTGTGTTTCAATTGGGTTGTCATACTGCAATCACACATTGGCCCTTTAAGTGGACTGGTTATTTTCCACTAAGGCCAGATAAGTGGGTCCTGACCCCTTCTCTGTGTAGATTAGCTGCTGCTGCCATCATCCCCATTAATATTATCAGGACCAGACAATCTGGTCCGACCAGTGTCGAGGAAACCGAGATTCTTTTGCCATGCTATAGCTTGATTAGTCAAAGGAACACATGCACTGGTATCAGATACAGTCGCAAAACCCAACAATAAAGTCATTTATCATCTCCTCAACTGTTCCTCGATACTTATCCCAAATTGCTTCCAGTCCTGTCACTGCATGAAGCAAGCTGGGAGCAAAATGGGACATTGTCTTGGACCGCTGTAGACCAACACATGTTATGTGTTGTGCGTGCCTCTTCATATTAACTTGATGCCCCAAGGAAAAAAAAAAAGGAAAACTCTGACTGTGGCCAAAACCTGAGCAGTAAAAACACAGGCAAGCTGACAAACAGTACAGTTGTATTGCCTTGTATTTCATTACTATATAAAAATAAGACTTTTAAATACTGATAGTACAGATATCAAATAACTGAACACCACAGCTGACTATGTGCAAGCCAGATGCAAAAGGACACTGTACGATTTTTTCTTTGCTCCTTTCTGCTGTCATCATGTGTTCATGGATTGGAGATCAGCTTCTCTTGTGTGCATTTTGTGGAACAAAGTACATTTACCAACGTAGAGTACTTTTGACATACTTTACTTGAGTGTTTTGGTATAGACGACGTCTATTACTTCTGATTTACTTCTTTTAAAGTAAAAATTGGACATTTTGAGAAACATGCTTTCGTTCAATTTCGCGCCGAGAGTTAAATGAGAGCATTGATACCAGTGTACATGTCTGTACAGTAAATCTGCAGAGCGGTTAATATGTGACTGGAAACAGGGGCCAGCAGCTAGCCTGGCTCTGTCCAAAGGCAACAAAATACACCTACCAGCACCTCTTTTCACTGCTCCCCCCTGCTTTCCAGTCTTTATGCTAAGCTAACCAGCTGCAGGGTACTGCTACATACAGTATATGGAGTATTGATCTTCTCATCTAACTCTCGGCAAGAGAGCATATTTCCCAAAATGATTCCTTTAAACTAGATTAAACTACCCGACTGTATTTAAAGGAGTTAAAATGAACTCAACCTCAACCAGCTACAACAGTAACGTAATACTTACACATTAACATATCAGTAATACTAATGTCAAAATATAATATATAATAATATACAACTCACAAGGGTAATTTTTCTGCATAATGAGGGCTTTTATATTTGATACTGTGAGTACATTTTGATGATGATACTTTACTTGTATAAGATTTTGAATCCACAACCCCGTGGTATTACTATTTCAGTGTCGACTACTTAAGCGAAGGATCTGGATCATTCCTCTGCCACTTGTGCAAATGTCCATCAGCAGGATGTGGTCAAGAAACAATCTGGGTTTCAAATCATCACATCAGCTGTAACTTAGACGGCTAATGTTTCCTCAAGCAAGACACTGAAGTTGAGTATTACATGCAAAACAATAAAGTATATGAATTGAATAGCCTATAAGTAGTTATTAATGATGTATGACCTTTTTTTTTTTTTATTGGATAATAAATAATTAATCAATAATAAATGGTTATAATGCATAGAAATGTTTCTGGTCTCCCAGTTGTGTGCGCACAATTGATGTCTTTGTAGTGTTTTGGGTGTGGAAAAAAAGACAGGTTGTTGGGAGTTTGCAGTCGTATCTGAAGTGATGTTAGTGAGTCACTGTTAAAAAGGTAGGATTAGCAGCATTGCTATTGTGCATCTTGCTGTCCATTGCGCTGAGTTTATGCAAAAATAGTCAACTGTCTGCTTACAGTATATTCCGCCAGCAGGACCAAGATGCTTTCTCCAAGTTTATGTGAGAGATGATTGTGTAGTTTCCTTTCATGTTCTCCCCCTCTGTGCCATCTTTCTTTGTTAAGTTTGCTGAGAGTGTCTTTGAACCACAGGCATTTTCTCCCAGCGGTGTTCATGAGCCCTGCCAGATCCATCATCATCCCTCTTCCTCCGTCTACCCCTCTATAGCTTCTATACTGTCTGTAAACTCACGCACGCCAAAATATATATACACATGTAGAAGGTCTCCTGACGTGCTTGCTCTCTCCGCTCCGCCATCAATCCCGTCGCTGCCTTTGTCACGCCTCTCAAAGACGCCACTTACATATGACAAACAGGATCATGGTTACACACACACACACACACACACACACACACACACACACACACGTACACATGCACTCACGCACTCATGCAGTTAAATAAATGTATGTGTTTGCATGTGATGCAATTTATGGCGTCTTAAATTTTCGGAAGCAAATCATTGCGTCTGAATTTCTAAGACGTCGATACAAAACAAATTGTTTTGTTTGTGTGGGGGTGTCTGTATGAGAATGTCCGCCGGCAAAGGAAAGCCGTCCCCCACTCCCGTAATTCTGCTGTGTTTTAAAATGATCAGAGCTCTTTGCAGTGTGGATTAGGAAGGTGGCAGATCAGAGTCAGCTGCTAAATCACCATGGCGAATAACCTTGCTTCCAGCTGACACCAGACTATACACCTCCCTCTAACCACACAATCTCTTGCCTTCTCAGTCACGTTGCAGCGCATGGGTGCCAACGCTACTCTACTTCTTCCTTACATCTGACAGTGTTGTGTTGAATGTTGCATATCCGTCATTGTGATGGTAGAGAACGTGTGCACCATGTTCTACTTGCCGTTGTTGAGTTAATAGTTTGACATTTTGGGAAATGTGCTTATTCCCTTTCTTGCAGAGAGTTGGATGAGAGGATTTATGCCACTCTCGGATCTGTCCATTACATTTAAGGCTATTGCCAGCAGCCGGTTAGCTTAGCTTAGCAATATTCCTACATGTATTTGTGTCAAAACAGCTAGCCTGGCAATGTTCAAAATTAACAACGTTCTAACTTTAGCTGTACTGGTTGGCCGGTTTTGTTACTTTTGCACGGAGCCAGGCTAGCTTTTCCCCCTTATGCTAAGCTAAGCTAGCCAGCTGTTGGATGTAGCTTCATATTTAGCGTACAGACATGAGAGTGGTGTCAATCTTGTCGTCTAACTCTCTGCGACAGAGTTTTGTCTGGTAATAGAACAAAAAAGCATTACAAGTAAGTTTACAGTGAGTGAGGCCATGGCGCTGCCTGAACTAAGGTTGAATCTTTTTTGTGGTCTGATACGTTGCTCCCATTTCCATATGTTTCACAGCATGCACTGCGGGTCAGGGTGTTGTGTGTGGTTTTGAAGGAATTTTTCTAAATTAATTCTGAGAAAATATCTTTGATGAATAGCCGCCAGTTACTCTCATACAGTTTGCCAGCTATCACTGTGCATGCTTTCACATGCACCAAACCAAACAAGCCAAAAATCTATGAAAAAAAAACGAGAGTCAGGCTTAAGGGAGGAGGCTGACATAAAGAGAACAATGTCTGAAAAGTAGCAGGAGTTGCCACGCTCTGGTCCTTCTGATGTTGTATTCAGCCTAACTAGTCCTCAGAGGAAGTGCGCTGCTGCCCTGCTTGTATGCAGGGGGAGTGTCTGTTTGCACAGGTCTCTGTCAGTTAACACTAATCTGCCTGATCTCCACCTCAAAGTCACTCACTTCTCCACATGCAAATAAACATATTCAGTCCTCTTTCAAACCAAAGCTACTATCAAACACTCGTTTGATCAGCAGAGGGCCTGCAAGGCAGTTCATTATGCATTTGAAAAAGTGCCCTGCCCCCGCCTTGTAGGCAGAGAACTCATTGTTGCCAGGTTTTTATGTAATTACTCTCACCTTCAGTGGTGGCTGGGAACAACTGCCTCCACAGCAGACTAAGGTGTGTGTGTGTGTGTGTGTGTGTGTGTGTGTGTGTGTGTGTGTTTGTGAGTTGTTAGCATGGCTTGTTATTGTAGATTGGGCATGTATACTGTACTCTTACGTTGCCCTAGATTCTTTGCTGTATAGATAAATTCTGAACATGAAGCCCACCCACACCTCCTTCAACCATAATCCTCAGAACTCTGGATTTATCCACCAGAAGAACTTGAGGGATGAAAAGGTGCTTTCGTTGCATTCTCTGATAACACTTTGGTCTATGAAAGTTGCAGCTCTCTCTGGAAAGTTTTTTTTTCTTCAGTAACCCTCTTATTCCTAGTTACTTCTTCAGCAGGAAAACAAAGCCGCTTCATTTGTAATGATGCATCGACTATTTTTCTTCTCTGGTGCAACGAAAAGGAGGCAGAACTCTGCAGAAGAAGACAGTTTTACATTTAGAGCAGCTGTCTAATAAGAGAAACGAGTGCCAAGAATCAGTATGGGTCTAAGCACATTAGAGCATACATGTTGGAAGAAACCCACCCACCCCCAAGCACCAGCCAAATTCCTTTGTGTGTATGTTGTGTGTGCGTCATGTATGAGTCTGTGACATTGAGGGGCTAAGCACTGCTTTCCAAACAGACAGGCCTGAACTCGTAAACAGGTGCTGCTGGAGCAGCTGAGGATGAAGACATGGGGCGTCTCCACAAAGCCTGATCAAAGAGAAGCCGCCTCACCCGCCAGTCATCCCAACAACTTGATTTATGTCACTGTGTCAGAGAACTTTATGACTGCTTGCATAAGCAGAAGACAAAAGTAAAGGTACACGGGTTCCTCCACAGCCATTCATTTATTGACGTAGAAGCATAGTTTTAAAGTTTTGAGTGGTTTCCTTGCCACTTTCCTCTGAACCCGAATCAGCCTTTGACTTGCAGAGGAGGCTTAATTGTTCTGTCATTTCAACTTTGTGTTTGTCATACTGCGCGCTTCCACAAAGACACTTAACATCAGCTCAATTACAGAGTGTGAAAAGCTGAAAATCCTGGCTCGCTGGCGAAACCAGTCAGATTAAATTAAATCAAGGAATTATCAATGGTTTGATGCCGTTTCAACAACACTGATCACAAGCAGAGGCTCCTTTTTGTCAACACATCATAAGCCAACGCCGACACCGCTGTCTCCTGCATGGCACAGCGGATAGAAGGAGAGGCAGGAAGTGGATGAGTGTGGGGAGACGGCATTCGTCCCGGTGGAGATGTGTGGGTCTGAGATTCATCAGCCTGAGTCACACGGTTGTGGCGGGGTTCCCCGCTTTGTCAAGTAAAATGTGTCATCACAAGGAACAGCATTTAATAATCTGCAACACCAGACGGAAGATGTTTCACTCTGCTGAGAGACACTCAGCAGAGTGAAACATAGACATAAGATCTATACGTTTAAAAGCCTAAATCCGGCGATACATACAGTTGAGTGTGATCCCCCCCCCCCCCCCAAAAAAAAAAAAACTTTCTTGCCAGCAATACTTTGCCCTTGCTCTGAGCTGGATTATTCCCTTTGAAGAGAAGAGAAGAAGTGAAGCCTGCTTGGCTGAAGAAGCCCTGGAGGGGGGTGGTAACTGTCATTTATATTTACAGCCTTCCCAGACACCTCGGGGGCTGTTATCCAGGTGGCCTCTGTTGAAGCTCTCAGAAGCACTCGCACCTTTTTCGCAGCTCAGAGTATCAATAGACACTGGCTGACTTTGATTCAGCCACATAAAGGTTGTGAGTCATGTGCTTTTGACTATTAAAACGGGTTGGGTTGACGCTGGAACTTGAATGCCCTCAGGGATAAAGCATTACTACACTTCTGAAACTTTATTAGACCAGAGAGGACTGTCTACCATAGGTTTGAAACTCTCAAAAAAAGATTTGAAAGTGAGGCAGATAAAAGGCAGAAAAGATCTTGGACTCCAAAATTGCATCTTTTTTTTCAATTATTAAAAAAGACAACTTCATGCTTATTGTGCCGGCATGTGATAAATGGTTGACATACTTGTACATGCAGTCAGTGACTTTTAAGTGTCTGTGTTTTCCTGTTGCTCTGACAGCGCTGTAAAGACAATAGTCAATTGCCGTTGCTTCGATTCAGGACTAGACTTGTGGCTCTCAGAACGTGTACCTTAAAACTGTTGACAGTGTAAGGCTTGTTTAACACCAAACATCTCAGGATACCACACAATGTATTCAGTATGCCGCTTCAGTCAATATGTAACTACTTCAAATCCAGGCCAGATGTGTCTTTAGAAATGCCACTACGCCTTGCCGATAAGAAGAGAAGAGATGACAGATTTTCTGTATTTTTGGTTTGCAGCGATCCGCTTTTCAAAGTCAAACCCTTCAAACAGTCTAATCCTGTCCTGAATGAGAGCTGGATTATTGTATAACCCCTTCATTGATACGCACCGACATATGCAACACAGCGAGGGAGAGAGAGAGAGAGGGGAGAGAGGAAGGAGGAAGAGAGTGGACTAAAATAAAGTTGTATATCCACTTCAGCTGAGGTGAAAAACTATATCAAGGGTTATATAAGCATCCAGCATAAAGGCAGTAAGGAATATATATATAAAAGAATTAACAGGTTATCAAAACTGATGTAAACCACAACTATAACACTGGACATTTTGGGCCAAATAAACACAACCGTCAAGATGCTAATGTGTCCTTTTGATGACACCACCACGTTCACTTTTCATCTTCATGAATATTGACTGAAATGTTGACTAACAGGAGTAATTGTGCACACTGCCTGATCAAATAGTGTATTCTAATTGCACAAATTAAAGCTACTACATCAAACCTGAGAAACAAAATGTTGATCATTTCTTAGAAGTAAAGATAATAAAAATCAAAGACTTAACATTTGATTTTACATTGAAAATCCACTCCCTAAAAATACAACTATATGCACAAGTGATGTTGTTGCCTTATTGTACTGCATATAAACAGCTGGAAGGCCTAGACACTCCTTTTGCATCATATTGGGGTTTTTTGCTACATGGGGACATAAATGTCCCCGTTGTTTCCTTCTGAACATTTAAAACCAAGATAGCAATAGAGATAGACAGAGATGCCGCTAGTTATGCTTCCTGTTTCTGTTGACTTAAGCACCAGCATGTCAGGCATGCTAATATCCTTCTTTTATATGTAAGATTTAATTTACGAGCTGCTCTGAACTGGCCAGTTGTGACGTAAGTGTCTCTTTTTTTTTTTTTTTTTCAACAATGTTGTCAATTATTTTAAAGCTATCGTGAATGCCCAACATATTGTTCAAACCCAGCTCTGACACACCATCATATTCACAAATTAAGGTTAATGATTTGGATTTTTATGCTGTATTAAAATGACTGCTACGAGCCGTCTGTAGATTAACAGCGAGGGTGAGAAGCACAAGTGCTGCGACAATGAAAAAAAAACAAGCTTTATGCGACTGTATGAGACTCACTCCAACAGAGGGAAGAACAACACACTTAAGACACACAACACCGGCATTACAAACATTTAAAACTAGAACGTTTTATTAATTTTTCTATAAAATCTGAAGTTTTTAAAAATATATACAAACGTTCCATTGTGCTATAAAACAGCAAAGACAACAAAAAAAATGGAAAACTCAATTGTGTGTACAAATAACTTTTCAATAACGAGTGCTTGATTAATTTATGGCGCGGATCTGCCTCACAATGGGCGGTTCGTAAGGTCCTGAGCGCTTTTCAACAGCTGCTCTCACTCCAGTTCAAACATATATGACACTGCCTCGATTTCCATTAAAAAAGCCTCCAAACACAACACTCATCTCTCTGACCATTTGCCTCCATTGTCTGTGGGGTCCTTTCATTTTCTGTAATCTGTCACTAACAGTACAAGTGTCTTTTTTTTGCCTGTAAGGAAAACATCTATTGCACATTATTCAAGTAACCCCATGGCACATCCAAATGGTTTATTCCACTCTTTTTGTCCGGGGGAACAATACGATTTTTTTTTTTCTCTCTACCAAGTTCCTCAGAAGGATAAGTGAATCCAGGAGTAGCAGATTTTTTTTCTCAAACAAAGGCAGCTCTTGTTGCATGAGATGGCTCAAGATAGAAAAAAACCCACATTGCATGATCTTCAATGCAGTTTGCATAAATAAAACATAAACCTTGATTCTTCTCATGGCACTCTGATTACAAAGTCTCGTTTAGGTAAGGGCTTTACAAGTATTTTTGGGTTCACACAAAGAGAGCCAGCTCATACACATGTTGGAGGGGGCCGTGTGGGCTCATACTTAGTACTGTGCCCTTTGAGAGATGGGTGAGGTTTGATGTAAGGCCTGCTGCTGGTGAACACACTGGCAGCCTTCCTCCTCGTCCTCTTCTTTAGCTTCCTGCTGAACACATTCTGCCACGACTGCAGCGTCTTTGAGGTCCAGATCCACATGCCGCTAGTGATGCCCACCACCAACAGCATGAAAATCTTAACCATGAAGATCTCGACAGCGGGGATGGAGGCCTTCATGACACACTCGTCCGATTCCGGCCCGCTGCTGTCCACACACTTCTGCTCCCCTGCCAGGATGCGCCAGTAGTCCATGTTGAGCCTCTCGTAGAAATAGCAGGCGATGACGCAGGTGGCCGGGACAGTGTAGAGCACGGAGAAGACCCCGATGCGAACCATCAACTTCTCAAGCTTGTCCGTGTTCTCTCCCTCTGTTTTCATTATCTTACGAATGTGGAAGAGGGCCACGAAGCCAGACAGCAGGAACGACGTGCCGATAATGAGGTAGCAGGACAGAGGAATAAGCACAAAGCCTGTGAGAGCTTTGACATCCATGCTGCCCACGTAGCAGACGCCCGTCAGCTCATCCCCCGCCACCTTCCTCATCACCAGAATCATGATGGTCTTCACGGCCGGGATGGCCCACGCCGCCAGGTGGAAGTAGCTGCTGTTGGCCTCGATGGCCTCGTGACCCCACTTCTTCCCTGCAGCCAGAAACCATGTGAGGGTCAGGATAACCCACCAGAGGGAGCTGGCCATGCCAAAATAATACAGGATGAGGAACACAATAGTGCAGCCGGTGCTCTCCAGACCCTCCTGGATAATATACTGGACCCCATTGTCTCTGTCACAGGCTATTCTGTCAGCTCCCACAAAAAGTCGGATGAGGTAGCCCACAGAGTAAACACAGTAGGACATGGAGAGGAAGATGATCGGCCTCTCGGGATATTTGAATCGCTGCGGGTCTATGAGGAAAGTGAGCACAGTGAAGGCGCTGGAGACAAAGCAAAGGATGGACCAGATGGCCATCCACACTAGGGAGAACTGCTTGTCTCCCTGACTCCAGTACACATCCACCTTGGGGTAGCATTTGGGGGCACAGGACTCGCTTTTCTCCACAAAGTGGAACTTGCCAGGATTGCTGCACGTCTGCTTGCTGCCGCTGTCCTTAATGTGAAGGTCCTGCCCGCTCAGAGGCCGCTGTGGCCGAAAATCTGGAGGCTGGGTGTGGGAGACTTTGGGAGGCTCGTCTGAGCCGTTGTTGGGCGCCTCCATGCAGAGGTTGTTTGGGTCGTTTTTGGTTGGCAGCCGGGAGCAGTCCAGGGAGTCGGGCCAGGGGAAGTTAAACTGTTCCAGGATGGGTGAGCATTTCAGCTTGACCTGCTCACACATAACTCTGCATGCCGGGATGGGGTTGGACACCTGCTCTGTGCACATGGGAGCATACAGCGAACACAGGAAGAATTTGAGATGACTGTGGCACCCAAACTGTATCAGCGTTGCAAACTCCTGCAGCTTTATTGCCGCCTCTTTTTGGTCATCGTGTCCCATAAGATTTGGCATGCGAGTCATGTTGTAGCCAATGTCTTTACACTGGGGGATGTTGATCTGCTGACATCTCCCCTCTCCTGACCAGTCGGGGTCTATCGAGCTAATGGCCGAACCCCCACCGCTCCACAGGACCAGCAGAACACAGATGAGGCTCAAGTTAACAGTCGAAGGCATTCTCCCCTCTTGAGTTAAAGAAAGAAAAAAAAAAAAAAAAAAAAAAAAAAATCAGGCCAAATGTTCACCACTACACCACTAACACACGAGTTCCTTTCATTAAAAAGTCAGAGGTGAAACCTCTGGTGTTCGTGCGTCAGATAAAGGTGGAAAAACTTACAGAACTATCTGTTCCAAGACCACCGCCTCCTCATTTTAGGCTTGATTTGATGTTGAATTAAAAACAGAAATAAAAACAGAAAATCCCGCACTGGTCAGAAAGTGCTGTCTCGCTGGGAGTAGCGTGCGTTCAGGTCCATGCTTTCCAACGCTCGGTGTCTGGCCCGAAGTGTCGGGAGCTACTTGTTCAGCCTCTGGCACCGCGCGTATCAGTCTACTGAGAGCGAAACACAGCAGGTATGTGCTCCGGTTTGCTCCCCACTTGTTTCCAAAGGACTCACTCGTCCGTCGCCGCGTTTCATGTCACTTTTCCCGGGTATCCGTCGGTGCAGCGGCGCGGTCTCAGTCCTCACGCGACAACTTGGAAAAAAAACAAACAACAACAAAAAAAAAATAGTGCTCCTCCGGTCCTTTAAAGCAGCGCGTGTGGCTGCTCGCAACAACAACAATTAGTCCGTCAGCAATAGAAGTCGAATAAATATCCTCCGTGCTAATAACGAATGTGTCCCACAGAAACGCAAGGGGTTTACGCTCCTCCCTGCGCGGCCAGTTGATGCGTTTGGTGGCGGCGCTCGTCTGAGCCGGTCGGAGCCTCCGTCCCGGTCTAACCTGCCAAAAGATCCGCCTTCAAAGACGGGCTACTTTGCATAAGAAAGATGACACTGACACGCGGATTATTTTCAAATCGTGCGGAACAGCTCGTTCATTGCAGCGGTTTCAAAGGCTCGCAGCGAACTCCCTCTCGCTTGTTTGTTTGCGCTCAGCTCACAAACTTCGACCACAGCGGGACGGAGACACGTTTTATGAGGGTTTCCCACTAAATGTTGCGCAACACGGCGCACCGGTCCACAGCCGCACCACAACCAGGGCTTTGGTTCCAACTGCTTCTTCTTAACTCTCTGCACATTCTGTGACTGCAGGGCAACTTATTGCCCTGCCTTGTGAAATCAGATTTTATATATGTTTTACTTAAACTGAGGATATGTCCATATGAAAAGTAATTTCAGACTGCACAGTAACACATGACTGAACAGGTCTAAAAAAAAAGAGAGATGCTGCTGTTCTCCAGAGACATTCAGCACTGGTGGAATAAGCACTTATTAACCTGTGTAGCACAATGTTAAAATACTGTATTACAGGTAAAAAAAACCAAAAAAAAACACTTTACTTTACACAGAATGTAAAAGTACAGTAGTATTGATAGCAAAATACACTTAAACTATCAAAAGCAGTACGCTCATTATGCAGAGTGGCTGCCTTCAGAGTAGTATATACTATTATTACTGTATTAGTGGAATTCATATTCTTGCATGAACATGTAAGCAGCAGGTGGAGCAGATTTCATATGTGCAACTACTTCATGTGCTGCTTTTATAGTTTACTCAGATTGTATATGTTTTGTGTGTAAAATCCGAACCTGCAAAGTAACTTGTAACAGCTGGTGAAATAAAAATGAAATGTAGTGGAGTTCAAGTAGAAAGTAGCATAAACTTTAAATATAATATGTTTACGCACATATGTAAATGAGACCTCCTGATTTTGAATAGAAGCATGTAGGTTTAACACTTCTTATAACTCACTTCAGTTCAACTGAATACACTTTATTCGTTCCTCAGTTGGCAAGGCCAGTTTGCAAACAATATTCACACACACACACACACAACAACAACAACAACAACAACAAGTCAATGGAAGTAAAAAAGTTTAAAACAATGACTATATTCTTGCCAAAGAGAGTGCTTGTCAGTCTGTATCTAAACTGTATGAAACAATTTTTAGGACCTGTTTAGAATTTAGTTTTGCTGGGATCAGTGTGTTCTGGCCAATATTCTTGGGACACCTTGCAGCCATTTCCTGTCTTTTTCAATGAAGGAAGTAATCCAGTAAACAAATATGAAGGTTTAAAAATGTGTCGGCATTGTTCTATTGTCAAGTTCAGTGGGGCTTGCATCTAATCAGCTACTGCTTTCTCACACTGACATCTGTATTCTCATTAGATCGGGACTATTTCAGTATTTTCACCATTTTGCTGCGTAAATGAACTATGAAATAAAAGCACTGTGTGCTACTGAACAAAAAAGGCAGTAACAAGCCGCCACTGTTGGTTGAATAGAGTTGATTCACTTCAGTTTGCTCTAGAGACAACTTTATTCTTCTGAAATAGTTTGTCGTGATTGCACATTGAATCAGTGGTGACTGATAAAGTGTAGGCTTTCCTCTGACAGGTGAAATGACCATCTCCCCATGAGCATGGATGTGTCACACTCTCTGTGTATGTGCTAGCTCTGTCCAGTGTATATCCTGTCTCTTGCATGGGATAGGCTCCAGCCCCTTGTGACCCTGAACAGGATAAGTGGTTTACAAAATGAATGGATGGCCTTTTAGTAGCCTGTTAAAGCGAAACAATTCCTGTAGAGAGCCGGCCCAAATAAGTCAGTACCAAAGTCACAGAGTGTCATAAAATAAACCGAATACAACACATCAACGCATGGACTGCTGCAATAAACGGCATAAGTAAACCCTTATGATGGCATTGTTGTTACAGTGAGTAAGAACTCCATCTTGGTTTCATATTGTGTCAGTCTGCTCATGGAGGAGCTCGATGGCCTGACAGGCTGAGAGAAGAACAGGTTACGGGGCCCTCTGCCTTTTTTTTTTTTTTATGTGTGTGAGATCCTCCAGACCTCACTCACATTACCTTGTAGAAGAAAACGTTTGTGGGGGTAAGATTTATACTCTAGCCTGGCCATGGTCTTCATCAAGAGTGAAATGCTGATCACAAGTAAACAGGAGTGCTTTTAGTCCATTTTTACAAGAGTCACTAAAGTGCTTTTAAAAAGTATTTCAGAAATGTGTCCGGGCAAGATGAGAAACCTGGCACCAGCGTGCCTAAATGGTTTAAGCGCAGCATATCTCAGTGGTGGCATTTCAGCTGTTAGCGTTCAGTGTGCGGAGCAGGAGCATAAATATAGGGTATGAATACACTTATAAACACAATACCCTCCTCCTATGCAGCACATGTGCCTCTCAGTTTTCACGTATCCAGCTGTTTGAAGAGGTTCGGTGCGAACTTGAGGAGAGAACATCTCGTGTTCATCATTTTATTTCCAAAAAGTCATAGAAGGACTATTTCAGCTGCTAATGTGTTCCCAGTCTGTAAGCAACGCCTTTAGCCGCCACGCTAGTTTGATTTCCTGACCGGCAGTGTTTTGTGTTGTGTTAAAAATCATTTTGGTGGGAAACTCCCGATGACATGCAAACCATTTTCCTTTGTCACAAAAGCCCAGATGCAGTAGCAGCATGCACTTTTATATATTCTGACCCTTCACATAGACAAGGACAACAGCTGACATGCCTGCTCTGTCCCTCCCTCTCCACTAGACTTTTATTATGGAGCTGATGTGTAGGAGTAGAACAAAAAGATATGGCAGCTTTAATGTGAAGAAGAATAACGTAACATCAATGCATTCCCAGGGCCAGGGCCAGTTCTGCTCTCCATTTACTGATCATACGGCTTTCAGGAAGCCCTGTCTGGCATATTTTAAAGCAAATATCTGCCCTTTATTATCGCTGCCTTTGGTGTAATGAAGCTGACAAGATAATACTGTCACACAGTCTAATAAGGAGACACAGTCTACTGGTTTGTTGTAATTCATCGCCTTTGTTCTGTTCTCGCTCCTGTCTTTCCCCCTGCCTCCCTCTTTTTCATGATTGTTTCGCCGGTCATGATGATATCTCTTTGAAAATGAGAAGAGAAAAAAGGAGGAATCCGGCCTGTTCAGTCTTTAACATCTGTAGCCTCTGCAGCTACTACTGTCTCTTTTATGATATTTTTCTCCCCCGTTTTATATACAACCTCCCCCTATAGCCCATTCCTACTCATACAATGTGCATAACACACACACACACACACACACACACTGGCAAACACAGCAACTTTATCTCATCTTTGCAACCCTAACAGTGCGACGAAGAAAAGCAGCGCAGCTCCATCTCTGAGAAATCAGCAACTGTGAGATAATTCTGTAACTAATAAAGTGAAAGGGGGGGGGGGGGGGGGGGCTTTGATGGCTGAAGCTGAAAAGATATTTTATTTTTTTGTGTGTGGGATTTGCAATGTGTGATTCTATGGAGCGAGCTCGCTCCCCTGCTGCTAGGCTCTGGCTGGAAGCTGGCCCCCCTCTGGCTAATGTTATGGAGAATCGGAGGAATTTTATGGCTGTCTTTTCCCTCAGCCCCCTTTTTTCTTTTGTTCCCCTTTGAAGAATGACTTTAGACATTTTATTTACATATTTAACCATGGATGAAAGAAATGAAGGGTGAGGAAGCAAAGCTCCTTGGGTTCTTCTGGGAATTTTGATCAGTAAAAATGAGTTGAAGCTAATACATTTTTGTTTGCGTAGCCTGAAATTAGATGGGAATCAAACACGGCACCACGATGGTGACATTTCTGGAATTGATGCCGTCGGTTCTTTGATGGGGAACCATGATCTGTTTACAACAACTCTGCATCAGTAAGAGTAATCATGGCATTTCTCTTAATTGCTGTGGTTAGATGACTGGCATGCTGTTCCAACATGTGAGGTATGCTATGGGAGAGATGGGGGACGTTTTAGACATGTTTGGCATTGTTGTCGGCGTTGAAAGGGCATGTTGATTAAACGTACGGGTGGGGTAGGGCTATAATCTTCTTAACCAAGGCCCTCCTCTTCTCTTTCAGAGGGCACAATGAGAAGAAACAACACACTCAGTTGGAGGTGAGACTATTTGTCCACATGCCCTGCACATTGTCCAAGGATCCTGTTCTCCCTCCTGATCGCATGCATTCAGCGTTTAGCTCAGGATGATCCTATTTATCAACATAATCTGTTATTTTCTCTCTTATTGCCACTCCACAATTTGTGAAGAGGTTGGTGCCAACCCCCCCCCCCCCCCCTCCCCCCGGGCCGAAAAAAGAAATGATGGGAATGCATCTGAACATGGACAGTAAGGAAGCTAGTAGTAAAAAAAAATGCTTGAATATTAAAGCAAAAGTCGGTCCCATCCCAGTTTAAAAGGTTGTTTTGCAACTGCTGGCAAAGATAATTCAGTTTAATATTATACATGGTATTTTTCTGTCCCGTTTGAAATGCTGGAGCTTTAATAAGAGCACCAGTTTTAGTAAAGGGTCAGACGTTTTGAGGAAACGCATATGAATCAAGCAATTAATTATTGAAGAGCCCTGTCAACATCAAAGCCTGCAGTATTCTTTGCTCGTATGGTTTAAATAGTTCAATAAACTAACTTATTAATGAGGACTAATTTGTTTCGCTCGTCTTTTCACTTTGCTCCATTAAAATCTGCTTTGTTTCACTGCTGTTATTACGGCAGAGTCCCATAAGTTGAAGGTTAACCCTCTGACCTCATTCATTGTGTATAGTGGCTGATAAGAGGAAGTCACTGCGTTATTGTAACCTTTCAAGTGTTTATAGAGTAGATTAGTATAATTATAAGGATGGTAGACCTTTATATGACTTGGGAAGCTGTCAGCCAATCTGCAATAAACAGTGTTGTAATGAATTTTGTTTGTTATGAAGCCCAATAGCATCTGGGTTGAGGCTGCTTTGAAACAGCAATATTAGCTTAGTGTTCTTACATCATACTCTTTCATGTGGTGGCCGTTTAACAGCAAAGAGAAGAGGAAGGGTGGAGGAGGAGGAGGAGGAGGAGGGAGACGAGGAGGGGGGAGTTCAGCAGCTTGAGACGAAGCAATGAACCAAAACAGTTACAGTCAACTGCTTGCAAAACGCATTTTGTTTTAGAAAGTCACATCAGACCGAGTGGAGATGTGGGCAAGAGCTGGTTGACTTTCCTGCAAAGTTCTTAAAAACATGAGAGCGATTAGTAGACGTTATAGATGAAGGAGGAGGGGAAAAAAGTCAAAAAGGGGGTAAATATGTTATTGCCCGCATCAGTGAAGGACACTAATGGCAATATTATTACCGGGGTCCTCGTGGGGGCACTTGAGTGTGAATTTCTAATCAGGAAGGCCTTCTCTGGTCTAATCCCTCTTTGAGTGGCCGGCCTGGAATCAGGCGTCTGGGGAGACTCCCCACTGCTTCTGGCTCTGGAGGCTCCATTCAATAGCGCAGCCCTCCTGTCCCATTCCCACAGTCCCCTCACACTGTGCATTGCAGCCATGCATGTGCACACACACACACATGTGCACGCACCCATACACATGTCCTCCTCCAACCAAATTAGATTAGACCCTTCCCTTTCTCCCCAGCAAGGCGCTGGTCTTTTCTCTGCCCGGTCATTTATCCTACCCTTTTGTCTCTGCTTTATAAAAGAGAAACAAATTCCCAAACAACTCCCCTCCTAAGAATGCACTGGTTTGGAAAATGATGAGGGAAGGGCAGACATCTTTAGCAGACCTTGGGTGATGCTATAATATCGCCATCCCTTTGGTGTGTCAGCTCTAATGATGTGTGGGGGAGAAGAGTGGCGTGGCAGTGTGGCTGGCAGAGCAATGAGAACAACGCCAGCTGTGCATCTTGTCAACCTGTTACCCCACAACAACACTGAGCCGTTCCTGACAGCAGCACTAAGGATCTCTTTATTGTGGCCCCCTCACTAACATTGTCCAACATTTGCTCTGCTTGGCCGTAAATCCTCCCTGACTAGAATAGATAAAGTGCAGTTGGCTGACTGTCTGCATGAGATGTGCACCAGTGTGTCCGAGTCCCCTAGTATTAGTTGTTTTGCTTCCTTGTGTCTTTATTCCTTGTAAACCAGTAATGGACACTGATGCATATAGGCAAAATAAAGGCCTCAGTTGAAAGGGTCTTTTGTAAGAAAGCCCCGGTGGAAGCATATTCCTCCTGGTTGAATGTGCAGCCAAGCCATCCCAAAAGCAGCAAATTGAGATCAAAGCAAAATTAAAGCTGACTCGTTCAAAGCAAGATAAAAATGTGTGAGCCTGCAGCAATATTTTCTCTATTGATTTCCTCCTTTGCTTGCACTCTGTGGGACTGTGTGCTGGCTGTGCTGTGCTCAGCGCCAGCGTCGGAGACTCTAAGGCTGCTGCAGGGAGAAAGGAAATGACTATCGATACAGACAGAAAAACACTGTCATAATGATCAGGGATAAATGGATTTCACAGGGTTGCTTGAGATCTAAGTGATTGGGTAACTTTTCACTGCCTTCCAAATCTGTTTTCACTTTGCATTAAGACACAGGGAAGAATAATGAGAACATCTAATGGCAAGCATGAGAGTGGCATGAAGAGCGAGCATGGGAACGGCATTGTCTTGTTCTGTTATTAGCTGTGATTCTCTGGATAGAAGTGAGTGTGCAGAGCCAAGTTTTGCCATTGTCTTCTCATCCGGTGCATGGATCTCCTTTTTTTTTTTTTTTATTAAGGAACCACATGTGGAGTCTATCTCTCTGAAGTTTATTTAGATTTGCAAGAATGCTGAAGAGTGTCTTTCACAGACATTTCTCTGGCCGCTTTTATTTGCTTTCATGTTCGGCGCTTGCACAAAGAATCAGGCACAGATGAAGTTTTCTCAGTGCTGCACAGCAGATAGCTGCACATTGGAAAGATGTCAACTTTAATTAGAGAGAGCTAGCCAGAATGTGATGTTCCAATAATAACACAACAGCAAACAAAGTGCCTTTGTTATGTTGAGCTCAAATCTAGGTAGGTAATTATGGGTAATTTACCATCGCTGTACTTGCGCTGCAGGTTGTCGGCAAGGTGTGAAGGGATGAGTGAAGGTGCAGGTGAAGGATTCAGTGCTGCGTTTGAAGTCCTGGGAGGGATTGACAAGCCTTGCAGTGAAACCTGAGCAGGTATGAAGACAAGCTGGAACAATCAGTGTCTGCAGACACCCACAGAGTGTTTCTCTCTTCCTGATGTAATTCTCCTCATGTTGAATCTTTACAACAGTCTTGCACATCAATCTTTGTCTGCAGTAAAACAATGTCGCAAAGATGTCGCTGATAAGAAATCCAAATAGCCGTTCATTCGACAGAAATGAACTCTCTTTGTTTTCTGCCTCTCCCAAACACATGCAAGAGCGTATTTGCACATCTTTTATGCTCTCTCCACCTTTCTGTTGCGAGGTGTAACACCTGGGCGAGCTGAAAGAGGCACGAATAAAAGCTGAGGAAAATGTCTTTTAATCTGTTTCAGATATTGTTTCATAGCTGTAAGCAGTCTTACCTCATCTACGAAGCTTCCGCCTCAGACAGAGGGATCAGTGTATCTGCAGGCATTCCTCGGGCTCAAATATCAAAACAGCACTAAATAACCTGTCATTCTCCCTCCCCAGAACATAGATGTTGCTGCGTGATCAAGCTTGTGGTCCATTTCTGAAGGAGAACTTATCCTACAATGATTTAAGCTCTATAGTTTAAAGGTTATACCATAGTAGGGTAATTTATAGATAGTGTAACAATTTCCGAAAGTTGAGCAGTGACCTGGGAAAAAAAAAAAAAAAAAAGAGTTGTCATCAAGTAAACTTTATATCTACAGTCTGGAATGCAGTAAAATGCCTTAGAAATACAATAAATTATAGTAACAGCAAAAATATCTTGTTTTCACAAATTCCAGCCCTTGTCAGAGAGACAGCTGCTGGTAACCCAGTTATGGAATGTGCCCCCCCCCCCCCCCCCCCTTACACTCTGAGCAAGTGCAATGGCTGTTTGACTTCTATGCGTTTGGTGCTCAAGAGGTGTCCCAGACATTGATATCAAACTTAAGTGATTCCCATTTCACATCAGTGCCTCCTGAGTGATCGAACGGGGGAACCTGTGACATATCCAACACTGTCAAGAGAAGAAGCCACCACGACAGTCAGTCAAAAGCCGCCCTGTTCGAAGCTGTTTGACATGCAAGTTTCATGCATCCCGTTTGATACGCTTCAGTTTTATCTCCAAAGCATGCGGGATGGTATCTTTGGGGAAGGGCTGTTTTTCCTACGATTAAACAACACATGAAACAATGTGCATATCTACCACACATGCACGCGAACACACTCATTCCTTTTTCTGCCTCATAGCTCCTGCAGACGAGATCGTTGCTGCCTCTTGTCATGGGGAAGGATGTTGATGTAGAGGCTTTGGTAGGGGATTTGAAAGCAGTTTCATTGGGGCTGGCTCTGATAAGAAGCCAGTGACTTAATCAAAGCGCTCACTGAATGTTTAAAGATGGCTGTTGTTACGATGCACAAGAGACGGGTGCAGATTGGGTGTGACAGACACAGGCCAGGTTTCAGCTCTTAAGCTCGTTATTAAAAGCATTCATGGTCCAAAGCTTAGAGCAGTTCTTTGTCTGCCTTTTAAAGTCATTATTATTTGACTTAAAACAGAGTTTCTCATTACAAACAATCATGGTAACCCAGTAAAGAAGAATTAGTTTTCTGACTAAAGGTGTGTTCAGACTGAAGCTTCAAATTTCGCTTCACGTGATTTGCACAGATTTGACTGGATTGTTCACTAAAATGTCCAAACAGTCCATACATTTTCTGTTACTGTAAAGAATTAAAGCAATTGCTCAAAATTCTGGGGAAATACGCTTATTTGCTTTCTCTATGAGACTTAAATGAGAAGATGGACACCTTTCTCGTATCGGTCCAGTAAATATAAGGCTGCAGCCAGCAGCCGGTTAGCTGAGCTAAAAAGCAAACTTATTTTCCACCTACTAGCACCTCAAAGCTCACTAGTTAACGGAATATGCCATTAAGAAGGTTTCCGCTGGTTACCTGGCACCCTCACGGTGATAAGACTTCAGGAAGTCAGTGCGCCCAGCCAAGGCAGAGTCTGGCGCATAACTGCAAACAAGACAACAAGATATAATATGTTAATGAAATATAAGCTTTAGATGTGCTGGCTGGCAGATTTTTTCCTTTGGACAGAGCCAGGCTAGCTGTTTCCAGTCTTTATGCTATGCTAAGCTAACCTGCTCCTAGCCGTAGCCATATATTTACTGTACAGACTTGAGAGAGGTATGTTCTCATCTAACCCGCGGCAAGAAAGTAAATGAGCATGTTTCCCCAAAATGTCCAACTATTCCTTTAAGCAGTAGCTAGCTGCCAACCTTGGCGGTCGTTTGCTTCATGCCACGCTTTGTACAAACTAGTTTGTTTGAAACATACAGAACCCTTTATTGCTTCATTTTCTTGACTGCAGTATATTCAGACCGAACATGAAGCAAATTCAGTCTGTTAATCCGACGTGTTTGACGCTGCTGGTATTTATTATTTGGTCTGACTGGCCTGTCATTGTGTCTGACAGATCTGAAAATGTACCAGGAATTCCATTTTTTTTTTCTGTTATCTCTGTATATTAATGAGTCATGACTCTGAAATAGCTTATAGATTTCCATGAAGTTGAAACATTTCCAACGGACGTCTCTTTGCTTCAGTTTGTGCCGCCCAGATCCAGTTTGCACAATCGCACTGCCTCTAAAAATTCGCTTCACTTAAGACCAAACCGAAGAGGAACTTCACACACCTGCAAGGTTGATGTCTTTTAATTGGTCTTCATGTTGTTACGTAATGGACAATATTTCACAATTGAGATCCGTTTGTGTCTGTCTGTGCATGTTGCAACTTCCATCTGCAGGGGTCCAATTATGATTCCGTTTCATCATCACTACAGTGGAGAAGACGATGCCTTCATTCACCTGAGAGAAAGACCAAAGGGAGGGTAAACAAAACTTCTGTGTCTCAAGTGCCATCTTGAGCGTCAAGTGCTGTTGACAGTCTGGCTTCAGAGCGAGCAGACTGTTAGCTGTCTAAACAGGGTGACAGCGGACGGCCCAGTGTAGTTCAAACAGGTCAGCAGGAGTGAAAGACAACACCGGTTCAGCTGGTCCCCTGTCCTCTGGGAGTCGACACAGTGTTGTTGGTGCCCCCCTCCAAACCCCAGCTCCTCTCCCTTGTGACGACTGACACCCTTGTCCCCTATCCTCTGGCTATCAGCTCAAAGAACAGGACGTGCTGTCACCACCGTGACCCTCTCTGTCTGGACAAACAACTGCAGCCTCTCCGCGTTTCAGTTTCAGTTTCTTCCTCACCCTCTCACCTCCTCTCCCTCTGTGGTTTTGACAGAGAGGCTGGTGTTTCAGGTTCAGGACGCTTCCATTAGCACCTTTTGGTGAAGCCCTTTCATCCAGCCGTCGCGGCCCTTGTGATCCGACCACGGCCGGGCTGTCGACCTGCCGCTGAGATGACGTCGAACACCGTCCTCAGTTCAGCAAAGACTCCTTCTGTTTGCTCCCTCTCTAATAATTGTTTGCTCTGCTGTCTGGAGGTGTTTGTTTACGTCTGTTGACATTTGGCTCAGTGTTGACGCCGGGTATGTGTTAGCGAAGACTGTCATGTACGAATGTCATTCCTGAGCGCAGAACACGCCATTGTCAGGTGTAATGTTTGACTCTGTTGTTTTAGCTCCGAAATACGAAGACAGCATTTCTAGTTGGCATCCTTAGACATATTTCATTGTATCATTTCACTTTGCAGGCATGTTCGCACAGAGTACATAGAGCTGAAGTCCTGACATCACATCTGGGCTAGTGTCTGTTCAAACCAGCCTCTGTAGATAAATTCAATCTCTCATTCAGTATTTCTTTTAGTGTTTTTTCTGAAAGACGTCAATCGTATTTCCTGGGCTTTACTTTCCATATTCCAAGATAAATCAGTATCTTCTACTTCACTTCACTTGCTTGGACATAACAATTGAGTGGAAACACAGAAAATCCGAGAAAAATTCGATTAACACTTGCACTGCATTTGGATGGAAACCTGGCTTTTGATATCCACTCACGCTCTCCTTTATGTCATTTTTCGAACTTTTTAGCTGCTATGTAAAATTATTATTGCAGACATTGCGGCCACTGCGACTTGCTCATGGACTTGACTATTTTGTCAAGCTGCTAGTGTTTAATCTGCGATGGTCTAGGGTTTATGGGATGATGTTCATTAAAGTCCACTAAAGAAAAACAGAAATATTGAAGAAACAACGATATTAGATGAAATATTAGACTTGAACAGGACCTGGAAGTTCTGGTCTGACTCTACAGTCACATGTGGTTATGGCTGAGCCACAGTATAAATGGATTAACCGTCTATAGTTATGAATACGCCTGGCCTCTGCAGAGTAATGTGGGCTTCAACCAGCGATTCATTCTTTGCCAGACAATTTATCTCTCCTCACTGGCATCCAATAAGTCAAACCGTTAAAATGATGAATCAAGTTCTCATTGAATACCAAGGGACACACTTCAATTGATGGGGCAAACAATTAATGGCATCCTGTTTATTTGAAGTGATTATACTGGGTTTGTTCCCATCTGCCTCGTGGGAGGAAGTGGCGTCCCTGGTGCAGATGCTGTTTGTCAGAAGTCAGAACGGTGAAGCAGCGAGCCAGCATGCAACAGAAGAGATTCAAGCAAACTGAAATAGAACAATGGCTCTTCCAGGCCTGTATCCTATTTCATAGGAAACAATGCTTAGTTTGGGGTACTTTTCCATACACATGAAAGACCAGCCGTGCTTCTATAGCTATACACTGTACGCATTTTTGTGATATTTTGGTTCCGTTCGCTTTGAAGTGTGTTAGGGGAAAGACAAGCCTCTGCCTAGCATCAAATGCTTCGCTCACTCTGAAGGATTTGTGGTGCGAATATAATCATTTAGTTCCAGACTGTGTTTTAATGGTTATACGTACAGTATATATATTTATGATTTTATGCATCTCGGGCCTCTGTCTCCTAGGCCCAGGGTAGTTTGAGCAGCAGCTGCAGTAAATGTTGCGCTATGTGACTTGAGTTCTTATCCCAACCTCGTTTTGCAGTTTGCTCCTACAGCCTGTTTTTATTATATTACGAATGAGATTAAATTAAAGACACACAAAAGAGTCGACACTGGAGCAGCTGGATAGTTTAGCGACTGCTCTCTCCTCTTTGTGAGGACCCCCCCCCCACCCCCTGGCCAAACTGTGGTTTAAGGGGACTCCTCCTCCACATATTGTCCAATGGCATGATTGTTTGTTGTCATTGCTGTATTGTTTTCACTGCCACTTTTTGATCTTGGTTTATGGTCCCAGATGTTGGCAGAGGGGTGCAATCCAGCAGAAAAGATCTCTGTGGTGTAGTTCTGCTAAAACAGCAAACACAGACTCTTCCTCCCAAAAAAACCCCAAGCAGCCATAGGCCTGTGCAGGAATGAAATGTGGCCTGAGCCTGTGGCAACCTGTTTTGTTGACCAAGTTAAGTTTTATTACTTTTACAATTACAATTTTCCACTCTGATTCTGAGATAGTAGATTTGTATCCAAAAAACAGCACGTCAACCACTGTAGTTACGCTACAGCTACAGTGCTACTGACAACTACAGTTTGTTTTGCAGGGACTAGTTGTTTCCCATTTCCTCTCTGTAGGTGACTCCCACCTCCACTCCTCTGGTTGCTGTCCGATTGGTGTGAAGAGGCCACCCTGGTCTTCTTCTGCGTCTGTAAAGGTTATGAGATGTGAATGAATCAGGTCTGTGTGTGCCCAGGGAAGAGGAAGCACAAAAGCCTGTTGTGGGGGGTGAGATGGCCCCAGTATAGCTTCTTACCACCAATCAGCAGTGATAAAAAGGAGGAGAGGGAGCCAGAGGCGGCAAGGGGAGTAGAGCTGTAATTACAACATGGTCTTAAAAAGCAAATACCAAGCCCTAGCAACCTCAGCCGGGAGACAGAGAAAAGGGGGGGGGTTGTGGAGAGGAGGGGTAGAAAAAAAATAGGCAAGGGGAGTTAAGAAGCGCCACAGAGAGCGACCCTGCAATGACCTCGGCTCTCCAACAATCGTCCCCTGCCAGCTGGAGCCAGGGTTAGGGGCGAGAGCGAGGGGCCGGGCAGGATCCCCTCCGATTTATGACTGACTATAAGGCCCCTGAAAGAAACCCAATCACCCAGGATTCCTGCGCAGCATGACTCTGGCTGGAGAGAATAGATAGCCCAGGAGAGTGTGGGACCGGGGCTTCGGCGGCACAGCCAACGGCTCATACACAGGCACTGACACAGAGGGCCACTTTACCAAGGGGAGGGCCAGTGGGCACTGGCTCTATTATCTGCAGCTCTCCGCATTGAGCATGATATCATTACACTGTGCCGACTCTAACCTCAGCTGCGTTCAACGACTGCCCAAACTCATCCTCTGAACTCTCTTTGTCCAACATATTTCACAACCTGGATTTACATGCACCCGGCTAATTGCTCTATCTGTCTAATTAGTAGAAATGTAATGGTTATTAAATTTCAACCTGCTATCAATGTAGAGTGGGAAAGAGAGAGGCAGGCTGAGAGTAGGGCATGAAAAGAAAGGGAGACGGCAGCTGTCTTTTAAAGCGGGGTAAGCCGCGCTTGGAGCTACCCTGCTGATCCATTAGCATATCTGAATGATCCTGTTCCTGCACAGCCACCACCACGCTGCAAGGTGGCACATCTGAAGAATGCGCCCTTTGAATGCGCTTGCAAGCTGGGGAAACTCTTATTTTCCAACCCGTTTGAAAATCCGGAGACAACTTGATGTTTGAGAAGCCAACAAAAATAAAAGAGAGAGAGAAAAAGGAATAGGGGAAGTAAAAAGTTAGAGATTTTGAGGAGGACAGAGTTTTACAAGCTTTTTGAAGCTGGATACTCAATAATTCACCTGATGCTACAAGCAGCAGTAAGGCAGTATGGAAACACACTCATGCATGGCAACAGTTTTTCATCGCCTATGCGTTGTCAAAAGAAAGTGTGTCGCAACCCCCTGGTTCAGGCAACAGAAATGTTGAAAAGTGGTATTTCAGGGATCCTCAAAAGCAAACCCATGTTCAAAACTGGATTTCATTAATTGCGCTTACGAAATTCAAGCTTCATTTTTTTGATAATATTTCAGCCATGGCATAATTATTACCTCCACTTTATCTCCCGATAGACTTTCAGAAAACAACTAAAATGATTGCTAAGTGGCTGCAGCTTTATGTTCAAAGCACAATTATAGTTCACTGACACCATGAGCCGCCTGCCTCACACTGCAGAAGAATTTGCAACATGGAAATAATTATCAACAAAGTGACAAAAACAGGTTTGGCTGGATGCAAGCTCTTTGGTGAGACACACCCAATATCTGTTGCACAAGTAATATAAGCGATTCTGAATTTCTGAATGTATAATACATCTCTACGTTCTGATCCTGATCTTATTTGGTAAATGTGTCAGAGCTTAGGGGTTGCTTTTTTTTTTTTTTTTTTTTTTTTTTTGATCAGCCTTGAAGTTGGTCTCCCCTCGGCCACAAAGCGGGCTTCTATTGACTGGTTCCAGGGAGCGTATTGATGGTTCCATAATTTGGGCACAGGAACACAAAAAGGCTGACCCCCGCTGGGCTCAGCACGACAGCCCAGTCAGCAGGGAGGCTTGCATTTATTAGCCTGGGAGAGGAGCTCCTGCAGAATTAAAGCACATTCACCCACCCATTGATCTCTGTCATGAAAACAATACTCGCCTCCCTCTCTGGCAGCGAGCTAGGCACTGCGTGCTCTGAGGTAATTCGGCGGCCATAGAAAACAGGATGGCTCACACCCTCGGGCTCCAAGTAAACTATTTGAAAAGTGAGAGGAATAGGATAAAAAAACTAAGCCATATTAGATTATCAATCCACCTGTCCAATTGTATTATGCCATGAATCGGGACGAATGGTGGGAGAATATGAATGCAGCTGTTGTGTGTGTGTGCTTCCAGGGAGCAGAAACCAGTCTTTGTTTTTTTGGCTGTGTTGTGACATGTTGAATGCTACTTTATGTGCCTCCGGAGGATTCAGAGCCCGGGTTTCCTCTATTTTACCGAAAAGCTGTCTGTGGATTGGAGCATGGCTGGGCTCCACGCAGCTTACTGAACTCGCCTTTTACTTTTGGCTCTGGCATCATGGTCATATGAGAGGTGCGGTGAGTGGTTGCATAGCTTCCGTCTCTCCAAGGGATCTTATCTGCTGGCCAGTGGACAAGGGTAATACATGGGATACAGGCGAGGGAGAATTAGGGCAGTATGTTCCAACACCGTGAGCCCCCACCATCTTAGTTTCTGTTAATCCACTGATAATGTTCTTCATTACCTCCAAAAATACCAGAGAGTCAGTCACAAGGCAGGAGCATGCCTTCCAGTATCTCCTATCTGATCGGGTGCACACGAGCAGGAAACATAGGCCTAAGACTGCTTTGCAGTTAACCGGCACAGCCTCCCAAGACGGATTCATGAAAATTGAGTTATCAGTTGATGTTTTGGTCTGCAGGCCTTCCTTTGGACACACAAGAAACAATCTTGAGGAAGCTACAAAGGGGGTGGGGGGTTGGGGGTGGGGTTTGCTGCACCAAAACAGCTATCGTCTCCCTTTGAGTCAGCTGTGTGTGTACACGGCCCTGACTGTTGACCTAAGGAACTGGCAGGGCTTTGATGCTGCCCTCAGTGGCTAGTGTCCAAGGAGCGGGGGGGCTGTCTGGACCGTCCGGTCAACTCCTCACACGCAGGCCGCGGTGTCAACACATGACACGAGAAGACAGAGAATGTCACACTTCACACATAGTTGAAAGGAGCTGTGCGTCTCATTATGCCACCTAGAGCTGCTTTTGTCAGCTGGGTTTTGATGTGTGAAGGGGAAGGGCTCAGGGAGACGCCATGGCCTGGTATGGGGCCTGCCGCTGCCATGTTTGAAGTCACTGTCGGGACAAGGTCTTTCATATTTACAGAAAAGAGAGGAAAACTCAAGGGATGGCCGTGATTGGCACGCTGTTTTGTTAGCGCAATAAATGGCTTGAGCTAATCACCATTTGCACCCGCCCTGTTCATCAACCCTCCTGCAGCCCCAGGAGTTTTAAAAACAGTGCTTTGCAGGCACTTTTTTGGCTCCTCAAGCATGAAACTTCCTTTAATCTATTCTTACTCAAAAAGCCATTCAAACATCTTACATAAATTATGCTCTTAGCATTAGAATCAAAGGCGAGGCAAAATCTCTCCTCATGCTGTCAGTGAACCTTTTGATGGACAGATATATTGAGGCTCGCTTCATGGGAAGCATATGCGTATTGTAATTCCGAAAGCGACTTTGAAACTCGAACCACATCCCTCAGTTACAATGAGAACGAGCTCCTAAACCACCATCACAGTTTTACTTCGTGCATTTCATGTCAGAAGAATACTGTTAAAAATGTAACAGGACGAAAATTAGAACAATGTCGGCTGCCCGGTATATCAAACTGGTACACAACGGAAACTGCTCACTTTACTACAAGACTGTGGAATACAATGCACCAGTTCCTTGCTGGAGTATTATCCAGACGTGTTATTTTAACCTCTGTAATTATCAGTACTCTCGCGGGAGTACATTTCCCTCTAGATACGCTGGAAGTTAAGCCTACACACATTATAAAGAAATATATTGTATATGAACCCCGGCCTACCGTTCTTGTTTTCATAAGCAGCTCAGTCAGTTCAGGTTAGTTTCTCAAATCATTACCGAGCATTCCTACTACAGTAACGCCATATATCAACTAATAAAGGAATAGTTGTACATTTTGGGAAATGCGCTTATTAGCTTTCTTGCCGAGAGTTTGACGAGAAGGCCGACATCACTCTCACATCTGTTTGGTCAATATGAAGTTGGAACCAGCTAGCCCGTACCGCCGCACAGAGCCAGGCTCGCTAGAGCTTCTTAGATGAGAGTGGAATTAATATTCTCACCTGACTCTTGGCAAGTGAGCGAATAAAGCGAATTTCCCAAAATGTATAACTATTCCTTTGATGGAAGTATTGAACACATTATTCACAGTTACACCTGTCAATATCTACCTGGCTGTGATCACACTCTGTTTTTTTTCATCACTCCCAGGTGTGCTACACGGTGCTCTTCACGTGACTTTGCTCTCTTTATTTGGGCTTTATGTTGCACATAATTGGTGAGATTAATGTAAGTGTTCCTCCTCTTCCTGCCTTTCATTGTATGTAGTCTGCTTACAATGTTTAACAGGAAGCGTCCGTATACAACATTAAATATGCTTTGTACTCAGGATAAAAAAGTATGATCCCGTGTCCTTCCTCTATATTGCAAATGAGATAAAGAAGACTAAGTGGTGTTGACTAGTACACCTCAAAACACCATGGAAGGTCATGGTCAGGGCCTCACTTTGTAATAAACACAAGGCTTCTTTCATAAACAAAGGCGAGAGAAGAGAGGGCGTGTGTGTGTGTGATGGGGGTGGGGGGTGGGGCTGGAAATAGACTCTGGTCTTATCTTTGTTCAAATAATGTGGAAAGGGAAAGTCAGGAAACACACAAAAGGGAGAAAGGAGAGTGGAAACAAAGCCAGGTACAAGATAATGACAAGGTCAAGTGTGTGCTCAATGGCTCAGTTCAGTCGCAGAGAGATAAGGCCCAACCTGCTGACAAGGTGTGTGCAGCAGAGGGGAATGGGAGGTCAGGTAAAGCTCTGGGGATAGGTCCGCCTCCCACATACACACCATCCCCGACCTCATTCAGGTGTCTTTCTGCGGCAACACCAGCTCTCCAGCACCACCTGCTGGACATATTAGCACAACACAACTGATAAGTGCACAAGGTGACAGCAATTTCAGCTAAGTAGTGTATTATCAGTCGGATCGATCGGCGAAGGGGTTCTTGTGGATGCTTCAGAGATAAATGCAGGAGAAAATGTATATCATACGTCATGCTCTGCTGTCGGGAGTCCAGTGTTGTATAATGACAGCAGTGTGAGGAGCTTTCAAAACTCACCAACCCAAAACAATGCTGGCATGAAAGGCACGTTGCCAATGCATTCATCAACTATTTCCTGGAGCAACTCCAACAATAACCAATAGCTTGACTGGAAGAATTCTTGTCATGCTTTGATGTGTAACTTTCTTCTGTTTCGGAGAGGCACATCACTGACTGAGTGAAATTTACAAAGGCACCGAGCTCCCATCTGATGTCGAGCACGACATTAAGTATGATTTAAAACGACAACAAATAAAGTGCGAAAGGGCTACAGGCTCGCAACTTACTTTCACAGAGCATAAAGGATAGAATTAGTTGAAGGCTATCTCTGATGTGTCACTCATCTCCAGGAGAGAGGAGAAGGAGAACACAAGATAAAAGGTCTTCTGGTGGACCAACAAAGACAGAGAGGAGAAAGAGAGATGGAAAGATATGCTTCAATAGATATCTGATACAACTGATCCAGACACTGACCCTTACCCTGATCTGGAATTCTGATCTCAAGCCAGGATAAAGGGATAAAAAGCCTTTGGGGGGTTTCCGGGCGAAAAGGCGGAGGCCTTGGACAGATACTCAGAGGTGGGCTGGGTCAGTGGGACATCAGGCAGCGCTTTGACCACGCCGAGCCTTGAAGATGTGAGGGGCCGAGGGTCTGTTAAGTCTCATCCAAAACAGCCAGGCTCAGGGTGAGCACTGAGAGAAAGCACCAGGAGAGTGGGATTGAAGTGAACTACAGGGAGCGCTACGCAGTTGAGACTGATAAAGCAGCGAGTCAGCATCTTTGCTCTCCTTCATTTGCCTGCTTTTTGAAGCAGGGGAATAATACCGTCTTGTTGATCGCTTATTCGAAAACCACAGTGAGGCTGACAGGTAGGTCAGTGATTTCCAACCAGGGCTACTTGCACCCCGGGGAGCACCTCCGCAGTTGCCAGGGTTTACCTGGAAAGATTGTGGTGTAGCTTAAATAATATGATAAAACTGAAATCACAATTTGATCAAGAAATATGTCCACATATTAAGTCAGCTATAACATCTGTGCTGTGACTAAGAGTGTGTGAAAAATATAGCTAATAGCCAAAAAATAATGGATGAGTGGATAAACAGATTGCTGAATTTAATGGATAAATGCTTGAAATAGCTGATTGTAATGAATAAAATGTTGAAATTGTACAAATGTATGAAAAAATATTCCAACACCCACTTTCATATTCTTGATTCTTGAATAATTTCTTACTTAAAATGCTTGCAAAGTAGCAGATTTCATGCAGGGGGTGAGTTCGCCTGACAGAGCTGTGGGTGTATGTCTGAAAAGAAAGGCTGAGAAACACTTGTACGTGTAAGCCCCCTGAGACAACAGAAACAAAGGTCTAATATTAGTTTTTTCTGAATTGTGCACATACATAGATCTTTAAACTTGTTCAACTAATCAGTTCTACTGTAATTTAAAAAACGACCAAATTTATTTTAACTGATATTGCCATCTAGTGGTGAGTGTGTATTTGATTCATTATCATTTCTGCAGGTCCTTGTTGTATAGCAACAGGACAGAAACTGAGGATTCCAGATAACTCTGTTGGCTTTATATTATAAAAAATATCCAAACTAACAAGATGCACTCATGCCAAAATGAACCAGACGACAGCTTGCTTCCAGGAGGAGGCAGTCTTAGGTCAGAGATGCCGGCTTGCCCAAACACACACACACACACACACACACACACACAAAATCCCCGCCAGAGCCTCTGCTCTGTGTGCAGAGGATTAATCGGCCATAGCAGGGGCCTTGATGGAGGGGGGGAGCCGAGCGTAGAGAACATAGCTGCCCCCCCCCCCCCCACTCTATCAATCAGACAAGTCTTCTTCTACCCAAACCAAATTGACCTGCCGATGCACTGGCCACGTCCAAGCTCTGTGTGAAAATAAATCACTTCGGATCAGAGGTAGGTACCTGTCAGATCCACTGAATGCACCGCCCGTCCCGCCGCTCTCCCCGGATGGAGAGATGTGCATGTCTGCGTGGTTTGCAGCAGATTGAACAGTTGACTGAACTGTACACGCACACAACTATGGAAAGTGCTTTTTTTGTATAATGTATGTATAATGGGCTTTGGCTGGGTCAGTTATCATGTGTATATTGATTTTGATGCAGATGTGAGATAAAGGAATTATTTTTATTGTACAACGTATTCTTCAATCCCCTTGGATGATCCGTCGCCTCTTCAGCCAGTGCAGCACAACAGAAGAGGTTAAGTGTGAGTGTGACGTTGAAGTTTAGCAATCAAACTGCAAAATCCACCCCTTGAATTAGAATACATGAGATTTGTCAAGCTGGCACTGGTGCAGAGTTGTCGATATGTCCTTGCATCAGTGCTGACAAGACAAATTCCCTGACACTCAATGGACTTGATGAAGACGACGATTTGGAGCCTAACTCTCATTAGAAATACAACCACAACAATGTTGCACTCGATGGGGCTGCATGCCTCATCATTCAGCTGCCCCTTTATTTCCCCCCGTTGCAAGGTCTGTTTCACTGGCTGCTAGCTCCAGGAAGTTTCACAACATGAGCAATGGCATGAGGGGAGATAATGTGAGGAGGGCCGGGCTCTAAATCTCAGTTCTGCTCATCTCCTCTCATCCTCCGGTTCACCTACGCGGCCGGCTGACAGATGACACAGTGCGCTGTCCAGGCTGCATCTCTGTTCCCGGGTCATCAGTTGCATCCCCGAGTGATAAGTGGCTCTGTCCTGGTGTGGCTCATCCACGCTGCGCACACAGTCCATCACGGGGCAGAGCCAGAAGTACAACAGCAGCCTGTGGAGGACAGCGCAGCAATAACAAAACTCGAGGTGACATCTGTATCACCGGACGTGACAACAGAGTTTCCCACTGTAGGTCTAATAAAGGACTAGCTGTGCTCTTTCTGCTTTTGCCTCTATAACTATTAGTGACCCGCAGCTCGCTCGCAGTTCTGTTCGTCAAGTGACATCTAGAGATTCAATTTATGGGTTATGTCAAGCACTTAAGAATACACACAGCTGAATTATGGGAACTGGCTACCATTAACACTAATGGCGGAGCTAATGATGATTGTTGTTATATGCAGTCTGCTGCAGCCCACGTTGATAGCCTACAGCAGCAGAGAAGGTAGTCTGTACTGGTTCCAATTTACCGCTGCATCTCACTATATTTCCACAAAACTGACAGACTTGGCAAATTACTATTACTGGATTACTTTTCAGACTGCTTTTGCTTGCAGGCTACATATGGTATGCTAACATATAAGCATGGACTAAGAGATCTATGGGGTTGAAACAGCACACTAATCAATGCAGAGTGTATTTCTTTAAAGGGTTGGTTAACCCAAAATAGAAAAAGTCGTAGTTTCTCACAGGTTTCCCCAGGTCCTGAGATTTCTGAGATTTCTTTCACCACCACAATACAATGGAGGTAAAGTGAATTCTCAAAGCATAGAAAAGTTACATTTGAAACTACAAACTACATACTACAAAGAAATTCATAGCTTGTCCATCCAGAAAATATCCTTGTTACTGACAATCCACAGAACAAACTATGGATTGCAGTTTTCATAGGGACTATTTCTGCAGAAGAAAGTAGTTCCTAAGCTACAGATACACACTGTGATGTTAAATGGATGGAGCATGGCAATAACACTGCCATGACTGTGGCTTTGATTCCCTCTGGGATCACCCTGACTAAAGACATGCTGCACTCCTGGCACTGTAAGATGCTCTGAATAAAAGTGTGTTGAGGCGCAGTCCCCAGTGATACACACACACCCACCCACACACACACACACACACACACACACACACACACACACACACACACACACAGGCGTCACAGGAGATAAATGAAAAGAAAATGAATGCAGTCCAGAACTGAATTCATTTTACATCCCACTGCAAACTCAACAAGCAGTGAGGTGCAGCCTTGTAGCACTAGATGGCAGCACAGCTGCACCTCTTTCCTGATTGAATATTTAGACATTCACACATTTCACTTGAGCATTTGTTTGACATAACATGATTGCATTCAATGTCACATCTGTCCATTCACCTGCAGTTAGATTGACATGTTGCCTGCCCTAAAACTTCTCATGTGCTTACCATCCTCCCCAGTAAGAAAAAAAAAAATCTAATAACATGGCTGACTAACTGCTCAGCCTGCATGTCATGCTGTTGTGAGCTTGCACGAAAAGAAATATACATAAATTAAAGTTGAGCTCTGACATCAACTCATTGGCCTTTTCCTAAACCACCCTCTGGATGTGAAAAAAAAAAAGAAAAAAAAAAAAAAAGTCTGACTTTTGGAAGAGAATATTGCTGTTAATCCTCTGGACCTGATCGCAGTTCGCCAGGTAATTCCTGGAACTTGGCACTCTATCAGTGAAAGGGAAATTGGGCTTAAGATGTGGAGCCCCTCTGGTGTTGCAGAGTGTCTTTGAGAAAGCTGAGGGGGAAGACTTGTGAGTTTGATGTTTACAGTCTGTTACTACTGACTGCTTTACCGCTTTGGCTGCTGTTTCTGTTCATGCCCAGGAATTTACTCAGAACTGAAACGCATACACTTTGTATATTTGCATCTAGGACTCCAAGAATCCAGTGGCCACATTCGAATGGAGACCATGCATGGGCTGTCCATGTTGTGTTTGTGAATGCATCTTGCGGCGTGGGTGTATACGTACTTATCTGATTCTGAGATTCCTCCCCGTCATGATTCATTCCATCATGGCCGACTGTGTTTCCCAGAGCGTGAGGGAAAAGCTTATCATCTGTCTCCTCATTTCATGCCCTGTAGCAGGCAGTCTTCAGCGCTGGAACAAACTCAGGATGTAGACATCATTGACACACCTTCATTGCTACACAGGAGACATATAGGGGAAGTAGCGGGCACATATTTAATCATCATATTCAAAAGGAGTTTCAGGTGTGATATTCTCACAAAAAAAAAAATGTAACCTTTCCGCTGCAGCGTTTTCAGGATAAGGTGAGCTGGCTACAACCTTAAAATGTGCTGTAAGCTGAGATAACCTATCCAATATCAGCAACTAATGAGGCAGAAAGAGGAGCCAGAGCAGACAGACACTATCATTCCACCTCCATACATTTTCTTGTGCAAGATAAGCTTTGTCAGAGGTCAGATACTGTGTGATAGTTTGACCAATTTTCAGCACTATTTCTGGCAACGGCTGTCGATTTGATGGCAGCTTGGATTGCCAGCCGTGGTGAATGAGCAGCTGCAGAGCTTTTGGCTCACAGGGGAAATCTGTTTGGGCTGCCTGGAGTTGAACTGCCGAGCACTTTTACTCCTGGTGAGAAGATTGCTCTCATGTTTTATTGAACGTTGCCCCCGGCACCTCTCATCCTTGACAATCTGATTCTACCAAGGTCTACCTCATGACCTTAATGTTCAACCAATGGGGTGTTGCAATTCACTCACACTGACCCCTCCATCAACCTCATCAGCCTCATCGGTCCTTTGGGTAGCATTTATGGGCTACTCTCAAAGTGGATTAATATCTTTGCTGCCTGCCTGCATTGTACTTAACTGTCCTTGCACTTAAATAACCTGTCATCTTTGCCCTTTAGTTCACTTGACGATTACAGACAAGGCTAGACATCACTTTATCATCTATTCTTGGTTCTCTTTCACTGTTAAGGTGCGCAGCCAACAACCTCCTCATACTGAGTATGTACATGTCCTTTTGGCAAACATATCAAATTCGGGTCAGGGCCTCTCAGCTTGCCAGCAACTGAAATAAGAGTCTGTCGAGTCTCCTTGTCTGACCTCTAAAGCTGTCACCCAAACTGTATTGTAGTAGAGATTTAATCCACTATAGCTGTCATGGAGCCAGTGATGCTGCCATAAAAAAAACAAACAAACCCAACTCTATTATCCATTTTACCACTTAACCTCTACACAGTTTCTACAAAAGAGCGAAT
The DNA here is from genome assembly GCF_043641665.1 of Enoplosus armatus. NCBI lineage: Eukaryota > Metazoa > Chordata > Actinopteri > Centrarchiformes > Enoplosidae > Enoplosus > Enoplosus armatus. The sequence continues at coordinate 20,526,432 of NC_092183.1, read as the reverse complement.
ACAGAGGAAAGGAGGAGGTTATTCTTAGAGATATTCCTTGACAACCCCAAGATGGGAAACTTTTTTTTTTTTAGGTATTTCTGTCTAATAAGACTAAGAAGTGCTAGTGATTATGTAAAGCTGTACTTTCGGCACAGCAGAGCTAAATGCTAATGTCAGCATGCTCACAATGACAATCTCACATGCTGATGTTTACCAACTTAGTTTAGTGTGTTAGCATGCTAACATTTGCTACTTAGAGCTAAACACGAAGTAAAGCTGAGGCTGATGGGAGTGGCTTTAGTCTAGCAAGTTCTGGACAAATTAAGAATTTGACCTGATGATGCTGCTGGATGGAAAGTCAGGGGATCACCAAAGGGATTACAATTCACAAACCACAACCTCATGTCAATGTCATGGTGGTGCACGGTGTTGAGAGGATCATTCCTCATCAGAGTCATTAGGACTCATCCACCGGAGTCTGTGAATGTCTGTACAAAATTGAACGGCAATCCATCTCATAGTTGTTGAAATATTTCAGTCTGGACCAAAGTGGTGGACTGACCGACTGACTGACATTTCCATCCACACAGCTGTGCTGCTAACATGGCTTCAATCTAGAAAAAAAAATAAATAAATGCATGAGATAGATGAGGGGATCCTAATGAGTCCTCTAGGAGATATTTATGCTTAATTGTGGCCTGAATACTGCATCACCGATTTCATTTCCTCCACAGCCTCCTTAAGATAACTAAACTGGGAATTAATGAGACGATTATGAAAACATGAGGATTCTGTGTGCAACAAATGATTATTGTAGGAGACAAACTAACTGTTTGATGATTGCCTGACATGTATTCCTTTCTTCATTTGGCTTTAAAAGGAAACAAATCTTTAGATGTTAAGATCTTATTATTGTTTTATGTCACCATTGTTAACATATTTCTTGGATAATTGTCAAGACGGCAGCCTCCAGTAAGAAATATTTGTCTCTCAGAGACATCAAAGGTTCCTCATTAGGCAAAAAGGAAAATATGAGAGGGGAGAAATGTTTGTATCGGAGAGTGAGAAGCAGCTTTTACACAGCAACCAAACATCTGGTTTTCACCTAGTCAGGTTCCATCTGCTTTCTGCTTGTTCCGACAGAGACTACTCAGGGAGGTGACATCAGGTTGCTTTTGTCTTTCGAAATTTTGCCCCAGCTCAATGAATCTTATTATTCTGACAGCTTGATGATTTCTCTAGCGAGAACATTTCTCCTTATTCTTTAAGTTGGAGGAGTCATTTATGGACTGGATTGGTAGTTACGTTGGATTGCTTAAGAGGTCATGAAAAAACATGGCACCACAGGCATATGCCACAAATCGCAATCACTCACATCCCAGATTGGATGCATGTCTCTTTTTTTTCACCCGAGAAGTGACTCAATTTCACTCGGAATGCAGACAATCCTCAGTTGCTTCACGCAGTTTTATTATTTGTCGAGACATCAATTCAGTCGTCAATCAAGCGTGAGAGCCAATTTTCATGTAAAGTGGCTGTTGTCGCTGCGTTAACGCTGTGTGCATGAGCTTGTGTGTGTGTGTGTGTGTGTGTACACTACAGTGTGTGTTGGCTGTGCAGAGGGCTGCAGAGCCCTGTCCCGCCTGTCTTGGTGTGTTTGATTTCTCCGTTGTGGTGGTGGGATTACTTCGGGGATTAGCAGGATACTGGCAGCACCCATCGATGGGACGGAGATGACAGTTCCCATCATGTAGTCTCCCGCTTCAACCCCTCGCTACTCCCCGTACTTAAAGTGGCGCAAACAGCAGATTACATGAGTACGACGGCAGGGGAAGAAGTCACACATCACACAGTGGAGATTAGGCTGAACAAACTCTTCTTCGGCTGCCTGGGGGTATTCAACCCGAACATGGAGAGCTGTCTCTCATGGCCCGGTTTGGGCTGGATTAGGAAGCAGCAGACAGAATTTCTCTGCACAAGAGTTTGGCAACTATTGGTGTGCTATTGAAATAAAGGGGTGAACTAATAAGTAAGTTTGCTCTTGCACTCAAGAGCGTTGGCAGGACTTTCATCTCTTCTATCACCACATGAAATAATACCAATGCACATTCTGTACCTCTACAGACTGAGGTATCTAACACAGACAGGTTATTATCACAATCACCTGTACAGTCAAGCTTAATGCATGTTTGCGACCATCTCTTGCTGACATTGGCGCAGGGCTGACCTGTATGCCTCTAGGACCCTGGGGAATAGAGAGATGAGGCTCCCGGGTGTATTTGAGCCATCTGAGCTCGTGTTTGCTCAGGTCTCTGCTTTGTACCTTTCAAGTTTTACAGACTTGCTATTAATGTTTGGAGAGCAGCTTGCGTGGGAGTGCAGCGGATGCTGTACGAGCATGTAATATGAAAAAGCCTCCAGCCGCCTCCCTCCTATTAAGGACACAGAAGCCATTTCTTTGTTATTTAATAGGAAGAAGCTTCCAGCATATCAAAGATTTGTCTATTGCTGTTTTATCCACTGTAGGATATAATGGAAAAGTGTGCTTTGTACTATAAGTAGAGGGCTTGTTATTCGTTGCAGTTTGAACAACGTACACTCTTTGAAGGTTTATTGGGTGAGAAAGTACAGATAGAGCCTACTGCAGGTGGGTGCATCCCTGACTGTAATTGCATGATTGACATGGTTTTAAGAAGCCTCTGTTTGATCTGAAGCTTTTGTGGGTGTACTTAGACTTGTCATATTTTATACTTATTATTATATCACATTTTTATGCGAAATGCATAAGCTCTTCTCCAAACAACATGCCTTCCCCTGTATAGACAGTACAGTATAGATCCTTTGTTACTACACAGCTCTTGTCACTTGTGTGTTACAGACACTGCTAAAGTCCTGTTTATTCTGAACAGTTGCCTGCAGAGTAGTACAAAACTCCTAGTCGTCTTCCATTTGGAAAAATAATGAGTGTGAAAACTCAACACGATGCCGGGATTTTAATGAGTTAATTAAACACCTTTAGCAGGTTTGAATAGTGAGCCACATTTGCAGAGGTGTTGATTTATCCAGTGAGAACACTTGTTAACTTAAAATAACTGTCAATTCAAATAAGGCAAAACTTATCAACGCCGTGAAACTTGCTGTGAGCACAACGCTCAGGCATTTTTTTACGGCCAAGATTCATGATTTAAGTTTGAGACACAAGTCAGACACAATCCCCACCGCACAGCAAACACTGGCTCCTCAGAATTGAATTACGAGTTAGTCTACCATGGGAGGAATTTGTTTTCAGGCGTGCTAAAGTCTCTCAATTACAGAGAAACATTAAAAAGTGGTACAACTTCGCTACGAGGCCCTTTCTAATGAAGTGTTTACAATGTAACTGATGGCTGTATTACTGGCTGATTAGTGTTGCATAGCCAGGCTTTTCTCCACACTTCAGAGAAAGGTCTGACTGACCCCATTATCATTCTGGTATGGGGAAAAAAAAAACACTCTGGCTTGTTTGTATTTCTTTAAACCAATCACAATCGTCTTGGGCGGCGCTAAGCCCTGGATGCAGCGATGGTGCCCTTGAAAAACGGTAACACGCAGATAGCGGGGAGGAGAATTCCACCTGAAATAGGCTACTGGCAAATATATCCCAACATCCTGTGAGTCAAACCAGTTGCTGAATAAACTATTTGCTTTTTTTTGCTGTTTTCATTCTCTGCTTTGTCTTTTTATCTTACTTTTTTGATTCCTGAGAAAAACTAAAAACGGTTTAACTGTACCTTCTGCAAAAGTGCTGCAGAGCCTCTGGACCACAGTCCTTTTTTTTTTTTTTTTTGATATTGGGGAAAATTAGCTTATTCGCTTTGTTGTAGAGAGTTGGATGAGAAGATTGATACCACTCTCAAGTTTGTACAGTAAAAGCTGACTACGAGCACCTCTAAAGCAGGGACCAGTTGTGTAAAGCAACCAGCAACCATTTTTACACTTGGGTTTGTGTACTGTTTGTTTACAGAGCAAGGCTAGCTAGGTTTTCCCCTGTGTCCAGTCTTCATGCTAAGCTAAGCTAAGCTAAGCTAAGCTAACTCATGGTAGAACAACAAGAACTCACATAGGACCAGCGGAGAGGCCTAGTAAAAGACATATAGAGGAGTATGCAGATCAGTCACACATATACGCACTCATAAATACTCTACCTAGGACTCTATACATTCAGCCTTCATTGGTTGGTAACAATGTTATTGTACAGATATGTAAATTTTAGTGCACTCACTCTGCATGAGTTTACAATGAAAATGAGAATGGGAACATTAGAGCGTCGTGCGTGGCTAAATGCACCTCGGCAGAAGCTACCTCTATCTGTCAAACAGAAGGATGATGTACATTGAAAACACATTCCCTTCCTCATGGCACTCACATCTATCACCCGTTTATGGCCACTCTTCCCACTCTAGCACATCTCTGCTGCGACATCCATCTATGTCAGCGTCCTAACTTGCATATCCGGAGGCCTGTGTTGTTCCTCTGTCCTTTAAGTGTTCATAACATATTCTTGACAGGTTTCACCGTGTGTTGTCTCTGCACCTGCGAGCTATGGTGGATGCCTCTTATGGAGGGGCGTCGCTAGAGGAAGGTCACAAAATTCAGATTCTTGCACACTTAATGTCATGTTAAATGATGGGTAAACGTGTGACACTTCTGACAAGTGATTGCTACATCTAGATGTGCTACATCTACAAAGGCTGTTCCTTGCATGAAGATTCGGTTGGGAGATTACTCAACCATTCAGCTGCCTAACCCTTCCTCGAGTCAAAACCTGAATTTACATAGCAGAGAGATGTTTACTTTCAGCTATTAAGGCCTGCTGAATCTCATGAAATATTTGTATGTGTGTATGACAAGGATTCATGTCCTCTTCGTACAGCCTCTTCTGCGTTTGTGAGTGTGAATGTGCAGGCAACACTGAGGGTGTATCTGTCCCGCTACAACAACTTCAGCACTGGTTTTGGAGGGTAAATCTCCTCAGCCTTTCCTAATACACAGTGTAGTTCTGTTTCTCCGCGTGTGAGGAGCAGGTTAATAGGAACGGATCTAAATGATCCTACGGCAGCACTACAGCATACTGGAGCAACCCCAACACAGAGATGCTGCTGCTGCTGCTGCTGCTGCTGTTGCTGCTTATCACAGTGCTGCAGTGTTAGGGAGGAGCTCAAATAAGCTCACAGCAGTAGCTTGTGGCAACTTCCTCCTGTCTCCAGATGCTGTGAGGTTTGGTCAAACACTCTGTGCGTTGATATGTTGGTTAATCAATTAGTCAATAAAACCCCATTACATTCGCCACTACCAGTCTGCAAACAAGTAACTTTTGTTGGAGTGAAAGAAGTCAGTATGTGCACCAAATACCACTGGATTGTAAATATTAATACACAGTGTTCTGTTTCTGACGGATGATGGGTGGTTGTATTTCATCCTGCTGAGATCTGCTCCCTGTTCCCGAAACATGCCAAAAAAACAACGGTGTGTTGCGCAAGTGTGAGTGTCACTTTCACCCAGCACCTGCACATGAAAATATTATGCAGGTACATGCATGAATATAAATTCTACTCATCAGGTTCTCTGTTAACAAAATGAGCTAAAATGTGTTGAAAACCTAATAATTTCTGATGCAACTGGGCTGCAAGCAATAGCCAGTTACTCACCTTTGCTTTACTGACATGGACACTCCTCTTAGCCATGAGAGGGCACTAAAAACCACTCAGAGACCATTAGAATGTAAAAGCTGGTGTGTTTTGTTCCCCAACCCTTTTTTTTCTGGTGGGGGGGGGGGGGGGGGGGGGGGGAGCAATATGTATAAAAACTGTAAAAGTCTTCAAGTGTGGTGGTGTTTCTAATGTAAGAAGAAGACTTCTCTTTAACCAATCTCTAAATTTTTAATGATCAGTAAAGATGAGATAAGTGTGATGCAATCCTGTCCTAATTAGCCTGATTTGCCCTGGTTGAATTTAAAGTGTGATCATTACACGCACTCAACCAGCCATGGTCTGACAAGGTTGCAATTCATTGGCTCTCTGTGTGGAAAATAATCATCATCAAGTTTGGGTGACTTATACAGGCGGAAGACTGAGCGAAATTGTGCTGTACGGAAATTCAGGGGAAGCTAAAGTTGCTTTTTCAAAAACGGTTTGGCGATGCAGACAATGACCTCCATCATGAGAGAACATCATGGTGAAACAAAAAGTAAATTAGAGCCTGTACTTTCAGGAAAGCATAGTATATAGTATATATATATTTTTTTTACCCCTGAAAATACTTTATGCTCATGATATTTGCCCTTATTTCCTCCTACTTTCACACCATAAAGACATGAGATAAAACTGAGAGGTTGGGGTAAAGTCACTTCCACTACATCCATGTCTGCAGATCTGAACATGTAACCCTCCATAATGGCTCTAGACTATAGGTTGACTCTCTGGGTCAACACACAGTGAAGTCCCACATGAACGAATTCAGTGATCAAATACCAGCAGAGACATCACGTTTGATCGTTTTCTTCTGACATGACATTCAAACGCAGGGTTAATCCTACCAGCTCCGCACTGGACGTGGCTTTCCTGAGCGGATGAACAGTGACAGATGATGAGTTTAGTGCCCTGAGGATTGCGCACAAGACAGTCAGTGATCTGCAAACAGCCGTTTAACACCGCAGAGCCCCAGCCGCGGCGGGCAGACCGGGAAACCGACTCAATCTGGAGGACTTGTTGAGATCATTTGTGTAGTAACATTGATCGAAACGGAACACTCCCGGTCACACAGTTTCAGCTCAAGACTCCCACATCCTCTGACCCGACAACGAAGTCTTCAGGAGAGACGTCTCCAGGATCGTTACGCGCGACTTTTACGCACAACCGGGGACCTGCCGATGAACAGATCTCGATGCGCTGTCCGTGTTACCCGCAGCACGGACCACGCTACAATTTATACTCCCACAGGTGTAACAATGTCAAGTGTGCGAACTGCCGAAATGGATGAAACGATCCGCTCCATGCTCCGCTGAAAACGAGACCGAACCACGGACACTGGGAACTTCCCTGGAACAGCGAGCCGCACCGGGTGCCAAAATGAGCCTTTACTACTACAGCTGGAGGATCTTACAGATATTCTTTGCAACAATTACGGCAGTTCTCACACAAGGTAAGTGACCTGGGAGTGACTGGGTGCAGGTGTTGTGCTAAATGAAAAATTTAAACTGCCCATTAGGGACGAGTACAAGACCAGCTCATGCCAAAGGGCAGTGAATTAACCTGAAGCCTCCTGGGACTGTCACTGTTTAAGCATTCACACTGTGTCTACACTGTATTTAATGAAAACAGCTGAAAGCCAATGAGCTAGACAGAGCCAGTCCATCTTGAGCACATGTTACTGATGGGGTGGTGGGCCTTCTGTCAGCAGAGAGTAAAACAGCCTTCTCTACGAGTCTAAATAATATATAACTGTTCTCATTTGTGCCACAAACTTAAATCTAACTCCACAGTGATACAGCGTTCCAGTGAGCCTGACATGAGCATATGTGTCTTACTTGTGGCAAATGGGCAACGCAGCAGCGAGTGGGATATAAAACATTTAGGATGAAATTGGTGAGGGGTAAAAGACTCTGGGTTTATATTACAACTCGATGCCCCATGCCTTAATGCTTTGTGCTTTGCTTCTCTTTGGGACCTATTGCCTTTCCTTCCTCGTGTCTGCTGGAAAACCCAATTTTCACTCACAGTAAGGCAAAAACAAGAAGCAGACAATCTAAAATCCCAACTTTGATGATGAAAAAGAAGGAGGGGGAAAAAAAAAAAGCACATCACAAAGGCATTTACTGTAGAGCCTATATGTACCTCGTGGATGGCTATTTCCAGGGAATGCAGGCTGGCTGATTTATGTGGATAAAAAGATGACAAAAATGGGGAAATTGTGATAAAGCAGATTTTTTAAAGCAGCTTTAAGAGTCTCATTGGGCATAGCAATCCCTACCAATCACTGCACAAGCTTAAGCCTCTCTCTCTCTCTCTCTCTCTCTCTCTCCTTATTTTCTCCACCCTCTCACTACCCAGGCCCTCAGAGCATTACATGCGATATGATCAGTAAATCATACAAAGACGTATGTTTGTAGAAAGCACTTCATAAAGCACGTAACATGAGAATATAAAGCCGTCAAGGGCACTTTGACTAGACCATGTGGTATGACCGATAAGAAGTGTTGTAGTCTAACTTTTATGCTGGAACGTGCAGATGGCCAGGCCTGTTTTGCAGCCTTACTGTTATCAGCACATCATTTCTTGTCATGTCAAAGGAAACGGCACAACAACACTTCAGCAAGAGTCTTGACCACAGAACATAAACATGCAACCAATGAAACGTTTTCAATTGAATACATTGTGCTGATTGTAGCGACCCTAAAATTTGAGAGCATGACTTCTGAATAGGTATAAGTGAACTGGGTGACTTTTCATTTAATTGGGACCACAATACTCCAATTAGGTGCCTGTAGGAGACACCACGTTGTAGCAATAGCTTATGTTTCTGTAATATGTCTTCCAGACCTGTTTGGATCACAGTTTTTTTTTCCTACTTTCCAGATGCCCTTTGATAATTAGCCACAATGCTGAAAGATACTTTTTGCAACTTAAAAAAAAAAAAACCCTGGTAGTACTAACAGCTTGTCTTTCCTCTGTTGTAGTGTCTAAGTGTCCCATAAAAGACTCGTCTTTTTATTTAAGGACCTATTTATCAGCAAGCTGTCAGATCCTAATGAGCCTTTTTGGTGCTTTATTAAAGGTGGATGTATGGAAAGGTCAGCCAGTCAAAAGATAAAAACACACAGTGCTAACATCAGTGGTAAGAGTCTGCTACAGGTGCTTAATTAGTGTTATTAGCATCTGGGCCCTTTGCCAACACTTCCTTATTTCAAACTATTTATATTGTAAGTATAGATACTGTATTTCTAGACATGTGACTCTAACATTAACATTTGTTCAAAAAGCTTTAACAGGTAGAGAAGAAAAAAAAAAAGCTCTTTTAATCTCTCAATTACTGATTGCATTGCAGACATCCATTGTGATGCTACTGGGAGTCGACTCACTTCTACAAGCTGTTTTGCACATATGGTAAAAGTCATTACTGCACATTAGAATTCAGAGTGGTGGCTGGGGCTTTGTGAATTTTAATGGAATAATATAAAGATTGATTACAGTTGGAGAAATAATGCTGAAAGACAAGCACACAGAAAATAAGTTAGCTGACGTGCCCATGAAGAGATTTAAATATAGAGCCTTAAGACAAACTCCAGGGCACAATGTAGCTCATTAGATACAACAGTGTTTTTATTAAAAGTGGTGACGAGGAACATTATTTTGAAATGAGTCTGTGAGTAAACTTTGCAGTTACTTAGATACACCACAGAACAAATCAGTTACTCTACACACTTCTCAAGCTTAAGTACCATGATTGCTTTCCATTTCCATTTCATGCATAACAGTAAAGCTACTTATTGGACTGTATTTGCTTCATACAAGTGGCCAAATTAAAAACATAGCACAACTGAGGGATATTGTGATATTGCACACATGAAAAGCTCTATTTCAAAAAGTCACACATGCACCTGAAGTTCGAATCTGCTATCACTCAAAGGTGTCAGTGTCTTGAATCTAATTTCATACAGGGAGCATTTTCATTTGGACACAGAGAGGGATGAACAAAGGTTTAATTAACAACATATCATTCAAACCCCGGCATAAATGGAATCTTCATGTGTTATTTCCTCATAGAAAGCACTTAACCTAGATACTGTAGAGAAAAAACAAAATAGAGCAACAGCGCATAGCTCTGAACGTGTTCAGTCTGCAGGAGAGCAGTCTTGGAGAGGTGGCTTTTAGCGGCAGTTGTAGCATCTGCATGGCAACGCCGATGCTTTCTGAATCAGCCAAGGAGGAAGTGAAGCTCGGTCTTCAAAATGAGTGATTTGAGAGGCTGGAACAGCTGGTGCAGCGGATTTGCTCTCATGTTTATCAGTGGAGGGCAGGACTCTCATAGTGATGAGAGAACCATAGAAGTAGAGTTTTGCTACTTGTTAAATATCCGAAATATTGGCAAAGGAGAAGGATGCATCTCTTAGCCTGCCATGAATCATGAACAAACAGTGCCTACAAAGTCTGCTACCATACTCGCAAATAGACTGCGTGCTATGTATGCTTCATTTAAATGGTCTCCTTTGGGTTTTACGAATTGCAAAGCACGTGCAGCAACAAGAAGAGCACAGCTGACCCATCAAACCCAACTGTAAAGGGATGAGCTTGCATGTGAAGTACTTTGTTGCTACATTGGCGGTGCATTCTCCCTCCTGGAGACAGTGAGCCAGTTTATATTCAATCCAGCCGGAGCCGCTGCCAGCTCTGGTATTAAACAGCACATCTGTCACTGTGGCCACTGGTAAGCTAAGCCAGGACAGCCCCTTTCCTAGCTCCAGTCTCTCAAGCAGTGAGTGTCGCCCACTCAGCGAACATGACTGACGCGCGTGTCCGTGTGTGTGGAGGAGGCAAAAAAAAAAAAAAGAAAAAGAAAAAGATGCTCTTGTCTTCCTACGAGGGCTGCTGGGTTGACATGATTGTGACACATGCAGTATAGTTATTGCTGTGTGAACTGTCAGACCATCATGACGGATGAGTGACGATGAAAACGGACCTGTCAGCTGGCAGCAACCATGAGGGACATGATGACTGATACTGACATAGAAAAGCTGAAGCCTTCCTCCATGGATAAATAACAATTAATAATTAAATGACAGACGACACTCTATCTGTGGCATCTTGTGTTGTAATTTCACAAATGCCTCTTACACAGGTCTGTAGAAATATTAGAGATATTATCTCTTCTGCAAGACATTGTTAGTTTTGGTTAGTGATGTTCGATACCACTGATTTCCTTTCCGATCCAATACTGAGTAAAATTTTATTAATAATAATTTTATTTTATACAACTACACCTAATATGTCTTTTAAATCTAAAAAAAGTAGTGTATTTCAAATCATAGCTTCCTTAAGAATACAAGGCAGAGTAATTTATTTATTTATTTATTTATTTTAAACTCTGAAGTATATTGAGGTAGCAGCCTCATTTACAATATAGTCGCACTAATACAACAATAGAAAAACCAGAGGACACAATCATACAAAATATGTGAAAATGGTGTTTCGAACATTAAAATAAATTCTTGCTTAATTATTAAGAACTACTATAAAGATGAAAATACTGAACATGTAAATAACAGCATCCAACATTGACACTATTGTTCCCTCATTCACAGGTTTTTGTTAAGGAACAATAGCATATTTACTGGTACAGAAGTGGCAGTAATTCCCAGGTATCTCACTGCCAGTTTGCTCAGGCACTTACGCATAACACACTTACTCATGCGGAAGAAAAAGTAGTCCCACCAACCGCGTGTCACTTAGACAACATCTCAATAGTTTAGTTACTTTTCAACGCGTTCCTGTTAAGGATATGCCTTACCTCAAATGACTTAAGTATCAAAAGTATCGATATTTTGATTTGAGAATCGATTTTAGAGCATAAAGATCCGGTATCGGAGGTATCGATATTTCAGGATCGATCCGCACATCACTAGTTTTGGTATAGTGGGATGGTTTGTTTACGCCCGAGATGCTGCTAACTCTGTTTTTCACTATGCAATACCATGCTAATGCAGCTTCTACCATTTTGTTATAATCTGCAGAGTAATCACCAGTGTTTTTTGTCCTTAATTCACCTTGTCAAGCCTGGCAATTAGCCACCAGAGAAACAGTGCACACTCAGGTCAGCTGCAATAACCTTTATAATTCTATCAAAATGGACGTTTAATGAGGACACACGATGGCCGGGTGACCTCTGCTTACTTCCACTGAGGAAAACACTCACCATTAAGCTTTTAAACCAGATCAGAGAATATTTATGCAGTTGATTTGTATTTACTCACTCACATAAATTCTATGCACTTGTGATCAGTATTTAACAGTCAGCCAGTAATCCTTGTAATCATTGTACTGGTATACTGTCCAACACAAAGCAACTGATGCATAAATACTCATCTTGCTGAATAACATACAATCTTTCAGATATATTTCTGTTTTAGCTCGCCTAATATTTTCCATTAGAATCTGGTGTCATCGCCTTTTACTTTTTACATGGTGATGCTCCACTATTCGTGTTTCTTTCATGGGGGATCTGCTGGGTATTCGCAGCCTGCTGACAATCTGAAAAGCCATTTTAATCCTACTTTTTGATGGCTGATTTCAACCTTGCGCCAGATGTATCAGATCCCACCTTTCCTTTCTATATAGAGAGCAGATCATCCATGAGAGAGAGGTGAAACTGGGTCAGTGGAAGGGAAACATGGAAATGTAACATTATAACATGACAGGCAATATCTTTAAAGAACATTTGGCATTTTGATTTTCTTTAAAAAAAAAATGTCATGTCCTAAATTTATATTTTGCAAATGTAGTTAACAGTTAGGTAAATAGATAGAACCAAAAGATAACCTTAACTTGCACCATGTTCATTAAGGTGCACTTTGCCATATGCAGAGGACAACTGTCTCTGTATCAGGGTTTTATTAAAGGTCCCATGTTGTAGAAAGTAAGATTTCCTTGTCTTGTTTGATTATAAAGCAGGTCTAGGTGCTATATAAATACTGTGAAAATATCAAAACGCTCAGTCCACAGAGAAATGCCACCATAAGGTTGTGATATCACAACTATACAGTCACTGCACTCAGCCACGCCCCCAGCAGATCTTCTGCTCCAGGCACAGCAACGCCCACCAAGTGCAGGGACGCTCATTCACCTGCTCAGTCTGTCTAAGTTATTGGAGCGCTCTGCTCAGGGCCACTCTTCAATTTTTTGGAGGTTGTTCAGTTTGTCTAAAACGGCTTGTTTCAGACAGAGGGGGGAACTGAGGGGCTGCAGAAAGGGCCAGCAGAAGATAAATAAGGACTTTTCTGAACTGTGAATCATGCAAAGCTACTCCGGTGGAGTCCCAGAATAAAAATATGGATTTGAAATGAGCATAATATGGGACCTTTAATGTGTAGATTCGTGATACACATTAGAAGTTCCATTCCAGATATTAAGATTTAGATTTGGGTCCACGATTAAACGAGTGTTACCAATTTAACACTGTTATTTTGACATGTTGTGGGGAGGGTGTTGCAGTTTTTTTTCTTAGTCAAGAGGAGGGCTCAAAGAAAATATTAATAACCTTGGGGAGGGCATTCCTATTTTACAAAGTGAAGGTTCAGCTCCTTCCTCACAACACCCATCACTTCTGTACAGTCCCTTAGCAAAGCCACAAAGAGTTCAACTGCTGCTCTGCCCCATCTGTTGCTGTTGCCTCAGAAACACTCTTAAGCTTCTCTTTTATAATTTATATTATTTCACCTATGTGCTCGGTTTCAGGAATTTTAAAGTTAAGCTCAGGGGCCTTTTAGTGTAATACTTTGGTGCCCCCACTCAGTTGATCAGTTGGCCTTGGCTGACTTTTGTGCTCAACTGTTAGTTCCCGGGAAGGCTGCTGGTATTTTTCCGAGTATTGTATGTACGTTGGCGGAGAACTGAATTCCTTAGTTGTGTTTTTTTTTTGGTCAAATAGAATTGTAGTTGCTTATAAATGAAATGGCACTATGATATATGCAAATCATAGCGTAATCTTTTATTTTTGCCTTCCAGATTTGAGCAGTAAAGAGCTGGCCGACAGTAAGAGCCCAGTGCCTTCCCCTGCCTTCTTGCCGGTCAACTACGAGGTGCGAGATGCTGACTACCTCTTCTTAAAGGAGGCTGGGCAGGACTTCATGAGGAACTCCAGCATGCAGAGTCACACGCAGCCCTTTGTTATCTTAAGAGCCAGCCGCCAGCCTGCTGTCAACGCCAGCTACGGCTCTATGTCCGCAGAGCAGCTTGTGTCTCCAGATCTGGTGCAGTCTGTGCAGCTTTTCAACGCTCCAGAGGTCTTTACCTTTAACTGGAAAATCCAGGCCTATGTGCTGACACCTCGGGTTTTCTCCTCCAAGCCCAAAGTGCGGGTGCTCTTCTATGTTGCGGGGAGGGACTGGGGCAGGGGAGAAGGAACTGTGGATGAGCTACCGTGTGTGACAGTGTATGCTTTCTGGCAGACACAGGAGGTGAGGGGTTCCTGTGCCATGGGAGGAGAGAGGGGAACCTGCATGGCAGAGCTGGCTCCTGCACTTGGTTGGTTTGCTCCGGGGTCAGAGGGCACCAGCAGGGAGAGGCAGGACCCGTCTGCTGGGAACCCCGTGGAGCTGTACTACCAGGCACGGCCCAAAGTCAAAGGGAAGTGTAATTCTGTGGATGGAAGTCGTTGGGGAGGCTCAGAGCAGCAGGCAGAGTATGTTCGCGTCACTCCCATGCAGAGGATTGGCAGCGTACGCCTTCTGCAGGTGCCTAAAGGAATGGCAACACTTTCTCGGCTCAAGCTTGGCAATGCCATTGTCATACGGACATCCTCCAAACCGCTGAAGAAGACCGACATCGCCACTTTCTACATACTCATGGCCAGCTCTGCTCAGCTGACAAACTTCACTCTCAGGTAAGACTGTGTTTTCTGTTGCCTCGCTGTCGGTAGAGGCTATATTGTAAAGATGCATTACAATACGCTGAGGAGAAATACTGCCATCACTTCAAAGACTTTAATTAATTGGTAAAAAAAAAAGAACTCAACCTGGAGCATTGTCCGCTAATAGTATTAGTCCTCTTCTTTAAATTCTTGCACAAATCCCGTGCAATCAAAAACAAGAGAATATTGGTGGAAATGAGATTTAGCATGGATTATGGCGTTTCTCTGAAAATATGATAGAGGTTAACTGTCTTTCCGGGAACTGTGGTAGATTATTTGACTTGAATTTGAAAAACACATGTTTGAGGGAGCGCAGCCTGATGACATTATAAAGGGCTGTTTCAAGAGCGCTAGTCATCAAGGTTGACGTGGATCAAATCGAATCACGTGTAGCTTATGACTCATTATTGCTCGTCTTTAAAGGGTGTGCTCGGGATCCGTGTTATATCAATGCACTGCTATTGAATGTGCGAAGATCACGAGGATTACCAGCACAGCTCAATTTAATTGAAGGCTCTGTTCCCATTTTGCAATGCAAAATGTTCCCGTTTGACCGGAGAGCATTCACAGTACCATCTGAAAGCATTAGAGGTCTAGAAGGTAACAGAGGTTAATTTTGGACAGATATAAAAAAAATGCACTTCCTCCGGAGGAAGAGGAAAATACAAAACGAACAAAAGAAAGAAAAACAAGTTCTGTTCTCATGGCTTTCTCTCAACACGTCAGTTTGTTACTCCCCTCTTCAAGGTGAAGTGATGCAACATGGGAGATTGCTACCTCAAAACGGGATTTGAATTAAAAGCTCTCACCGTTTCATTGATGGTTTTCACGGCCATCCGCAGTCTAATACCTTTTATTATCATCATCCAGACGGAGATCAAAGTGAACCGCGTTGGAGCATGACTAGATTTGTCGAGGTTAGCTGTCAGAGCAGACAAGTAGAGATTTACGCTAACTTGATTAGAGGCTGATTTTTTTGATCATTATTCCAGACAGTATCTGCTTTACTATGAGTCTGTGAATAATGGACTGTCAGGGGGCGGGAGATGCGTTGTCCTTACATGTCTCAGTCATTCATTTGGTTTGTGTGTCGATTCGGATCATGATTAAAGTGTGTCGCCCAATCCTTCCTTCATATGTGGTTTTAGTTCACATCATGTAACTTAAGAACTGGCTTAACAAGGAAGTCCCTTGAAGGCAGCTTATCCAAAAGTGTCTTAGCACCTGGACGATAGTGACAGTCTGTCCTCGTACCTTGAGGCTTGCGGTGTATAATCAATACTTCCTGAAAAAGAAATCATTTTAAGTAACTTCCGCCTTGACTTGCTCATACATGCTTCAGCGGAGGTGAACAGGTCATGGATTATTAATTCCTCATTCACCTGCTCCTGCATTCGTTCACTTAGACAGTCACTTACTCAGATCAATTGTGAAAGCTGGAACAAGTAAATATTGATTGAGCGGACAGCTGTGCATGGATGAGTCCTCCTCCCCGGGTTTCAGAGTTGAGTGTGCGGCAGTCTCTCAGCAGTTCGTGTATTTTAAAGGGTTAGACTATTTGAATTAATTAGCTGGTTTCCTTTTCTCTCCGTCTCTTGATTTTTGCTGAAGCAATGGAGCCAAAAAAAAAAAAGAAATCCTAACTCCCCCTCTTCAGTCTGTCCCTTTTAATCATCGCTGCTTTAATTCATTTCCTCAGTCACACATGTTCCCGAACAAAAGGCAGATAGCAGAAATGTTGCCCCTCCTCTCCATTCTTTCCCTTTCCTTTCTTTTCTTTTTCTCTTATCTCCTCTCCTCCTTTCCCTTCCTTTCTTTTTCTCTCGTCTCCTCCCCTCTCCTCACCTTCGCTCTCCTCACAGCTATCACTTGGTCGGAAGAGTGTTAATCTTTGTAAGCATTAAACTTACGTGATGGGCAATTGCATCTATATACAGTGGTGTGTACTTTTGTTTTTAGAATGACATTTTTTGCATCCCATAAACATGACAAAACACACTCACTGTTCCTCTAACACACATAGTCAGTGACACAGTGCCAGCCTCCCCCGGCTTATCAGCACATTAACAAGCCCCGTGCATCCGGTCCTCAACAGCTGTCTGTGTGCTTTATCACTGTCTGAATGTCCCATTAAGCTTTGCTTAATACTCTCTCATCAGCATGATAAACCTGTTATTGATGGCTATAGATGGAGTCAAGGGACACACAAATTTGAGGTCGATTGAGAAAAAGACAAGCCACACCTGTCCGTTCCAGCAAAATGAACCTGTCATTCTCAGTGAGAGTTTGATAAAGGTCACAGATAAGGTATTGTAACGCCATCATCACACATCCACGTGAAGGGTAATTAGGTCATCCTCTTAGTGTATGCTCAGGAGGTCAAGCGGCAAGAAGTATGTATGAGCTTACAGTTTTTCTTTTTGTTTTCCTCTTCGTCGCTATTAAAAGTCGTTGGCGAAGCACAATACTTTGACTTGCTCTACTGGTTTTATTTAAAGGCGGCATCGTGGCAACAAATAAACTTGAGCTTCTGTATCAATAGGACACTGTGTCAGTGAGTTCTTCAACCAGGGAGTCTAATCATTCATCTGTGTGACAAATAGGACTTATACATCCGTTTTTAGTGCTGCCTTTCCTGCCATCTGGCAGGAGTGTTGGCACGTTGGTCTCCCCAACTCCCTAAACTGCTCCATAAGTACGATAAGCACGTTGCCGATGGCTGGCCATCAGACTGGCTAAACGGTGGACATTTGCCTGCATAATTAACGATTGCATCTGTTTCCGATTGCACTAGGGTTCACCGGTCGTACAGTGGCCCCACAGTGATGCATTCACAAAGCCAAAGATGGGAACACAAATTATATCAGGGAAGCAATTACAAACCCTATGTGGCATCTCAATCGCAGCCTTGGTGATGAAATGCATATGGGCCCGGCTGTGTAGCTCACGCAGAGGACACAATCTATCCTGTAGCTCTTTGATCAGACTCTGTCTCTGTCTTATTGTTTTACTTTCTTCTGTTGGCCGTGGCTCTGTGATCTTTCAAATAAGTTTAAAGAAAACAGCACTCCACAGTAAGCAAGGGAAGGGAACTGAGTGAAGAAGGCCAAGGGCCAACAAGGTCTACTTTGAGTGCATTTGACAATATGTATAACAGTTTGCGCGTTTGTGGCAGCATTGTTACCCGCATGCATGTGTGTGCAAGCGAATGAAAAGTATGTAAAAGGTGAGACAATAGTGCCACTCATGCCTTGCCTGGTCAGGAGTGAGATGGATGGCGGGTGCAGCACCTGAGAGCTGCTTTTCTCACACACTGTCAGCTTCAGTCTCCACAGCCATCCATCTTCTCTGCCCTGGTGCCTCCCCCTGCCCGCTGCCTCCTCAGGGCCTGCTAACCAAAGCCATGGACACTGGTCCCCGCTCCAATCCACTCAGAAGAAAAAAACGCCTCTTCCAATCGCAGGGGATTTTCTTTCTTTTTCTTTTTTTTTTTTTTTTACTCAAGGGGGGCTGAGGGAGAAAAAAAAGGGCTTCAGATAAGTCTCCTTGTTACTGTCACTTTTTATTAGTTAAACTCTGCTCCACTCAGCTCAATGCACGGTGGTGTTTCATCACAGCAGGGCATGTTATGTTATTCAGAAGTCATTACTAGATGAACGGTCCTCCAAGGTTTTCTCATTAATACACTGAGCATGCCTTCCTCCTTATCTCATTGATTGTGCCGGATTAAGGTTTTTTTTCCCATCGAAAGCAAATGATCACATTGCACTTACCATTCTCTACAGTCAGCATCAGTAATGCAATTATATACACAAATAGGAAATGGACGTTGGGGAAGGCAGCACCATGTTGAAATAAATCATATCGCATTTTGCATGGATACATTTTGCCAGTGCAATGTATAATGCTTTACAAGGGAATTATGTTTTATATTCTTTTCTTTAGCCGGTCCACCACTTTCGTCCAGTCTGAAACATCTCAACAACTATTGGATTGCAATGAAATTTTGTTCAAACGTTCCCTTTCTCCTCAGGATGAATTGTAATAACTTCCCTTAACGTTCCATCCAGCGCCAAAAAAAGTTACGTACATGGAATATGAAGTTTTAAGTTGCTCTCCATGAACTTACACACAGCTCCAATAACAATTTACAGGCAGATAGAAATAGACGCAAGTCTAAAAACAAAGGTGAAGAAAGCTAGATAAAAATAAACATAGAACAATTATAAATATACAAGCGGTGTATTTACAAATATATATTAAGAGCAACAATGACCAACAACATACAATGTCTATATACGGCATGTTAGCATGCTGATGTTGGCATTTAGCTCAAAGCACTGCTAGCATAGCTGTAGACCAGTAGTTCACCAGTGGGCGTCTTGAGGACGGGCCAAGGGTGCCGCAAGATTCATCGTATCACTTTTCATTTATTATGCGCTTTTACTGTATTAAAAACTCTGTACTAATATGCAACTAATGACGTGACAACTCACAGTCGTCTGTTTTCATAATAACACAAAACGCTTTTTCCTTGGGAGTTTTTCCGGAGCTCAGCAGTCAGAAAAATAGTGACAGTCAGAGCAAGTGATGGAACGATTTGACACGGTAAACAGACCTCAAAGAAAGGCTGCATCTCAGCCCTCAGCACAGTCTGACAGGGCCGAATCTAAGCCCTCCAACAAAACTAAAATCAGACTCAACAGTACTCAGCTAACGGCATAACGGGCAGGTTTTGACTGCTTGCGGATGATGGACATCCATCATTGTCCAGTAGCACATTGACTGTGGCACTGTGCGTTCCCAACATCATATCTCTCGTCCCTGAAACACGGGAAAACAAGACAAGAAACCGTCTGTCTGTGGATTAAACTGCCCGTAACTTTGTTTTGTTTGTTTGTCCTTGCACACCTTAAATATTGGCTCATTTTAATTCTAAGGTAAATCAAAGAAATAATTGTAACATATTAGTGTATTTAATTGTATTTTAATCTTATCTTTAAATATTTATCTGTAAATCTGCAGAGAACCTTTTGGCTTTCCCTCTGACTTTCCTTTGAAGGGTTGCTGTGGTATAAAACGTTTGGAAACCATTGCTGTAGACTCTTAGTCTTGTTTTTTTTTTCTGCACAAGATTTAAACAAACTGTGTGAAGGTGGAGAAAAGGAGAGACTATGCATTTGGAAGATGGGATAAAGACATGAATACCCTGAAAAAAAAAAGTATGCAATTGTAATAGTCACAATCATAAGCTGAATATCTCATCTCAGACTGCATATTGTGTGGTAGCGTGATTTTAAAAGTGTGGAAAGAGAAATAATTAATGCCGTCCTGTTACCTCCATTGTTCTCCAATTAACACGGGTAACAGGGTGCTGCCACCTTCCTTCTCGTTCTCATCTCATCTCTTAATGTTCCTAACCCCAGAAAGTTGTAGCGTCTTTACATCAAAACCGCATTTATTTCTCTTTTGATGATTTCGTCCATTTAGTGTTTGTCCCCTGTGTCGGTGGCTCTGGCGCGTCCTGGGAACCCTCTGACTGATAACAATGGACTGGCTGCCCCTCTCTGTTCGCTGCTGTTGTTCACTCTAATGCACAGTACACACAGAAGCTAGTGTCATTTACTATACTGACACAGAGACCATGCAACACCTGCAGTATTTTCTTTTTGTGCTTTATTTGACGATAGACTGAGGAAGCAGTGGTTTAATAAGCAGGAGTTCTCAATTTGTACGTTTCCTGAGACACATCGGCTGTTGCGACAGAGAGCGAGAGTTCAGAGGCTTCGACACTTAACTGCCTACGTTATGGTAAATAATATGGCCATTACATGTCCACTGACTCTAAAACAGTTGCATTCAACTATATGCAATCATGACCAAAAGACTTGCAAGTTCATATTTTCCAGCCAGTCACGGCCCCAGATGATTTCACCTTTTAGCCCCCTGCTCCCTGGTTGAACCCGTGTGAATTAGATAAACAGCTGCTGTTGTCTGCAGCTGGAATGGAAACTGGCAGTCTGTGGGGTCACGGTGTCACTGGATTGAAACCACTACTGAAAAAGACATTGCTCAGTCATCCCTTTCAAATTTAACCTGTGAGCTCTTTGCCTGTTTCACTGGGTCATGTCAGACAGTGTGGCTCTACAGCAGAAACTTCCACGCCAAGACCAGAGGCCATTGGACACCTGTCTCCCAGATTATACTTTAGATGCGCAGATGTTGGCACAAACAAGCGTTCACACATAAATGCATGCACAAATGTGAAAAATGTCCACAAATCCATTACGAGATGGGAGATAATGCATGTTGGTGGACTGTTTTGTTGCGCTGAACAGGAAATAATGTCCCCTCTGCTTTTGCCTGTTTCTTTTTTGGAGTCAAAACCCCCAAAGCAGGAGAAGTGCTCAGATTGCTGCTCCTATCATAGATTACACCTCCTCAGACACTCCTAATTCGCTCAGCACTTTGTGTTTATCTCAAAGATTCAGAGATAAACCACACAGCTTTGCGTGCAGATGAAAAGCAAAGAATTACACGAGGATGTTGTCCTGAACTATTTGAGACGACTCGTCTGAGCTGCGACTGAGTGTTCAGAGCTTTCAGTGTATAAAAGGAGCAATACTTAGTGAGAGTAGTTGACTATATGGATTATTATTATTGTTGCAGCTGTTTTTGCGTTTTTACGTGCGCGCCTCCCCTGGCCTTACTTGATCTCAATTCTTGCAGAGGAATATCTCATTAACATTTGACCTACTGCAAGAGCTGCTTATGCTGGGGAAGCCCACCGGGAACGTCTACATGTTCAGCCGCACAATGCTTACCATTTACAAATTATAGGCCAAGAAAACGAATGATCCATTAGTACAGTTTAAATAATGAGTGCACATTAGGATGAACAGAACGTTTTCTTTGCTGTTTCAAATGGAAGGGTGTTGGATGGCAGTGAATCACAGATTTTCTTTTTGGCATTTTCTTTTATAATTTCCTCCACTTTTTGTTTTTATTTGATTGACTGCTCCTCCAAGTCTAACACATATTCAGTTTCATCAACATTATAATGCTGCCTTCTTGTTACTGAAATCCTGGATTTATTGTGACAACCTGCTTTAAATGAATAAATCAGACATATTCTGTATGAGGACATTTTTATGTGGAAGTTCAAATCTACCACACACTGGACTTCCAAAAGGTATGAAAAAAGTAAATGTTTTAAATATGTTTGGTTAATTGTTCACATTATTTACCAATTAAACTTTGGGAAAATAACAATTCATTGCCTCAAATTCCATTGGTTGTTAATATGGGACGTTTCACATTTACCACATTCTTGACCTTTTTGTTTTTGACTTTTCGCAGAGCGACAGTAAAGAAAGGTGTGACCTTTCGAACAGCGACACCCAGTAACTCTCTGCTGTGGGACATCACTCTGGATATGGGTGTAGACGGAGCCATCGCTGTTGTTTGTCAGCGGAAGGCCCCCATACCTGGGAAAAGGCAAGTCTGTTCTCTTCACATTACTCCATTTGCCGGTGCGTGCTATCTATGTGCATCTATTTTGTTGTCACTGGGAGGTTTATCACATATTTATGGGCTGAAATTGCTATTGTTTGAAAGGACAAGTAACACTCCAAAGGTCCAAAGGCAATTTTTAATGTCGCACTGTTGTAATGATGTATGTCCTGCAAAGCATACCAGTATTTGTCTCTGCACCTGTGGAGTAAAAGACAAACCATCTGCAGTGTAGGAGTCTAACAACGGCTTACTGCAGAAGCATACTGTGCTGTGTCCTGGGAGGACATCTCTTATGCTCTCTAAGCACAGGCTGGCTGCAGGTGCTCCTGTAAAGCCGCCCCTTGTAAACAACTATTGCTTTTTACCCCCTTTTATTGTCCACTTCTCCCCTGTGCTTTAATCACTTCTAAACATTTACCAGCCGTGCACATCCATGCATTCCTAGTAAGCAGTAAAACATATTTTAGCCTATGACTTAAAAGCTGCAAGCAGTTAGTAGTTATAGCAAAACGGTAGGGGGCCATTTTCAAACATAACGCTAAAATTATTTACAACCCCTGCAGGTCGATCCGACCAAACTGAACTTTTTGGCCTTTTAAGAAGTACTTAACTTACCCCTGGACTCATTAAACAGGGCTACAACCTTTCCCCAACAAGCAGCTTATGTTAGATGTCCTTTCAAGTTCAGCTGAGTGCAGCTTTCTGTCACTGAGGTGAGTTGAGTTTAGTCATGTCAGCGTCGCCAATGCCTCCTGAGATTCTGTGTCGGGGAGTCGTGAACTACATGTGATAATACAATGTACGATGTACAATTTTGGGCCATAAAAGTAAAGGAATATTTGTATTTTTTTTTATTTTACCATTGCTTCTCTACTGGAGTTGAGCCCCCTTTGACCAGCCCCGACCCCCTCCTGACCCCTGTGAAGTCATGTCCAGGCAATGCACTCGTCAGACAGCCAAAACCCACACACTTGACCTTTGTGTAGCACACGTGCAGAAAGGTCGGGCACTGCTCAGTGTTCACACAGAGACAGCGCCATTGCGGATAAACCTCCCGAATCTCAGCCTGAGGAAGAATCACCACGGCCATACTTGACCAAATACATGACACTGACTAGCTCCACCTACTTGAGAGCCATGCAAGTCGAGAGTAAATACACTCTCTACTGCAAAGACTTCAAACACAAATTTAAGAACACGCACGAATTGGAATGTATTAACATTGACTTTGCTAGCCAATTTAGAAAGTTTAAATAAGTTTTAACCACATTGTAATGTTATATACAGGCAAATAATTCAACTCAGTGAACATTCACGTTAGTCTAATTAAATAAAGTCTTCAGCGTGAGTTCGCCTGACAAAAATGATATAAATCAAACAACAGCTAACAATAGCTGACCCATTCTCATGATGTGTTTTGCTGCCCAGACAATATCTTTCATGATAATCACCTATCATTTGATTACAATCAACCTGTGTTTGCCGAAAGACTGAAGTCAAGTCTGCAGTCAATCTAATACTATGAATAGTGTACAAAACTGACAAGTCAGACAACGGGGCCATTATTTTTAGACCAGTCCTCAAGTCAGTCAAACGGTCCAAAAAGATGCAACGTTTTTGCTCACTGATTCAGTTGCAGCAAGATAATACAAAGTCCAGATTTGTATACAACAACAAAAAAAAATAAATACAATTTCTTGCAGTTTTGTCCTTGTGAGAAGCCCACATGGGATCGTTTTGTTTAGGACAGGTTTAGGTCTCAGGGTTATTCCAGGAATGTGGATTGTCAGCTCACCTGTGATTTATAAAACTGAACTTGAATATATTAGGTGTCAAGTAGTCAGAAGTGTTGATTATTGCTATTAATTGACAAATGTTCAGAGAAGTTGTTCCATGCTATTTTAGAAGTTACCTGGCTAACTGGGTAATCCTGCCTGGACTCTAGTTTAAAACCAAAGCTGACATTCCTTGCACTGTCCCATGAACAGTGTTTTATTTATTTGATTCATGTGTGACCTGTAAACAAGTGGGCTTTTTTTTTTTAAAGTAATGTGTTTTTTTAAACATTCAAAGTCATTAGGATACATCCTCTGGGAACCATTAAAAGACATAGATCGATATAAATGATAAATGGTAAGTGATCTCACTTATATAGCGCCTTTCAACCTTCACGGTTCCCAAAGTGCTTTACAGCTAAGTCTCATTCACCCATTCACTCACACATTCACACACCAATGGCAACCATGCTGCCATGCAAGGTGCTGGTCTCCATTGGGAGCAACTTAGGGTTCTTGCTCAAGGACACTTCGACATGACGGGGGCAGCCGGGGATCGAACCCCGTCATGCCGCCCCGTCATGCCGCCCGTATATATATATAGATACATATGGATCTAAGTTGAGGACCAATAGACAAAGATTAGTCATCAAAGTGAGCTAATTGTTCTAGCTGACGATCCAACTGTCTTAAGTGTAATGTGCATTCAGGGGAATACTATTTATGTAGCTGTTGTGCACTTGATTTTAATTATTTTTTTTCCCCCTCATTCAAGCTTGCCAATGCTCCCAAAAACTGGTCCATTGAGATTTAACTCGAACAGTAAGATTAATTCTGCCTCTAGAGCAGCTCCAAGAAATGCTTGTAAAACTAAAGCTCTAATCTGTGTGTGAATGGTTGGCATAGCTGGAAAAGAGCAAGTGTATGCAGCCAACTTTCCCAGGATGGAAGGGGAAAAAAAAAACCCACTAATAAAAGTAGACATAAAATAACATTTCTCAGTGAACTTAAATCTAAAATAAAAAAAAAGATGAACTTACTCCAGTGCAGAGATAAATTTAAACTTCCTGGAGCTGAACGTGGGTTTGTCTGACACGGACTCATCAGAAGTCATTCAGTCAACAGTCCACAGTAACACAACTTGCTTTAAACAGAACACTGACCTTATCTGTGCTTGTTGTTATTGGTTTGACCTCATTAAGTTGTTTTCCCCATTTGGCATGGATTATGACATTGTTTATCACAACTTCTTTATGGGTTAACACATTCTTTCACTCAGTCATTTTGGCTAATCCTCTCTAAAATGTCATGCAACTAACAGAACCCCTGCAGAGGGTGTCTACTGTCACACCACTGTGGGGATTTCGCTGACTTTTTGTCTTACTGGCTTTAGTGAGCACTAAAAGTATTTGCTGTATTTGTACGTTAAAGCTTTTTTTATCCTCTGTCGCAGCAGCTCGGTTTGGATCTTAATATTAAAGCGCTGTTACTCACAGGCAGACTGCTGGCCGTAAACAAGTTGTTGAAGCATCATTCCCCTGCAAGCTTCACAAGACTGACTGAGGGCGTAAATAGTGCAGCAGCATCCCCTATCTTATGGATATCTGTGTTAATGCATACTTAAGGGGATATAGGCATGCTTATGTGAGTCAAGCATACTTATTTTGATATTTGACCAGAATGCCATTATTATCTTTTAATCTCAGGTCTCAGAGCAATATGCTAAGATTATTCAATTACACTAAATCTCTGTCTTGCCCTTAATAAGGGAAGATATAATGGAGCACTGGGAATACAGAGAAGGCCCTTTGTGTGCTTTGTTGTTGAGTTTGGAACTTAATGGACGATTAACAAAATATGATTTGCAGTTTTTGCAATTGTTGTTTTAATGCAGAAAGGAGGTTAGCATGCAGCCCCTTTAGAGGTCATTTTCATGCCATAAACAGGACTTACTGTGAGTCTGCGCAGCTCTGACACAGATATTTATAACATGTACACACAGATGCAGTGGGTCCGATAGTGTCCATGTGGGTATGTGCATGCTTATTGTGTTTTTGTCCACCAATATATCTTTTCTGTAGTTCGATACAGTGCCAAGAAATAAAACCCAGGATTCTAACTTGGGCAATAGGAGAAAATTGAATCCATGGCTAGGACACTCTGTTCTAGCTGGCATCACAGAGAGGCCATTATAAGTTACAAAGGCTTATACTTTGTTGTATGCAGGATGCTGCTGTCCTTGGACCACCTTTTATTCCGTTCACATTTAACAGTACCGGCAACTCAAGAGTAAGGCCAGCACAGAGAGATTCAGCTCTATTCTTTTTTTGGTTTAGTTTGTGAAAATGCCTGGAGATGCAAAGCCCTCTACAAAGCAAAAAAAAAAAAAAAGGGGATTGGGTCTTGTCGCAACTACTAGGATCACATCCCTCCCCTAAAAATCCCTACACTTTCTATCCATAACATCTCACTATGATTTGTGAGCTGGATATCTCCAAAAGTCCACTCTCAGCCTTTACTCTCTACTTGTCTTTCAACAACACCAACAGCTTTCTTGATACAAAATAATTGCAGATTCAGAGTTTGACTGAATCCATACATTAGGGATGTCTGGTCGACTGATCATTGCAACCTATATAATACATATTGCCTTTGCATCATGCAGTAAATGAGGTCTTATTGATGCATTCTGAGCTGTCAATATGTCACAGCAGCAATGTCAGCGCGTCATATTTCTGTACCTCTGGTTAGTGGTTAAAGTGGTTCTGCTCAAAACTGTGAGCTTCATTAAAGTTTGTCATGAAGTGAAGTTGTCATACAGGATGATAACGTTTCCATTCAGTTATCGATTATTTCACATATGATCAAATACATTTGTTTGTAAATTTTTTAGCCAGTGGTACATTTTGTGTGCATCAAAGAGATGATGAGCCTAAAGGAAACTGGAGCACAGTTTGAGTTTCCATGCGAGAGGCATGTTAGCAGGCTGGTGTCAGCATTCAGCCGTAAGCAATGCTGTTACGGTCAGCCTTACAGAGCCTTACAGAGCTTTAATGCTATTTATCAAATATGAAATGTCTGACATGCTAATGCAAAGAGTGTCCTCATCAGACAAAAGACACAATAGAATAAAAGCCCATGTGATGTACTTTCCTTTGGGCTCAGCCACTCGTGGATTGGGATTTACACTGACTTGTCCTGTGCTAAGAACAATGAGCCACAGGCTGAAGTGCAGGATACACTGCGGTATAATCACTGCACCTTTACTCAGACATGATTATCTCTACAGGAATTTAATGTGTGGAGAGAGAGCTGCAGAACCCAATGGCGAAATAATTATATTAAGTATCAGTGGCTGTGATGGAAAGGTTCTGCATTTCTGGTGCTAATTTGCATTATAAAGACGTTGAAAGAATTAGATCCC
This sequence comes from Enoplosus armatus, assembly GCF_043641665.1. Classification (NCBI taxonomy): domain Eukaryota; kingdom Metazoa; phylum Chordata; class Actinopteri; order Centrarchiformes; family Enoplosidae; genus Enoplosus; species Enoplosus armatus. The sequence continues at coordinate 20,499,078 of NC_092183.1, read as the reverse complement.
TCACAACTTGTCAAACACAAACGTAGCACCACATGATAATAACATAATATGACAATGAGAAGCTGCAGTAACATCTATTTTACAGTGTTTTGATGATTTACATTTCTATATTATTTTTAAATATATGTTGTTGTTGTGTTGGAATTATAGACAGGCATGGCATGCATGTCTTTCTAACCAATTCTGCTTCCCATTCAGGCTTGAGAGCAGTCTGCTGGAGGTGCTGCAGATGGATTTTGAGGTGGAGGAGCTGAGCAGTCCTCTCGACAGTCAGGTGATCATATGGAAGCTGGAACTACCGTCCGCGTCCAAAAATGTAGCCAAGACTGAAGGAGCCATGTGGATCTATACTACTCAGAGAGACTTTGTTGGCCTGGCCCCTCTTGTGATGGTGAGTTAGCTGACAGCTTCCGTGTCACACCTAATCATTGTTGAAACGGGCATCGACGTTACTGACAGCAGCGTTTCCAATAATGCCAACACTTGGACTGCGTCCTTTGAGCGTTGGCGCATGAAAATATCATAAAATGCACTTTGCTCTGATCCATTCCTGTCTGGTTTGCATTGTTTAGTAAATGGGTTCTATTTTGGGCAGAGAGTGACCTTGTGTTGTTGACTGTCAGCTAGCTGATGTCTCTCTCCTGTGTTGTTCTGCTCTGTTCTGGCGTGCAATATGTGGTCATCCTCTCCTCCCAACAGCTGCTTCATGTGCTTCTATTTTGGTGCCGCAGGCCTCTTTATCATGCTACCTCTATAATTAATCCATGATATAATACCCACTACTAAATACGGAACATTACACAAGCGCTTACACCACTTTGAATTACAACGTTGAAGTTGAGTTCTGTCACCTGGGTCAGTGACTTCTTAGTACTCCATTGTTTGCAGGGATGACACATAACAATGACAATGTCACATAATACACTTTTTCCACATACTATGGATGAAATATGCAACTTATACAATTAAAAGTTAAGAATTACTGGGCTATACTTTATGTTTTACTTTTTGGCAGTAGGTTACTCATATTTCACAGTGCTGTCTGCTGCATTTCCATCATAACGGTGACAGAGTGCTTGAAGTTATGAGGATATGCTACACTGTCCTGATTTGTGAATTTGACATGGTTCATCTCTCCTGTGGATTAGAAGCTGACCTCAGGCAGAGGGCCAAACATGAGGAGATTTGATGGTTGGCTCGAGGGGACATTAGCACTGACTGATCACTCTTAGCCTTGCTCTATGAACTCCAGCAAGTGCTGCTGCTGCTCAATACTTCTAGATAATGGCGAAAGCCTCACTGACCCAGGCTTCAGATCTGTATTTTTTAACTTTATTGAAATGACAATTAAAAAAAAATGATGTTCAGTTATTTCGGCTTCATTGAAACCCGTTTTTACAGTCGAGGGGCTCGTATCCATCTGCTTCATTTTCATACTCTGAGTGGCCAAGTGCCTCTTTAAATTTGATTCAACTGACCATTCACAGAACTTGACCGGGCAGCGCTCCACTGCTCTCATACTCATTTACACACACGTACACACACAATGTGCGATTACTTCAGCTTCATTTAAAACAGCGTGTGTTCACAGAGGAGGACACATATCCATCTGCTTCAGTTTCATGTTTTGATTATCCATGCATGCATTCAAATGCATGTCTGTACAAACACACACAGAGCAAGTCAGAGAGGCACCTACTGCTGCGACTACTACTAATAATTATATTCATATCAATTCATTTTAACAAAACAACTCACCATTACATTCGTACATGTGCCTAGAAACAGGAAAACCCTTTATGGAATGGTGAGTGGACTGCATTTATATAGCATTTTTATCCAAAAACGCTTTATAACTCGCTTCTCATTCACCCGTTCACATACACACACACACACACACACACACTCACAGTCTGATGGAAGTCACCTACCATACAAGTTGCTGGCCTCACCATCCTGAGCAATTGGGGCTCTGTGTCTTCCGTCAGGTGGACAGGGGACTGAGGGATTGAACAACCAATCCTGTGATTAGTGGACTCTAGCTGCCCTATTAAATAATACATAAAGCATTAAAGAGCAAGCTGTACTGTATATACTATATATATATATATATATACTGTATATATGTAGAGATTATTCTTAGTCCACGTCCATGGCTCTACTTATTTAATCATGTTTGAACTGATATGACATCGCTCTGAGGGACATGCCTGTGCAGAAAAGTCCAAAATTAGCTCTTCCTTCCATGTGGTGACCTGGCCATCACCCAGCCTTAACTCTGCCCCCCCCCCCCCCCCCCCCCCCCCCCCGATTCCCAAAGGGGGACCAGCCGTCTTACCTCATCAGGACTGCTGAGTCACCAACTCACACTTCATCACCCCTGTCTCTCCTACCTTCCTCCTTTACTTTCATCCCACAGCGTTCATCCCTCTTTGGCACCACATGAAAACATCAGCTAGATATCTAAAATGTCAAATGAAAATCAGATCAAATCATTGTATCTGATTTGTCATTCCATGGAAGTAAGCAATATATATATTGACTTTGGCTGATTTTCCTGGCCTCTCTGCAGGACACAGAGATCCTGAATACAGCTGTTCTGACTGGAAAGAAGGTGGTGATGCCTGTGAGGACCGTAGCTGTGGAAGAAGATGGAATAATCACTGACGTGTCTGACTACACTGACTGTACCTCCAGTGATGAAGATGCACTCAAGGTAGGATTTACTCCTCCTGCTCCTTGTTACATACCTCCACATACAGTCGAGGCAACAACAACCTCCACATCAATGTAACATCATTTTTTGTTTCTTTGGTTTCACACATTCCAAGTGAAATGGTTTTACTGTAGCGTAAATAAATCTTAAGGCTATTTCATAATGGGGACACACTGACAATCACAAGAGGTGAAATTGCTCTGAATTTTTTTCAATTACTGTTTTTACACCTTTTTATTGAATAATCATTTTCGCTGCAGACTTATTGTGTAAAAAAAAAAAATGTTCAAGCACTACTGGTAAATAGTCACCTGAGAGCAAAAGTGTGTTCAGCAGCAACTAATGGAAGAATGTGAGATGTTTGTGTTTTGTCTGCCGGCCCTGACGCTAAGGGGCAGGAGGGCAATTTGGAGTGGCTGTTAAGACAACGCTCCATAGAGGCAAGGTTGGTTTCATGTGTGATGGTAAGGACAGATGCGGACAAATAAGTTGTACCAAAGTCACCTCTGCTCTCTGTCTCTTTTCCACATGGTAAAACAAACTATTCGCTGGGCTCCGACAACATGGCCCATCAATCACCGCGACAATGAACGGCCGCCGAGCTAAATCTCTCACCACAAATGACCTCAGTCTGCCACTGTGCTCCCATCCCGTGACTTGTCCCTTTTATCCTGTGGACCTGAGCACGGCTGACTGCCAAAAGCCAGCTTTGTTTACTGATGAAATTGAAAGTCAGGCCACTGGCCCCTGAGGTCAGAGGCTGTGGATGTATTTACTCAAGGGTAAAGTGCCATTGTAAACAAAGAATAAAGACATGCAGTGGATTCCAGTCCTCTAATAGTTTTCTTTGCTGGTAAAATATGTCCCAAAGCAGGTTTAGCAAGCAACACCTTTCTAGACTAATAAATAAAAGTAGTATTCTGTGCTGCTCCATGAGGAGATCACAGTACGGCATATACAGTAAGTGCTCATGTATTAAGTGTAAATGGGTGTCAGTTATAAGAAAAGCAGGATTATGTGAGGATGTCAAGAGGCTGGATGTGGCCAAAATCATTCTTTTCAACCCTGTAATGGAGCCGTCTTTACTGTTGTTCAAAGCTTACTGTAGCTCTCAGTGTATTCGCTGACCAGAGAGCAGCTTCAGTTACAAATATTCCCTTTAATCTTCTTAGTCGAACAGCTTGACTCAGATATCTTTTCTCTTCTGGTGTGCCTGAAGAGTATCAAATCTGCTAGTGATAGATGGGGAAGGATTTATCTAGGATGGATAGCTCGTGTGACAAAACAAAAGCAAAACAAAGTCTAATCTGCCGTGATGGAAAGGTTTTTCAAATGTGCATGACTGACGGAAAGACTTAAAATGTGAACAGGCGTTCCCTTTGTCAGTTGAGGATTGAATGACACTTGAACATTTTAAGCAGGGACATATTGTGCATAGATGTCTATTTAGTTGATTAATCAGGCCATTTTATGGCGTGGCATAGCAATTTGACTAACTGATTCACGTCAAGCCTGAACTCAGCGTAAGGCCTGAACTTAATTTGACCCTTTGCAATAGATATATTCTTTCTGCATACTTATTAAAACTTATTTAACTTATTTTATGTGCACACGGAAACTACAGTCACAGTTGTGTCAGTGAAGCGTGCATTTCAGCACTTTTTTTTAAATTTCTGCCTGTCTTTAATACTGTACGCAGTGGTGGAAGTCAAATCCCATTTTAAATAAATATCTATTTTGACACCAAAAAACACTGAGGGATATTCTTGGCTGCAGAATGAGATTGTGACGAGGATGAGTGGGCGGATGACACATTAAAATGGCATTCCCTTTTAACCGATGCTTCGGAATATTATTTGAACGCGGCTCATGGAAGTTCAGCGGAGCTCTTGGAAGACGCTTCTCTGAAAAAGACAAAATGAACAAAGTGTCTTAGATCATGGATGACTGGTTGACTGCCTCCATGCCGAATTAAAAACATGAGAACTCTAAACGACTTCACTGGAACTAAATCAGGCCTCGTCTATTGTTCCATACTTGCATTAGGAATGTTACCTAACAACTGTTCAAGGGCTTCAGTGCCAGATATTTTAAATCGGCTGTTTGGACACAAATCAAGCTTATGATCATTGCCAGAGAGAGGTCACAGCATCTCAGAGCATCTCGGTTTGCAGCTAGGATGAGACTTAGTGATGTTGTCATTCTAAAGCTTAAGCTCTGGTCATGACTGACGCTCAGATGCAGTGACGACACAAGAGCCTCTCAAAAATAGCGAGTCCCTGTGACAGCAGGGATCACAGGGATCCTCTCGCTAACTGTTGGGTTGACGCGAATGAGAGCGGGAATCTATCAGCTATTTGTATTCCTCCTTAGGCTATCTGTCAAAGTCACTAAACCCCCCCTCCATTCCCCTGCGCACTTCCAGGGGCTGGTGACTGAATTTCAATGCTGCGTTAATTATCCAATTTGTTTAAAGCAGTGGCTGTTGAGAGGACCAAGGAAAACCTCCTGACTCGTGCCTCAGAATGTCCATGAGATCTTTGAGCAGTCGCCCAAACTTGCCAAGGTCACCTTTGAAATTACGGTGTAATGAATGCACTTGGCTGTGAAGGACTGATGTTCAGCACTGCACCACATGATATTTTGATTTACATAAAATTGCAATGCTGCCTCTTCCCAACGCTTCGGACCGGTGATCATCGCAGTAGTTTATTACAGCCAGCTGACATTACTATGGTAACACATGCAGTGCAAAACTGCCACAAGGCCATTTGTTGTTGTAGGAATTGCCTATTTGTTAAAATAGTGACTTTTATGAGAATATTTGATTATTTTTTGTCATTGGTTAGATGACTAACATCTCCTTCAGTGACAACAGTCTCACTCTGAGTTTGATATAGATTGTTTACACAAGCGCACTTACAGACTCTTTGATATTATCAGGGAAATTAAAATGATAAGATATTAATGTTCTGATGGATTGTCCCCTTTTATATATTGTTTCCTCCAATCCAGGTGTCGGACAGGTGCGACTATGTTTTCGTGAACGGCAAAGAGACGAAGGGCAAAGTGAAGATGATGGTGAACTTCACCTACAGCTACCTAAGCGCTCAGCTCGAGCTGAACGTGTGGATGCCCCGACTCCCCCTCCAGATCGAGGTGTCAGACACAGAGCTGAGCCAGATCAAAAGCTGGAGGGTACCCATACTAACCTCAAAAAGGTGGGACACACAAATAAAACAAACCTTTGTTTAGCCCCTTATTTGAATTCCAGATGGGATTTCTAGAAGCATCCTTTGGACCATAGAAATCCAAATCATATCTCTCCAAGGGTTTAGGGTTTGATTCCATTACATAATGTACTGCAATATCTCAATGTGATCCAATCAAGCAAAGAGACAGGGTTGAGTGATTGAAGTGTAGCAGGTCAAAGCATTTGCCGTGTGACAGGTGTGACCTGCACGTGTGTTTTTGTGCTCATGTCCCAGAGCTGGCTGGAACAGTGAAGAAGACGACAGGAAGGGGAAGGGCTGCATGCTGCAGTTTCAGCACGCCCTGGTGCGGGTGCTAACTCACTTTGTGGCAGAGCAGGCGGATCCTCGGGATCCGAAGGCCTATTTCCTGGGCTCTGATTGGCAAGTGGATGTCACAAGGCTTGTTCGATACTTCATGAAGGTGGAGGACCCTCGAGTTGCAAGGCTGCAGGCAGGAAGGGTGCTGTCAGGGCGAGACCTCGGGACCACCAACATCCAGGTAATACCCTTAACTACTGCTTGGATTAACCTTGGCCCGCACAGCCGGTGACCAACGGCACAACAAGAAGCAGCTAGTCATACCCTGGATGGGGTAGTTCACTCTTTGAGTAGACAAAAGTTGGATTGAAGTTTTATGAGTGCACAAGCTTTACTTTAAACCTGCTGAACTGAACTGAGAGACAGTCTGAGGCACCCTAAAAAATTGACTGCATCTGATATTGTTCTGTGACAGGTGTTTTCTCCACTGTCTGACGCAATCTTGGCTAAGACAACTATCAAAGTCGTGGATGACAAAGTGACCATCACAGATTTGGGAATCCAGCTGGTTACAGGCCTCTCCATGACTTTACAGCTCAGTCCTGGAAGCAATAGGGCCATCCTGGCTACCACAACCACGCAGGAGGTTCTGCAGAGCCCCAAACAGGTAACAGCTGTGATTTTGCTATGAGCTATGAGTCTACTATGAATTGTAGAATAAAAACACTGATACAATTTCTCTCTATTTTCTGTTCTTTCAGAAATCTTTGATCAGTGCCTGGGTGCAATTCAGTGATGGCAACCAGACGCCTCTCGACATTTATGATCCTGCTTACTACCGGTTGACAGTGACATCTCTGGATCAGGGGGTGGTGTCAGTGCAGGGCACGCCTCCGACTGTGGTAGCAGAAGGTGAGGGCGAGGGAGTTCTGGTCAGAGTAGAGATGTCCATCTGTGAGGCCTGCCAGAAGTCCAAACGCAAAAGCACTGTGGCTGTGGGCAACGGCAGCCTCAAGGTTAAGTTTCAGGTGAACAGCCGGCGCCCAGACGGCAATACCAGCAGCATCGATAGCAGCACTGTTGGCAGCAAGGACAACAGCAGTGACTACGGGAACGACGGGGAAGAGGTAGACAGCGAGAGGAAGCAGTCCCAGGATCTTCCACCACGCAGCTCAACCTCAGATAGAGAGGACAGTGCCATACAGAAGGTCACAACCGCAATCAAATCTACAGAGCGAACCTTCATGACCAGCGGCAGCCTTGGAGGAGTGGGTAAGACCAGCAATTCAGGAAACCCCAGCAGTCCTACCAGCGTGATCAATATCAGCATGATGAGCAGCCCCAGTGACAGCAGCAAAGCATATGGCTCAGACAATATGATAGTGGAGGATATGAGCAGTGTTAGCTTTACTAGCACTGTGAAGGCCCCTGGGAACCTGGTAAACTATAACAACTTCCCCACCAAGGTGAAGGTACCTGGGCAGGAGACAGTGGAGGTAGAAAATGGTGGTGAAGAAATGTTGGTCAACAGGCCTCTCACAGACTTGGAGATTGGCATGTATGCTCTGTTGGGTGTCTTTTGCCTGGCTATCCTGGTCTTTTTGGTCAATTGTATCTCATATGTTGTTAAATTCAGGCACAAGAAGCCTCCCTCTCATGGCCAGGAGCCAACAGGGCACAGGCATGACTGGGTATGGCTCGGCACAGATGCTGAGCTGGTGATGAGCGTGCCAGGCAGTCCTGTCCAACAAGACTCCCAGACTACAACCACCGTCATAGACATTGGGCCTGATAAGACTGCCTCTCTGTCCAGAAGGCCCAGTTGCCTGGCCTCTGTTACAAACTCTCCCCTCAGCTGCGTGGGCTCCCTCAGGAGCAAACCTATGCACACCGAGTCCCTCCACTCGCCCACCAGCAAGAGAAAGAGAGTCCAGTTCACCACCTTCTCCACTCTGGAGCGCCAGCATTCGCCACATCTCCCGCCCAGGGAGAACGGCCATGGCATCCACTGGGTTGGGAAGCAGGACAGTTGTGAGGAGGAACCAGTGGCCATTACAGAGCCTGGGGACCAGTTATAATACAGAACCTGATCAGACCTCACATGTACAGTAGATGTGGCTTTGATCACCTCAATGCCTTTGTTAAACTTCAATAACTGTCTAGAATATGTGATTTTGGAATTACCCTCCCCTACATTTCATTACCTATCAAGGCCTTTTACATGTACATGTACTGTATATTATTGTTAATATGGAAGTGTGGATGCGTATGGTAATGTTTCAGGCGATTGACCAGATGGACTCTTACACAATGTTTAAAGCCACCAAATGTTAATGCTGCATGTGAATATCTACTTCTCTAAATTTTTTCACTCACATGCTGGTATATACAGTACAAAGTCACACTGAAACAGTATCCCAAATAACAAATACAATATATTGATTACCAGTTATAATACAGAACTCAGTCTGACAGATATGGGTTTCACCAAAAATGTGGCTTTGATTAAACATAATACTAACTAAATGGGTGTTTTGTATTATGCAATATCCAAGACCTATTTGTTTGTTAATTTGAGTTGATCTAATTTTCATTTGAATTTTATTTTCATTAAAACACTATGATCTTGAATATTACCTTTCACCTGATTTTCTATGTTAAGAACCTACCATTTATTTTTTTAAGAGGCAAATGAACTCTGGTAACAGTATGCAGGTCAGCTACTGTTTGTCTAGATTTACAGTTGCATCAAAAACTTGAGAGAACATTCACATTTTTCTAACCAGCCCATGCCCCAATGTGTTGCCAAAATCAACCTTTGTAACAGCAAATTACAAGAACCTTTTGTGCCCCTCTGCCCTTTAAACAAATTGACTTTTTGCTGGGCCCTTGAATGTGTGCAACCCAACCATTGCACTTTATTAAAAATGGATGTGGTAGCATACACACTGGAAAGAAAAGAAATATTGGAACAGTTTTTTAGAGAGTAGATAAGCTGATCCTGCACTGCTGTGAGGGAAAATCAAGATGTAATGGCATTTTCAAAATTGTGTTAAGTATGACAAACAGCTATTTTTGTCTTAATAGAGGGAATTAGAATTTTACAACCATCATACATTTTCAGATCACCAACCAGTCAAAAACAAACAGTGGAGCTGTTCATCTCTTTTATTAAGTAGAATGAATAAACAGAGAACCCATGTTTTTCTATATTTATACTAAACCATAAATAACAGTCCATCATCCATTGCAAATTCATAAAATATATCAACCAAGACAAACAACAATTTCTACTCTAGATCTTTGGTTCAAAGTGCTCTGCAGCATAATTTCCATCTGGCAGTGCAGATAAAATGGAATTATTTTGTACAGACATCTTTGTAGCCTGATTTCTTAAAAGACTGTGAATAAAGACACCTGTGATAATTATATCTATGCAAGGTAAATACACCAGTGTAATGCCTTGTTCTCTGTCGCTGAAGTTCCTGAGAAAGTATTCAGAGTGGGGCTGAATGCTGTGACCTTGTGCTCAGAGCAGAGTGTCCACCAGCCGCTGGTAGGTTTCTCTCTCCTGTTTCAGGCCGTGATGCTCTTCCACGTAGAGTTTTCCATTCCTTGCCACTCTCTCTCTCAGCCCATGATCTGACGACAGCCTCTGAGATTGATGCACAAATTCCTGGCAAGGATAAAGGCAAAACAAGTCTCATTTACTGCCAACTGCCACTTAAAGCTTGCCATTGAAGTTGCCTGAAGATATGTTTTTTTTTAAAACATAAAAGATAATCCAAGGCACCAGAACAGAACTCAGATAAAAGCCTGTGCACTGATTAGTAAATACTTCGAAAATGTCTGTACATTGCCAAAGGATGGAGATATTTGTGGCTCCAGATCCAAATAGGCTGTCTAATAGACCTTTTCAGTCTATCCTAATAGCTGCCACCTCTCATTTGCTTACGAAGAAAAGGAAAAACAAAGTGCCGGCTACAGCTAGATGCTACACCGGCTGTCACAGGGACATGGGGAGAGGAAGATGAGGATATAAAATGATGGTGCCATGGCTGAGCTTTGACTGAGATGCGTTGTATCCACACAGCATCCTGAATCCTCGTTGCTCATCTGTTGGCCCAGCAGACTGAGGAAATTCTCCAACAAAATGAAGTGAAAGTGCCTAAAAGTGTTCCTGCAACATGGCAGCCAACATTTACTGCAGCAAAGAGCCAACGGGCGCACAAAGTTTTAGCCACTGCCAGTCAGCAGGCCAATTCACTATACTTCACTTCACTGGAGTGATGTGATTATGTCTGGAGAGGCTCTTGGTAGGAAACAGCTCTTCTGTATGACCATATGAGAGCTATAAATCCTCAGCAACAGGATTAAAGCTCAACTTATGAGCAGCGTGCTTATAATCACTTCACTGTTAGTGCAAATTACAGAGCCAGGCAGGAAGTGCCATTTTTCCCTTTAAAGCTTTCAAGTGCTTGTGTGTTTGTTTCTTTTGACACATTTCTTGATACCTATACTCCTCATGTAATTACTTTGAAGGCTTAAAGAACCAGAAACACAGTCAATCAAAAATGAGAGAGGATTTTAAAGCAAGCAAAACAAGTCTTGAGTGTGATCCACGGCAAGGAAAAGTTTTGGCTGAAAGACTAGCACTCGCTGCCCATCAGTCCTGGCTGAGGTCATGGTTTATCCAGCCCAAGTCGATGCAACCATCTGTGAGAGCTTCCTCCTGGCAGCTCAGCTGAGCACACGTGACATACCGCCCGGCTCCCACTGCAGAGGACTTATCTCCTCCGTTACAACAACATCACGCTAGAGCATGGTGTCTTGACAGCACCAAGCCCTCTGCCAATTGGCCTTAACCTATGTTATTCTCCTTTTGCATCAAACCTCATTAAATATCAGACTGAATGGTTCTCATGGGAGCTCCCCACTTTGCACTTTCCTGCGTGCTGCTCTGTGTTGCATCACTGTGTGGTAATGTGGTATCTTTTCTCTGTCCCTGAAGGCTGCACTTTTTGATTCTAATCTAAGCAGCTGAGGATACGTCAACTCCTTCTATTATATTTTACCTGCTTAAATTGGACTAACGATAAGAATTTAAAGTACAAAGTTTTTGCAAAATGATGTAAAGTTTTCCTACTTTAAATGATGAGACTTTTACAGATAAATCTCTGCCAGGAAGGGGACATACACATCTTCAGCCATCCTGAAACAGTGCTTTAATGCTACATATTAGCAGTATGTACACTTGGTGTGTATGCAATATATCCTCTCTGTAGCCCATCAACACAATCACATGTGGTGACCTGTGTTTATCAGTGTTTGTCATTATATACCTGAGGAGACGAGTACAGCAGGCCATTAAACTCATGCTGCACTACGGCTGCATTTCCTGGAATGTCCCTGGCCAACACGGGTACCCCGAGATCCATGGCCTGTGGAGCAGAGAGATTAAACACTCGAAAGTCGCTGAGATTTACAATGTCACAGACAAACGTTAAGCACCCATAGACTCACTCATTCTATCAAGCACTAAAGCACCTTGGAAATTGTACAGCTCGGTTATTCTGCTCTTCAGTGCCTTAGTTCACTTACAGAATTAACAATCTGTATCAGCTAATACCTTCAGCAGGTTGCTGAGTGAAACATGCTAGCACACTAATCAGACTTTAAGCCTACTGTGGATTGTCTTAATCGACTGTGTTTAAAGGAGATTAAGTGGATTTGCAGGTTTTGCTAACTCGGGAATGGGAAGATTGGAGTCAAGCAATTAATTTGGGTATTTGTCCCTGAAGTGGCCAGATAACATTGTAGCTGAGCAAGAAACATCGAGATAAGGATTCCTGTAAATATTCACATCGTTTAAATTTTTCAAGGGCTTTGGGTGGCGAATTCTCAGGATATACTCTGATAAATCAAATTCTCATTAGCACAACATGATTCTGCACCACACTGCATGAGCTATACAAAGATAAAATTTTGTTTAGCAGCTGAATTGCTGAAGCCAGGACATGCTATAGTCCAGTTATCCACAAGCCCTGAAGATGTTTACCTCCAAGATGGCTGCTGACATGCCCTCTGAGACGGAGCTGTTGACCACGGCGAAGCACCTTTTCATGGCAGCATGAAGCTCCTGTTGGCTCTTCTCCTGGGCCAAGAAGACCCCTGTTGTTCTGCAGAAGCAGTGGCAAAGCTCAGTTCTGCGTGACTCAGGGCTCACAGAGGCGTGAATGACGCTAAAGGGCAGTGACAAGCTCAGGGCAGGAAACACAACTGCGCTATGTGTGACATGCACACAGAGTCCAGGTAAAGTCCTAACCAGAGAGGGCAGCTTCCTGCTGCAAAAGCCTTTGTTGTGGTGAAGGCCGTTGGCGAAAAACTGAGAGATCAGCCACGACTTGAGAGTGGGAGGACAGATTAAAAAAACAGAGAGGATCTTGGCGCTCCCCTCAGATTTTCATTCTGTTCACATTATGTCAAGATAAATGTAAAATACATTTGCCTAGATAGTTTCTTGTGCCACATGGGATTAATAGAAGGATAAGCAGACTTCAAGTTTCTCACAGTAGCAAAGTCTTGGCAATTAGACTGTCAGAATTCTTTGATGAGATGTGAAACTGCTAAAGAAGAGAGAACAAAAAAGAAGGCTTACCTTTCAACAACATCTACCACTTCAACAGTAAGTACAGGATCAATCTAAGAGAGACAGAAACATTACAAAGACAAGTGAAACCCTTTATCTGAAAAACCTCTGTTTTCATTAAGGATGCCAGCAATGACTTAATCGGGAGGATGAAATAAACAATGGCAAAATTAATAATTTCTATCTTCAGCAAATCATTCTCTGAAAATCCTGTATTTTTAGAGATTAGGGTCAGGGTGGGGTGGGTGGCCAATCTGATTAATTGCAATGTGGGATTTGCGTGCATTAGCCTGCCCACAGAAAAGTCAAAGCATAGCAATTTAGGTCAAAGATGCTGCCAAGCAAGCTGCTACTTTTTTTTCTTTTTCATGTTATAGCTCATGGAATTTCTAAATGGAGTCTGCTGTAAAGCACGTGTGCATTCAAATCAAAGAATCTAAACGGAGAACATTTTTGTATCCGGGTGTAATCTGGGATTTAGCAGACATTGTGAAACCAGCAGGGGATAGATCACGATAAAGGCTGTATTAACAAACACAAATGATTTAAGCACTGTACTGACTCTGTGCTGCTCCATGGTGGGGAAGGATGTGACCAGTCAGCAGCGGAAGACTATATCAATGTTTTCGTTCTTCTAAGTGCATCTGTCATACCTTTCCTGTTTTGTCATAATGGCAGTGCTGTCTTGACCTTTGCCACATATTCTCTCTTTTTTTTTTTTTAAATAACAAATATTAAGCCTGCTAACTTCCCAAGATCACCTGTTATTATTATGTTTTTAGAATAATCTTAAGATTTATTTAATTTAATAATAACACAGAATATGCTACACAACGTGGTGCTTGATTAAGCCAAGTTACGGAGGAGTGAGATGTGTCACTGCTGACAAACTGACCTGAATTTTCCTCTTGATGACAGATGCTGTGCAGCCAGAGCGCTTATTACTTGAATGAAGTAGCTGTGGATTTGTAGTACGTCATGACAGTCTGAGCAAAGCATGTCTCACTCTAACTTATGTTTTGTATGTTTACCTAATTGAATCTGTTCAATAATGTTTATGCTTAATCAAAAGTGTAATCCTGTAACTCTCAAGGGAAAGATCTGGTGGTCATACAAATACATGTTGATCAAAATAATACATGGCTTTTCATTTCTCAGACAAACAAAAGAAGCAAACGTGCGTGCTTCCACTGTGATTCAGGGGTGTCGAGATGAATCACACGTCTCTGCTTCCACTGAACCATTTCATCAAACAACAACAAAGCATAGCGGAGCAAGAAGCGGCAGTAAGACTGTGTATAAGCCCCTGGCCATGTCTAATTGAGTTGTTTTTAAGCAAACTAAAGCAGAACATACCTTTTGCCTGACACCACTGTTTCAAAGAAAGAGCACAAACTAAAACACTGTGCATTGAAGTCATATCAAGGAAGTCAGGGGGAAGAGAAGATGAAGACACACACATGCAGAGAAATCAATGAGTGAGGAAACAGTTGTAAGAGCACTGAGGCTGCTGCTGTTGATATGACGTCTATCTGCAATACTAAGCAGAAAGAAATTCTAACATAAATGTGTTTCTCTCCTCTGATTTCTGGCTTACTGGCTGATAAATTAACATCATAAATCATGGCAGGCTATATTATTTGACTGGCTTGACATTAAGTCACATAGCCTCCATGGCTGTAATTTATAGCAGCACATGTCCAGATATATGCCCATCCCTATGTATTAATATGAGGTAGCTCTATACGGGTCACCAGTGAAAGGCAAAGAGCTAATGTGGGGTAGGCAATGCATCTGTATATCAGCCAGCTAGTCACAAAAAAGAAAACAGGACCACGACTGCCGCTGCTGACCCTTGCACTGTTTGCAGAAGATTGCCATTTCCTCCCAGTGTTAATTCCAGCTAAATCCAGTATCTCTGCCACATCCAATTAGAGGATGCCTGAATTTCCAGGGAAGGTTTCTAGGTGATTTCAAAAGTACACCGAGTCATGGTACAGAGGGAGACACATGGCAGGTATGACTGTAAAATGACTGTGTACTTACCTTTGGCCCAATAATGACCAACACATTCAGTGGATTCTCACAATGCCACTCTGAAAGACACAAAACAAAACAGTTTGGGGGAATAAACAACAGCAGCATGTTTTTTGCATTCTTGCTGCGATCGCTGAGCGCACCATATGCTTGTAATTTTAAGCATGTGGATAGTACAATGCAATCCCAAGAAGTGTCATGTGAAAAGCCACACATGTAGTTCTCCTATCTGGATGAAACATTAATATACAATTTGACGCCCTCTAGTGCCGTCTTATTACCATAACTGTGTGCTATGAAAGAGGATTCAAAAAAAGAAGACGTTGCTGATCAGTGGGAATTCTCACAGAACATATTAGACACATAGAAGACACATAAGATAGCCATCTTAAAAATAAACACCATAAAAAGGCAAGACTCGACAAGATAACAAGTGTCTTTGTGGGGCCAACTTGAGCTGCCAGAAGAATCTCATTGCACTTTCACATAAATTTTCAATTGGCTAGAACTCAACAGCAGAGATCTAACCTCATTCCTAATTGATGAGCACTCTGCCTTTACTATAGGCTGCACAGAAATACAGTCAGAAAGGCTTTGTAAGTTTAGTTGAACAGGCTGAAAACGTGCCAACAAGAAACACCCTCCCCTCTTTCAGCTGGCCTACTTGCTATGTTACTTGGCTATGTTTTTTTATTAGCAGTAAATATATAAAACATGTATAAACATAATAAATTACATGGTATACCTGAAAAAACCTCCACCAGATAGAGGGGGTCCTTGACTCTTCTGAGGCCACAAACCAACAGGAAGACACGCAGCTCATCCACATGCTCGCTGCTTACACCTGGAGAGAGGCCAGACACACAGAGAGACAGCACCACAATATCAAAACACTGCATAATGAACATCCCAAGTACATCGGCAGATAATGAAAGCAATACATCACCCAAGGTCATGAGGAAAATAAGACAGCAGTGACTAATGTGCTCGCACAATTCTCTGATCAGAGTTGTAACACTCAGCAGGGAAATAGTCTGCTGAAACCATTGGAAGGTTGCAGCCTAATCAGTGTGTAATATGGCATCACACCTACAGCGCCAGAGATTTTGGATGCTCACTCAATAGCCCTAGATTAAAATTAGCTAAACCAACATCATCCTAACAACATTTTGACCTTGCTTTGATTGAGAGGCAGAGCCACTACATCGTCTCTTTTTCCAGATCATCCAACTTTCGCAATCAATCCAGAGATTAGTCAGAAACTCAAAAAATATAATCAAGGATCTTTTATTAACACTACCTACTAACATTATCTTGAGTAATCTGGTCATGATTTCGGGGAAGAGACATTGCTGTTGAGTTTTTCAGCGCTCTGAGCAACACAAGCCGAGTGCCATTTTGTTCCATTATATTCGAGAGAAGGCAGACATCTCCAAAACTGGGCAACTCACACCAAAACAATCTAGATGGATAAACAGCACTGCACATAAGAGGAAATCTATGGGTTCTTGATTTTGGGGAGAACTTTCCCTTCCAAGCCATAATGCCCAGTTGTTTACAACGTCTGAGAAGGCAGTTAAAGTGAGGTTGGTGTGACGGCAACACTTCCAAGGTCGATGTCTGCTGGCTAAATAGAAGAACATTCATTTATACCAAAACAAGCACATGTACGAGGAGATTTGAGTTACCGAAGTGTCAAAATACATTTCGAATCCCTGACTGTTTATGTTTGACGATGACCCAAAAGGATAAATTATAAATGTTGAGATTGTACTGTTAGCAATGGTTTGCTGTGCAGGACCAAAATTACAAAAGTACAAAATAAGCCCATAACAAAATGTGTTTTGAAAGTGTCCGTGACAAACCGAGAAACAAACCATTTGGAAAATAATACCACAGACATAAACAAGCACGTGCTTAAAGCACAGTGACAGTCGAGTGAAATCCCCTGCTGCCAGATAAGTCCAGATCAGGAGGCTGAGGCAGCTCTTTTAATGCTATTAAAGAGCATCTTAAAATGACAGCGTGGAGTCTGGGCATTGACCCTGATCCTTGGAGCCGATTGTCAAAAAAGCTTTTCATCGAACTTCCTCGCGTTGATTCTTAGGGTGAGAAAGCACATCAGCTAAGGGAAACAAACATGTCACTACCTCAGAACAAGATGCAGGGAAATAATGGAGGAGAGCTGGAATCATACCAGAGCACAGACCTGTCAAAATGAGCAAGAAATTCAAAGAAATAATAAAAAAAAAGAAAAGAAATCATCTTTCCTTGGGGGGAGAAAAACAAATTGTACAAATCATCTGTTGTGCCAGCTGTAATCTTTTCTCTCTCTCTCTCTCTCTCTTTGCAGTTCTGTGAGTTCTATGCAAAACTCATTTTTGTTCGTTTGCCTTTGATTTCAGAAGGGCATTCTGAACAATCCCCTAATGCTTTAATCAGAGTGTGTGTGTGTGTGTGTGTGTGTGTGTGTGTGTGGGAGCACACATCCATCTGAACAGCTCCCGTTAATCTCCTGAGTGGCACAGGGTGACACAGGGAACAGTGGACACAGTCATGACAACCCCATCGAAAAAAAAGAACGCAGAAAATCACATATACTAACAAAGCTACACGGGGGAGATATAATAAGCCAATTAGCATTATGTCTCAGTTTGAAAGAGGTTTGACAATCAACCATTCTACGTGTATTCTAGGTATATGTCAGGTTTTAAAGCAGCTTGTGAGTTCCAGAGAGAACAATTGTTTGTGCCCAAATTGCAGGTGCTTGTCACAAATCTGAGAAGTCAGAAGAAGTTTGGTCGGTTTCCTTCTGTCCACATCGGGACCGTCAGATATCAAAACCACTGAATGAATTATACATTACATAAAACGTTGAAACAGGGGGCTTGACATTTGCCTTCTTTAAATAACAGGCACAAACAACCAATACAGATCACAAGAACAGTTGACTGCGGAGCATGAGTAATCGTGCCTGTGACCTAACACTTTGGGGCAAGCCAAGCATTCAGAAATGTGCGTTTGAAATATCTTCAGCCGGAAAAACACATTGCATTGTTTTTGCATGAGCAGAAGATATGCCAGTGATCTATTTTTAATGTCCATAAATTTATCAAACAGTCTGAAAACTCATCATTGTAATATAATCACCAAGGAACATGAGGCCATTTTCAAGCATGACATGCCACCCTATGGCACAAACACTGTTCCTTGATCATGTTGCCACACTATAAGATGACCTGACATCTAACCCTTGCCTCATCCTTTAGCTTTTATTTACCAATTCATATACAGACTTCACTGAAAGCTTCCTGTGTAATGTATTTAATAATTATGCTATTCCCCAAGGACCAAGTAACTGGACAAGGTAACAACAGACCCCACGCTTGTTTTCCCCTCTTCCTTCAGTGATTCGAAGCATCGCTGCTCACTCTACAGTGCTGTTCCTTCATGTATCCCCTTAACGCCACCTCTACAAGGCACACAGCAGGGGCCACCAACAACAACACGCAGAGTGGCTTTCATGGGCTGACAGCTTCTGGATCGCAGTGCTGAAGTCTGTGCCTTTGGAAGGTACATGACACCTAAAGGATAACACAGACAGACATACAGTAGAGTCGTGTATCTTCAGTCAGGTAGGCGGTGGGTTGCTTTGCCTTTTTTATGTTATGGGGGTCTTTTTACAGCGTGCCACTGCAACACTGGGCCACACAGAATATATTTATTCCCAACACCTAAACCTTCACACACCTTCATTAAGCTAGCCTATATACAATAAACTCTAACCCTAGAGTTCGCCGTTTAGTAAGGCTTAATTAATGTCACACCAGAATTCAGGTTGCAGCAGGAGTCACTTCTGTCAGACTGCGTTGTTATGGTTGAGGAAAACTAAAACACAACATGGGACATCTGATCTTTTAGATAATAGAAAGCTAAGACCACAAAATGACAACTAAACAACACTTTTTCAGCTTTATGACAACTTCAGCACAGTTATCCCCACAAAAGCACATTCAAAACAATCGAGTATAGACTGCAGAATCAGTTATCACTCTATTTGAATGTAGCTCCCTGCCTTGGGGTCGCATTCACTCGTCCTTATTACATGCAAACACAATCCAGAGCACGTGTTACCTTGTTCTCACTGTGGTGGGAACGCTGTGGCAAGAAAAATGCAAATGTTCTCTTACTGATATTAAACACATCTGACCCGCATCCATGAAAAATGACAAATTAAAACAATCAGACAGTACATATACAGAAAGTGGAACAATGTTTACAGCTCTAAAAACATCTGTGAGTCAGGTTACAGTGCTTTCATGACACCTGAGCAAAGGCATAATAGTAGTGACTCCTATTTCAAGTATAACAAATGGAGAAGTGACTGTGGGCAATTAGTATTACTTGCACCGGTTGTGAAGCGTGGTGACAAATGACCCTGGGCTGGAGAGCTATTAATCAATTGTCCCTCTCTGTACTCAGCCGTGCTCTCTATGAGCACTAATGTACCTGGGATGGACGTCATCTTGCAAAGTCCAATTTAAAGTCTCCAGGCTGTTTATGGTTTATTGATGCATCTAACGTAGCACAGAGTAAATTTATGCTTTCTGATTGGTACTTTTCAGGTTGGGGGTGTATGAATGTGTTCCCCGTCATACTCCCAGTGGTGCTCCACCACCCTGCTCTGCACTGTCTCCGACTAATAGTGGAGGCGAGGAGAGAAGGATGTAGGCTAGAATATGGCTTTTATGTACAATATCGCAGTTACAAATATGTGACACACCTGTGTGAAGCTGGTCAAAACTACACCAATAAAACCTATTTTACAAGGGAGCTTAGGTCTCAGTGTGCAGGTACCTCTCTGTTTTATTGCATCCAACACTGTATCCAGCTCCCGTCCCACTAAGGTTTTGTGGATGTGCACACAACTGTCCCTGCTATAGCTTGAGATATAGCCTTAATAATTAAATGAGACACAAGCTGTCAGCTGAGTTTAAATGCTTAGACTGACTCAGTGCCTGACCATAAATTACTTGCCAATAAAAAAGTTGTAGTTAAAGAGCACAAAATATCAAGCCAAAACACAGCATGTCCAAAGTATGATAAATACTATAAGGCAAAATGTACGATTCAGTCCTGCTATGAAAGGGCCAGTACACCAACCGCAATAATAATACTAACTTCTATTTGTTTACTCTGGATGATCCACAGACCCCCCTCAGAACAGCTTTTGTTGGGAAATATTTTCTACTGAAGGCAATTAAATAAAGAAATAAATAAACAAACCTGAAAAAGTCCCACATTAGACAATAGCTGGAATGAACTGAAGCGGTAACACTACCTGAGCTCCTCAAGAATTCCGTCCAGCAGAATTTCTCACTCACTTCTGTCTGGATACCTTTAAAACAAACACAGGCACAGTGTTGTTGGTAAAGCTTATACTGTACATCAACGCTATCATCCATTATGCAAAAACTATTTAACCAGTTTTTTTTTAGTTAGATAGATACATGAGTAAATTCAGAATTGCTTTCCTGATCTTGAACTAGATTAGTGTTTGTATCAAAAAAAAAAATATATGAAGAGTGTATTTACAAAAACAGATAAATGCCATTCTTAAAATGAATAAACCAAAACCAGTTTGATTGATATTCCCTTGAGTGCACAATAAAATAAATGATTAATGAAAAGTAAATAATGTGGAGACATCATATCAGAACCTCCCGACAGCAGTTTGATTGATATTCCCTGGAGTGCACAAAAAAAAACATGATTTAGGAAAATAAATAAAACATTGATATCTGTTTTTGGAAATTAACCCTTCATATGTAAGGCAAGGCAACATTATTTGTATACCACATTTCATACACTGAGGTAAATCAAAGTGTTTTTCAGGATAAAAAAATACAATAAGGTAGAACAATTTATAATTAAAACACACAGGATGATAAGATAAAAAGAAAAAAAGACAGCACAGAAGGATTAGAAAAGTGTTAAGTACATTAAAATACATTCATGTTAAGAAAACGTAAAGAGATATAAATATAAAGTATTACAGTGCAGATTGGTGCTGCCCTGGATTTTTTTTAGGAAGCTCTGGCAAACACAAAAGGTTGCTTCTCCATGCTTTGTTCTGACCCTGGGAACAGTAAGTAGACCAGCACCTGAAGACCTGAGGGGTCTGGCAGGTTCGTAACAGTGAAGGAGGTCAGAGATGTATGAAGCTGTATACAACTGTATGTAAAATAAACAAAATAGATTTTATATAATTTAAAGGCATTATTTTGTGTGGTCCATGTAAAAGGCACTTCAGTGTGATCACTATCTGATGACAAGCATGAAAAATAAGCTTTCACTGGTCTGGGCTCAGCCATGCAGCTGGCCCAGGGCTCTCCTCTAATCTATGAAGGGACACTATTTGCCAAACAAGACCACTGGTGGGAAGCAACATGGAAGAGTGATTTAGGCTGTCCTACATGGCACGCTGGCCAATGGCAAGAGCAAATACAACTCTGTACTGCAGACAGCATGATAATGGAGGGAAAAATGTCAAAGCTGATTAATGCAACACTTCAATGGCGAGTCAGGGATGCACATCATCAGGCGAGGATACTCATCCTCAACTCAACCTTACCTTGAGGCTGGACATAGATTTTACTGCTCTGGGACAGCTTCAGAGAAAAGACATTGGAGAATTCTGGTTAAAACAAGTACCAAAACACAAAGAAAAGTGTTTTAAATCAATCAGTAATTATCGGTAGTGTTTGTTTATACAAATTATATTTGATTACTAACTTCTTCTTTCTCTTTATATCAGACAATAGAAACAGCCAATTAACACTCTTTGTGCTCCAAACACATTTAATCAAAATCCAAACTTTAAAAGAGAGTCAGAAAAGCAGTTCCTAAGATAATGGGGTGCTACAAAATAAATCAGAGGGAATAGAAAGGAAATTGACTGGATGTTATCACACAAGATCCATCCCCTATGTGTGTTTTCTGTCACAATAAAAAGCGTGGTGATGCCTCTCAGTGCCTGTCCTGTCTGCCTGCTGTCAGCACTAAATGGCAGAGATAAAGCATGCCACTCGCCTCAATCTACGGCTCTACGGCTGGAATCTAATCTGAAAATAAAACACGGTAATATTGTTTTAATGCCAAACTATTACGGGACAGGGCAGGATATTGTGTTTGTATAGTAAAAGCCCTTGTGTTCTATTTATTGAAGCTGTCAGGCTCCTGCTGTCTGTTGATGTGCCATAAAATGCAAACACAAAACTTTTGCTCTCACTACTTGATTTTTCATGGTAGTTGTGTAATACATGGGCCAATATTTTGTTTATCACTTATCACAGTCTTGTTAGTTGCTAATGTGGGGGGTGTAGCCTAGCAGGCAGTCATAAGCATACTGACTAACCAGCAATTAGACTCATGCAGATATTTTCTAGCAAAACTTAAATGTAGAGTAGGACTGGTAGAAAACATATGGCACATTGGACACAGACTTGCACATGCAACCATCAAGCATCCATTCTTATTTGATATAAACTACTGCAGTTGGTTTATTCAAATACAAAAGAATACAATCATACCAAAAATAACTCTGCCTCTTCTTTCAGTTTGTCAGTAAATGCAACTGCGAACCTGATAAAAAAGAAACCACTTCATTATCAGTCCTGTGAACGCCATTTCAGTAAAACAAGAATTTTCATTGCTGACAGTAAGTTTTAGCCTTTTACATGCAATGACAATTCTGACAACAATATTGGAAAAAGCAGTGGTAACAACAGTAAAACACAAAAGTCTCCTGGCTGAGACTGAGTACGTGAGAGCAGAAAAAACACTTGTGGTTTGAAGGCAAAGGATTTAAGGATGAATACACCACGAATACAAAAGAGGAAAACAAAGGGAATGTAGCGCAAAAAACAGTGGGGAGATATTAATTTGCGTGTGTGTGAGCGTGCATTATTAAATGGGCCAACAGGCTCAGAGTGGTGACTGAATTTCAGGATCAAGGTCTGTGAAAGAAGGCACTAACAGCGGGAGGTGCATGGATTCAGATATCTGAAGTCATGAGACCTGGATCTCCCCAGTTCTCCCAGCAGGCAATAATCTCCTTAGATTTACTTGATGGATGCACTGCCATCTATTTTCATCATAATGATAACAGAGTCACCAGGGCCAAGCATCAGGGCATGGGACAAGATATTGATAAGCCTGTGTGCACCTTAACTTTTCAACGTTAAACTAGGGGAGGAGGGAACACACAACCTGGACTTGCATGTGCTCAGCCTTATTCTTTCACGCCAGTACTCTGCATGGAAGCTCTTGAAGGGATCCAGTCCTTTTTTTTTTTCTCATAAAATAATTGATACCCGAGTCAAATGCTTTGCAACAATTTAATATTTTGAATTGTCATGTAACAACACCAAAAGGATGGATACTATCCCTACAGTACATTTAAATGGGCCAACTATGCAGTAATTTATGGTAATATCCCATTTATTCCCACGGGTCCCAAACAGTTTCGTTCTGAGTTTGTAAAACTATAAAAGATTTGCAAATACAAATTGTGACTAAATTATAACGACAGTCGCGAAGAACACAGCACATATTTTCACAAACTTTTTCAAAGACGTTTTAGAAAAGGCGTACCGTCTCGTGTGATGTGTTGAATCAAGGAGTAAAAATGATGTACTCAATTCTGAGCTATTTGGAATTAAATGGGTAAAAATAGTAGTTTGCAGCAACATCACCTGGCTTTCAGTAGCACCTGCTCCATAACCACACGCTTCTGCTCAACTTTCACATCTTCATTTATGTCTGTACCGCCAAAGATAACGCCAAAGGGTACTTGGATGTCTGGTGTAAAGGTTAGACATAAAACAGAAAGGTCCTGACATTTGACAGGTAGCAGTATACTTGTAGGTCTACTATTATGTTGACAAAACAAATGACTGATGGTACGGAGATAAGTAATTAGATCACATAACAGCAAGGTTGTTTACCTAAGAACAGTCTGCCTGCTCTGAACAGATGAATGGCCAGTGCACCCTCAAATGGAGGATTTCCAGATACCACGTTTGCCACCTCAGCAGGAGACTGAAATTCTGCTGCATCTCTGAGCTCACAAGTGTGTCCTGCTGATTCAATGTGGGACCTAAAGTAAAAGAATGTGGTTGAATAATATATAGAATATGGATGGCGAGTAGGAGGACAGGGTAGTTAAGCCAAGTTACAAACCTTAAAACCAACTTTATCTCAAACGCCTTTTGTTCTACTCTACACTGCTTCCTGCTTCATCTTCCTAAATCAACTTATAACTTATTTAATACAGTCATTGAACAGTTAGGTAGGCGGTTTCACAACAACAGCTTTATTTTGAGGTAGCTCCGCTGAACAGTTAACTAGCCACACTACTATTACCTAATGAAGCCTCACCAGGTAAATAATAATTAGCAACAGCTGTTGTAGCTAATACACTTAGCAACAACGTAAATTACCTTATTCTCTCAGCTGTAGTGTGGTTCCCAGTTTTTGGGCTGAGGCAGGCAAGAAAGAGTAATTTCATATCTTCACTAAAGGCTGAAGAGCTAACTAGTTAACATGTAAACATTGGTGGAACCCAGACACACACGCAGGGCCTCTATGTACTGTTTTAGTAGCCTCGCTTAACAGGACTCCTATCACATTTCCTGAACCCATGCCTGCTAGCTCATTACTTGGCAGAGCACCCACGCTTAACATGTTTACAAGTCCGTCTCCAATATGATCCCCTGGAAACACACACATGACGATAGCACGTACTGTATAGACACTATTAGCACATTTCAAAGTTTCCCACAATTTTTGTCATAAAAAAAAAAAAACACCGACTCAGAGCATATTCCTCCTCTTCTGACGTGTTTGTCAATGCCAGAGTCAGCATCAACAAAATACCGCACGACCACTTCCTTCTCTCGATGGTACAACGTCTGCGTAAACGGAACAAACTTCCAAATCACATGGATAGGTT
Source organism: Enoplosus armatus (assembly GCF_043641665.1). Classification (NCBI taxonomy): domain Eukaryota; kingdom Metazoa; phylum Chordata; class Actinopteri; order Centrarchiformes; family Enoplosidae; genus Enoplosus; species Enoplosus armatus. The sequence continues at coordinate 20,474,149 of NC_092183.1, read as the reverse complement.
GTCGCTCGCTTGCTTTAAACAGCACGTCGGGTACGTTTCACTTTACGATCGTCTCCGGAGCAACGCAAGTGCGACAGTTTGTTGACGGAGCTGTGTGTCACGCGATAGTACTGTGACAGTGTTTTTTGTTGACTTCCAGTTCTCTTTTGACAAAGTGGGATTTAAGACGAAACAACGCAAACATTTGAGCGGTAAATATTATCTAGGTTAATGGGGATAATTGAAGACCACTGGGACGTGTTTCAATAAAGGTAATGTAAAAACCAAACTCTTACCAAACTAACGTTATGCTAAAGCTAGCTTACTTAAGGTTTGTACTAAGTGGCTGTGCTACATATGATGAGGAAGGGGGCTCTCCTTGGACAATTCAATTCGGCACAGCTAATGTTAGCTGTTTTTTTTCTGTGTAAACAGTGATGACAACGTTTCACTAACCTGTTCAACCTCCTCTCTTATTTTCTTTGCAGGTCTGAACTCAATCAAGAAGAACCTAAGCCATTAAGTTTGTTGAGAATGGCTAACAACAAGGATGCCAGTGAGAGCACCCCTCTTTTGGACTCAGGTTCTGGGAGCAGACCTTTACCACCATCAGTTTTCCAGGGAAGAAGACTGGCATGTGCTGCCATCCTGCTGGCTGAATCATTAGAAAGGATTGCATTCTATGGCATCACATCCAATCTTGTCCTTTTTCTCAATGGCAGCCCCTTTTATTGGGAGGGCACTCAGGCAAGCCAGGCACCTCTCATGTTCATGGGAGTTACTTACCTGATTTCACCATTTGGAGGCTGGCTGGCAGATGCATACCTTGGGAAATTCTGGACAATTGCTTCAAGTTTGATCCTTTATATTATTGGCATGCTATTTTTCCCTTTCATTTCAAATGAAGACACCAGGATACACCTGTGTGGAGAAGAGGTGGCATTTCCTGTGCAACCTGCGGAGTGTCTGAGCACAAACAGTACCCCTCCAAGCAATGTGACCTGCCCCATTCGTGCCCCATATTGTGGCCCTGTAGTCTACAGTGGACTTTTTTTAATTGCATTAGGTGTGGGTACTGTGAAGTCCAACATCACTCCCTTTGGAGCAGATCAGGTAGAGTATGAACAATATTACTTTCAGATCTCAAAGTCTGTAAAAATTAAAGAATGCTGAAAGGAGACACAGAGTTAATTATGGGATAGAAGGTCTTTGAATACGATTTGTTTTCTGGCCTAGGCCTGTGTAAGATTGGGTATGCAGTGTAACATTATGGAGGTCAGACATGTGATGGGATTTCTGTTGCACCATAACATTTCACTCAGACATGCATGCCCTTGATCATCATGGTCACTTATAAGTATGTCCATTATAAAGTTGACACTTTGGTGCATAATGTAGATTCAGGGACACACCCTCTGTCTTTCTCTCACTCACATTAATACACAAACACCCAAGAGCAATGCCTTGAATAATAGGAAGTGAAACACATCTGTGAGTTATGTCAGATTATCCAGAAGACCCTCTACAAGAAGCAGTCATAGAAATGGAAAAGTTCATCAATGGGGTCATTGTTTTTCAAAATAATCTAACCAGGAGTGGGTAAAACCTTTTCAAAGGGGACTAGTGGGGAGAATATGATTAATACTTGAGCCCACGACACTCATTACAGCACTTTCACATTTCTGTCAATGCTCCTTTTCATCATGTTCAAACACACATAATACACAACATCAAGCTAAATACATACATCTGAGGGAAACAAAAGAGAAACACAGTAACGGGTACATCCTAGAGCAGCACACAACAGGAAAAAAACAGCAATATGTGGAATAAATCAGCTAGCGAATGAAAAAATCATTATAAAACTTGACAAAACATGTTATTTTTTTATGAGCACTGAAGATGTAATATGAACTACAATTTTCCCTCTAATTTTCCTCCAGCTGAAAGTTCTAATTAAGTGGCAGAGGGATATGTTAATACTTAAAATTTGATCGGTTTGAGTAAAACTGAATATTTCCTGTTACATAGGGCTTGTATTCTGTCTTAAGAAATAATTGCACCCTATTGCAGCGTGAAAATTGCCGTAGTCAATGTGAGTTTCTTTTTTATTTTTTTATTACTATGCAAGTTGAGTTTAGTAATCTCAAAGGTACAGTTTTACTGGGGCTGCTAATGTGTCTGTGTAGACAGGAAACAAGGAAGGAATCTGTATTTTAGTCCTTTTATGAGTTACTGCAGATACATTGTTGTAATATTTACTGATCATATTCTGTATTATAAGGAGGGTCAACGCTGAAACAAGATAGTAAATGAAATGTTTTTTGTCTCCTGACGTGACTAAAGGCTGGAGGGAACACAATGACTTACTCTGATTGATCTTGTGTCAAAACAAAATGTACAGTAGGAGCTACAAAAGTACCCCGTTCTATGTATGTATTATTTGTGTTATAGTGTGTTATAATACAGTTCTTGGGAACACATGGCAATCAGGTGGTCAGTTTGAGCTTGATTCATTTTGTAACTACACTGCACAACTGCAGAGAGGGACCCCAGAAAGATTTATGCTCAACAGCGGCTTGTGAATGCCGTGACATTATCTCCCCAGTAGTTAATTGTAGTTGTACTGCTGCATCTTTTGTGCTCATATACAAAAGACATATCCACTTCATCACAGGTATAACTGCATGTAGAATAATCAGTGCCATTATGCAAATAATTATATTTGCTTGCAACAACATTTACCTGAGTTTTGGTAAGCTAAAGGTGTAGGCTATCATAGCAAATTCTGTAAGAATGCTCAAAGCCACAGTAAGCAGATAAAGAATAAAACGAAAGTGGCTGTTTTGTATGGTTATCCCTCCCCTACGTAAAGAAAAAACAAATCTGTCTACCGATTTCATGTGGCTATAGACGTTCCATGCAATCATAGAGCTGCGAAAAGGTTCCACTATTAATGACATTTTTACCATTTTGTGTGTGGAATGAGATATGATGCCCCCTGTCAGTTTCAGTTTGTGACCACTGTTCCTCTTTGTTAGTGCAGTTTGTCTTTTCTGTCATGTCATTTTGCTGGTCTACATAATACATTTTGTCGTGTTGTTGACCACTGCAGCTGCTGTTTAAATGCACAAGATTTATTTTTTTCTGGAGTTGTTTTCCTCATTTGGCTTTGTAAACTTGCAAGTGCTGGTGAACTCACTTCTTTTATAGCTGACAACTGCTGCTAGTTGACAATCAAACTGGCATGACACACAGCTGTAGCAATGTTCACAGTTCAAGGTTTTTTTTTTCTATGAGACATGTTTGACATCCTCCCTGTTTGTGTGACTTACATTGACATGACTGGTTGCTGTCATCCTGCACCATGTGTGATCTTAGGTCAAAGACAGAGGACCAGAAGCAACGCGCAGATTCTTCAACTGGTTCTACTGGTGCATCAACTTAGGAGCCATCCTGTCTCTGGGAGGTGTGGCCTACATCCAGCAAAACTTCAGCTTTGAGCTCGGCTACATCATTCCCACTGTGTGCCTCGGGGTCTCCTTCCTGGTCTTTCTCCTGGGACGTACTGTCTTCATCACCAAGCCTGCTGATGGCAGCGCCTTCACAGACATGTTCAAGATCCTGTGCTTCGCCTGCTGTTCCCAGAAACCAAAGGAGCCCAACCTGCTCCGGTGAGAGCTGCATGTTGTTTTCGAGCATTTTATGCAGTGATGGGGAAAAAAAAAGAAGCTTCCATAAAACTGTATTGTCAGGCAATAAAAGTGGTAAATTCATTCCCTCAATGACAAACAGCACGCTCACAATAACTGTGGTGTAGCAAAGCATTCATCAATCTCAATGGGAAGGCTCTTTCCAACAGTGAAGCAAGTATTTTGTTCATGGCAAAGTTTAGTCAGATGGTGACTCTGATCCAAGGGAATAATACAGCTAGGTGTTGTTGGTAGACCTTTATGTTAAAGCCTCCTGTGATCCCCCTGTATAATTTTTTTTCCTGCTTGGTCCAGGCATTCGTCTTCATTCCCTGTGGTGAAAAGTTATTCTGAAGTGCTCTTACTTGACTTTGAACCAAAGTAGCACAATTGGTTCAAAAACTTGACATTGAATATTTTAAGTTGGCCAATCCTGCAGCCTTTCAAGAATTTCTTATTAAGACATTTTCTCCAGAGATGGGGATTATAGGCTTTAGAATAAAGTTTTTTTTTTTCCCATGTCTAGATGTGCTGTTATTTAAGGGTAAGATGTTCACAAAAAAGGCTGCTTAAGTCTCACACTTCAAGAGTTTAGAATAATTCTAGTCCATTCTATATTTATTTATGTGTATATTTCATCAATCACCCTGTAGTTTTAAATTGTATTTTAAAGGTTATTTTTCTTTTTGTTATTCCCATGAAGCAACAAACCAACACTACTTGACAGTGCCAAAGTGACCTATGGGGGAAGATTTCCAGAAGAGAAAGTAGAGGAAGTGAAAGCTCTGGTGAAAATCCTCCCGGTTTTCTTCGCCCTTATCCCATACTGGACTGTGTACTTCCAGGTAAGATAAACCAATTTTAAGTTGAATCAAAAAGTATGAGCCATGTTCCACATAAAATGAAAAATGTTAACATCAGGGAAGATTATTCTCCCTTTCAATATAGGAGAAGAATGGTTTTGCACCAGACATCCTGGTGATCATAAAGTGGAGAATTACTTCATGCTGAGACTCTAATCTCCTTATTGTGTTGCAGATGCAGACAACGTACGTCCTGCAGAGCCTCCATCTGAGGATTCCTGCCTCGAACAGCACTGCTGACCAGGTAACCCAAACTGTCAATCCAAGTACCTGCTTCTTGTTTAATTTAAAAAAATGTATCAGTGTGGCTTGACATAAGTAGGTTTTAACTAGATTGTTCACTGCTGAAACTAAAGGAGTCAGTAGGTCACTGACACACAATGGTAGGCAACAGCTGGAGGCAGCAGCAAAGGCTGGTAATGCCTTGGGGATTAAGTCATAACTTTACTTCACGGACTAATACCTCACAGATTAGCAACCTGGCTGTGATTGTATCTCTCCACAACATCACCTCCAACTGATTCTTCCTGACTGGTGCTGGTGTCCCTGTGCCTCCCTCTGACTGATTGTATGTTATGTTTTGGAGGGCTTTGATGAATGAACTCCCCCCAGTTACTCCGCATCTCTGCCTTTTCTTCAACGGGCGCGCTTGGTGATAGTGAAGTGCACTGACTCCATGGAAATGTGAAGTGAAACACTTGCCTGTAAACCACACAGTCTAACCTAGTGTTGTATAAATGACATATGTACTGTATATGCTTACATTTCACATGACACAAGTCTTGTGACGCCGTGAAACTGTGTGACATAGTTGTATTTACTCATATTCCACTGTGTTAAACTGTGTTTAAGAACTACATTGGAGTTTTTTTTTTCTTCCCTTCACATACTATTTATCTGGTATCTTAAAGAAACGGAACTAAGCCTTTTTCTGCTACCAGCTTTGACACTTCTCAACATCAAAAGGGAAGTGAGATTAGATGCCTCTGTGATTTGCTCCCTCACCTCACCTGACACATTTCAGTGGCCAAGCTGAACAAATACTGTCTTTTCAAGGAAACTGAGCCCATACTAATAATATTAACTGGGAGAATGGGAGGCATGAGGGAGTGTGTTGTAATTGGTTGTAAATGCTTTTTTGACTATTTGCATTAGTAGTGGTTTGAATTACATTGTGTAGGGTATTTGTACTTTTACTTGACTTTTTAAACGGAGAGCTTTCTTTTAATGTATCTGATATGGTACCCTGTGATCCGTTTAGAGAAGTGGTTGCCAGCCTTTTTGGCTTGTGACAGTACATACTGTGTGCATGTTGTCTATTTGGGGATGCAGAAAAAGCAGAACGTCATGCCCACCACAGACCTGGGCCTGCTGTGACACCTCTGTCATTCATGCCTTGGCGAAGGAAAAGTCTCACTTAGCACTTCCTATCATTTTGAATATGATAATGCGCAAACAAGGGAGGAAAACACTCTCTAAGGAGCTGCTTATAGATTGCCAGCAGTTACTCCAAGAAATGGAAATTCAATTTGAGAATAAATGATGCTATCAGAAGTGTTAAGCCAGAGACACATCAGGAGCTCAGATGGCACTTGGAATTTGAATTGCAAAAAACATCTCCTGCAGTTTGCAGTCTTTCATTGCTCACTCAGTGAGATATTGCCTTAACTTGTAGATACTTTGTGTGCTCACAATGGATTTTCTCTCTGATTGATATGTCATCCAGTCTGTTTGCACGGTGTAATTATTCCTTTCATATATTACATGTTATGGTAAAAGATTTAGATTCATGCTGAAAACTTTTATTATGAATTCAGTCAAGTACACATTGTCTTGCATGACACTTACACATTTAATAGAAAAGTATGTATAAAATAACAATACTACTACTTATGCTAATAATAATAAAAACAACAATAATATAATGATACTAATCCTACAATTGACTTACTAATAATGTGTTGATTTCACTATGTGCTTTCTTTACTGTCAAATTTAATAAATATTTCATTATGTTTGGTTTTGGCCACCTGGGGGTGCCAAAGCAATATCAAGCCCCAAGTACACGCACTATCACACACGCCTGCACACTCATACGCACACAAACACTTGCTGAACTGTGTTGGAATGCACTGACTTTCTCTGTGGTGTGCATGCTGAGTTGCTTTTTGCACAGTTTTACCTCATCTTCCTCCTCTGAATCCTGCAGATGATGTTCCGCTTCCCGACCGCCTGGCTCACCATGTTCGATGCAGTGCTCATCCTTATGCTGATTCCCCTTAAGGACAAAGTGGTGGACCCCATCCTGAAACGCCGCGGCCTGCTGCCTTCCTCTCTGAAGAGGATTGCAGTAGGGATGTTCTTTGTTATGTGGTCGGCCGTAGCGGCGGGTGAGTGCACTAACAGACGTGTCTCTGTATGCTGTCACATAAGTAGGCCAGACAAACACTAATGAAACAACAAAGTTAGCGCTTCTGGTAAATGCCACATGCAATCAGCTCCTCCAAGGCAACGAGCACTGCAGCTGTAGTGCATCATTTACATCATTTATTAATTTGAACTCTAAATACTTTTTTTGGAGGACTTTTGAAACATGGTTCTAATATGTTAGTTCCTCATAAATGTGGCATGCTCAATGCAGAATGTTGTTGCTGAGGCAGCTTTTGATCTCCTCCAAGTATGATTTGAGTATTTTTTTTAACAAATGGTTGCCTTTACTGTGTTGCTTTTTATGGGACTTAGCAGATGGTCTGTCACAGGTGTATTAATTGTCCCTGAATCAAAACATCACTTTCCACCTGGCAAAGGCAAATACAGCCCAGAGTTTTGCCTTTTTATCCTTGCCCTGTAGAACACAGGGGGAGCTGTGGCATCTCACTTTTTGGACCTGAGTGACTGCACCCGCATGCGTCAGTGCTGCTCAGTCCTATTCACTTCCAGCCTGTGGATTATTTTGGAAATAAAGTCTTAGCCAGGCCTGTCAGCGGGTGCTGCTGCATTGATACATTCAGGCTCAAATGTTTTGAGAGACAAGCCTGGAGGCAAGAAGAAAGCAAATCACTAACACTCCTGAGAATCACTACACATTATATTTTTCAGAACCACTGCCCTTTCTCCTTTCTCAGATGCACAATACATCCGCCACGTAGAATATGAACATATTCTGTCATTTGTGACCTTTTAGATATTGACTGGTGTGCTCCAGCCAGATTGCCAATTGACTGTTAAATAAGCACTGAATCAAATTTGACAACAATTGTGAGGGATAATTATATTTTCTGAGAGTTCATTAAACATTTTGTTCATACAAATAAAGATGAAGATAAATTAGGGATTAACAAATCTACAGAGTTTCAACATATTAAATACAACAAATAATATAATCTAATATAAACCTTTTCATTATTAGATTTAACTCTTAAAGTACCTATTACAGGTCTGGGCATCCCTTTTCATTGTTTCAAATGAGTTGGTAGTAGTCATCAAAAAGTTCCAACAAATATTTCCATAGATGCCATTCGAGCACAACAACAATATCACATATAATTTACCTGTCGCCAAATAGCACTTTTGTATGTGTATGCTGCATGAGCAGCCCCATGAATGCACTTCGCAACAAGACTACTGGAGCCGTCAAATAAGATCATTACTGTATGTGTCAGGTCATATTCACACTGGTAATTATCTTAATCCTTATCTGCATAATAGCGTTATTCATTCTTGTCTCTTTAAAGTGATCTGACTGCAGAATGTGTAAAATGTCACATGATCAACAGACCAATGCATATAAAACACAGGATTTAAATGTGGTTCAATATCAATCTAAAAATGAGCATTCCATTTTTCCATATATGATAAAAACTCAATCACATTGAGAGCCTTTTTTTAATCAGTTCGAGTCCAGGTTCACATATTACTAGTGGTGATCTACAGACTGAACATGTGATCCACAGATTAAAGGGAATAGTACCCATCTAAACATCTGTGTGGTGTCTGTGTGTGTTTTCATCTCTCATCTTTGTGCCTTACTTTATATGGACACGGTGAAGAAGAATTGAGAAAGTTTGATGAGGGAGAGTCTTCGGATGTTCTAGCCTGAGAGTTATTCAAGCCTGGCTTAGCCCATCAAAAACATCCTTTTCAATCAGCGAGATGTGGTAAAAGGTCTATTAACCAAATCTAATATGTCTAATGTGTTCGGAAAAGTAATATTTCCTTTTCAGAGGATATGAGAATTCCTAGAGGGGAAGGTGCTCTCACATGTTCATTTCTGATGCTCAAAAGCAATTCAGGTATTTACTTTTCCATTTGGCTTCTTGAAAGAAAGTGCAATCCTTGCATTTGAATTCAAGCTAAATAAATTCTGAATATTGCAGAAAGCAATTTTGAGTCCTGGCAGTGGAGAGAAAGGGTTTACGATGGTGCAGTGGTGTGGCCATTGGTCACAGAACAGTAGGTGAATACACAACTAGTGTGCTATGCAGTTCTGACCTGGATTTTAGGAGTCATATCAGATGTCTGGATCAAATCTGCACAGTATTGTACTTTGTGAAATGAGTTAATGAGACACAGTATTAATGGTATTGTATCTGTAGTTTAACAGTCATTCATCCGAGCATAATTTGCTGAGCCCGTGCTGTTTATCCCCAACATTGCCTTGCTTCACATTAATTCAGTGACACACACTGACTCCTGGGAACTGCCTTACGCTGTTGTTACATTTTGAACTGCATTCCCCACAGCTGGCTTTCTGTGTGTCCTCGGTGCTTATCTGCATCTGTCCACTAGCTGAAATCATGTTGTGTTCAGAGACTGACAGATGGATAGTTGTGAATGACCAAATGTGGCATCTCATGCCCAGAGAATAGCCAGTCCAACACATTGCGTTGTCAGCCTGCCACTCTGTGTCCACAACATTGGCCACACCACTGCTGTTCAGAGTTAGAATCACTTTCATCACCATGTGCAAGAAATGTGCAGGACTTTGTCATGATGACATTGGTGCAGCGGTATTTCACAGGGTTTCATCGTGCTCACTGACACGCATTGGCTCAAGGACAGCTGGACCTCCCATGCAGTGCAAAGGGACAGCTGAAGACATGCTGTCAAGCGGACTGTGGGCTGTTTCTGATCCCCTTTTCATTTGTGTACAACAGACCCAGACTTCAACCACATACTGGGGCCGGCTCAGAAAAGCTGTGCTGACATTGCTTTTGAAGACACTTGCATGTTTTATCACATTCTCTTAACTTTATGTACTAATCTGCTTTGGTTAAAGCTCAATGGCTTTTAGGTGTCCAAAAGCATCTCTTTTTTAAAAATAAAAGCTGGAGCAGAGTTGCCAGGGATCACACTGGGTCATCTGATGCGTGATGTTTAGTAAGGGTGGGGGGGGCAGGGATGTGTGTTTTGTAGTGTGGGACTTGGGCAGCCATGTGGCCACACTGCCTGAGATGGACGGCTGGTATTATAGGATAGCCGGATTACAAGGCTACAACTCGTCTCAAATACAGCATTAAGTGTAGTTATGATAGGAGGCTGTCTCTGGGAGTTATCTGGAAATAGCCGCTGGTTACATGATAATAGCTATCGAATAAAGCTTTAGGAGACGGCAGCGGTTGATGGCGACTGCTTGGCTCTGATTATTGAACCGTCTGCACTGATCCATTACTAACTGCCATAGTATAGAAGCGTGCAGATGTGATCTTAATTAAGTGGAAGGGTAGCCTTAAAACTAGCTAAATGCTTAATGGACTGTCACTGAATCCTCTAACTGCAGTGTTTGACTATTTGTTGGTGTCATGGACTTCAGGGTGATACTTAAACGAGTGCTTCTTCATCCTGACTGCAATATACAAGTTTTTAGATTCACCCAATGCCCTGTTTGTATTTTTTCTTTAGTTTAGTGTGTATGTTGCAGAATTACAGCTTGTGTAATGTTTTAGAAGAATGCTTTGTCCTTTTTGCCTTACATTTACCTTCAGCTAACTGGGCTGATGTACATGTTTTCTGTTTTTCCACTCAGGTATTTTGGAGACAAAACGCTTGGAGATCATCAAATCAAACGGTACCATTGACCAGGTGCTTGGCAACGTTATCTACTACGCGGCAGATTTACCCATATGGTGGCAAGTGCCTCAATATGTGCTGATAGGAATCAGCGAAATCTTTGCCAGCATTGCAGGTACAGTTGTTTGACATCTCCTGTGTCTCATTTAGCAGTGTGTGATGGTTCAGACTAACAGTAAAACACAGCATCCCCCAGTGATGAGCCTCATGGTTTGAGCTGGTCTGATTCACCTTCACACTGAGCCACTCCGAATGGATTGTGAGCTGAAAACCATTGTGTCCATCCTCCTAAGCAGAATGCAATGAAGACTAATGTGTAAACCCTTTTTGAACAGTTTGTTTGATTCATTGCCAAACTGCACCAGCTTAATGTGACTGCGGGTTATAGCCAAGAGTAAATAGCCCATGAAGTGGATTGATAATTGATTAACCTGATTTTCTCACACCACTACAAGACAATGTTCGGTAATGGGATTTTATACATTAAGTGTGGAAAGTAACCTTTTAAAACTGAAATGATGATGAAAGCTGTGCCTTCGCCCCAGCCAGTGACCCGCCTCATATTAGCGCTGTTCCTTTGCTTGTTGTCCAAACAGATACAGTAGATAATAAGATGGATTAATACACAGATATGATATGATATTTTATACTGTACCATGTATCCCTAAGGGCATAGTCTCAGTGGCAGATCACCATCATAACTTCATCAAACTTTTCACCTCCATGTTCAGTCACCTGTTGTGTTGCCGTTTACCAAAATTAACTTAAAGATATACCAGCATATGAAATAGTAATCACAGTGTACGCCCTGCCCCCTCCACCACACACAATCACACTCGAGAGATAATACTGACACTGTATTTCAAGTTCAACTCTTAATTATCCAATTAGCATGCTTCCCCAGCTGACATGCTGTTCATAGGGACATATGCCACTTGACTACACAGAAAATGATGGTATGTTTAATTATCAGTCCAGCACTGCTGGCAGTTATATTTGTGAGTAGACCAAAGAGGCAGAGAATGAGTCTTAAACATCCTTATAAGAACGCTACGCATCATCTCCCACTTTTAGAGGCATTATACTGTAGACTCTAATGACTGCAGGAACAAAAGAGATGTCCTTGGCTTACTGTAAAGCAGTGTGTTACAGGGTCTGGCTCATTGGTTTGCAACATTGCCCACTATGGCATAATACAAGCAGAGATATTGCTTCCATGGTGTAAAGGGTATTAAAAATTTCTGCAGGTTGACAAATCTCTCACCGTAGAGCACAAACAAAATTTGATTAATCTCCAGCGGGGTATTAAAGGTTTGGCAGCCATAGTTCCAAAGGCAGATATCTCAAAACTTTGGCACAATAAACCAAAACTATCTGCATGACTAGATACCACCTGGAGTGTGACTTAGGTTAATTAACTCTTCCTGAAAGTCCTCCCTTTTCACTATATTGTCACCTTAGAAGCTGTCTTAATGGCTGAGATCTTGTGTGAATAACTTTGAATCCTCTTTCTGCTAACAGAAAAAGATGAGTTTCTATGAAAACATCACAACTCTGTGTTTTAGAATTGCAGCACTTGGACCAACTTTTCACACTAGGAGGCTTGTGAATATGGCCCCAGGCCTGATTTGATTTCAAAGTTGTATTACCGTTGTTGTTCAGACAATTCAAGACAAGACACATGCTCATCAGTATGGGCCCACCCATAATCCTTCACTGGAAATTTAGAAATGTTTGCTTACCCCGGAGAAATAGATTCCCTATTTTCTTTCTGGGGACTGATTAAAAAGAAAAGCGTTAAATCAAAGCAGGTCAGAATAGTTCATGCTGGAACTGACAGCTGCAAACTTCTTTTTGATACTTTCAGGGTATCGGCTGAAAACTGCTCCGCAAGCCGGGTTTTTCTTCTTCTTTTTTTTCTTTTTGAGCCCCGACCTAAACAGGAAATGTCTTTTCATTAAAAGCTATGAAAGTAAGGTCACATTGCCCCAGTAATACAATAATGTGACAAAGTGAGAAATTGCTCTAATGTTATCAAATTGCTGCTGCAAAAATCTGAGACTAGAATGGAAACAACAGCAACAATATTCTCCTTTTATTAAAAGAGGGGAGTTTGTGAGAAATGCACTGAATGTGATATAGAAAATGGCTGTGGCCCATTATCCTACACCATACTCTGCAATGCACAACAGAAATCTGCCTTGTATTGTGTTTATGTGTCTGTTGTGTATCTTTTTATCTGTCTGTAGTATTTGGTCTTTTTCTCTGCGGTCATGATCATGGCTTCAGGCCTCAATTATCTTAGTGATTTGAGTTTGTGAAGGCCTATAGCCATGATTGAGTCATTCTCCTATTACTACGGTTGTCGTGCCGTTGTAGGCTCTACCATATAGCACTCACTTTATTTCTATATCAAGAGTGAAGATTGAATCATTAATATTTAAGACTTTTTTTTTTTTTCTCACCACAGTGGAGGGATTATCTAGCCGACGCAGTCACAGCAGGGTTTTTGTAGGAGTGAACATTCACATTCGTCATCTTTAAGTTTAAAATCCATGGATACTGAACTTTGTTTAATAAGCTTAGGTATTATAAAGCCCTTGAACAGAACTCCATAAGGCTTCTATAAAACACTGGAATTCCCACAAAACTATCAGGGTCCCTATGAAGTAAAATCCAGACATAACAAAGCTATAGGGATCCTTAAAATAAACATATTCTCTTCTCTCCCTCCATACCATCCCACAGGGCTTACCTCAAGGAAAATTGGCTGACAGAATTGTGACATATGTCTAGTTAAGAGGAATATTTCCCCTTAGTCTTCTTCGGTTTGAATAAATCTGTTTAAAACCTCCGGTGCCATCAAACTTCCTCACTGCTATCCCCAGTCTTGTAGGACGATGGGTAATTCTTTGTTCGTACACCACACGTCTGCTTTCAGGCAATAAGAATATACAAAACTAAAACGATTCCCTACAGTATTTTTAATTACGGGTTGCACTTTATAAAAATGTTAAAGGCTAATGTTATTAAGAAAGAAAAATCACCCCTACAAAAAAAAAAATCTATGTTCAGTTTAAATTCCATCCCTTTCTTTTTTAAAAAATGTTTCTCAAGTAATTCTGCCTTTTGGTCGAGAAAGGTCAAGCTGTTTTTGTGTGTGTGGTGAAAGCCATGGGCATCACCTTGATTGTTTCTTGAAGTATTGTCGTCACAGACAAGAGCTGGATTGAATATAATGTTGCAATGTTTGTCTGTATTGTTCCCTTGACTGTGCAGAGCTGTATCTGAGAATCTTCATCAACCACTGCAATCCCCTGTGATAGGCACAGCTATTGACTAGTCTTTGTTGCTATCAAAAGGTTAGCTTAGGATATAAACAAACGTATCGTTGTGAACTTCTGGAAAGGTCATTCCGTTTTCCGCTGAGTAATAACCTAATGTTTGCCATGCTCTTATCTCATTCCTTTTCTTATGAAGCTTTTTTTTTTTTTTTGCACGACTAACGCAGGTATCTGTAAGGAAACTGTTCGTCAGATTAATTTGTGCAATGTCCCCCTCCAAGGAAGGTCTTAAACGGCAAACGTATTTAACCGCAGCTCCCTAATCTCACCCGACAGATGTAGCTATAGGGGCTCATTTGAAAAATCACATGTTTGAGGTGCCATGAAATTATCAATGTCAGCTTGCAGGCAGAAAGATCTCTGGGCAAAAAAAGACACATATTCGATGCTTTTTTTCCTCTCCTCAACTCTCTTTCTCAGTCCTTTTATTTCTTTCAAGACACAGTAAATACTGAGTGATGTGTTTTCCAGAAATAACTGTTTTTTTTGGAGACCAGTACCAAGCAGAGTAGATGGCACAATGGCACCACAGACCAGTGCCACCTTGGAAAATTAGCTGTCAAGCAGCTGCTGAGGAAGCCTTTTGGTCTCAAGTACAATATACTAAAATGAAAACAGTCACTGTTAACAAAACCCATCATGTTACACGGATGCATAACGGCAAATGTTATACCCAAGTATATAGTGTTACCGTGGTTGCGCCATTGTCACAGACATGACCTAGCATGTGAGGCCTTCTCTTTAATTTGCCACAGGTCACGGCATATAACCTATTTTCAATGTTTTATATCCTACCTATTCAACAAATATCTGTCTTTTACTCTCTTTGTCGCAGGTCTGGAGTTTGCCTATTCTGCAGCCCCCAAGTCCATGCAGAGTGCCATCATGGGGCTCTTCTTCTTCTTCTCTGGGATTGGCTCCTTCGTGGGCTCTGGCTTATTGGCTATTGTCTCTCTCAAGGAGATTGGCTGGATGTCATCCCACAAAGACTTTGGTAAGAGATACAGTAGCTTATAATATAACATGTGCACTCATTGTTGCAAACCATCGCCATCGCAGAGAATTACCACCTGCCTCTGCAGTTCCTGTCTGCTCACCTGTTTTGGTTCAGTCTCACTGCTCTCATAGCGCCATTTTCGGCCTCTGCTGTTTTCAGCGAAAAAGCTCTAAAAACCCACTACATGCTCAGCGCCAAACAGACAAGGCTAGCGACTAACTGATGAACATAGTATAGTATTATAATACTGACTTTATCCTGAATAAGGAGCTTTGAATAAGTATTAATGAAGATGTGCAGTTGTTCATCAAGCTCCACACAATAAGAGTCCTGACGTTGTGCAGAAACAAGCAATTGACCTAATTGTTGAGAGATTCCTGTGTGTGTGTGTGTGTGTGTGTGTGCGTGCGTGTGTGTGACTCAGTAGCCATTTGACATACATACATACTCCAGACTTCCTCATGAGATGACTTTGTCTGTATGTGAACTTAAAGAATGATGCTGCTCTCCTCAAAATATCTTCAGCACAGAGGTGATTGATCTTTACCCACACAGTTTTCTTCGGGCTGTCCATAATCCTCCTGAATTGAGCATTACAGTTGTCAAGCCTGCTGTTAGGTGCCCAGTGCACTATTGACTTAGCACATCGACTGTATGTATGGACTCGTAGAAATGGAATTGTTGGTATCGATTCAGAATACAGAAATTTATTTTCCAGGGACACACCTTAAGAACTTTCATAGCTTGTGCTGATTTAAAACCCACTTAAAGAGTTTGTAGATTAGATGGGGGGGGTGGTTCTCTTGTTTTAAGAGTTTCCCATAATAAATAGACATGTCAGACTAACGACAAAAGGTTTGTGTAAATCTGTCCAAGCGGCAGAATGAATAGTGTGGTGGTGGCAGCAGATGGATGGGCTCCCTGGCGAGAGGAGGCTCCCAACACAGATGCACTTTTCCCTGAGCATGCGGTAAATAAGCCAACGTTGTAAATTGTTTACCCACAAACGCCTAATAGCTCATTAATATAGTGTGCCGACAGGTAGGGGGGTACTTTTGATGATGTTAGCACTGGAAGATACTTGGCATACATCATAAATCCATCCTTCGCTCAGTCTTGCTTCACTTGAGGGGCAGTTAAACTGGAGCCGGATTGCCTGTAAGACTTCTTTTTGCTTTCCAAAACAAGTCATTTAAAAGGTGAGCTGCAGAAATGGAACAAAACATCCTCCTGGCCCTTGATAAAAGACACATGGCACAAAGCTTAGGCATTAAGTACAGTCAGGAATCATGCAGTTTGTTGGATGCTGGCTTCTTCCACATCTCATGGCTCTCTAGGTGGAATGGAGTCAACTTATTTCCATGGCTGCGGGCAAAATGGGTGTGCAGTAAACAGCATCTTGGGTGAGCTGTGCTAAGTTGTACTGAGCTGTGCGGGCCTGAAGACAGATGAGCAACATTAATCACAGGCTGGGGGTCTGATTACATAGCCCTGCTTCTCTTAAGTAAAGCTGTCCCTGGAGCGTTACATGGGGATGGCACTGCTAGTCTGGCATCACACTGGTGGATGCTCAGCTCTCCTGTCGTGCTGTAGCTCCATCTCTCCCTGCTTTGTACAAACTAATTTTAGTCAGCATAGGTAAAGTGTTGCATGGTGAGTCCGTGGAGTCTGTCTTTCATTACGGTACGACCAGCTGGTTTGGAAAGAACCAGAACTTCAAGTCTTAAATTTTGAAAGTCTTAAAAGTTTGGTAGAGACAGCAGGAAAGATCGTGGTAATGCCTGCAACTGATACCCCATGTGAAAATAAATTCTGGAAAGCGGTATATTGCACAGGCAAAAGCATACAAACATTAATTTGTCCCTCTCTCAGTTAAACATGGCAACTAATGGAGGAAAGACAAAGGGGTAAGGGGGCAGTGGTCCTAATAAGAAGGAAACTGTCCAGTCCCATTGCAGTTATGTGGTAGCCTATTTGCTCAACTATTATGTGTCATCAATTTGGACATAATGAGACACGATGGTTTCACTGGTTTCAGCTTCTCAAATGTGAAAACCTGCTGCTTTAATTAGTTGTCGGTGATATTAAACTAATTATCTGTGGGTTTTAGTGGTTGGACAAAACAAGCAATATGTTTATGTCCCGAGCTTTGGGAAATGGTGATTGCCATTTTATGGACACGATGATTAATTGATTAACCAATAAAACAGATTAATTCATCTTATATTTGCAGCCCTATTACAGGCATTCATCAACAGACAACTGAGGTTCCAAATGGGCCAACATTATAACAACAATATGAAAACATCTGTTAAAAAAAACAACAATGAAAAGTGTACAAACGTAGCGTAATCCCAGTTGTGTCAGGTATAAATTTGTGTGTATGTGTTTCACAAACTCATAGTAAGAACATTAACAACAAGTTGCTTCTTTAAAGTCCTCTCATGCCAGCCCTCTTGTCCTTGGAGTTTCGAGTCTCCATAAGTGAATGACCACATGTGTGGAAGGTGGAAGCCTGTGGCATCAGTCTGCAACGCTGTGATGAAAATGATTTTACAGTATTTCATCCACATCTGTTCTCAAACTTAAAACAGAGTGAGCTTATGTGTTGAAATTATTGATCCTTCGACTCCCGCAGTACATCGTTTCCCCCTGTGGTTACATCTGGTCGAGTAGTCATCCATCACTATTTTATTTGGTATTTTTACAGGCCCGGTATATCACTATCTCATCCTTTCCCGTCATAGACCGCATTGGTCGAGCCGTTTTAACCTCGTAAGCCAAGTCAATCAAAGATCGGCCTTTACTTTCTTCACCAGCATTATTCTTTACACACAAGGAGGTTTGTGTTTCTAGAAAATGTCTATTGCTGCATTTAATTGTTCTGCCTTTGTGGGAGCATCATTCCCTTTGTGGACCTCTATGGTCACATGACAGGAAATGGCCTTTTTCTTTGGCCAGTGTTCCGAGCCCTGACTGATCTTATATCAGATGTCTGGGACGTGTTCAGACATTCAGAGTGAGCTGACATTCGCACATCCTCCTCATGAAGTGTTGGATCACACTCAGTGAAATGTCAGTGTTTTAATGGAAGCCTTTAATGTCACATCTGGCAAATTTAACATGAACTTTTATTCTGTATGAAAGGGCTCCATTTGAAAATGTAATTTTTGCTGCGTGTATTAGACGTGTCAGAGGCAACAGAGGGCACATACAAATAGTTAGCATGTTGTGGCCATTTACAAAACTCCAGCATCAATCATAAAGTTTTTATGAGAAGAGAAGAGGAGAGCTGCAGAAAATAACTATATTTATAGCTGAAACAAACATGCATTGATTCCCTCTCTGATTTCACTCTGAGGCAGAGGATGGCGTTGAACGCACTGAAGCATTGAAATGTTGGGTCATTGCACTGAAGGTCTGGATCAATTGATCCATTTTCACACGTTAAATTGATATTGACCCGTTTCATCTGCTCAAAGCCACTGGCAGGTGAGTCGTCCCACATGTTGATATCACTCAGATATGAGACTGCTGACCCCTTCTGTCAGGGCATTCAGTGTAATCACAAGCTTGTCATTTACTAAGTCAGAGGTGTAAAACAGTTCATCTGAGCACTTGGATGTCTCAAGAGATAACAAAGCTTGTTCCAAAATACTCCACTCCGACTGGTTTGCAGTATTCCCTCCCTCGCTAAGAATTTGCCTTTAAAATAACTGTCAAATATTTATGGGCTTCATTAATGTGTTTTACAGCAAGTCCTTGTTTAGTCTTTTGCTGCTGTAATTAGCCTTCCATATTTTTGAAAATGCTTTGCAGCCAAGTGGGCCCTGGGGGGCAGAGGCTGAAAGGAGGAGGCAGAGCCCAACTTAATGTGTAATGAAATTAGAGCAAGAACCATTACAAAACTGAAACCTTGCACAATTTATTTTCAGGACTGTTCCAAAAAAGTAGATGTTTGTTTTTTTTTTGCCTTTTCACTCCTAAGGTCCTAGTTAGGAGAGACGTTTTGAAAATCTGGAACAAAGGTTGAGATCCAGTCATCTGTCAGAATAATCTTAAGGCAGCGGTAAAAGAGCAAGCAAAGGAGTAAAAATGTCCTAGAATCCGGATTTGTTACATGTCTCGTGCTGACATTCAGAGCCTGCTTCGGAGCAAACTCAGAGTGTTGAATATGTTGCTGTAAATCCTGCGCTTTTTTCATGCTGTCCACACTTTAAATGGATCCTTTTTTTCTAAATACTCTTACATATTGCTGTTTTTGGGCCAGTATACAAATGTCTTCCCTCAACATAATTTGTATGCTATATTCCTTGCTTTTTGTCAGCGATCCTGCTCTGTTAATTAAGACTGCTGATCCGGATTCTTAAGGTGAATTATCGATTGAAAATACAAGCGACCCTGCTGCAAATGCACTTCCCTTTTTCCTCCCGTGCTCTCCTGTCAAGCACATTGTTTTGCACTTCATGAATTATTCAAACACTGCTTTGTTTTTTGTTTTTTTATATATTTCTCACGATTTAAACTTTTGACCAGATTCCGATGACAATAAAATAAGTTGAAACTGAGACAGGGGTCAAAGTGTCAGGTCTTCCCCTTTTCATTAATGCTCTGGCAGAACTTCACAGTGATCAGTCAGCTCTCTGTTGCTAGATCAAAGGTTTCGAGCTGTAAAGATGGTGCATAGAGCATTGACAGAGAATCACTCCCGTGTGATGCATCCTATCGTCACGGTGTTTCTTTATTCCCCTCGATTTCTAATTATCCACAAGAGCACGCACACAAAAGAGAGGCTGGAAAAAGAATTATTTATATGCACGGTGGTGACATTACAGAGTGTGATCTGCTCTACTGATCGCAAGTGATCATGCAAAGCACGGGGATCACTTGTTTCAAATTAGTTAATCCTGCCCTTTGATCGGTAGCAAAGGACGCCCTGTTAAATCATGTACAAGAACATGAAGGTTTCTGTATTAGCTGAGGATCCGTTGGGACGCAGCTGCCTCTAATGCAGCGAGGTGGATGTTATACAGGCCTTTGGTGTGAAACACTGGCATGTTTTCATTACAGCTGTTTCCATTATACAGTCTAGTTTAAAGAGTGTTTTGTTTTGGCTGTGCTTGTATATCTGTGTCACATTGAACACATTCCAAAATGATTCTATAAAATAGCCCAAAAGTAAAGTGTGAAATGAATGAAAAAATCTTTAGGAATCCTGTTTTAGTCTACGAGCACCATCTTGGCCCAGGGGGCTGTTAACTTTAAATTGACAGGTGTGACGAGACTGCACTCCCTGCCATGTGAATAGGCAGAACTTGAATTGACAAATGCCCCCATATCTAATTAAAATCACGCCTGCTTCTCTTTCTCTGGCTCTTTATTTGGTGTGACAGCTCCACATGGAGAAGCTAATAGGCGCTTTCTGAGGAAGACGGCAGATTGCTCCGGGGCTTCACATTTATTCATTTGACGATAATGTAGGATGTAAGCTATAGGTATATCTCTCCACTGGTGAAACTGTGTCTTTCATGGTGCCTGTTACATAAACCAAAGACATGTTTTTTAAATATGCTGTAGCTGGGGGGTGGGAGTGGGGGGTGCGTTGTACTTTGCTCAGTACAACGCACCCTTCAACAACCAGCTCTTCCCGAAATGTCCCCTTGTCCAGCAAAGTAGTAAACAGCCTCATCTCACGCTGTTGGCTACAATGTCAATTGGTCTGCCTGACATGGTCAAGAGGACAAAAGCTGCTCTAATGCCAATCCAATTGTCTCCATACTTGAACAGTGGAGACAATTGTACTGTCGTCAGCTTTGCCCTTCATGTAAAACCCTTACAAGGGGAAAACAGGATTTGTTTAGAGCTTTCCTCTCGAGGACGACCACTTCAATCAACAGTGCAGCAAATGTCGAGTTTAAAGGCTGCTGGTTGAATTCTCCGGACCCAGCAGGAACAAACGGGTGGGGAATATCAACAAATATCATTACTCCATTTTTTTTAATGCTTGAAATTTAGTGTACGTTCTTGGTTCTGTCAGTCTCGGCACGTCCTGTTTGTCTTCCCCTCCCTCCTGTACACAAGTCACACAGCGAATCACAGGGGAAGCATCAGTTTCTTTCTTTTTTTTTTGCATCCCATTCCCATGAGGAAACAAACGGTCCTTTAATACCGATGAAAGACTCCCCGGCTCGTATCACAGCCGAGGGCCCGTATTGCTCTGTTATTTCTGATACTTCCCACATCATCAGTACCGCCTCTCCGCATCAGCGCCGAAGAGCGGGGTCAACCGTCTTCACTTTCAGAAGGTTTTCACACGGTGGTGCGATGAGAAGTAACAAGCCCCTGCGCTGAATCCTAATTCCTGACAGAATCATGTTCCTCTGCCATGCTCACTTCAAGCCTGCCTTTTATGTCTAGTAAAAACACAGCAACCTGCCACACTTGCGAGCTTGTGGCCGTTTACCTTTGCCTTTGGCATTCTTTTAACATGGAGTAGTATTTTGTGATGAAAGAACCCCTCCTGCTGCCGCCCCTGAATATGTCACAATGGACTCTTTTGTTCTCCAAATTTCCATATTTGTCATTTTGCCGTGCGGCTCACAGTTTTTAAGCGTTATCTGAACGCCAGTCTTGCTTCTCAGCTGTTTGGAGGCTCAGCCAAGGTGTGTCATACTCTTACATTCTAATAATGTCCTTGTTTTTTCTCTCTTTCCAGGCAATATCAACGACTGCTCTCTGCACTACTACTTCTTCCTCCTGGCAGGGATCCAGGGCGTCACCTTGCTGGTCTTCCTTATTGTCTCTGTCAAGTATGACAAGCAGAGGGGCAGAGCAGGAAGCCAAAGGCAGAGACACATCTCCTCTTGACCCCCACACACATCCCCGTACCCCCTTCACCATACCTGCCTTTTCCAGTCATATCGCTCAGTGCCCAAAGACCCTGTCCAATAGGTACTTACTAATCAAATCCTACAAAAGTTAGGTTTACCTCTATCAGTCAATATATGTTTCGTATTTATGTTTATTTTAGCTTTCAAGTGGGGACTCTTTATCCTTTTTTATAACAATAATGCTTTTACATCACTGGATGAATGCACAGATACCACTGAAAGTATAGAGGTTAATGCAGGAGCCATGTTTGAATCGTTTCTCCTGTGCTCCCTCACTCCTGTGTGTTTTACTCTTGTTGCCTTTCTTTGATCATTTGCACTTGACTTGAGGAGTGGTGCCATAAAAACAAACAAATCCAATATTGAGATATTTTCTAATCATGAAGGATGCTCAGTTGTTTTTATAGTTAGATTTTTACTTTCTGTTTTCAAACAAAGGTTTATTTTTGGACTAACCCTTCTACTGACCCTGGTGTGGCACATCAGTGTTAGACTTACAACCGCAATCTGAAATTGGGCTATCTGAGCATTAAATGTACTTGAATTGTCTTGATTACAATTACCCCTGTTACCACATAGTTGTGGTGACAATGAATGGGAAATTTGTTTTAATGAGTGATTTCATGTTTAAATGTTGCCGCAGATTCCCAGAAATAATTGCAGTTAATGTTGAGACAGAATAGGGCTTTTGTTTGAGGAGATTTCAAATAAACTAAATAAACTAATCTAGTTTATTATCGGTTTCCACTGCCTGTGATGACACACTGTAAATCCACTATAGATCCTCCAACAGCACCATACGTGAATAATGATAACTCCTCATTTTAAAATGACCCTTATGAAGCTTCACAGCAGTTTTTATTTTCTGGTCAAGCTGCAAAACGACATGTCCGCATGACAAACAACTAATGAGAAACTAACCTTAAGCTTAACAGGCAACCTTGAGTGTAGCTCTGAAAATATCCACTCCATTAACGCTTGGATCATGATGAAAGGCGCACTGGACTTAATGCTATAAATTAAAAATGTAACCCATTCACATTGACATCATATTTATATTTAGAATTTCAGTACAAAATAAGTCACAACTTTGACAGTAGTTGTTGTCAGGAACTTTTTACAGTGTTATCATGGCTTTGCAGCTTTGCCAGAAAATCATGAAAAAGAAGCTTCTGTTGTTGTATTTATTTGACTGTGATGCATTTGTTTTTAGCTTTATATTGCTAAGAAATATGCTTCTGTGTGTGTGTGTGTGTGTGTGTGTGTGTGTGTGTGTGTGTGTGTGTGTGTGTGTGTGTGTGTGTGTGTGTGTGTGTGTGTGTGTGTGTGTGTGTGTGTGTGTGTGTTTCTTCAATTCACAGAATAGATATAGCACAAGTTACTGAACTATATTAAAACAAGAAAACTCTCAGGGTAGTGTCGAGTGACATAACTCTCCAGGAAATGTAAAACTGCCTTTGGGAGCTCAGAACA
The DNA here is from genome assembly GCF_043641665.1 of Enoplosus armatus. NCBI lineage: Eukaryota > Metazoa > Chordata > Actinopteri > Centrarchiformes > Enoplosidae > Enoplosus > Enoplosus armatus. Next base: position 20,450,842 of record NC_092183.1, on the reverse strand, counting down.
GTGTTTACCCTGTGGTGTAAATAAAGTTACCTTTGTAACAGCACACAGCCAGTGTAACCGCACTGACAGCATGTGACGCCTGTTAGGGTGATTTTACTTTGTGTGTACTTGGTTGGAGAAATGGATGTTCCTTATTTTGTTGCATATTTTATGTATACTTGCTTTGTCATCTCAGTACTCCATTATGTTTATTTTGGAATTATATTCTGTTTTCATAATGCTTCAGAACTGGAATATTGTTTTATGGTTATATTTGTGGCCATTAAAGTTCAATTAAATTGAGCATAGTGTTGTCATTTTCAGACAGTCCAAATAAGGCACAACTTGCGAAGCTACTTCAGACGCAACACATCACCTTACCCGCTGCTGGTTAACACTGTGGTTGTAGAAAGCTTTTTATTATTTATTATTATATTTATTATTTCTTCTTGCACGCCAGCACTGCTTTGTTACAGTTTGTGAAGTCAGAAGTTATAAATATAAATGAAAAATGAGTAGCCTACTTTTATTCTAAATGCATGTACCCATAAGTTCACTCCTGTGTGAACAAATATTTTAAGCATAAGACAACATTAATAACTTGTTCCAGTCCTGTGTTTTAAATTCAGGCAGAGGGGTGACCCTGCTGTTACCATGTGAATCACGGATTGTGCCTTTAAGGCCCACCAGGATGCTTTCATGATTAGGGTTATGGTTTGTTGGTCCTAAGGGAAACTCAAAGTAGAGTGCTTAAATTATTTATATTACAAAAAAAACACACCCGGTGGCAGACTGTTTGTTAAAAAGGTTGCAAACAGAGGTGTAAAGCCTCATTTTGCATTCCCAATGGGGAAGGCAGCATATTTCTTCTTAGTTTCATCAGACACAGATTGAAATCAACACGTCATCACAGATCATTTTTTAACGTTAAGCCCTCCCAGCCACGAGGCTCAGAGAGGGCCATTTCCTGTTTAATTTGGTCAGAGAGCCCACATAGCCGTGACTGAGCAGACAGCTTGATGTTTGAAACCAACACAATGCCTCCAGGTCATAGTTGTAGTGTGGCGGCTTGTTTCTTATGTTGAGAGGAATTTCTGACACATCGAAGTGGTTATGGAGGCAGAATTGCAAGGCAATACATGGAGATATATAGTTTTGGTACTGGCCTCCCAATATTTCAAGTTAATTTATTGGCCAGGATTTAAGCAAACAACAGTGCCCTTGGAGAGAGCCCCTCCTGCATCCATTCATATCTGCTACTGTTCTATGAGCCAAGGTAATGCAGTGCCTCTGAAGTTTATAGAGTGCTCAATTTTATAGACAAAAATAAACAAAATAGTGACATGGATTAGGGTTAGGTATGGCAATGTCCGTCTAACCCAGTCTGAAATCTCTCAACTACAGGATGGATTGCCATGAAATTTTGGACAGACATTCATGGTCCCCAGAGGATAAATCCTGATGACTTTGGAGATCCCCTGACGTTCCACTAGTGCCTCCATGAGGTCGACAGTCGTGTTTTGAGTGACATGTCTCAACAACTATTGAATGGATTACCACGAAGTTTTGTACACATATTCATGTCTCCCTCAGGATGAATGGTAATAATGTTGGTGATCCCTTAACTTTGAATCTAGCAGCATCATCAGGTCAAAATTTCCACTGGTGCAATACTTCATGTCGAAATATCTGCAAAACAAATGACATCCCCATCAGCTGCAGCTGTACTGTAGTTCGTGTTTTGTGCCAATAAGCAAATGTTAGCATGCTAACATGCTAAACTAAGGTGGAAAGTAAGACATTATACCTGCTTAGCATGAGCATACTGGCATCGTCATGCTAACATGCTGACATTAGCGTGTAGCTCAAAGCACGGCTTACCTTAGTACAGTCTCGCGGAGCCGCTAGCATGGCTGTCGACTCAGCGTTCTTGTCATGTTTATTATTATTATATATTATATATTATGCTTATTGCTTGATTAAGACCATTTTACTATTTTGTCTCCTCACTGTCCACTCTAAATGACTTTTTGGGGGCACGTGGCAGCCTAACGTAATCTACAGAATGTTAAGCTGCTTTTAATTGTATTACTGGGTCTTACCTGCGTAATGAGCGACCGGCAGATGCTCCAGAAGATGTTCCTCCTGTAATTGGAGGATTAGGAGGTATCATCACACGTTAATTAAGATAAGCTAATGCAGACACAATGTTTAAGAAAACGGCCATCAGACAAATCGCACATCTCTAGGTACTAATCATCCGCATTTACATAGACCTAATTATCTTATCTGAGCTGTCTCTGTCGGTCGGCATCCTGGAGCCTTTTCAGTGCGACATTCCAAATGGGACAGTGTTGGACAAGAGACAAGTAGTTAAACTCTAGGGTTGATCTGTTTCTAACATGCTATCCCCAGTGAAGTCATGCTGAGGATATGAGCTGTGGAAAAGAAAACGTGCAATACGTAGACCCTCTCAGAATCTCCTGTTCCAGAAAGTGTGCTGGGTTTGCCATTGGTTTCTGTGGGACTGAGCACGGCGGGTTAAGGGTGTTCATTTAGACAGATGAACTGTGAAATAAGCAACCATAAAATGCTTTAACAGCGTACATCCATCTGGATTGACGGCATCAACCTCGGTGATTATGTGTAGGCTTAGAGCATCTTATTTGTACAGAATGGGGCTTGACTCATAAAACAGTACAGGTATTAAGATAAATCTTTCTCAGCCACACTGAGGAATACCATTCTAGCCAGGTGTACCTTGGTAGCCCTCTGACCTTCTATTGTTTTCCAGGAGGCGGAAAAATGTCCCGGCCTGTCTCGCGGTGCTGGCTGATATGTCGCTCCCCTGTGCACGGCGCCCCGCCAGTCCTCCTGCGCCGATATATCTAAATGACATGGTTGGGTACTCACCTCATGCTGCTGAAAGGCTTCGCTAGATACTGTAGTTGTTTATTGCCTTTGGGTATTTGAGACATTGCTGATACTTTCAGTAGTGCATGTCTTTATACTGTTGTGTGTGGGTTTGTATTTATACCACATTGTAATAATCAAAACCTGATTGCCCGCTGGTGTTGTGGGGACGCACATCCTCTCTGGGGACTAACAGGCTGGTCTCCACAAACAGTTGATTTAAGGTGACGTGGATTCAGGGATAAGACTGGTGGTATTCTATATGTTTCTTACTATCAACAAATCCCATGAAAAGACCAAAAACCGTCAATGAATTGATGTACCCAGAGTCTGATATGGCTGATTCCTCTGAGCCATATACTTCAAGTGTTGTTGAAAAACTATTAAAAACACATCAATGAGCCACACGGTTCCACTGGGCGACATTTTCCTTTATTACGATGAACATGGGCACTGTAGTTTATTTTGTGTCAAACCCACATACACTGTCCTGCTGTTGTAAATACTCACTGGAGCACCAAATGTGTATTAATCTGCAGCTAAAAATAGTCCCCAACAAATGCACTCCTGTTTGAGTAATGTTTGCTAAAAAAAAAACGACCCATTTTTTAATTTATATTTACATCTTCACGCTGCCGCTGACAGTGTAGGGAAGTCATAAAGTATTGAGAGATGGACCCATATATTGTAGGTTTTGTTTTTGTAGGATCTGTTGACAGTAGGAAAGCTATAGAATAATGCCAGCCCAATCCTGTGAGGTTGGAATTAGGTTGAGGTCAAGACTGAGGTAAGAGGCTGGGCTAGTGTTGTGTTGTCAATAATTACAAGGCTGGTGAGACAATTTACTCTGTGTGTGTGTGAACATTAATGTGTGTGTGTGTGTGTGTGTGCGCTCGGGTGTTTGTCTTGCCACTGTGGCGCACTGGTCAGGTGGGAGATTGTGTTTACAAGACACAGATTTGGCACGAGGGTTTTTGCTCATGAACAATGTTATCTTTGCTTCCCTGCGGCTCCATCTGTAAAAATTGCTCGGACCGGAATGTCAAGCTGACCTTGTCAGCTGCTCCTTCGTTCCTCTGAGACGGCGTGTTTGTGCGTGTTTAGTCGCTGTAAAACTACTGTGGACTGATTTAAAAATGAATTCAAAGGAAGCAACATAAATCAAGCAGCGAATAATCATTTGGAAATTGCAAATACAGGCCCGGCATATTAGGACCACAGGGAGCACACTCAACCATTAGTGAGAGTTTGTTGGTCTCACATCATCAATTTAATTAAAAATCCATTTAAGATGGAGGCCTGGGGAAGGGTTTTTCTTTTCCTTTCAGGGAAAGTAAAGACTTCAAGGCCAACAAAAATGAATCTTGAGTTACAATGCTTCAAGAATGGAAGTGAATACAATCTTTGTGTCTCCTGTGCCACATCCCAGCAGGTATGGACATGTCTAAAACCGGAGCCCAAGGGGGTGGAGACGGAGGGTCTTTAATGGGCTGCGCTGTTCCCTTCCTACCTGAAGAGGTTGAAGCCACCGACGATGGTCACACACAGAGAGAGAGTCACAGCGGTGTTTTAATTACACAGGGCCCTCCATCAATCATGCCCCTTGTGGCTGACAGTTAAATCCCTCCCAGACCTACACTGGCTCTCCTCGCCCTTCACAGTCCACAAGGCTGAGCACAGCAGCCATGGTCCCAGCACACAGCACAGGCTGCACATGGATCCCCCGCAGCCACCGGTAGAACCACACAAGCAGGAAAATCACACAGGAGACAGCAGATCGCACCGCAGAAATAACTAACATTTAAAGGAGGGAGGAGGAAGAGTTTTTCTTCTTCTTCGAATAGCTGATTTAACAGGTAAACTGATGTATTGTGGATTTAGTCTTTAAAAGTGGAAAGGCTAAGATGAGGTCTTGATTTTCTTCACTTCTTCACAGAGCCAGGCTAGCTTTTTTCCACTTGTTTCCAGTCTTTACGCTAAGCTAACTTCATATTTACCGTGCAGACACGAGAGTGGTGTCAATCGCCTAATCTAACTCTTGGCAAGAAAGCAAATAAGCACATTTCTCACCACGCTGTCCCACTCCTTTAATTAACTTCATACCTAACACGGCTTGTTATCTTTCTATTTGAACTCCACTTGTTGATTTTGCTGTCGTTTTAATTCAACGTCCTGGCTCAGCGTGCAGTGGATCAATAGCAGCAGCACAGAAGTAGAAGAGAGAATCAGTCAACAAGCTGCTTGAACTAATTAAATAAAAGTAGAAAAGCTACTAAACTTTCATACAGGTGTCTGGAGGGGCTCCATTCAGCGCTGACTGTTGACATCACTGAGCTAATCTAAATGGCATCCCTAATTACACTCAAGGTAGTGCTACCATTTGCTGAAGCTTCTCACCTCCCCTCTTCCAAGCTAATATTGTGAGCGTTGCTGATTAACAATCTGATCCACACTGCAGCAACAGTTAACATAATGTGAACATTTCCCTGCTTGATGGAAAATAATGACACAAAAAAAAGGCAATCAGCCAACACCACTGTGATGATAATAACGTTCACTGGGCAAAATGCAATTTTTCAGCCGACTGCCTTTGTTTAGGAAGTTTTCAGAGATGATTATTATTTGCGCAATTATCTGAATAAGAAAAGATCCATTTCCAAAAAGGAAACATTTCCCACCTTGCCTGTAATTATACCTCTTTGTATCCACGCGCTGCCCGAGAGACAGAGGGTGCATTTCATCCCAGTTTGTCCATCGGTATGCTTTTCCTGGAGGCTATGGGACAGGGGTTAATGAGACCTTAATTGGCATTTTCTTCAAAGCTCACGAAACTTTAAACAAGGGGGTGGCAGTGGGAAATGTCACATTACCATGTTGTCTGGACGTTTCGTTTAAAACCCCCTTCATACACTGGCTGTCATGTTAGGGTGCTGTGTTCTAATAGATGAGATGAGAGTGTTAATGGCCACCGGCTCTTGCATTAAAGGGGAGCAGATTGTGTTGGGGCTTGTGGGTAAATTGCATCTCATAAAATACTCTTGCTATACAGATGAATGTGTAATTGACTCCTGCTGTGGTCAATAAAAAACTAATGCACACTCTTGACATTGTGTATTTCTTAAATGTTATGAAAATACAATATACAGAGCAACAATACAATGCTTTGGAGACTGTTCGTATATACATAACAGGTCTTCTGCCGTGTAAAGGAGGATGAGAATGAGCCGGAAAAGTTGTGCCTTTTTTTTTTTTTTTTTTTTACCTCAACAACATGCAGAAATTTCTCTTGGCTCGCTTTGGCCTTTCCAGAACTCTTCCACAGAATAAGGATCTGGCGTAGGAAATTAATATCCAAAATGTTACAAAACTTCCAAAACCATTTAATGTGCACACACATTCGAACATCTATCTACTCATGTTACTGTCCGTTTGAAAGTCTACGTGTCGTCTGGATATCACAGGTCATGGTGGCTGCAGATCAGTCCTTAATTGATTCTATCTAAACCCTGTAGTAATAAAATGATGATTAAAAAGGTAATCATCTGATAAACAAATGACAAAGAGAACCACCTGACGTCCTTGTTCATTGACATATTCTTCATAAATGGTTCAGTCACTTGTGGAATCACAACAATCCTCTTAAATTCAACAACCCTTTGGCAGTTTTGGGTGGTTCTGAAGTAAATTTCCTCCTTTTTCACTTACTAGGGGTCCGGTTTCTGTTTAGACCCACTTCCCTCTGAAAGGCATAAGGGTGAGTTTGTTTCAAGTGCACACAGTGCATTATGCCACCTCTTTTAAAGCACTGTCATTTAATCTTTCCATGTAATTGCGCAACTCCTTGGAGTCTCCCAGCTCCATGTCTTGGCACACCCACTTAATGTCTTGGCTGTGGCTTCCAGTCAGTGTGTTAACAGTGGGGTAGCTATTGTCCGAGGGGATGGTGGTGAACGTGGTGAACTTGACTCGCTTCCTCTTGGTAGTGGGTGAGTCTCCTTTGCTGTCCTTGGCTATGCAACCTGTGTCTGCCGCCCGGTGCACTTGGCCCTGCACGTTCTTCTGGGCCGAGCCTCCGTTCAGCAAGTGGCTACCTTCCTCGAGGCCGCTGCTCGAGTCCATCATGGAGGTCTGCTCCTCCTGCTGGGGCGACAGGCTGATTTGGCTCTCCAGCAGCTCTGCCTCGTTCCCCAGCCACACCCAATCGTGGGCGTGGTTCATGCTCTCCTGGCCCTCAATAGAGAGCTCCTTGTGGCGGTATTTCAGGGTGTAGGAGATGCAGTTGATGAGAAAGACCAGGATGGCAAGACAGAAGACCCCCAGCAGGGCGTACATGCCGATCTCCAGGTCTGTGAGCCCACGAGCAGTCTGAATGAGGTCATCGTCCATATTGCGGCCACGGGGCAGGTCCACTTGTGCAGGGAAGTCAGCAAAGTCAATTGGCATGTTCTGGCTACCGTCATCTGAAAGCTTATCCCCATTGGGTCTGCGCATGATTGCGCTTCTAGTGGTGGTGGCTCTCCTCAACACCCCATCCTCCATGTCAGAGATGGAGCTGCCGTAGTAGTGGGTGTCAAGGCCGGTCCTGTCCTGGGAGGGGGAGAGCCTGCCTCTGTTCTCCATATCGTCTCCATCGGGACTGTAGTCACTGCTCCCTCCCCTTGAGCTGTCACTGTGACCAAACTTCACCCTGACGTTGCAGTTCCCCGCAGCCAGGATGCTGCGGCGCTTGAACTTCTGGCAGATCTCGCAAACGGTCATTTCCACCCTGACCAGCAGGCCTTGGCCCTCCGCCTCCGTCACAATGACAGGCCATTTCCAAGAGGGGTTCTGCGTCACTGTCACTACTTCCTCATCTAGGGAGGTGGCTGTCAGCACGAAAAAGTCAGCATTGTACAGGTCTAGAGGAGCAACAGAGCCGTCGCTGAACTGCAGCCAGGCACTGATCAAGGCCTCCTGTGGAAACACACACACACACACACACACACACACACACACAATATGCAAAGAGAGAGAGAGGAACAGAAAGAAAATAAATAGTCAGCGACACGTACTGTAGACAACATGTTGTGCTTTGGTATTACAAAGAAATGGAAAAATACTGCATCTAGCCTTATTTCATAGAAACAGACTGGAACAGATAAAATTGTTTTTTAATGTATCAGCTCTGAAATTGTTATGAAATTGCACGGCCTGCTTGCTGAGTAGCTAGATCATTAACTAGAGGATGTTCAGCTATTCTGTAATATCCCATTGCTTGTTGCCATTGGCTTTTACTCTCAGGAGTGTAGTGAAGTGGTACAAAAAGAAAAAAGAGACACACAATGATTATTTGCATTGAAAGTTCCTTTTGTGAATGCACCATACAGACTTACAATATATATACACGGAGCTTTCTAATTGTGGAAGACATTGTAAGTGGAATACAATGTCACTAAGTCGCGTGGTTCTGCTAACTCAGCGGCTATTCTCTCCAAGCTAAGGGGGATACAGATTAAAAGATAGGCGGAAAAGATCAAACACTAACATTAAACATTGTTCATGCGAATGGGGATTTGCCATCCATAGGCAACTTAAGGCTTTCTCCTACAGCAATTTCGCAATTTGCCTTTTAATGTCGCGGAAGGACAAATCCCCTAAGGCGCACAAGTAGATCCCCACAGTGGTCTGTCAGTGCTCCCTAATTACTGGCACCAGAGGACTTAAAGTGCAGTGCTGCCCGCTTAACTTCACACTTTACATGTGGAGATAGGGCAGATAAATGGCCTTCCCATCCTTTTTTACTTGGAGGAATGTAAAGGAGCAGTTCAGAGAACTCGTGAGAGGGCCTGATGGGCAGATCAAAGAGGCCACAATGAGAGTGGCCAGGGCAAATGAGAAAGGGACGCAAAAATATGACAGAACGGTCGAGTTTGGGCTGCAAGTCATATTTTGGTACAGAGGCTGCGGTGTTGCCTTTGCATGCTCTGAGATTAAGCTCCCGTTTTTATTAGCTGCCCAAGGAAACACATTCTGTCACACTCTGGCTTTCAAGCCTTGGAGTTAAGAGGGTTAGGGATGGTGTGGAACAAACAAATAGACACGTGTACATGAGCATATGCACACTCACGGCTTCCTTTGATTGTAAAATTGCTCATTCAAGGACCCCGATAGTGTGAAATGGAATCTGGAAGTAAGTCTTTTGTTTTGGAAAGCACAGTAATCAAGGCTGCAGAATGCACATTTCTGGCTTCAGTAGATATATAAAATGTCTATCAGTCAAATGGCTATCAAATTATTGAAGAATAATTGAATATGATAAGAGATAATAATTACTATTGTAAAACAAATTAACATCATTCTCTGTCCTAATCAGACCTAGCTAAACAGTGTTTGAAAAATAATTACTGGTCTTTGTTTTTAATCAATTAGATCCGATTTACCATCATTTTTGTAAAGGATGCTCTGTATTCAGTCGTGAGATTGAAGAGAGACATGAGCTATAAAGCAAAGCTCTATTCTTATTTCAAACTTTTCTTCAGGTCTCTTATACATAGGGCTGCAACTAATGATTATCTTCATTATCGATTGACCTGCTGATTATCTCCTCAATTAAGCAATTAATCGTTTTATCTATAAAAAGTCAGAAAATAGTGAAACATGCTGATAATAATTGAAGCGATGTAAAGGTAACGATAAAAAATGTTTGTTTTACTTGACCAATGTCGAAAAACCCCACAGATATTCAGTTTAGGATCAGATGTGAAGCTGGAATATTGAAAAATGACTAAATCGATGATCAAAATAGTTGCAGTTGTATAATCGATGAATCAATTCATTAACTAAAGGTTGCAGCTCTGCTTATATATCACAGTATCCTGACCTGTTTGGGGCTCTGCAGAACCTCCTGCGTGGTCGTGGTAGCCAGGATGGCTCTGTTGCTCCCTGGACTGAGTTGCAGGCTCATGGAGAGGCCCGTCACCAGCTGCACCCCCAACTCTGTGATGGTCACTTTGTCATCCACCACTGTGATAGTCTTCTCTGCCAGGATTGAGTCTGACAAAGGAGATAACACCTGGGAGGCGCAAAAGCAAGACAGATTACAGATTACAACTGTGACATTAAGAAGGAATTTTTCATAGGAAAAGATGAAGAATTAGATTTTCTTCCACAATATTCCCCTCGAATACGTGATTGTCAAGCAATAACCTGTGACATTCTGGTATGATCAATTACAGCTGCGCTACTCCACAATAGCGACTCAAACCTATTGTATAGCCTGTTCACGAGAGCTTTTTCATTTCCTGCTCTAAACACCCAGACTTGGGGAGGTCTTCCCTGGAGAAATCAGCAGCGACAGCAACTGTAGCTGAACAGAGGAAAAAAAAGAGCGCTATAACACCTATAGAAACTTCCTCAACAGAAAATCCAAGCAGAGATACATCACCACTGGTCACAACGCTTGATTGACAAGTGATTCATGGCAAGTGGAAACGCAAAAACATCACATCAATGAGCACTTAGCAGTGAAGATGTCACCGACATGAAAAAAAGCGGATTACCACGAGTTATAGGTGATTTAAGAAAATGTCTCTCCAAGTGTTTCATCTAACATAAAAGGCTCACAAGCCTCAGTGCAATATGCAAAACGATACACAGAACCTACTTTTTATTTTATCTCTTTTCTCAGGCTGAGCAGATCAAACAACAACTCGACTTGGCTGCCATCCAACCCCCATACCTCCTGTAGGTAAGAACCCATTCCCTTTGATTAACACTGGTTATCCAGAGGAAAGGCACACTTTAACCCCCAAAAACAGAAGCAGGAAGTCAGAGTGTTTTTAGGATGAATGCCACATGTCGTACGTGTGGCTTTCTCTGCATGCACATCTCTGCAAACGTCTCCTCATGCATCGGTCCGTGTGGCACTGGCAGTCACAGCTGTCAGACCTTCGCACTCGTCATGTTTTCCGGGCTTTGTGCTTGTTTTTTGTGTGAGCGTGCGAGAGAGAGGGTATGTTTCGCGAAGGTGAAGGCACGTCTGCACGCGGGCAGACAGATGAGACCTCGACGCCAGGAAGCAGGTCCCCACTCACGCGGATGTCATTAGGAGGCTGATATTCATCCAGTTAGCCTGAAGAGCCAGACAAACCGAGGGGGCCGAGGGGGTGGACGCACTCACTGTTGAGTACAGGCTGTGACACACCAGCAAGCACCTGTCTGCACTCCACCAAAGGAGGTACTGGTAAAACCGTAGCAGCGACAGTGGCATCTGTCACTGTCGCTGGAATAAACAATGTTCATGTTCCGACGGTACGTTATTCTTAACATGTGTTTGTGTGAACAGAATAATGTACCATGTACTTCATGGTGCTTTCATACATTTTGATTTGATAATACTTCAAATCATTAGAATATTCCCAGTTTGGTGATACTTTAACAGTAATAAAAAACCATAACCATATTTAGTTTTGAGACGTTAGAATAATTACCGCATTATATGCTGTAATCGCTAAAAGTAGGCAGTAGTCGGCTGCCAATGATGACCCTCGCCAACATCATCATTGGCAGCCTCCGACGCCCTCTGCACTGCATTTTACGTTGCGTGTCATCAGGTTTTGGGAGAAATCTGTACGATAACTTTGACGTCACAAGATTGGGAGCAGGCGCTGACCCTCCAACACAAACGTGACTTCGAGAGCTTTGAGAGATTCTCGCAGTGGCAGACGCTAGAATGACTGCATGCATATTCACTGTTATCAAGAGCTGTTTCTGGATCCTCCCGTTTCTTTTCATAAAGCATTGATGGGGGGGAGGGAGTAGGACAAGCGTCTAGATGCTCTTTGAGACAGGAAACAGTGTTCATGGGAAATATGGTTTTAATTTGGGAAAACACTGGCACAAGAGGAACATTAAACATTAAAATACTAGCACTCCCTAGCAGACGAAGGCTACCAACTATGATCTTTTTATTTAGGCCCGCTGATTTAAAAAGCCACCACTGAGTTAAAGAATAGTTCAGGTTTCTTGAATGATATGAAATGACAGCATTTTACTCACCAAAGTAATTGCTAAGACCTGGGAACATGGCCACATTGCTACAATGAAGTCCGACTGGGCAAGAACAGCCAGTAAGACAAGCAGATGTGTTGTAAACAAGTCAAACAGTTCAGAGCGAGTTTGTCAACTAAAACTGAAAAAATAAAACTGAAAGTTAGAGCTATGAAATGTCAACAAAAATGTGTGTGTAAAAAAAACAACGTAAAGTACAATAGGTAAAAGTTGAACCAGGAAGTCTGCCTGTAAAATGCAATAGATGTTTGCATGGAGATTTAAGGTAACAATTTTACAGCTTGCTTTTGTTTTCTCCTCCAAATAATTTTGGCTAACCTGAAGATTTGTTTACAGCCTCTCTGACTGGCTGACTGCAGTACTTCATGTTGCACCAAGATCTCAGGAATTAACTTGTGAAACTGTGAATACAATTTTATTATGAGTAGTAGGAATGATGAAATAAAATCCTAGCTGTAATTGATTACTTTTTAACAGTATTGTGATATTTCTAGATGCCACACGTGAAATCCTTTATGCAGGCTAACACATGGTCTACCTGGATAGTCGTCATCCCCATGTCGAGTCCCAGCAGTATCCTCCTGTCCAGTAGCCGTGCAATCTGGGGGTCTTCTACCTTCAGGAAGTCCCACACCAGCTCTGTGATGTCCACCTGCCAATCAGTGCCCAGCATGAAGTTGGTCTGGCCTCGAGGATCAGCTGATTCAGCTACAAAATGGGTCAGGACCCTGACCATGGCGTGCTGGTACTGCAGAGTGCAGCTTCGTCCTCGTCTGTCTTCATCATCCTCGTCCTCGCTGTCCCGCGTGGACCTGGCAATACAAAAAAAATCGCGTCCCCCTCAGATTGAATTGACTTTTCATCTAGCGCCATCGTCAGGTCAAAATTTGAATTTATCATGCTGCTAACATGCTAACATGTTAAACTGAGATGGTGAAAATGGTACACATTGTACCTGCTATACATTTGCATGTTAGCATTGTCATTTTGAGCATGTTAGCATGCTGACGTGAGCACTTAGAACCACTAGCATGGCTCTAGTCTTGTTCATTGTGGGAAATAACGTAAATAAAGTAATGCGACTTTGATTAAAACATTATATAAAGTTCATATGTGTCAAAGCTATATTACATGAAATAACGTAATTATATGTACTTGGTGGTTATTGCCATATTTATGTATAAAAAAAGGCAGAACCTAAAATAATTGTGGCATATCTGCATACTGCACTAGCTAATTCCTATGTGAGAATAGAAAACATCAGCACTGCACTCTGCACTGATGTGTGGGCTGTGGTATTTTTTTTAGCAGCATTTTAATTAAACTGGCCTCTACACATCAGTGTAACTCATACTGGGATGTTTACCCGACAAAGCTCAAGTAATGATGCAGCGTTGTCGATTAGACCACTAAGAGAGGATCAATCCAGCGTATGGCTATCGTTTTTCTTTCTCAGCGTCTCTCCTTCGCCATTTTGGAGCACCCGGTCTGGATTGTGAATGTGCATGCACCTCCTTACTGCTTTACTTAATAGCCTCCCTGATTGCTGTGTTGCTAGCAAATCTAATTTTATTACTTTAGGCAACAGATCAGCCAACAGAGGCTCAGCTCTTTCTCACCAGGAAAATTGCTTTGAGTATGACAAACTGGGTTTAAATGGTTACAATACAGCCGCAATATCATTAGATTTTGCCAATAACTGTTTTTATTTTGCTTCAACAAACAACTTTATAAAAACAACAGATAAAGCACCCTGAGATGTTGAGAAAGCAATGTTTGAACGGTCGATCTGGGAGAATAAATGCTGTAACAGCTCTTCAGTCTTACACTGGGGCACAGTTGGGACACTCGCAAACCGAAAAGTGCTTCGTCAACAAAACTACTAATCATATACTGCACTGTAGACTTGCACCCGCCTTTCCATCTAATCGTGGCCATTTGTTCCTCTGTCTCTCTTCCTCTCTCACACACATACACGCCAGCAAAGGTTGTGATCATGATAAAGGGTAGAAGAAAATAAATTAATCTCTTAAACTGTTTTTCCAGTGATTATCCGCTCTGCTTGTCTCTTTCTGTCGGAATCCCCTGAGAAATCTGACCCCACGCGAAGCCGTGGGAATAAAGATGTCAGCTGCACGCTTCAGGGAAAAGCCCAGAGTACAGTGAGATTTGGAGTTAAGGGCTTAAAGCCTTCGCTGGTAGGACTGATTTCACATGCAACTGAATGACAGCCATTATTCTACTGGGGATATTGTAGATTCTCTAATAGAAAACCTATGGCGTCAGGATTCAACAAGGTTCAAGAGCAACAAGTGATCGAGCCAAACCTCCCCAATTCAAACCGTAAATGTGTTTTGAACACACTTGTGATAAGTGCCTTTGAATTCCGAAAAAACAAATCAAGTTGACTACTTCACTTTCTCTCTAAAGCCTCATATCAACGTATTTCCTCACGACATTAAATATTACTGATTGAATAAGCAACCCAAGTCAGAATAAGTCGCACTCAAAAACGCAGATATTCTGCTTCAGGAGTGCGCGGGTGTGGTTTGATCAAATTTGATTGAGAGTGACAAAACAACCGGCCGGATCAGGTGATGTGTGACATCACCTTTATATGACTAAGTCCCGTCCACTTTGCACCAGTGAGAAAAGCACACAGAGAAAAGAAAAACAGAAATCTCAAAAGTGAAACGAGGCACCAGATATCCATGTGGTCCAGATTGGAATTGAAAGAAACTCCACTTTATAAATAAGGACATGGTTCTTGTAGTTTTGGCAGCCGACTACAGGAAGGGGAAATAGTGTCGTCAATCCGAGTATTATCACTGTACCACACTTGGGTGGATGTCTGTTTGTAGATCTGCCGGCCTTTGCATAGCACTGCTAACACGTCTCTTGGTTGTATTTTTTCATTTCATTTTTAACACTATTTTAGAAACGCTAGATTAAAATAGCAGATTAGTTGTGCCTAAGCAGGCCCTACATGACACATTTAATGCATATTCATGAATGCTAACTCCCCCGCTTTTATGTCATTTTACACACAGAAGAAGTAGAGCACTACATCACATTCCCAGGCGAGGATGGAGTTATTTGAGTCCGTCGGGTCAGTAATACTTTTAGTTTTATCATATGCGGGGAGCTTCCTCCCCGGGTTACCTTAGTCCACCATGGCTAATTAAAGGCCGACCTTCAAATTCACATATAAACAAAAGAACTACCAGCTGCATGTAAATGTAAACATTCATCTTTCTTTTAAATTCCTGTTCTCTATTGTCTCCACGCCCTCTCCACTCATTTACATTTTATATGCAGAGGAGAAAACCATCTGCCGATGATTTCAGTCACCATCTTCCAATTATTCCAATGGCAGTAATTGAAAGTTTCTCACCACTGACTGCTTTTGTTAAATCCTTTTTGAATCACATTGAGAGTGTTTTTAGTGTAAACAGAATTTGTTATTTGACATTCACGGCCAATGAATTGACAAATGGCACTGATGTTACAGGAATATGTACTGACATGTTTACTGAATCGGCATTTAGACGGTATTCTTATAAGGACATTTACACATCCAGGTGTTAGTCAGGTGTAATGGATACAGGAGTAAACACGCTGATGAAGTCCGACCATTTTAGCTCCGGTATAAATCTGATATGCAACCATCTCCAAATCTAATCTAAGGTTAATCTAATAAACAAATCACTCTTCACAAAGCAATCTTTCTTTCCGCTTCATTCACTCTCAAGCCCAGTTCTGACTTCAGAGGAGATGCTGCATATTAATGTGTGTGTCATGCTTTTTCTTTTTTTTTTTTCTGTTGCTGTGCCCCGTGGATTGTGTGCTGTTTTGGCATTTTGCTGCATTTCATTTTCTGCTACAATAACATGACGAAGGTCATTTGGACGGAAATAGGCAGCGCTGCTTCTATATATACAGAAGCAGCTCTATCTGACAACGGTTGATTGTTTTTTATTGTTTGAATCTTGTAGGGATTTCAAGCACAGCTGTTTGTTTTACAGTAAAAAGAGAACACACAGTTTATGACAACTCTGTGTAAAAAGAACATTAAAAATGGAGTAATAAAAGGTAACTACAAGATATTTTTTAAAATACTATAAAATGGGGGGGGGGGGGGTGTCTCAGTATACATATCTTAAAAAAATGTGTTAAAGGAGTGGTGCATGCCTGAGTGCTACGCCTACATTTAGGTTTGCTGTCTGCGGAGGCTTATCTTGTCCCAGTTTTGTCAGGGCTTATGGAGGGAAGAGGTGAGCCATACAAGCAGTGTCAGTCAAAAACTGTGTGAGGAGTGCTTTTGCAACTATCCCACTTACAAGCCTGATGTCTCTTTATTTCTCATCCCCCCCCAACCCCCCCAACGTGGCCACGACTTGCCAGCCTTGCTGATAGAGGAAGGTCCCGCCACTTGCTATTGTTGCTCCGTGGCTCAGTTCCTTGTGGGCTTATGGACAGTGGACCGATGCCCATTCTCACCAACGGGCATGGAGCTACTTTGCAAGGTCACGCCTGTTATCCCCTGATAAACAAAGAAGGGTGGAAGGCAGGGAGAAACAAAGCTCTGCGCAGCCCATCAGCGGTGGTGCTGGCGTCAACAATGGCAACACAACTCGGCTGTCCCCGCTGATAAAGGCATACCAGCGCACAGCTAGGAAAGCAACATCCTCGACAAGCCATGGCATTAGTCGAATGCTGTACCTCTGTCACTCAAAATAAGAGGGGAGCAGGGATAATTAGAGTAGCCACACTGGTGCGTGGGATGACTCCAAGTCCAAGTCCAACCTCGACGCTTTTCCAGAAGTAATTACTGCAGGTAGGCTGATAGCTGCTGCATCAATTGATGGATTTCAACAGTTGCAGAGTAGCATTGCACTGCGGCGTTGGCAGAGGTGCTGCTAGTGATGAGGCCCCAGGGGAGGGGTCTGACCTCCAGACAGCTCTAATAATGTTCTGCCCTACTGACGACAAAGAGGCGCAATGGCAGGCCACCTTAAGCCAGTCGTAATGACAAGCTGTATTGCACAGGTCAGCCATTTTGTTATCAGCCAAGAACTGTCAGGAAGAGACAGGCGGGGAGGTGTTCGGTCACGGCAGCCTTAGAGAAGATAATGATCAGACGTTCATTATCTTCTCTAAAGCTGCCATGATGGAAATTGAATGCATGAGAATGTTCTAGAGTCAACCTATAGTCCATCCGATTAGCCAAACAAATACTTTCCAATGTATTTCTTTATTGTAAATAAACACAGGAAACATCAGTTTTTTCTTATTTCTATTTGTCCGGTTTGATCTCGTCCTGACAAATCCAGATAAATGGTGAATTAGCTACAAGATACTTCATCACTGATCCTTAGTTAAACATTTGTTAAATAACAGAACAGACACGTTGCCCTGTAACCGACAGACGCATGCAGTACTGTACCTCTGACTGCTGGCCATGACGGGTACCCTCCACCCTTTGATCTGGCTCAGCTCCGTGTCTGACACCTCGATCTGGAGGGGGAGTCGAGGGATCCACACGTTGAGCTCCAGCTGAGCGCTCAGGTATCCGTGGGTGAAGTTCACCATCATCTTCACCTTGCCCTTCATCTCTTTGCCATTTACGAAAACGTAGTCACACCTGTCTGACACCTGCGTGGGGGGAGAGGGAAGGATTAAGAGGGACAGCATTTTAAGTTTAGCTCTGACTGGTTGGACTAGATGACTACACAGTGAATTACACAGTGCAATATAGTGTACAGCGCACACTGTAGGCCGGGCCCTCCAAGTTGATTATAAGGCTTTACACTCCTGAGCTCTCCACTGATACAGTATTCCTGTAACTACTTTGAACAAGATGAAAGGTCCTCTATCTGCTTCACACGGGGGAAAAGAGGGAGGAGGGCAGCAAGGACATCTTTGAACCTGGGGGAAAACAGGTCATGGTCTGCTCTTCTATTATAGTTCTGCCTACAGCTAAAAGAAGAACCAACAGACGGAAACTAGTAAGAGGAGAGCAGTTGTCTCTTGATAAAATGACCAAATTCAAAGCCGACTGTTTCATAAACTGCCTTACAAAAGGAACGAGCAGGCCAATTTTGTGCTATGGAAAGACTCAACTCCTTGTTGCTTCGGATCACTCCCTTTGAAGCTTCTGTCTTTACTCGTTCCAGCATCTGATTAATGTCCAGAATCCTCTCTGTCTCTTTAAAAGCCCAATGATGGCCATGCAAGCACTACAACAACACATAACATATGCAAATGCACAAAAAGCCAAAAAGGATCTCAAGAGGGATATCCAGCAGACACACTCATGGACACAATTCATCAGTATGTCTTTGGGCACTTTGTCAGTTGCTATTGATCCCATCATATAGCAGACTATTGTGGCTGGAACCAGATGGAATTAGATGGTCTGGGGAAATATCTTTTTTTCTACTTCCCAGTTATTTCTCCACAGCGAGATAAAACCATAAACAGCCATTCATCATGAAGCCACGGCAGGATATCCTCTGTGACCAGGAAGCAAGCTCTGTGTGTGACAGATTCTATAGCTTTTTGTGGGAGCTCCCTCCACTTCACATCACCTCTAGAGGGAAGCCAGTAGAAGTAGAATTTCTTTGGAAACTAAATTTGGCTGGTTTGTATGAATATAAGCAGATATTTAAGATTTGCTTTGTATTGATTTTACACTTTGTACTGTAGACTCTGTCCTAGAACCAGTGTGTGGTTGGACACAACCATGTTGTTGGCTTAATCAAAACTGTCATCCTTTTGGAGCAAACTGTCACTGGAGAAACACAATGTAAACAAATGAATCTAAACATAATGTAAACAAATGATCTAAACTCTATTTTTGAGCAAACCTGCCTTTGTAAGTATGCATGCTGCTACCTTGAGGGAATGTGAATACTTAGGAAAAATAATTTCCAGAAGGTATGCATTAATTCTCTCAATCACTCAATATAAGCGAAGTATAGAGGATCTTTCCGCAGTTCTGCAATTGACGTATTTGTTGAAACTACACCTCGAGTCTCTGGGTGGCCCGCTTTTCTTTCCTTTCCCTTTGTTTTCCCAGCGGTCGACTGACTTCTGAGTGCCAGCGTTGCTGAGAGACGACTTTTTCTTCCCTTTTTTCAACAAGCCCACACAGCGCTGGTTATATAGCATTTCAAACATTTGGGAGGATCTTGCTATTCAGTTTTGTATTCCACTGGAAACTAGCAAACTTCAAAAGCGTATATATAATATTTGTGGCGATTTTTAAATGGTACAAAAAGGTCTCCCACCCAACAGAGAAAAGCTGAAAAGCGTGCTGCAGGGCATCCTTCAAGGCTACAGCCAGCCATCAGGGAGACGATGTCCTGCATTCTCAAGTGGACACCTGCAGGATCAATGGCTGTTTGCTCTATGTTATTACAGCCAATAAAGAGAACAGAGAGCACACACAGTGGTGCCTTGCTCGCGCACTAATGCTACATGACACCGCAATGTAACAGTGAGTGACGGAGTTGCTTAATGAAGCTTTTGAACATTTCTTTACAAGGGCGGTGTCGCTCCCCTGGCTACAGTCAGTCATGGAGCAGATTGGGCTCCATCAAGGCTCCCAGTGTGAGAGTGTGTTTGAACTGATAAAGATGTCAGAGGAGTCCCCGCTCCTTGTCAGCCCTCATTGTTACGCTCTTTCTCTCTCACTGCACTCAGTCGGGCTGATGCTGAAGTGCCTTTGACAGCCCCTTCGTCTCCGACTTTTCTCACATGTTGGGGCTCTGCAACCTGTCCGCGCGAGCATCAGGCTGACTGGGCTCCATGCGAGTGGCTCATTGACCGTATCTAGCATTGATATGAATAGTCAATAAAATGGATGTTGCCGACAAATATGTTTATCCTATCAGTCTTTCTTTTCCCACATTCAAAAGTCAGTTTATCCTTATTTGTTGTAGAAAAAGAATGTGTAAATAAGTGTGGGATTTATTAACATACAGCTCTGCTACAGTATGTCCCATGACAGGAAAATTAACTGCTTGCTGGCATTTCTTTGATCTATTCCCAAACAATCTAAGCAGAAACAATTACGGAAAACATGGCAGCTGACATCCAGCCATCCCAACACATTACACTGACATACTTCACCTTCCTGTTATGCCGTACTATTGGCCCACGTAGCTTCGAATCAATATTTTAACACACAAAAAAAGACACCCACGATTAATCAGCGTCCCCTTTAACCCCTCACACACCCTCCCAGCAGGATGTGTGTTGTGGCAGACTCAGGGTGGGACTGTCTCTGTGAATTACACACTCTCCGTCATTCTGATTCACAGTGTATCATAAACGTCCAGGAGGATCCACTGCCACATTAATCAGACACATTAGGCAGCTAACGGGAGAATACTTACAGAGGACATTAAGGCTGTCTCTGGATCTAGCCCAGGAAATTAACAACTCACCAGACAGATACAATCCACGGCAGATATGAGCGATGGGAGTAGGGAGCATGAAGGTGGGGTGAGCCTGTCTCTGGCTTGTACACAGAGTTGGCTTGACAGAAGCAATTAAGCCGCTCAGACTCCTCTGCATAAGCTACACCACTCACTTAAATGCAAGGGGAAGGTCTGTAAATATTCTAATAGCCCTGCTCCAAGGAAGCTGTGGGTATAAGAGCCCGCTCATAGCACGACCTTGAGTAAGTACAGTTCATGGCTAACATGGTGGAGACGGAAGATTTTCTCTGGAAACTCATTATTACATAACATAAGATTACTGTGGAACGTGTTTGAGCTGTTGATTTTGCTCCAATATTCTTCTTTTTTTTTTTCATGTGAGCAAAGAGGAGTCAAAGGTAAGCATGAAGTACCCAGAGAGGTTTGGGCCTTTCTATTTGCAACAAAACTATGTAACTACATAACAAACTATGAACACAACACTGACTTATGGTCATCCTTTAAGTTGTAATGGTGACAGTTGCCTATTTACACATCCAACAGATCCAGAGCGACATTATCATTCATGTCATTTTTCTGGCCACCTTACGTTCACTCTCCTTTTAGCTCAATTTTTGGTCTCTATCAACTCATGAGGGAAATATCTGGACCTGTATATGTTTTCCATGTGTCCATTTTGACCATTTTGTCCATTTGAAACATTGGTCTGTTTCCACCATTAAAAAGGCTGCAAAACTCGAGCTGAGAAGCACCTGATTTAAGTGCACCCCTTTTCATTTGGAAATACCTGGTTCTTTGGCTGCTAAACGTTTTGTTTAGCTAGTTAGGTAGTTGCTAACTTTGTCTGTTTACCATTTGGTGGTGGGCAAGTGGGTTTTTCCTGCTGCAAAACTGCAGCCTGCTGCGGCCAAAAACAACGCTGATAAAAGGGGTGAGCTGGAAAACGCTTAAATGCTCCGTAGAGCCGAGGGGAAATGCAGAGTGGGTGATAATTCTCTGTGGGTTCATCACTACAAACAACCCCTTTCACATACAAGTAGTCATGTGATCCATTGTTAATATAAAAAATATTGATTATAGCTGCTTTCAGTCTTTAAAAATGTTGTCACTGTATGCAGCTGCAACATGGGTTGTTTGGTCCTGCTGTAACCCACCCACATCCATTCAGTGAACTAGGCTATATGCATTGGCCTTACACTGAACTGTCAAAACTATAAATCCAGAAAGAGCAACGTGCGCTTGAGGAATAATGAAGGCAGAGTCCTATTTCAGCCTCCACGTCAGACAAAATTTATTTAAGCAAGAAAGATCTCCAAAGAGGTTTAAAGAAAAAGCATGTGACCTGAGGTATTTCTTTCAAATTGACGGTAATTCTAAGGCCACAAGAGTAAAGGAATCATTTAATGTGCACTGTGATTCCTTATTCAGGTTTAATATCGCTCCGTGTTTGCTTATTGCCATTCCCCAGATCAAAATTAAATAAATTAGTCATGTTTACATACATGATCACAGGCTATGACTACAACAGAACAAACCCTGAGTGAGCAGCAGTGAGCACGCATCTTTGCAATTCAATTTCCCTCTGGAACTCACTTAACCGTCCCTAACTCGCGCATCAGACATGACAAAGTGGATCGATGTGGCAAAATATCCCCCCCCTACTTTAGTTTTTGATTTTGTTTCATTATCGCTCTTCAGTGTCCGTTACTTGGGTTTGATTTGCTGCGTCCTACAATCTCGACAAGTTCAAACAAGAAACACGTTTGGCAGGAGCCCTTGGCACAGCAGGGTGCGGCGTCTAGATACTGAGCAACATCTCAGCCACTTTCGATAGATTGTTAAAGAGTCATTGAGATTCTACTGGAGAGCGACTTCTTTTTGTTGGAGAGCAAAGCCACTGATACCAGGGCTCAACTTTACAACACTGTAAGGGACATTTTATTCTGTTGTGCCTTGTGCCCCAGGTTTGAAAGAAGCTCTAAAAATAAAGGAAAACTTGAGCAACCTGTCAGCAGTCACTGCATATCAAACACGCACTTTCATGTTGTTTGCTGGTGTTTGTTTATCCTTTCTGGAGGATTTATATAGATGTGCTAAACATAGAAAATCTTCTCATCTATCTCTCACATAAGCTTTAACTGCAGTGTCTGTGAAGCCTCACTATACCTGCACACTGTCAGTCATTAAACGCGTATATTTGTTGGAAATCATTTCAGTTTGATTTGATATTAACTAGGTACTGCAGTTGAGTTGCTCTAATAATCAGGACAGACTGCCAACAGTCTATGACGGTAAATGGACTGCGCATATTTAAATATTTTTTTTTTTTAGTTTTTTAATGAATTAAATATTAATCAATTAAATATATATTTAATTTAATATGTATG
Organism: Enoplosus armatus; assembly: GCF_043641665.1. NCBI lineage: Eukaryota > Metazoa > Chordata > Actinopteri > Centrarchiformes > Enoplosidae > Enoplosus > Enoplosus armatus. The sequence continues at coordinate 20,428,068 of NC_092183.1, read as the reverse complement.
TACAATATGGCTTCTACTATGGATCACTTACTTTCAACTGCATTGAGATCCATTGAAAGAATCATCTTAAATACCGAACAATTGAGGAAAAGTAGAAAATGACCTTGATGTTACACAGTATTGTGCTGCTAATTTAAAAAACCTCTTGAATCTGTGCAAGTCGTGGAAAAACAAACATCAGCAGGAATCTATTTGAGGTCAGCCGATGGCAAGCTATGTTTTTATAAGAGAAGAGACACAAGCCACAGAGTTTCAATCCAACACGAATTTTGTGAATAATGTGAATGTTATGAGTTCGGCGCATCGAGATGAGCAGTTGGGCGCCATCAAATCATTGCAGAAGAGGAGGACATGAGAACGAGATGTTGTAATTAAAGGAGCGCCAGTCAAACCTCAACACACAGCTTGCTGACGTTTTCATCTGATGATTCAAATGACGCCACCAGCGCAAGATGGCAGCGGCTTCATTTTTGTACAGTGGGAGGAAGAGGAGACACGTCGTCCATCTTTATATACCGTCTATGATGGAAGCACACGCACAGAGGCTTGTTTCTCTTTCAACAATTCATCTTACTGACCTTGACCACATCTTCATCTGTAGAGCGACACTTGACTGCTTCGGAGACATCAGTAACAGAGGCGTCTATTCCAATGGTCACCACCTTTACTGGGACAGCCACTGTCTTCCCTGTCAGCACGGCTGTGTTCAAAATCTCAGAGTCCTAGAGACAGAAACGAGGATGAGAGAGAGAGAGAGAGATCATCACAGCAATGGTCGAAGGCCTCGCAGGTCTCCAATCCAATCAGTAATTACAAGCGCAGAAACAATAGGAAGAGTGCGAGTAACAAGTAGTATTGAAAATGATCTGAGGAGGCTTGCACAATCACAGCTCAATTAGTAATTATTGGGTAAACAGCTTTGAAAGCAGAACCACTGCCAGGTGGCCAGCTAATGACTGATGAGCACATTGTCCAGGACAATGTTACAGCGGCTAAGTGCATGTTTTTGTCATTCAGACTCGATTGTGCCAGGTCCGGTGTACATCTACAATGTACCTTGAATTTCTCTTGGTGCGTTCGGTCTCCCTGAAGGAATTTCTTCAGCTATTTAAGGTGCAACATGCAGCAGTTTGTTTCCATTGATTTTTGGGCAGCTACTGCTGAGTCTGCAGGCTGGGTGGCTCGATATGAAATTTACTATAACTATTCGGAGGTTGTTCTAATTATTGTGAATGTCATTATTAGGATGAATACAAAACATTCCCCTCACTGCCGCACTCTTCAGCCAGCTAACTGATGAAAGCAATTAGCGTAACATTGCGGTTGGCTAGTCACCAAAATTACAGATCGGCAGCTAAAATTTAGATTTTACTAGATTATTGGCAGGAGACAAATGAAATGCTGAAAGAATTATATTTCATGTGGGAAACTTATTCATGCTGTATTACATGAGCATCGTTCTATGACTCATTTGCTTCTCTGCTCAACACATCATCAATAATGTAACATGGAGTCACTGAGTGTTTCTGTTGCCAGGGTTGACCCAGCTTTATTCATACAGTCCTGGATCCACAGCAATTTGAAGGCTCTCTTTGCAATGTTTGTGGTGATTGTGATTACCCTCATCTTGTGCCTGTGCCTAGTAAGAGTGCTGCCTGGAGATGTCGCAAACTCCACCTTGTATGGAAGACATAGTGAATGCCATTTCTACCTTCAGTCTGGCCTCTTTTCTCATTGGCTTCAATGAGACATTGGCATGTTGAAACTCTAAAACCTCATGCACTAAAGCATTCATCTCCCAGGCCACAGGGAGTTTGAAAATCTATGAAGAGCCTGGCAATTATCATAGATTCAGGGTCATAAATGTATGATAATTGTTGATGATAATACATTTCATCGATAAGGAGCTTTTCTGACAGGGATGCAAAGTGCAGTAAACAACAAAACAGCAAGGAAAAATATGGAAATAAAATGCTGGAACAATACATCAAGAGCTACCAAGAAAATGAAACAGAACAATACTGTCAAAATGGAATTTAGAAAAAAGGGTTTAAAGTTTTCAGGCCCACCAGCCAACTGCACAACAGATAGGAACGTTTGTAATGCCTCTATGTTGCTGAGAATAACCTTCATAATAACTAAATAATGCACATACTGTGCTCTGCATGCATCTTCAAGGAATGCCAGGAGAGAATGCAGCGTCCAACAGCGCTCTTTCAGCTTTCTTTTTGCTACTACCTTGTGTGGTTGTATGTGTCAATGACTAAAAAGGCTGGATATTTTTCAATTACAGCTAGGGGAATGTCATTTTACCTTTAGCAAAGGCTAGCCGTGGCTATCTCATTAACGTTAGCTAGCTTTCATTTTCTAGAGTCCACACATTATTGCAATTTGGTTCTTTTTCTTTAGTAACTGCAAACTTTACACGGATGTTTTGGGGTTTTTTTGCACAGAAATTATAATAATAATTTTCATATGGAAGAAAAGGCCTCAAAAAAGAAGGTCTTAACTCAATTTTGACCAAATATGCAGTTGCCTTTTATATATATAAATATATAGCACATTCAATGTATTGTATAATGATGGTGAGACTTAACCTGCCAGGACCAGGACTCGGTCAGAAACAGCACCCATGCTGCAATTAGCCCCAGGACTGTATTAGAGGTACTCTTAGTGAGTGACCACAGTGGTCTAGACAGCCCTGGTTCAATGGCACAGCTTTATCACCCTGAACATAAATCTTAACCTTTCATTACACATACACACATACTCACACTCACACACACACACACACACACACACACCGCTAGAAGATAATTGGGGCCAATTAAGATAAGTTTGAGGTAAGTTTTGCTCTCTAAAGTCACCCATGCACATTGGACTGTCTTTTCCTCCTATTCAGCCCAAAGCACTTGCACCTCAATTACACAGATTACTATGGAACCCTGGGCAGCACATTAAATAGGTGCCATTGAGGTCAAAGTGTACTTCTCAATACTTGTACTATACAACGAACATAGCCTTCTTGCTATTGGGGAACTGAAATGGCTAATTGTACAGCCTGACAAAAGTCTTCCATTGTAAGCCGTTTTCATTCTGCTATTGGGATGAGCTTACACAAAGGCCCTGCTCTGATTTCCTTGATTTCAATGGGCAGTAACCCCAAGACACCATTTATATATATATATTTATATATATATCTTTTTTTACAGTGTATTGAAGCTTTGCCAACACTAAAGACATTTCAGGGCTTTTCTATTGAGGTAGCTTATTTTTCTTTGAAGAGAGAAATCTAACATTTGTTTTGAGTAGTAGGCTATTGCTAAACCTGACAAGCTTAGACAGGACCAATCTACAGTGTCTGACTTCCTGTCACAACATTCATGCGTATCCCACTGTCACCAGGGAAGTACACAAGATTTGTACACTGCCCTGTTAACTGTTAACTCGGTTTCTACAGACTTCCCCTTGTGTTTGTGAGTTTGAAAAAAGAGAAAAGGAGGATTAAGTTTGCTTGAAAGGCGCCTGGTCGTTCGTAAGCATCAATTACTGAGACCATTCAGCTTTGGAGTGAAATGATTATTAGTTGAGCCAAGAGATACCAATGCATCACAAAAAAACACTTAATCTTCAAATGGCTTTTCATTACAATTTTATAGACTGTGACAGTGTTATATAGCCATATAAACCCCCCTCTCCCCATGCCGCTGACTTTGATTCAATTCCCCTTAAAATCAAGGGTTGCTGTAAATTAATTCTGTGTCTGCTGGGATTCCTCCATTTCCAGAGGGTCATCTATAATACATGATGGGGTAAATGGTTGGGACCTGGTGAAAGCGGCGGCTAATGTTAGATTACAGCAGCTGGAGATGACCCAGCAGGTTGAGAGCAGCAGAGAGCAGGGCCTGGCAGTAATAAGCCACAGCGGGATCCCACGGTGATGCATCAGTGGTCCACACTCTCAGACATAGACAGCGCAATTAAGCACAAAATAGAGACCAGTGGTGCACATCAGCAGTGCTACTCTGTCATCGTACAGTAGTCTGAAGGAAGACGCTGGAAAGATTGCCTGATGAGAGTTTTTATTACGGTCAGAGTTTCATGAATGAGGGAAATTTCACTAAAATTTATTTCAAACTCAGTTCCTGCTTTGTTTTTATGGTCCTTCATTTTAGAATATTAAAAGGTGCTACGTATAGCAATTTGTGTTTATTACTGTAAGTGTGCTGCTTGCAGGATTTACAGATGTTACTAAATGCCCTGTTCACATTTGCAGTTGCCCACTAAGGCTGGTTGGTCCTCCAGCCGAGCTCCAGCTGTGCATTTATCTGAAAATAACGCACATCCAGCCAAGAAGAACTGTGTAATCTCTGTGGCCTCCATGGGAGGGAACGGGGGTAAAAATAAGCATTGATCAGAATCTAGTTATATTATATATATATATTATTTCTGTCCTTCGCCTCTCCGTGCCTCCCCATTGACTCCACTCATGTGTCTCCCCTTTTTCTCTCCTGTCAAGTAATAATAACATCTATATAGCGCTTATCATAGAAATGCTTAAGCATAGAACATTAGAGACAGTAATACAATTGTACAAATGCACAATTTTTCAAGAGGTTTCTATGCATGCAGCATGCTTTGTAGTTCATTTGATTCTCAACTGTTGATGCTGGTGTTTGTGCTTTACTTACAAGCCAATCTGCCCCCTCAAGTCTCACAGATAGGAGTCTTTTTGCTCAATAATCTGTGGGAGAACTGCCTGTCTGCTTTATCAAGGATCTCTCTGTTAGCATTCAGCACGCTGCTGTGGCTGGTAATGTGCTCTGGGCCGTAATTTCTGCCTGTGTCTCGGTTGGATCTGAAAATAAGTGAGATTTATGGTGTCAGCCTGAGTGACACGGGCAGCATGAGAAGTAGCGAAGCCGCCCGTCCTGGTGTTGCGATTAGCCTCTGCCTCTACCCTGCACTAATACATCCACATTCTGACCCCACCGCTGCCCTGGCTACAGTAACAAATGAACAGGTCAAGCACAGTGTTGAGTTAGGGATTTTAGGGCCTGCATTATTCATGGTGCAGTGGAGAGAAGAGAAGGTGGTAAACATAGTGTACACCTATTCATGCCAGCGCCTTATTGTTGTGGCTGTCCTAAAACCAACACATTGTCCAGATAAACCCAAAAGCACAAGTCAGGGTAGTAAAAAACCCTATGAGCCAAAACACCTAGTCCGGTGCATTCATGATTGATGACTTGTCATTGGGCATGAGTCTCTTTATGATCTTTCATGTCACTTCAAGAGCAAAAGCATTAAAAGGGACCATGAAGTATGCCAATAGTCAACTAACCTATGGGGAATGAAATATTCATAGTTCTGATAAACATTTTCATCCCTAGGCGATAAAGTTTGCGTACATGCAAGGAAACTGAAATGGGAGTAGAGGGATAGTGAATTATATGCTGTAGACATTAAACGCCACTCAGACAGTGTCCTGAAGCTATTAAGCAGACTAAAAGAGACATGTCCTTTCATCAGCTCCTCTCTCCACATTGTGCAATGCTCAATGTGGCACTTCCTCCATTCTATTCCAGTGGGCGTTTAATTGGCTAGAAGCGAGAAACATGGAGGAGAGTGGGAATAAAGGCCTTGGTAGCACCATGCAGAGCGATACATCACTGCATGACAGCGCATTGAAGTGGTGGGATGGTTGTGAAGCCAACACACTGCCTTTTAATGAGGGTCTCTCTCTTGCTCCCTTCTCTTCTCTTCCCACTCTTGCTCCTCCAGGAATGAGCCAATTTCTTCCCTTTCCCCTTTTCCTCGTTTCTTCCCGTCTGACTGGATGAAGGTGGCTGCAGTACGGTACGTACGCTCATAAAGACTCATATCCGGTGGGTGGCAGTGCCCTGTCTGAGGTACATGCCGGTCAGAGATCTGCTCTGCTCATTACTGTAGCCTGTGGCTGGTAGGGAGAAGATTAACTCGATGGCTGCTTTGATAGTGGATCCACTCCAGAAAGTGTCAGTTTAAAAGGAAAGGTAATGGGAATTCATAGTGAGGAGCATATGGATAGGATGAGCTGGTGCCTCAGAATTAGTAGGCATGTCGAGGGCCACTTAGTAGGTACCTAGGTGCCAATATCTTAATTAGCTGAATTGTTAGGCTGTTTGCCATTATGGGTGCATATGTGGCCCGTGGCACATTTGTGGATGTAACTTCTAAAACTATAATGTATAAAGATATATAATATATAAAGAAGTATAGTTTTTTTTTTCTTGTAATTTGTATGCATTCCGAGTGAAACCTTTGGCAAAACATCTACTTCCTTTTATTAGTTACAAATATGCTCTACCCAGGACAGTTTCATGGTAACCAGGTATGGGTCATAGCATTAGTTCAGTAAAAGTACTGAAGTTGCACATTCATTTGCTGATTGGCATTAGCTGCTTCTCACATGCCTCACAGGCACCGGCTCATTCATCAGCTTGGCTTCCAGCTGATTAGTAACATCCAAACATACTTATGCAAGTGTACAATGTTGCCATTATAACCCAACACTATTATGCCAATGCGTTTACTGCCGCAGGTCCCTCCAATCTCCTCTTAATGTCCACTGCTTTTTGTAATGTTTATTTAACATGTTTGTGTAGGTGTATTAAATGAATAGCTCAACATTTTGGGAAATATGCTTGTTTGCTTTCTTGTTGAAAGTTAGACTCTGACATATGGTAAATATGATGCTACAATCAGCAGCTGCTTATCTTAGTTTAACACTGAAGACTAGGAAGACATTGAAACAGCAAACATAATCCACCTACCAGCACTACAAGCTACAAGCTACCTAATTAACATGTCATATCTTGTTTGTTTAAAAACCGAAGTGTAAAAATGACAAATTGGGATTTTACAAGGGATTATTTTCTGTACCATTTCTTAGCCAGAAGCATTTTCAGGCTGTTTGCCGGACAACCTCCAGAAAGTCACTGCGCCCGACCAAGAAATAGTCCGGCAAGTAACCCTCCGTAAAACCACAACTTGATAGCCAAGCTAGCTGTTTCCCCCTGCTTCCAGACTTAAATTAAGTTAAGCTAACTGTCTCCTGGATGTAGGTTGTTATTTACAAGACAGACTAGAAAATGGTATCAAAGAAAGAATAAGCATATTTCCCAAAATGTTGAGCTCTTCCTTGAAAGGGGGATTAAGTCTCCAACAGAATCCCTGTTGCTGCTCAGATTCTTTGAGGTCCCTCAAAGAGCAAAGCCTTTTCGGCCAAAATCTAAATGTATAACCATTTGCTTTAAATGTTCATTGCCTAGATTACTGCAAGTGTCTCTGGCTGAAATAAAAGAATAAAGCATTTTACTTCTGAATGTCTGACCTGAATTTGACTTTTGATGACCAAGCCAGTGTGACTGCGAAAGCAGCATCGTGAGAGAAAGAGAACATCAAAAGACAAAACGGTTGGCACTTCTCACAGTATATCTGATAGAAAAAGTGCTGCATGTACTTGGACAGGAACTCCAGAGCTTAGTGGACTCAGTGGTGGAATGATTTATGTTGTATTGTTGCCCTCACAAACTTCAAAAGAAGGGCAACCAATGACGTATCAAGAACTCCCTCTTCTTCATCTGAGCTGCTTGGTCAGTTATCTAAGAGGATTCACACGACAGTTAATGGACGGTATTGACGTTTTAGTCACATTGAATTGCTCTCAACTGTACATTATTTATGAGCTTGCATGATTTACGAGTAAACTTTGACTGTGGGGAACTGTCACAATGACACACTGCTGACAGGACCAATTCCACCCAATACATATTAATTACATTATGAACTGTCCCTGATTCCTGAGTCTACATGGGTTGTTGCCAGTATAATTCATCTTCTACAAAACAAAGAGTCTATCTAAGGGTCTTTCTTAAATCTTATCAAACATCAACGTTTCCACAGGTCCATTCATCTTCAGGGCATCTCTTATAAAAATGTTGGTCCGTAATATGAGTACATTAACGGAGAGTTTATTAGTGTCTGCGCTTTCAAAATAAAGTTTGGAATTATTGAGGGCTGGTGCTGGAGGGAGGGAGCCGCCCTCTGGAGCCCGGTGGCCATGAATTGCACTTCATGCTGTGAAAAGAAGCTTGTGAATAAAACATGGCTGGACAAGGAAGTATAATATTTTAAGTTTATAGGACGAATCCCCCTGCAATTTTCATGAATACCATACATGTAATGCATCTAGATCAATGGGTCAGGAGGGAGGAACGGGTGTCCCTGGTGAATTTCAACAACAGTCAGACTCAGCTCTGGAAGAATCAAGGTCAGGCACCAGGGACACAACTAGCTCTCTTCTCACCTAGAGATGAGGGAGAGAGCTGTGGGGGCTCAGGGAAGGGAGCCGGTGGGGGCTTTGACTGATGCTGGCTCTGGTACCTTGATGTCTCACTGGTGCCCCTGTTGTTTGCCCATTGAGCTGGGGCCCAGAGGCCAGAAGGCAAGGAAACAACCCTGCCTGCGCCAGTCTGCTCAATTTCAGCCCGATATCTATCACACTCAGCCGATCGATGAAGAGTTCTTCACCAACAGCCAACCATGCCTGTGGGAGATGACCTCCTGATCTCTGTCTGATTTCTTCACCCGGCTCTGATCGAGATCCATACTGCCAGCTTAGCTGGGCTTAGCTTGGCTTAGCTGCCCTCTGGACACAGACCTCTCTCAGCTGGCACAAAGGTCAGCTCCACTGTAGAGTCCATTACCGCAAAAAAAAAATACACACATTCCTCTCAAACCTCAGTGGGCCAGGATTAAAGTCAGAATGAATACAACTGGACCAGAATTTGAAGTGGGATGTTAACAATTATGGGGAGATGTGAGGTATGGACATGTACAGACCCTGTCACTCTGAGATCGATCTGTCAGTCTGGATCCTGAACCTCCACTTCATCCCTGCCTTTTTTGCCTTGCTGTACAAACTATTTTCACCATAACTGACAGGGTTAGGAGAAAGCAGAGGGCTACAGTGATGGGGATGAAGGTTCACAGCATTCAATTAGAGAAACTAGAATATAAGTGGTTCCAGAGGGTACAGGTCTTAACTATTTTCTGTAGGCAAATCAAAATAAACTCCTACACAAATGCAGCATTTTATGTATGAATCATGCAATGCATTGCGGGTCATCTTCTGAGAATTGCAACGACCCAGTAAACACTAATTTGACCTCACTGCCGGAGGAGCTTTTCAAAAGCATTGTGGGAGGGTTAGCTCTCTTAATGGTGACTGATCACAAACCTATCTCACTCACTTTAGGCCTTTCAATTACAAAAGAATTTCAGAGTCTACCAGAGTGAATTTGGAAGAATTTGCCATTAAACCTCAGTGTATCTGTTCTTTTTACTCTGCAGCAGTGTTGTTGAAAAGGTACAGTAGTTTACAGTAGCTCATTTCCTCACTGTATATGCAGCCACAGTGACAATGAGTCAGATCTTCCGAATACCTTATGGCAAAAGAGTTAAGGAACATGGAAAAATGCCATACAATGCCAAGGATTCAGATAGTGTTCTGGATTAGGTGACTATTTGTCACAATTTGTTGTCCCAGTTAGCATTACATGTAGTGTGCCACACGTGCATACTGCCTCAATTAAAGCTTCTACTTCATCACCAGCCTCTGAGCTGTAGTAGATGCTAATGGATTGCTCGCTTGGGGTCCATCCATCAGCCCCTTATTGTAAACTGTATAACTCAAGTGGGGAAGAAAACCTATGTTTATCCTGTTCCACTAAAACAGAAGGGGCATGTAACAGAGTGGCTGAGGTTATAAGATGACTGAAACCAAGTGCTTTCCAGCAAGATGTACAGTACATGCTCTTTTGATAAACAGCTTGCATGATATTACCTGAGCCCATGCAGCATTTCTGCAGGATTAGCTGACATACATGTGCTTATGTCTGTATGCCTAACTACGTGTTTGATGAATGGTTGTCCAGATTTCACTTGCCTGGCAGAGAAGATGTGCATTGCAACAGAGGGAATGGAATCGAAAGGAGTAAAATGAAACATTCATTGGAGGATGTTGATAGATGACTTTATCATGTGAGAGCAGAAGTGGCCAGAGAAGGCCGGGGTGATGATGTATTGTTTAACGATACATTGGAGCGGCACGTGAATACAAACGGCTGCTTTCATTTCTCCTCATCTCTCTGCCCGTGAATGCTCATGTGAGTGAGCACAGTTTGGTGTCTGGGCTGGAACAGGAAGACTGATGAGTCCAGATATGATGTACGCCCTGTCCTCCCGCTCCCTCTCCATCACCAGGCATCCACAGCATGGGTAATGATGATGAGGGCAGCCTGGACAGGAGCGTATTACTTCACGAAGGTAAAAGATAATGGACCAGCCTCCTACTGTGCAGGGGAATCTGCTCAGGCATCCAATTACTGCCTTTAACATGACCCAAAAAAACACACAGCTCTTTCACACTTTAAGGGAAATGGAGGTTGCCAACACAAGGAGGCGGAGGGTGACAAGGGAGGCAATTAATCTACATTGTTAATATATTAATGTATGTTTGTATGGAGCAAGCAGGAAAAAATACAGAGAGAGAAAAGAGGTGGAGAAAATAAGAGGAAAAGATCTAAAAAAAAAAGCAGGTGAAGAGAAGACAGGCCAGGACAAGCAAGCGGTATTACAGTCGACAGAAAGAGTTCTGAGGCATTTCCTCGCTCTAAACTGACTAAAACTTTTGAGCACTCTTTTCATTTTCTGCTTTTGAAATAATTGCTGCATTTGCAGAACTCCTGCTTCACGGTATGAAATTGGTGACAAAGTGGTGAGCGGTGCTCTGAGCCCTCCCAACGCAGGTAGGTCTGTGACAACACACAGGAGGAGCCCTCTTCAAAGGGAACAGAAAAAAAAGAGAGCTCGTCTTTCAAAACGATGTCGCTGCTTTCCCAAAGGTGTCACCCCGTGGCAGAGCCCATCACTTGGCTGGGAAAATGCAATAAAAAGACCTTTTTATAATAATCAATTCCAGCAAGGGCGCAGTAATTTAGAACACGCCATAAATGGGCTTAGAACCGGTCTGAGGAGCCATTGAAGTAATAGGCCATAAATGTGATCAAACCCAAAATAAGCTTCCCATTACTAATAGTCATTAGCTTTATTACATTACAACCTTTAGAGACATGGTCAGTTATGGATCCTCATTCAGTTTATGAGATTATTTCCGGTCAAAGCACAATTACGGCAGCTCCTCCATTGCGACAAAATACAGTCAAGCTTATTAGACTAATTAGTGCTAATTACAGATGAAAGGACCTTCTAGAGCAAAGCCACAGCGCTGTTGTGTCAACAGATGCCTTCAGCATGCTCTGTGAAGTCTCCCCTCTCAACTTGATTAAAAGAGATTGGAGAATTTCCCCGTGTGTTTCCACTATCTCTAAAAACAGCGCTTTTTCCTGTAAGTGTTTCTCCCCCTCTCCTCGGTTCTTCTTCCCTTCTTTCTTTCATCTGTAACCTTGATTTACTGTCTACATCACTGATCATAACAATGATTGCAAAAAATACAATAACCATAACAATGACACTAAATAGACTACATTAAAAAGGGCTTTTAGTTAATCTCTACCTGCAGTTACAAGACTGTAGCGAACTACAAAGGCAGCAAGACAATTACATTTCTTTCAAAGCTCCATTCAGCAATGTTCTTCAGTATTAACGCTCATTGTCTGTGATGTGATATTGATAATACTGTTGAACCCACTGAGGATCAACGCAACCGTCTGCAGCCCCAGCTTTAGGCCATGTTCAGCTCATTACTCCCAGATTTGTTTCTCAGGAGTTAGGGGTTGAAACAAGAGGCAAAACTTGAATATCGGACTTGTCTTCGACCAGTGGTCACAAAAGGACTCTGCGGGGGAGTCAATGTTGCTCTGTTTCTGCTGGGTGAGTAAGTAAGCTTGCCGAAGGGGATAAATTGACATACAGATCAGATGCTGAATACTGCCTAACCAGTTTTAGAAATGTCCACAGAATTTAAACAAACTGAGATTTTGAAGGAGCAAGGCTGCCTTGTAACTTCAAAACCAGCAAAACTTGTATTCAAGGCCAAATGTGTTACGGTCAGTCAACTTGTACTCTTTTTTTTTTCCCCCCTGCTGTACATCTGGAGAAAACTAGAGGATGATTACAGCCAACAGCCTGTGGTCGAAATAGTAAAAACGTGATGTTGGATCTGTACTGTTGTGGGCAGACATCTTCGAGTTATTAGGTCTGACCAGTACTCATGCATAGTTCCTTTTATGATATTCCCGTATATCATGATTAGAGTGGCCCCTTTGTTTCATGAACACTTGGATAAAGTTGCAACTTTTCCCTGGTCTCCCACAGCTCATCGTTACTGGGCATGTGATTATCATATATTCTGTCCACACACATTTCACATATATCATGTCTCAGCTTCATCTCCATCGTCACTACTCTATTAAGGTGACTGTTTTCTATCGGAATCACTCAGTTTGTTTTCCCTTTGGTGGAGGCAATGTGGTGATGTGTCCGTGTGTGTATGTGTGTGTGTGTGTGTGTAAGGGGGGTTGACAGCACTGCTCTTACATTACCTTTCTTCCTCTTTTCTACTAGCGAGGAGTGTAGCAGAGGGAAGGGAGAGGAACTTATCTGTGGGCCTTTCATGCCACAGTGATCCCAAGTAATCTAATTCTTCCTCTTTCTCGCTTGTGTGCTTCTCTCATATTGGTGCATGCAGATTGCAAAAGCCTTATGTGTGTGTGTGTGTGTGTGTGTGTGTGTGTGTGTGTGTGTGTGTACATAAGAGTGAGGGAGAGAGGGGAGAGAAAAGGGGACAGGGGGAGACGGACAGAGTTAATGAGTTCTGAATGTGTCTGCATGTATGAGTATTTGTGTTGTGTGTTAAGTGCCATGGGGTGGCTGGAGATGCTGTGCACCTTGGGACGTTGCCTGTGTGGGAGGAGCACTTGGAAGGAAATGAAGTAGAAACATGTGCGGCCTTATGGTAAAGCAAAATAGAATGAAATAAAATTGTCCCAATCAACCCCTTTTCAACAAAAGTCAGATGATGAAAATGTCTGAAATGTTAGTATCAAAGGTTTACAATGATAAGTGAACCTGATCCTTTTCAATACACTGTATCCACACACTCTCTGGCATGATAGCAGCTTTCACTGACTCACAGACAGGCCCTCTGAACAGAATAGCAAATCAAGGTAAGGAAAAGGGAAAATCTGTACACGCAGGGCACACACACACACACACACACATATCATCTGTTTTAGTACACATGAAGCACTATTGAGCGTCATCTCCTGAGAGGCTCCTGCCTAAATTATCCTGTCCCTAATTGATTTAGCCAAGTTTAGCAAATAATTGCAATATCAGGCTAATTGAGATGGATTTTTGCCACTGTGAAAAAAGGTTACATGATTTATAGTGAGCCATAAAACCTTCTTCTATGTAAAATGAGCAGAGTGAAAAAGCAGATCGTTTTAGAATTGCATCAAATGAATAGCTTATTAAAAATGTCTTTTTCATTGAGCAGGCAACAGCAAATTCTTTGGTCAATTCCTTTTTTTTTTTTTTTTTTATGAATAGAGCCTTTGCGAGATAATCATGCAAATCATCTTTGCAATTTTTGTCAGTGGAAGATGTGGGAGCAAACTATATATTCCTAGAGCAAGCCAAGCAGGCTGTTGATACATCAGTGACATGAAAAGGATGTGAGGGAAGGAACTCGAACAATACTGCTTCAATTATCCCGCGAATGGAATGAGGATGCGCCGCCTTCCTCTGACTCCAGGAACAGCCGCCCACACGCATCTATCATCTACAAAGCTACGGGCAATACTTAGAGAATAACACTGACACAACAGTCAGGTATGTGTCATGCAGATCACAAGCACTGGAATAGAAATGAATGCAATTTTTGTTTTAGTAACGAGCGCTGACGTGACAGCACGTCTTTCTCTTTAGTCGACGCAATTGATGTCGCTCATTTCTTCACCTGTGAGTGTTCTTGATCTAAGTCAAAGACGGTGCTCTCAGGTCACTAAAACAAAGCTGCAGAGGTGCGTGAAAGGCTCTCTGTGTGAAGTTCTATAGGGGGAGCTTTGCTTAATCTACACAACAGAGTACCTGCGCCTCGCTGAGGGAGACACACAGCTCCGGGCTAACCCTCAGGCCAGAGGGTTGCCTAGACCGCAACCGAAGCCTGCTGCGAGCTATACATGCTCTCTTCCTGCCCCGCTCCTAAACACACTCTGCGGGCACAGACCTACACAAACATCTCTGCCTCCTCTATCTAAGCAGCAGTGGTGGAAGAAGTATTCAGATCCTTTACTTAAGTGAAAGTGGTAAAGCGATGTAAAAGTGAGCTGAGTAATATCAGCAAATAGACTTAAAGTACCAAAAGTAAAAGTATTCATTATGCAGAATGGCCCCTTTCAGAGTGTTATTGTGTACGTTTATATTATATGATATAATATGATTATGATTCTTATAACTGATGCATTAGCACATATTGGTGCTGTAGTTAGTCGAGTTGTTGTTGTTGTGGTTGTTGAGTATTGTTTTATGTATTCTGGATATGTTCTGTGTTTATACAGCATTTTCTTTTCTTTTCTTTTCTTTTCTTTTCTTTGTTTTGTTATAACTGTGCAGCACTACATGCCTCAGGTTGAATAGTATTATAATACACTGGATTTTATAAACTCATCAGATTTTTTTGTATGTAAAATCTTTATCTGAAAGTAGTAACTATAGCTGTCAGATTAATGTAATTAGTGCAGTAAAAAGTACAAGACTTTTCCTCTGAAGTGTAGCAGAGTGGAATTAAAAAGTAGCAGGAAATTTAAAAAAAACACGCTGAAATAAAGTACAAGCACCTGGCATTACAAATGTTGTTGTGGCCATGTTAGTATATCACTAATATAAATGCACTACTATCAGTAATATTTCAACTTTTACATCTACACCACAAGATGTAGAAGCAAAAAAAATCCTGCTTGTTTTTTAAATGCTAAGTAAAATATATTTTTTTGTTACTAAAGACTAAAAGTCTAAAAATATGAACAAAACATGTGACCATATCATGAATACATTCATCTTTCTCCTTCAGGCTGCCAACACTCGTGATTAAAAGTGCAGCAATTCTCAGACATTTCCAATGCAAAGTATTTTGTTCATGTGCTGAAAGAAAATATATGCAAATGTTGATTCAAAGATTCAGAGTGTAAAATTGAAAGAATATGGTTTTCTGCATTACCACTATTGCGCATTCAGAGTGATGAGCGTGCAGTCATGTATTTGGGGTGTGGCACTGAGCTGGAAGTGGCATCACTCACCATGGCCAGGGGCACGATGCCCGCCAGGTCCTCCTGCGCCAGCCGGATCTCCGTCTCAGCCTCTTGTGTGGCAGCACGACTGCCCGGGTACTCCACCTGCCAGGCCATCCAGCGGCTGCCCAGCGGCTCTGGAAAGCTTTCCATTTTCAGATCCACCTGGAGCACCCTCTGAACTCCCATCTCAGACCTGCCAGAGCACAGAAAAAAAGAGGGTTTCAGTAAATGGTAAAGCAGACGGCTGGGCGAGAGTTTGAAAAGGAATGAGTGTGTGTGTGTGCGGATGTGTGTGCTTGCGTGTGTTGGTGAGCTCATTCAACCTACTGCCTGCTCTAATGATGACAAACGGTAAAGGCTGATGAATGTGTCTGTGGCTGAAATCTATGACATTTTACCAACTGAAATTCTTCAAAATGTCAAGTCCCTTTGTGTTTGACTCTCTGGTCAACCCTCTGCTTCATGGAATAATATTGCCCCCTTTTTCTTTATTCCTCTCACACTTTTCCACAGGTGTTGTGCACTTTAAATAGAACCTATAATCTTGTGGATGCTCCTCGGAGCAGTTCAAAGGAATGCTCCACCAGGCGTCCCCCCCCCCCGCTATGGTGTTGATGGTCGGGTATGTCACCGGTGCCCTTGTTTGCCGTAGCAGAGTGTAAATATACGGCATGCTTTGGCACGATCTACGATAGGCCTGAATTAAGTCAGACAAATGGAGAGCGTTGATAATAAAATTTCCCATGGCGCCATAAGTCTCTGGCGCTCCGAGTTTAAATATAGCCTGGAGGCAGGAAAGGTCAGCTTTACACGGGAGCCGGAGGAGATGGGAAATGGCACAAGATCTGTTAGCCACGTCTTGCGTGTCAAATGGCGGGACTTGGGGCCAATAAATTTCATGCATGGTCTCTGTGGCACACTGGCACAAAACAGCATCTTGTAATTTGAGCACGGTGAGGGGGAGAGAGACAGAGAAGAGGAGGGATGAATAAATCTGCGTGGTACTGGCGCATGTGCATGTAACATGCACAAAATGCAGTGAAGACTTTTAAAGCCAAGTTCAATATGACGCAAACAAAACGTTGCCATATAGGGAGATAATACATACTGTATGTGGTACATCTTGGAAAGACAACAGAGTGAATGTATAACATGCTAAATTATGAATAGGGGACTAAAAACAGTGAAATTATAAATAATAGAAAGTGATTTATCCGCCGCTGTCATATTCACATAGGTCTGACACTGTTTCCACATCATTCTCATATTATTCAGTTTTATTCTGAGAGAATGAAAGATTTTTTTTTGCGCAGCAGAGCACAACAACCCAATTTTCTCATCCAACAGAGGTGCGTATGAATAATTAACACGACAACCAAATAACTTGTGTCACATTTCGGCGCACCAATCAGAGTTCCGAGCCATTGAAGGCGTAGTACGACATCACGGACTTACATAACTGTCCCACAATGGTGTGGAAAATATAGACAGATGCTAATCTCCACTTGCAGGCCGGTAAAGCCACAAGGTTTATCAGGCAAACAAAGTTAATACATGATGCCCCGAACGTCCAGAAATAAACCTTTGAGCGCACCACAGTCATGCAGGACCTGTGTCAGACATCAGCCCGAATGGCCTACTTTCTACAGCACAGGCAGAATTTTGTTGCAGAAAGGTTGCTCTGGAAAACATCCCACACTTTAGGCAGGCAACGAGACAGACAGGCAAAAGAATGAAAGTGACTGCGCAGCTGAAAGGTTTGTTATACTGTACATACACTACCAAGTACAGGAACAAAACTCCCACCTTCACAAAGTTAAAGGGCCTCCAGAAAAGTTGACTGTTATTAGCTTTTTTTTCCCCCTTCAGTGATGTCAATTATTTCCCTCCTCGCATGATCCAGTTGGCAGAGTTTAATAGCAGCCGCTACTGCTGTGAATTTTATGAGGTTTTTATATTTCTTCCTACAATAAAAAACAAAATATTGAGGTTATAAGAATGTACAGTGCAGGGTGAAAATAGTCCTTCTGCTTCATTTTAACATGCTGCTAATTTGGCATTTTTGTGACGAAAATATCCAACTTCAAAAGGAGAAGACCCGCAAAGATGACGGCAATATAATAACGAGAGCGAGTGAAGGGAAGAGAAGAAATGGGATCTCGGGGCGGTGCAAAAAAAACGTGAAGAGAAATGCAAACTATCGTTTCCCTTTGGCCATTCTTCGACTTCGATTGATTACATTCTTGCAAGGAAACTATGGCAGTGTATGGAGAATGTGTGTGCAGGTCTGTTTTTGTGATTTAAGTAAAAGATTGTGAAAGTGCTCCATGCACGAAGCTGTGACTATAATAAATACAAAATATATAATAAATGTTCATGGTGAAAAGGGTTTGTTTATAGCATTTTTTATGATGACTCTTGAAAACCAAAGCCGCTGCTGGTTGTGTATCCAGCTAGCCAATACATTGTAAAGCAGATGGCAAAAAAAGAGGGAACAACAAACAATAAAACATAGAAAGCCTGGCAAAAGTCTGTTTTTGATTGTCCGCTGTACTTATTGACACCCCTAATGACACACATCTTAATTCTTTATTTGGATCCCAATTAGCTTCCACAAAGCGGTCGCTAGTCTTCCTGGGCTCCACACAGAAACAATAACTTAAAATCAAACAGTGTCAATAAAACAAGAAGAGGGAAAACAAGCCAAATATAATGATGGGGAAAGTAAGTGAAACAATCAAACTACATATGAAACAATAAACAGAGCCTGTTAAAATGAACCCTGACAGAAACATCGATGTCAGGGTGAACGTGACTCAGACGTTGAGTCACAGACATCAACCATATATATACGCTGGCATGCCATCCTGAGCCGACCTCCCCTCTCCCAGTCGGCTAATCACATGGCTCGCTGGGGGAAACTGTTCATTTCTCTGTCACTTCCAGCATGGGGCCTAATTCAATTAGCAACAAAGAGCCTGTGGATGTGTGCCACACAGCTGGCCCTAGCCTGATAATTATCTGTAAACTAGCTGTGGTTTGACTAAATCTGAGGCCAGACGGACGACCGGAGGGCAGCCAAAGGCAATAGAGAGGGGCTCAGTAGATAACAGGCCCTAAAGTTGGAAGCAGCTGGCCCTCCGGCTTTGGAGGCCGGACTGGAGAGGAAATCAGACTTGACAAGGTGCTGCCCGAGACGGCTGACAACTGACTCACTGAGAATAGCAGGGAGATGGCTGAGAGGATGCTGTTTAGGCACATTCGGGATGCCCATTAATCACAATGACACCAGCAGAACTGTAGGACACGGAGTGACACACAGTGAAACATAAGTGAGTAGCTTAGCACCGATGCTATAGCACTTTCATACATCAAAATGACAATGTAGAGCCAATCGTTGACATGAATAACAAAGGCGACCGGTGGCAGAAGCCTCTCACACAACTGGCATGGTTTGCGTTACAGCTTTCTGAAATTTCCAAGACATTGAAATGACATGTGAATGTTGCGTCGATGGACGTTTTGTGTGTGAGTAGTTGCAGGCTTTGTTAGTTTGTTGGCTACGCTCAAAATGATCAACCAATAGTTGAATTTAGCATAACATTCTCAACATGTCCCTTCAAAATGAGTTCTTAACAAATCCAAACTTCTATTGTTGAACTTGTGTCTTCACTAATTACACAGTCGAAAAAACCCTTTGCAGAGGTGATTCAGCTCCATCTTATCTTGATGGAGCATGTTAGAGAGCTATTGAATTTCGGCTGAAAGAAAGTTAAAGAAAGATAGACTTAAATGTCAAAATGAATAAACAGACACGGGACAAAGTTATTGGAGGAATTTCCTTTTTAGCAGATTTCTCTAGAGAAAGAGCTGTAATTGAAAGAGCTTCTATTGTCCCATTATCAAACTCACTGTGTCATTGTGACACTCTTTGTTTAATCTCCCCCTGATGCGACAGGATCCGCGTGTCCACTGCATCACGCAGAAGGATTAGAGAATAAGAGAGAGAGATAGACGGAGAGCCTTTGTGGGATAAATAAAGTGACATTTTCAGGTCCAATTTCTTCATTTCTCAACGTGTAGATCAAGTATTCCTAGACATCCCTCGGTATTATTGTAACATTAGAACAACATATTGATGTGGGACTATGTCTGGCAAAACATTTGAAGCTCTGGCCGGACTTTTTCTGAGTATGTTTTATGCATAAGACAAGTAAGTAAGATGTAGAATACATACCACGAAGGGCCATAACAAACCTCAGCAGAGCAGCACGTAACGCTGCTGATTCACTGTAACAAGAGATGTTGAATGGAAACAGAATGGCAGATGAAGATGCATAATGCAGGCCGGGGGAACCAGAGATTCGGTCCACGGCAGTGTGAGGCAGCTGTGTGTGTGTGTGTGTGTGTGTGTGTGAGTGGGGTCTCATGCAAACTCTAAACTACTTGTGGAGGGAAAAAAAATAATCAAATTTGTGGCTTCAGTGGTGCCTGAAAACAGCACCCTGAAACTCTGCTGTTCTCATGCTCCGTCACCTGGAACAGCAATAAACCAGTCAGCACAATGAAGGCAGGACACACACACAGCCCCACACACACACACACACACACACACACAGCTATGCATACATGTATGTGCATACACAGTATATACTGAACACTAGAGCATCCATGCATGCCATGAATCTGTGCCGGCACACACACTCGACAAACATCGTGGACCTAATCACTCACGCAAGATGATGTTTTCAGAATCTAATACAAACATCAATATGCAACAAACTGCCTTGACTATTAAATATAATGGCGGCTACACGTGTCTCCACAAAACCTTCTACTAAAAGCAACAGCTACGGTTTGTCAAACGCACGATGCAGCTCATCAGTTTGTAAATTCAAATTCTTACATGCAATTGTGTCAACAAGCGACGAGAAATCACAAATACACCTTAACCAAATGCAGCAATGAGTAAGCCCCTCTTAACACAGCTTTAAAGAGCTTGATTTTAGGACATTTCTTTTCATTGTTAATTAATCTACTGATTATTTTCTTCAATAGAAAAAAGCACGACAGTGCTTTCCAAGGAGATATCCTTATAGATCTTGTAGAGCCAACAGTTCAAAACCCAAAGACATTCACTTTAAAGTGATACAAAACAGAAAAAAAAACATTTCAGAAGCTGGAACCAGAAAACAGTTGGAATTTTTTAGCATAAAAATGACTTAAATGATTGATTATTGGAATTTCTGTCAATCTAATAATTGACTAATAATTTCGGCTCTGTTCAAGGGACCCTCGGCGTAAATGAAACACTGGGTTTCTGTATTCACATGCAGCATTGTTATTAATGTATCAGTTACGGGTGTGATTAATAACATCTTACCAAAGTGTGGCGCTGCATGCGAAAGCATTTTCAAAAACTTTCCAACTGGCTCCTGCTGCTACTATTTGCACAACAAATGCTGACAAAGCTATTGTAGCCAGGATTTAGAAATACAGTAAAAAAGAATTAATCAAAATATATTTTCTGCTAATATTTCAAAGCCTTCCCCCTCAATGCCAGGAATATAAAGCTGATGGAGCAATGTGAAATCCCTTTATTCTAATTCATGCTTTTTGCCTAAAAAACTGTCAAATTTGAGAATTTGGATTGTAATCGAAGAATCTTCCTCTAGCTACTGCCCGGACTGGTACTGACCCAACCCAGTGATGTTTTGTCTATTAAACTGGTCACATTAAACATAGAATTAAGGTAAATGGGGAGGACAGATGGGGGGAATGATGAACAGACACATACACAGATATGATATGTCATATGAGTCTTAGTTCTCAGCCTGAGGGGGATGAAATATCCTGGGCCACTTCCAACGAGCATCCACCTCGGAGGCCAGAGCCTCGTTTTAGGCCTGATTTCTGAGAAAGGACTCCGACGGTCACAGCACGAGGCACAATCTCTCTGCTGAGAGAGTCCGGACCAGAAACCAGAGTCCCCGAGTCACATGCCCTCTGATTAGCCGCTCTGCAATCAAAGCAGTCACTCAGAGCCTGAGTAATACTATAGTCATTCCAATGTCAAGGCAGACAACAGTGAAAACTATATGGCATTGATCTGAAAAGCAAAGAGAAGAAACACTGCATGTGGACTGGAGTTTCCATGGGTACGAATATTTATATTTAGGCAAATTTCACAGAGGAGTTTGAGTGTGGGGGTAGAGAGCTGTGTGTAAAAAATGTTTAACTTCTGCAAATTAGGCAGAGGAAACTTGAGTACAAAGCCAGGTATGGTAAGTCCATTAGTATATTTATACTCCAAACAAGAGGAAGAAAGTACACGAAGGGAGATGGGGGAACGAGAAGGAGAATAGCCAAAGGGTGGGAAGTGCGGAGTTGGGAGGGAGAGGAGGAGGAAAAGCACCCTCGGTAGCCCATACCCAGCGGACCTTTTCAATTCAGCCTTGTCCAGAATCGAAAGAAAGATAGTGACAGGAAGATAAAAAAAAAAAGGTGTAAACTCCCCCTGAAACACTGTCAGATAAAGGGGAGACAGGAATGAGAATAATAGTGATAAATGTCAGCGAGGGGTAGCTGCCTCTGTGGCTTTGGAGGTTCATGGTTATGCAGTATCGTATGTAGTGGCCACAAGGGAGCTCGAGCCGGATGGAAAAGAGACAAATCGCCACAAGAATACAGACAATTTAAGATAACCTATGAGGAGAAGAGACTGGATTCATGTGACGATTTAAAGATGTTCGCAACCACTGTGGCAGACGAGAGCGTGGAACGTTTATTGTGCTCTGTTGCAGCTCCATGCTGATCATCACAGGGTAAAAAGTGAAAAAGTACGCAAACTGACACCCTCACAGCAAGTCAGTTTTTCCAAGAATCACGCATCACATTCACAGCATTAGAAGGTTTCTAACCCATTTCAAGAGCGCCTTCGGATAAAAAAGTGTCAATATAATATTTCACTCCAGGTTAGACACAAAGTAAGAAAAGAAAAAAAAACAGAAAGAAAATTTGAAGCACCTGTTTTTTTTCCCCCCTTTTACCATCACCAAACAGCAGCAATATGTTCCCGCAGTCTGCGAGAGCTCTCTCCATCCTCTCTGGGATGTGAGCTATAAAGATCCTTCTGTACAAAGTGCCTGCTGACATGAGCCCACAGCCACCAGTGCCCAGCATTAACTTGTCAATATGACATTCAAAACGACGGCAATTTTACATTTGATTAAACTTTAATACCAAACTGCCTCTGAATGTATGGGTTTGTGTTGGGCATGTGGGTGTTTATGCATGCAAATGTGTGTGTGTGTGTGTGTGTGTGTGTGCATATGGATCCTTGTGTGTGTGTGTATTTCACACATGTCAAAATGTTTGCTACATGAAGGCTGCAGTGAAAGACAGCTGATACAATCAAGCGAGCCGGAGCATCCCTCAAGCTGCTATCATTTCCTCCAAGATACTAAACCAATACCTTTGATTTATGGTGCGTCAACTGACATTCCTTTACACACCTCTAAACTGGCAGAACGAAAATAGAGGATGTTAAAAGAAGCTCTCTGTTTTAAAGGTTGTGCTGGGGGTGTGACGAAAAAAACAGAGATTCTGGTAACAGTCTTTTTAAAAGAGGAAGCGTAAATCCTCTAACGCATCTCTGTTTTGGCACAAAAACATCTTCTTGAGTACATTCCAAACTGACGTGCCATTAAATAACCTCCTGAGCATGTCCGGTACACTTTGCACAGCAGCCACTGATGTTGAACAGGAATACAAAGCAGGAGAAAGCCTTGTCGTAAGGTAAAGTGAGGTAAGTACTTTGACATTCATTTCTAGAAATCTTATCCTGAAAGTTAACCTTGAGGTTAATACACTGCTCCTCACTAATGAAACAGTTAAACGAGAACTCCACCAATTTAGCATTGCACTCCTGTAACATTGTCAGAATCATGATGGGTGGGCAGTTTTATAAAAAAAGCATTGAAATCAATCCAACAGAACCAAAGATATCGTCTTTTTTTATTCTTCTTCATTGTCGGAGCCTGGCGCCTATATAACCCACAATGCAACTCGACCGCTTCGAACTGTTCAGTCTAAGTTTCAGACATAATGGATAATGGTAATTGCTGTATTTATATCGCACTTCAAAAGCGCTGTACAATTTGCCTCTCAGCCACCCATTCACACACACTCACACGCCGATGGCAGTGAGCTACCATACAAGGTGCTGGCCTGACCGTCGGGTTCAGTGTCTTGCCCAAGACCACGTCGACATGTGGACACGAGGAGCTGGGGATCGAACCAACCCTGTGATCAGCAGGTGACCTGCTCTACCCCCTGAGTCAATGTCTTTAAAGAGACTTTAATGTGTAAAATCGGTGGAGTTCTTCCAAATCTATATTTTGTGATCATACCCAGTGGCGGAAAATAACAAGTGCATTTACTTAAGTATTGTACAATGTTGAGTTTTATTCCTATTTTTTGCTTCTTTATACTGATACTCAACTACATACTTAGTTACTCGTAACTTTGCACATTAAGATTTTATCGTAAAAATGTACGATCAGTTTATAAAATGTGATGCTTTGTTTTTACAAATTACGGTACCCGCAGTTGATGAAGTAGTTACATTTAGCTTCCTTGGCCAGTGAACAGTAAAATGCTATTCATACACATTAATGAATCGTACATCTGAATCAATAATATCAATGTAATAACCCTTAATGATATATCACTCACATGGGCCATGTTTTTTTCCACTTTTAGTATAATTAGCTGTAATACTTTTATACTTTTAATTCATTTCTAATGCAGGAGTTGAATTTTGACTATATTTGAATACTTCCGCCGCCACTGATCATCAACAAACCACATGAACCCCGTAAAATCCAATGTGTTTGTTTTGGAGAGGTTCATTATCTACTACTATCACAAAATGATTCAGTAAGACATCTCATTCTCTCTCCACTCGTTATATCTAATCTCTCTGCTGTCAGCTATCCAACAAAGACATAAAGTTGTTTAAAAAATGATAAAAAAAATAATGCTATAATACAGTGAGACACCTATACTCTCAAAAAGATCTTCTACACCGTGCTGCTTTCTTCTTCCCAATGGGCAAGAAATAAGTTCTGGAAATGTAATTGCCATTTGTCTTGTTCTCCAGGAGCCCATAAAAAAGATTGGGCTGTTATTTCAAATAACCTACAGTGCCTGAATTAAAACCCACTTTTAATAAGCATCAGATTCCCTTTAATTTAATCATTTATTCTTTACCCCTTTCTAACGTGCACACAGAGAAAAGGGCTGAGTACTATTAATTATACGATTATAATGAACCATGGGCGCAAACCGAGGGCTTCTGGCTTGTGTGCATCAAACCCAATAAGGGGATCAAATTTCCGATTAGCTTAACAGTGTTCTGCAGCATTCATCAGCTAAAATATTCAACTCCCACACGCACTCACTCACTGCTCTCTCTCTCTCTCTCTCTCTCTCTCTCTCTCTCCTCAGCTGGTCTCGCTCCCTCCCTAAGTCATGCAAACTATCTCACACATCATTAAATGTACATGGGAATTCAGTCTTTCTAAATAACTAACTGCCATATGTGGTGGTGAATTGGACACTGAAGGGTTTGGGTATATCACTCAAATCATTTCCTGCCACTTCAACACATATGTTGAGTTGGTAGGTTGGTCAGCTTCTACACAGAGACTGAAAGACACATACATTTTTATCAGTGCAAGAAAGTAGAGAGTCTGTATCCCCAGACAGTGAGGCTGTTTTTAATTTGTCTGGGGGGGGGGGGGGGGCGGATATTCCATTATTCCATTTGTTTCTTAACTTGCTCCAGATTGCTTTTAAGGAAACGGGGCACATTCTGTTAGCCCGGGCTCAAACGGTGGCGCATCAATTCCCAGACAACAAAATCTCATCTTGGAGTTAATGAAATGCACCATGCCAACGATTGTCTAATCAAAACTAAATGCTTTTCCGCAGCGCAGCATCATTAGAGTCCATCAGCTGAAGTAGGCGCCATGCTGTAATGGATCTCTAATGACGGTAGTTATCATCACCGGTGACCTCGGACCTGTGTGGATCAGACATCACTTCCCAGTTAGTTGCACTCTATATCTGTCTCATTCAAAGCAAAGCTTCCTAAATAGCAAATTGCAATATAATAAATTGCTGCTTGTCCCGACAGTTACACTCAATTTTCCCCACATCAAAGCACTCATCTCAAGGCTGGATAACAGACATTACCCACTGGGAACGGCCAGCAAAGCTGCTGATAACTCATCCACACACACACACACCAGGGGGCAGCAGACACTGAGCCCTGGGGCACTGATGCAAATGTTTGTGCAGATAAACTGATTCCCCTGCACCAGCCTACAGGCTCCCCCTGGTTGATCAGCGGGTGACATCATGTGACCGTCTGGGCCTGCCCTTGCACCTGCAGGTGCTGTGACACTGGCGGCGCCTGTCCGACCTCGGAAAAGTCCTTAAAGACCCGCAAAACCTGGATCCTTTCAGCCTGGGCACCGTTGGCATGGCAACAGAACCACACAAGAGTCATTGATCAGAGGGGTCCAGAATATCAGATCAATGGTACTCTATTGCAACCTAGGCTTTAGAACCCCCCCCCCCCCCCCCCCCCCCCGCCCCTGCCAGCTTTTAGGATGTGCAAGGTTAAGCTCCAACTCTGAGAGACACAAAAAAGGGCAAAAGAGTCAGGGACAGGATCAGCTCAATATCACAGCATGTGTTTTGCAAACAGGCCAGTGGTAAATAGGGTCAGCAGAGCCAGATGTGAAATTTGCTGTAACAGCGGAGTGAGATCTGTGCCAGCTTCTTATGAAAAACGAGCGCACAGATCTAAATGGGGGAGTATTGAACCTCGCGCAACTACAGCAGGGACCCTTCAAAAATCGGATAAAAACGACGGTAGTAGGCAAACAACACACACGGTCACATGCCAACTAATGCGTGTACACCAAATACGCACACGTACGCTTTCGCAAGCATATGTTGGCCTGAGCACACCTAAATACACAAGTCGCACTCCTGCTGCTTCACAGAAACATATGTGTAAACAGGACTGCTTTGTTTGTGATAATTACAGTGTTTGGGGAGGAAGTGATGCGGAGGCTGTGTGGGCATGATTGCCTCGTACCTCAGTCTTAATGCAGTGTCCCACAGATCAGAGGGCTGAGATTCAGCTCCTGCACAACTCCTACCTTCATAGGAGTCCTTAAGAGATACATTATAATTGAGGGACTCACAATAAATGTACGTGACACCCACACACACAGACTATACTTTCGTACTAAAAAAATCAGTTTTCCTTTAGCGTACATTGCCTTTCATGCGCCCCTGGTGTTACGACCGGCTTCCAAATGTTGCCGAGAGTTTCAAATCAATTCCCTTTCCAAGAATTCTTCACCACAAACGTATCACTGATGGTGCAAATGACGGATTCTATATTCTGGCTATTAAACAATAAAAGTTCAGTGCATTAGCGGCCTGTCGAACGGCTGCCCAGTAATCACAAATTTGGATCCACTTTGATCGATGTAACGATTTGACAGCTCATTTAAAACACACTGATCCTTTGATTACTCATTGGATTAATCTTGAACTAAAAATGGTGTTGTGAATTTATGGACACAAACATAAATTGAGAGGAATGAACAACAGTCCATATTGCAGTCTGTAGATTGGGAGAAAATTGATTTAACTTTGCGTGCTCCAGATTTTGGAGTTACTTGACTGCTCACAAACATTCTGCATCCGAAATAAAGTAAAAAAAAACAGATATTTGGAAGCTTTCCTCATCTGTGAATGCCTCTGAAATCCCGGTGATACATGAGCATTAGTACTGCATCTGGACACATTGACGGTCGGTCACAAGCCAATTAACAGTAAGATTAGTTAACATTTTGGATTCATAAAACCCCTGAGCAGCCATCACGGGCTCCAGCAACTGAGCAGCCATAGACCCTAATGGCCATTTTTAAAACACATGAGTAGCATTTTACAGTCTCAAAGCGCTACATCAGCATCTCCTCCCAGTACACACTCAACTCCCAGTCAGGAGTGCATTTAGGTATTAAGCAGAATTTAGCCTACTTGTATGCACCACTTAATGAGCTCAGTGCTAAATTGCTACCAGAGCAATTACACACACACACATCAGCCCTATATTCCCTGACATACCTCATCTACTACACACACACACACGCACACACACACACACACACACACACACACATCAACAGTACAAATCCAGACCAGGCCATTCCATAAATCAAACTGCATATTTGTTGAAATCTGATCATGTTTAATATTTAAAAAATCTTACCAGTGCTCATAATACACATATCAGTAGGCTTGCAGCCGCAGAATTTCTCATTGATCAGCAGTTAGGGAGTGTGATGGGAACGGCCGTCTTGGCAGAGGAGAAATTATAAAGCATTTTGTAACGGGAAAAACTGCCTCCACACACCCAGAGGTCCGTGTGCAGAAATGAGACATTGATCCATAATTGGAAGCACTCAGTCATGAAATCTAAAGACTAATTAAAGAAAGAGAGCTTTAATGGCAGCCATTTACATATTCAGGGCAGTAATTCAATGCCGCTCGCCGACTTACAGCCTGTGAGAGATGGAGGGTTGATCCGGATGCTGTGAAGGGTTGGCTTAGATAGACTAACGACAAGTGTCTGAGACGTCTGACTGCATTAACGCCAGCCGCTCGCACGACATGACTAAGATGCTATTGTGGCTTTGCCGTCACAGCAGCTGCGAAAAAAAAACAAACCCATGCACATATCCATCAAGGTCTTTTAACGTCAGTTAATCAGGAACATGGCAGGGAAGGTAGCTGTGGCTGTCTTTCCAGTGTGACCTCCACAAGCAGATGACAGCTTCTGCTGCCTCACCGTCACCTTGCCTCACTCCAACGCACCTGGATCTGTTTGTGAGTGTGTAAATGTGCGCGTATACACCGCATGTGTCTGTGCCAAGGGTTTGCGTGTGAAGGTTCAAGGTGGAAGAGGTGACATGTACAAAGTGTGGCATCTCATCTGGAGGCATGAACATGTCCGCTGGTCCCACTGTGCTGAGGCGCTCAGGGTCCAGCTTCTGATACCCCTGTGGCCCACTGAGGTGTACACACCGCCTGATTACATGTCAGGGCTGGTAAGTCCTGCTAAACAGGCGCCGGGCTGCAGGAGAGGGGTGCCTACGGTGGCACCGTATACTCTTCCCTGCATGTTATCTGCCGGACAGAGTTCTGCTTTCAATCTGTTAGGCTGGGAATGATAACAGAGGACAGCAAAAGATTGCTTGTCAGTGTTAGCACGCACAAGTGCTGTAGTGTCGAGGAGAAGATGTGACTCGTACCTTTTCTGTTTGTCTTCTGGTTGATTGAATCTGTTTCTGACTGAAAGCAGAGCTGCCCAGTTGTGTTACATGTGCTGGGTTCTTCAACATCCCTTTCTTCGTGCCTGCGCAAGCCCCTCCTTGTAGTTTTTTCTCCAAATACTGCTCCTTTCTATACCTCCTTTCTCAACAGCCCAGGGCCTGTTTTAATAGGCTAATTTAAATATCTCTCCTGTGCAGGTTAGAGAAATGAGACAGCGTCTGTGCCATACCAGGCATTCCTTTAAGTGGAATAGGCTTCGGTATAAAAGCCAATCATCTTGAAGGCCATGTTAAACTCAGGTTAATTAGAGCCAACTGCAGGCCAAGGTTTCTTTTGCCAATTCAGTTACTTCAGTTAGATAAATCTGTGAGGAAGGGGCTTTGGAGAGAAATTTGAATTGTAATATTAAAGACAAGCGGAGCTTATTCTCACTGTTGTTCATCAGAAGAGAGCGCTGAATGAGGGAAACCTCATTGTGATTCAATCCAAACTGAGCACTTGTTCAATAGGCACTACAAATATGTAATTAGAAGAGAAACAACCAGCATGTTTGTCAGATTGCCTGTAGACAATTGCATGTTTACATCTCAACCCACTTTGCCTCCCTGGCTGAGTGCAACCTGCAGCAAACACAGCAACAATTTGGGTCTAACCACAGGTCTAAACTGTGTCTGTCTGCTCAGAAAACATAAGGAACTTTCTGCGGAGGTTACGGTCATACATTTATTTATGGGGGGAGAGCATGGGAAACAAATCCATGCTGTGCTTATTTGTGGCCTTTGATTCACACTGGAGCATTTCAAAACAAAACCGAAAGCTCCTTATCCTTCGCAGAGGGAGGGAGGATGTAAACGCAGAGAGGAGTTGGTCCGTCCCCTCCAGCTGTGTAGTTATTATGTAGTTATTATGTGGTTATAGCTGTTCTACTCTTTACTAACCAGTTTAAAAAAAATCAACTTATCTAATCATTTGTTAGATTCACTTTCAAAAGAAAATCACAAATACATATAGAGTTGATAAAACAGACGATGTCACTATCTCTGTCTTGTGCCAAATTACCGCGTAAATATTTTGTACATAGAGATGATGTATCAATAAAATATTGACTGTTTACCTCCTGGTATGGGAAGAAGTACAGGAAACAAGGGGAAACAAATTTGAGTTTAGGGAAGGACCTAGACAAAACTTCACATTGAAAAGGGGATGAACAGATGACTACTTTATTTCACTGTCCACGCTGTGATAAGGAAGATTTTCTCCAAAATGTGAGTGTCAGTTTTGATTGTCAGCTGGATCCCAGAACTACATCAACCGTTCCCCAGTGTTTTATCATCATTTTTAGAAACACACACATTACTTTTTTTTTAAAGCTATAGCTATTAAAGAATGCCCTTCTTCCTGGCTTAGCCTAATGTTTTGCACCCCAGTAACAATGAAATGAAAATGGCACATCATGTAGATTCATGTATGTCCGTGTTACATACATTTTTCAAGGTAAAAATGATCCAAAGATGACTGCAACTAATCAGATGAATATGACAATATATATAACACACCAAAGAGAAAGCAACAAATACCTATACCTATTGTAGGTATGACTATGTAAAACTGCAATATGAGAAAATTAAAAAGAAATTATATGAATGTTTTGGCCTACAAAATAGTACTTGTGCTTTAGTATTAAGTATTTTTTTTAAAAAGCCGTTTTACTGTAAGTAACTACAAAAAAAAAAGAAAAGCCCTGGTAATGCAACATTCCAAACACTGGTGGCCACAATCTAATCCTCCAGGGGATTAACCTCTAAGAGCAGGATATTCACTCATAAACCTTCATAAATCTGAAACACATGAACTCTCTGGGACACATGCGAACCTCAATCTGTCTCTCCTCTGCACATACACTATCCACCACATGGTGCCGGGCCACAAATTCTGATGGACAGCATCCGCCGTGGCGTGAACTGAGTGAGTCTGAGCTGCCACGCAATCAAACTGCTCCCTGTATCACTGACAGGCTATTTAGGTCACCATGTAAAGCCAATATGATGTATGAATGTTTTACACTCTTTTTGACAATGGTCACCTTAACAACTTCATGGTCACTTGGCGTAGATATATACAGGGCAGAAAAAGATCTTCCTCATTGAGTGCTATTACTGTCTGGACTGAACTGGGAAAAAGTGCAATGAGGCACACTGGGACATTATTTCCCCCATATTGTTTCCTTGGCAATGGAACAGAGGAGCAGCCTGAACAGTCAGATGTAATCTGGGCTGACTGCTGTAATCAGCTGGATGTCCTGGGGAGACAGAATATGCCACATCTCTGCTCCGGTGCTGATAAAGGAAACCGAGCCACATCTATTCTATTAAATACAATTTGAATGTTCCTTTCTCATCACCCTTACAATATGGCACCCAATAACACCCCCAGTGTTCGCGTCGTCAAAGAGCTCCAGTGAAAAAGCTGTGATACCTCTGGGCTGTCACACACAAGCATTGATCGCATGTCATTTCTATTATTAAGAGATGAATAAGAAAATGGAGCAGTGTAGACGGCTGTGTATTGGTAAATACTGCCAATGAGGCTCCAATGACAGTGTTTACGGTAAATGGAGGCCAGTGGGAATGGGGCTGATTCATTATTAAGGGTGTGAGCATTAAGACCGTCAAGTTAACGTTCCTGTTTGCCCCTAATGTAATTGGGCCATTTCATTTCAGCCGTGATTTATGCAGCATTATACGGCATTAAAGCCTACGGCAGGGGGGCTCATTCTCAGGGCTGCTGCACCTTAAAAAAAAAACTGGATTCATGCAAAAATCAAGAGGGTTTAGCACCTAATTTCAAATCAAGTTTGAAATGAGAGAACCTTTTTCACATCTTTTTCACAAGTGCACAGGTACAAATGTCTCAGAGAGCCTAAGATATCAGAGACAGAACAATACATCCACGTATGAATGTGGTTAAAATTGTTCAGGGGCCTTGAGGACTGAAAAAGCTATCTTGGGTCCTTTGTTTCATTGCAGTTTTGTCGTAAATGTCACAAACTATAAATAATTATGTTCTTAAAGGTTCTCTAGACTTTGAAATTAGACTTGAAATTGAGATAAATTGTGAGGTCGCTGCCAAATCTCACCCGTTATTACACAGCTGTATGATTTCTTTCCCTCCGGGATCCTAACCATTCACACTGGTGAGATTTACAAGCCTGCTTTAGAGGAAGGCTCGTGTATCTTTATAGTGAAATTAATGTACGTTGAATTTAATTACATTAATCTGAACTCCATGCAGATGTGACTCCGACAATGTAAAACAGGCCACGATGAGGCTGTCTGAAGTTTGGATAATTAAAAAAGATATTGAAATATATATGTCCTGCCCCCCCCCCCCCTCCCCCCTCCCACTTGGACCGGCTCTCTTGTGAAGTGGCTCTAATGAGTGGACTGCCTGCTGTCCCTCTGCTGGGTGTGGTGTGGGGGATTAATGAAGTGGTGGCTCACAAGGGAGATCCATCTGCACCCAGACAGTCTTAATGAACTACCAAGGCCCAGACCTGGCACTTTCACTGAGGGCCTCCACTTATGGCTTATGACATGCTGAGGAAGCAGGACTACTTTTGTTTTGAATGGGCTCGCCTTTAATGGTGACAAAGTGAACTTTTCAATCTACCAGAGTGCACTTCAGCCAACATCATGTGTACTCCACGTAGCAATTTTGTCCCTTTCTATAGGGGCTCATTTTGAATTCTTTGATGCACTGTAGCACCGTCTGTGAAAATCTCAACCTGTCAAAGAAAGGCCGCCATGTTCCCTTCAAAATATGATGGAAGATTAAAGAAAATAATCTGCATATACTGTATATGTATGTAACACCATGGCACTTCTTGATGAAAAACTGTCACCTCGGTATTGCTTTTATTAGGCTGGATGCCACCAGAAATGTGCTGGTTTGTATTACCATAGGAACATTCCAATGTCTGCAAGGCTGAGAAACAGATTCAAAATATGACAAACATCCGAAAACAATGCTGTGTGATGAATACTGAAAAAAATGTCTATTATGTTTGGATGGCTATTTGCAAAAATTCACACTGTTTGACGAAACTGACAAAAAGGTCTACTGTGTTTAGCTGGAAAGCAGATCATAAGTCAATGTGAAGGTTTAGCGTAAGCAAGCAGAAAGAGCTGGCAAATGCAACATGGCAATGTCTATTTTATTCATTATTTATTAATAAATGGGTGTTCAGAGCGAGTTGGGTGTGGTTGGAGCATCAGCTGTGAATGAGAAGAAAGGAATGGCTCAGCTGGCCATGGCGAGCAGCTTCAAGTGACTGACTGAACCTGCACATAGAGTACACCTGACCCGTCAGTAACACTGTGCTCTCATGCTTGCAGTGGGGCTGGGCTCCATTATTCAATGACACTTCAGTCCAGTCCCCAAACCCAAGGTCCAGTGGCTGTGCCAACGATCCATTTGTACCATGACTGACTGTCTGAGCTCCGATTCCAAACTTCAGTCCAAGTGTGCGTATGTGTGACTGTCAAGATGAAAATCCAACCTCGCTGCAATCCTGAGAGCAGTTACCGATGACATACGTGTTTGGAGGTGTCATTAGCTCACTTACTAACAGCTGCTCACCCTGGGCGGCAGAGCCACTCTTACCCTTCCATCCACAGATAGCTTGCTTTAGATGTGCAAACCAATCATGCACATACAGCATCAGCTGACATTCCAATTTAAAAATACACAACATGTAGTTAGTTATATATGTCGTTTTTTAAACTGAATGGAAAACTTGGAATGACATGCAGTCAAAATATAGTTTTTCTGTCGCTCACAATCTGTATTTCACTTCTGCTTTCCATGCTTCTGTGCAAGCAATGTGTCTCTGGCTGGGTATGACTGGTGACGGTGCGATCTGCTTAATCATTTAAACTTTACCATACACAGCCACATGCACAAAGCGTTTTTAAAGGTTTGTTCTTTTAGGAAGAGGGGCTCTTCCTGGATAAATGGATAATCACGTTCATCCTGTTGTTAAAAAAAAACAAAAATTTAAATGAAAACAGGATCCACATTTGTTTGACCCACAGAATTCGCACACCTCATCATCCTCCTCTCCTCAAGGAAGCAACAGAAAAGAAGAAAGCAGCCTGAATGACAGCTCAACAGATGAGATAGCTATGTCTAATCCGCTTCTAAAAGAGCTTCATTGAAATGACTGGGAGCGGGGAGGACAAGACGAAAGAAAAATTGGAGCATTGTGTATTGTATAGCCATCACGGGGCGTCTTTGGTCTTCTCTGTGAAGTGACTTTGACAGCTTTGGGGATTAAGGAGCAGTCCATCGTACATGGCCCAAAACAGCAGGGATTAGACTAAATATGCTCACTCTTGTCTCTGGCTCCTTCACTTAGTAAATCAATAAAACATGATTTTACAACAATAACGGAGCACGTGTGTGTGTGTGTGGGGGGGGAGTGGTGAGGTCGTGAGACAGAGCAGAGAGGAAAATACCTGCATAAAGGGGAGAGACGGCCAGGGGGAGGAGGCAGCTGCTCGCTGCAGCAGTTCGCAGAAAGCTCCTTTTTATGTTGTTCAAGATGCTGCAGCTCCGCTTACTGCCATGCACAGGCGTAATATATCACATCCAACAGAACGTTATTGTAAAGGGCCAAGAATTCAACTTGGACAATGTTGACCAGCCCACTGACATATTCAGGTTTGCAAGTAGTGTTTTGGGAAAACAAAATGTTGTTTCACAAAAAAAACACCTTAACACATGTTCACGCATTTCCATTTCCAGAGAAACTGCTGACACCAGCCGCCAAAGAGAACCAAAATGGCTTTTGGTATTCAAGCTTCTTGCTCCAATTACATAACCAACTCTAAAATTGGACATATTAAATCTTAAGTACTGTACGGCAACAACAAATCCAATAAAAAACGATTTTTTTTCAGTTTATAGTTGTCACTCACTAATGTGTTATTAAAGTCTTATTCAGTAATGATCACAAACTACAGTAGCTACAGTCATTCTCTTATTATTTTCGAGTAAATAAAAAGAAGATGGATGAGGCAAACACAAGCAAAATGATTATATACAGCATATTTCGCATCCCTGTATATTTGCAGGCACCCGAAACCTGTCTATTTATGAGCCTGAGCTGTCAAAAGTTATTATACGAGTGAATGAAAGGTCTGAAATTAAGTTTTAGTGCGGAGGCGACTTTGAGTTCCTGGGGCAGCTCATGTTTGAAAACCAACTGCTGGTAAAGTCAAATAAAGTTGTGCTGTATGTTCTGAGAAATGAAAATGTTAAACCCACGTAATAACACGCCAGTGAGATCCAAGTGTAACCATCAGCAACCGGCGTGTCACGACCGGGCTGCTGGTCTGAATGTAACTCTGCAGTATCACACAACAAATGACTGTATGGGAGATCTATTAAAAGAAAATCTTAATTAGCTGCTTCAAAGGCAGGCACAGTTATCTTTATTTTACGTACTGTAGCATTGTAGTTACACTATAATCAATCCTCATAGTGATCCGCTAATAGGAGCATGTCTAAACAAATCACTGGACCGACAGATTCAAATTACATATGTTTCATAGACTGCTCTGCACTTAAATAACCCCTCCACTACTTTGATTATAAAGTTGCAGTTGCGATGTCAAGTGCCCTGTTTTTCTTAAGGGAGTGGTTAAGAATTTGCTAAGTGGAACGAAAGCTAAAGAGCAAATAAGTGGAGCTTTGCCCAACCCCAAATCTGCCTCTAATCCATAAAATTACACCTGTCACTAGAAAGTGAGATCTATTAAAACTACTTCCTGATCCGAGAAGGGAAAAAAAACTATTAAAACACACAAAGGCCTTCAATCAGCACTTAATTAACACAGCAACCTTTTCCCCAGCGCTGGCAATCACTTCCCTATCTGCCAGATTAGTTAAAGGACGTGAATACAGATAGGAAAAATGACCAAAACAACTTTGAGGCTGTGGCAGCGGAGAAAATAAGTATGCAAATAAAAAAGAGAGAGGGAGAGAGGGGAGCGGATGGAGAGAGAGAGGGAAGAGGGGACATGGCAATAGTCCATTAACTTTTCCCTCCCCTCAGTGGTCTCACCAGACATATCCCACAGCCTTTATGTCAAGTCAAGTGTATCAATTCAGTAGAGGGAACATCACTTAGATAACCACTCACACTCTATGTTTCAGAGCCTGTGTGGCTCTTGCAAAATGTGAACGATCAGCGGCAGCACTTTCAAAAATGATGCTAAAGGTCTGTAAAAAAAAAGGTTTTAGGAGATCACAACTCAATCTAAGTGATGGTGCTAAATCAAAGTGTTGAGTGTCACAAAAGCGAGAAAATGAGAATTTGTAGCAGCTGTAAAATGTGTTCAAGTAATTCTTAATTATGTTATAAAATCAAATCTTTAAAAAGTTATATCTCAAAAAAGCATACATTTTGTACTGATATCGATGAATTATCAGCCAGTTCTGCAGAATTTTAGCATCTTTCAGCCCATTGTTCCGATTTTTCGGCCCACAACTTTAATGTTTTGATTCACTCTCACCACTCTCAGCAAACTTGTTTGCAGCAGCAGCAGCTGTTTTCGACCAAAAAGCTCTGCTAAACCCACTGTACGCTACCTGCCCCGCACCAAATGGCATACAGACACAGTTACAGTAGCTAGCTGGTGAATATAGTGGAGCATTTAGCAGCTAAAGAGCCTCGTATTTCCATCGCAGAGCTAAAAGGAGAGTGAATGTTGGGCTTACATTCACCATGTGGGATTCCACTACAGTAGCATTGCATGATTCACAGTTCAGAGAAGTCATTATTTATCTTCTACTGGCCCTTTCTGCAGCCCCTCGGTTCCCCCGTTCAAGCCGTTTTAGACAAACTGAACAACCTCCAAAAACTTGAGCAGTCCGGAGCAGAGCGCTCCAATAACTTGAGCGTGTCCCTGTACTTGGTGGGCGTGCTGTGCCTGGAGCAGGTGACCTGCTGGGGGCGTGGCTGAGTGCAGTGACATCACAACCTTGCGTTTGTCCTAATGGCTCGTTTAAAGACACAGTATCTGAATACGGGCTTTGTGCATTTCTCCATGGACTGAGCGTTTTGATACTTTCACAGCACCTAGATCTCCTTTATAATCAAAGAAGAGAAAGAAATCTCACTTTCTACAAGATGGGACCTTTAATAAATCAGTTTGCTTGCACTGGGTTAAGGGAGGGAAGGTCATGTAGATGTGTTTTTTAGTCTGTAAACATAAAAGCAGCGAACCCAGTGTTGAAATGTATATGATCTGCTGGGGGTGCTTTCATATATTCTCATCACTTTCCTCAGGAAAGGTAACCAATGGGCCAATCTTCCAAAAACATGGCGCATTCCTTTGAAATAATGAAGTAATTCATCTGCTGACCTTTGCTGATCGTAGCTGGACTCCTTCCTGTGGCAGCGGAGAGTCACCACTCGGTGGCCTTCACTCCTCACATCCTGGCTAACTATCCACTGAGTGGGGTTGCTGGGACGAGCCCCAAGAAACGTCACTCCCTCTTTCAACTTCACTCTGTGGAGAAAGAAAAGACATGTTCATGTTTAATGTATAAGGCCGAAGATCCTCATTCCAGCGAGTCACTGAATGTATCCAGCTGATCCATGCATGGCAGCTGCGTCCGGACAGACAATGATTTCTTTTCTTTTTTCTTTTTTTGTCATTCTGTCTAGCAATACATTATCCAGATGGTTCACTGCACTGTCTTGTCTTCAAAAGATGTCCCATCTGTTATCTTGGTTTTGATCACACTGTTTTTCTCCCCCAAGAGGACAATTGGCTGTTTTTAACATATGTGTTATCTTCTGTGTTCCACCGGTCAATCAAAAAAAAACCCCTGCTATTTCAGTGTGCAGTTTGTACATTTAAAAAGTCTGATAGGTGTTGGTGTGCATGTTTGCTAAAATCTCACTAGTTTTGAGTCCAAATAGAGCCTATCAAAATTAACTAATCAAAAGGAGAACTCTCTCAGACACTGGGATCTGCCATCCATGGTGAATGTGCTGTTAGCCATAAAATGAGGGTAGTGTATAAGTGGCATGTGACCATCCCATTACGCCACAAAGAACATTATGAAAAGATTTCTTTGACTGCGACAAAATTACAGCGTCAATGTCCTTGGCTCAGTAGACTACAAAGGAGGAAAATGTCCATAGAAAGAAAAAAAACTGTGAATGTGAATCTGTTAAAGGTAACCCATATTGTGAAGTATATCCACTAAACAGAGAGGGATCAGAGGGGGAAAGTGTTGACATAAAATAGATTGAGACTAATGTTCCATAACATAACAGGGAACATGTATGATTTGGTCTGAGGGTGACAGCAAAGTTCTAGGATTGAAGAGAAGATTCAATTATAAAAGACCCAATCACTTTCCCTATCCAATCCATACCAGGTTGGCAGATGAGACCAAAGATAGGACTTTGCTTTCATCTCAAATTTGTTGCTGCACTTTAACATGCACTATGCGATTGCCTGTCTGTATGCCAATGAATATATCTGCCCACTCCAGTCAAGCCTCTTTCTTTGATGTCTTATCATGTTGT
This sequence comes from Enoplosus armatus, assembly GCF_043641665.1. NCBI lineage: Eukaryota > Metazoa > Chordata > Actinopteri > Centrarchiformes > Enoplosidae > Enoplosus > Enoplosus armatus. The sequence goes on along the minus strand of NC_092183.1, from coordinate 20,389,677 downwards.
GAAGGGGGTTATATGCGAAGTGAAAAATGGGTAATATGACAGCTGGTATGCTTCCCCTCTCTATAGGAATGAAGATAAACACTACACCTAAGGGTCACGCCGAATGTGTGCATGCGTACGCCGTATGTGTTTATGTGTGTGTGTGTGTGTGTAATCCTGTTTTTGTGTTGAAGTCTTTCAAAGATGATTTGACGTCCTTTTGCCAGCTGCTTCCCTCTTTCCTGTGTGTATGAATGAAGGCCTACAGATATTTATAGATTCTGCCACAATTATATATCATATCAATATTTATAAACAAACACAGGAATGTAAGTAAGAAACTGTACTCTTAATAATTAAAGTAGTGAATTTAAGCTATTCTGACTTGTGTGTATTTGTGTGTGTGTGTGTGTGTGTGTGCGTGCGCACATACTTCATCCAGTCAAATAAGTCTGGACAGGCCACTGATGTGTGTCAGTCTAGGCAGTCATAGAGTCATGAATTCTTGCCATGACTTGACTGAAAGATATGACTACTGTACATATTGGACCCCGACCAATCATAGCTTGCCGTCTTTCACAACTTGCGTGACATGAGGTGAACTGTAAGGTTACTGTTCCATCTGACAACGCTTAACAAATATTGGGTTTATGAATGAAAGCAAACCTCGAACCATTGATCATCACTCAGCAGTGAAGTTGGTTCCGTCATTTTCCTCCTGCGAGCAAGCATACTGTTGCACTCGCAGGTGTGATTCATTTGGTTTAATGCTCCTGGCCAGAGGGTGACACAGGTTATAGGTGACAATGAATTACTGAAATGAAAACATCTCTTACACTCTCAGGTTTATAGTTGTGTAGTGAAGAGCGCACTGTGCTCGTATTGGTGGACATAATGGAACACAGTGAAAAGTTGTAAAATTGGGTAGGAGAGGGTAAAACAAATCTGACATGCTAGTGTTTTTGTTGGGATGTCGCGAGGCTTTCCAAATTCTGTCACGTTGTCTGGCAAGACAAGGAAGAATGAGCAAATCCAACATACATTTTGGCCCCCACGTCTGTCAGGTTGGGACATTATCAAGCTGATACTGTGTAGTCTGAGTTCAGCATTAAACTATAGAGCAAGCAAAGGAAGATGAAACTAGAGACCATCTTGCAATGGGATCACACCAACCTCGACAGCACCACACATTACTGTACATATTTGTAACTTAAACATATTGAAAAAGCTGGAAATCACCTCAACTTGTCTACTTACTAGTTGAGACAGGTGGAGATGAAAGTGGCTACACCAAAAAGTAAATTACAGCACTTCATCTTAGCCTACTGCAAATCCTGAAATACACAAAACATCACAAAAAAAGCTTACAGCGCCAATCCAAGGGTGGATTTTTCTTCCCGCTAAATGGAAGATCCAGTGTTTAAGTCAGAGTGAAAGGAAGTGCTGAGGAGGAACTTACTGGCAGTGAGCATACAACTGTAACGCAGAGAGTTCATGCACAGTCCTCATCGGGTCTCAACGGGAGCAGCGGGGTCTTGTATCTGGTTTCTTTACACTTCAGTGATCAGGATGTCTATCCGACGTTTCCAGTGAGGCTTCAGAGTGTTTTTAACACAGTCAAGTCGTAGAGGGGAACCAGTCATTACTCCACAGACCATATCCGAGCTCACAGAGCAAGTGTTGGAGTATGGTTGAAGTGTCGTTTATTGACTTAATAGTCAATTTGGCCTTGTAACCAGCCAGTGTGGGAGTCTCCTGCAGGTTAAATAACAGTCATCCAATACTTGTGACTATTAGATTCAGGCTGAAACCCCGGCCAGGGAATATATGCCTTTCAATAAGGCAGCTCATACAAATATAGCCAACTAAGCAATCCTCATATTTATTAAAACGAATGTTTACCAGAGTACATTTATTAAACTCCATGCATGATTTCACAAGACATAAAAGTCTACAGCCATGCTAATGTCTCTGTGAGGCCGTACATAGGCACAGTGGTGCGTTGAGCTAAACACTAATGTGCAAATGTTCACAATGACAATGCTCACATGGTGGATGTTTAGCAGGTATGATTGCAACGACAACTGAGTCATTAGTTTGGCGGGTATTTCATCACAAACCAAATATTGGACAAATAGAAACTTTGACATGATGAGAGCACCAGGTGAAAAGTCAGAAGATCATCGAAGTTGTTAGAATTCCTCCTGAGGGGGACATGAATGTCTGTGTCAAATTTCATGGCAATCCATCCAACAGTTGTTGAGACGTCTCACACAAAACCTCATGGTGGCGCTAGAGTCATACAATCAGTCATTGTGATTCATTGTCTGGGGACCATGAACGTCTGAACGTCAAAATTTGGTGGCAATCGACTGAGATTTTTCACTGGATACGGGAAAACTTTGACCTGCCGGTGGCGCTAGAGGAAAAGTCAGGGTGTCACCAAAGTCTATTGTATTCATCCAAAGCACGTATGTCTGTACAAACTTTCATGGGATTTCTATTCAATCATTGGACAGACGGACTGACCATCCGACAAAATGACATTGCCATCCCTGGAGCAACGCCACTAGCATGGCTAATAAAAAAAGTCTTACACGCTGTACACATTGTGTGCTTTATGCTTCAGGTCTTGTCATCTTGAGTACACACTTGATACAACTCAAGTGTATCAATCGGTTGTGTGGCATTCCAGGACACAAATAAAGAGCGTAGTCAAGGGCACGCCAGACAACAATTGGGTAGAACTCTCAAACTCTGTCAAAGTTTGACAAGCTGACACTCCCCCCCCCCCGCAAATAAAGGAGGAGGGAACACTTTATGTCAATGCACCTGGGCTCTCTTCAGTCTCTGAATAGGTCTCCTGTGAAGCCGCAGAGCTACAATCAAGAATGAATGTTCTGAATACCAAGTATTACACAACTGGAGGGGAAGTAAAGAGACAACGGCCCACAGAGGGAAGAAGGAGCACATTGTAAAAAGGAAACAGCGTTTAGCTGACAGTGTAAAGTCACACTAGACGCAACTCCGCAAAACTGTCAGCAATCATAAGAGAACCTGAAGAGTCTTCATCGGCGCTGGAGTAAGTCTGAGCCAAACTGAGCTGAACAAAGAGAAGTGTATGCAGGTAGTACAGAGGCAATCAGAGAGCAGCGTGGTCCACTCCAGTTTCCTACGCCATTTCATGTCCGCATGAGCCTTTCTTGACGTGAAGAAGATCGTGCTGCAACTACTGTATATTCTATCCTCTCATTCTTTTTCTCTCTCAGCTCGGTCTCTCTACTGTCTCTCTCTACCGCCCATCCTCCCTCAGACCTGATTGTATGCTTGGACTCCTCAGGGGCTCCTTTAATAAATAGTGATGAGATAAGTAGGGGAGCTAGTTCTCAGCGGGGCAGTGAAAAAAATAAACATTTCCGGGGGAAATCCAATAAGGTCGAGGCTTGGGCGACCCGGGCTGCACTCCAGTTACCTCTGTGGCCTCTTCCATCTAGCTCGGTTGGGCTGAGCTATTCTGACCATCTCTCTACACTGACTCTTTTGAGGACCATATGCATCCACATTCAGCAGCTCCCTGAGGAAGTGTTTCCTGTTTTATTGTGCCATCCCGCCTACATAAACAGTGTGCAGGGAATGCAACAGCTCGGCGGGGAACGCAGAAAAAGAGAGAAGCTGCAGTGTGGGGGAATGGCAGAGAGGCAGCGGGAGGACAGTACTTTGTGATGGTTTGTGGTTGACGGCTAATGGAACAGTGTAAAGCACTGCGCTCATCTACGAGTCTGCAGCTTCATAGACCATAACTGCCGCAAGAGCAGACACTGGAATGAACACGCACACAGTGGCAAACAAAAAATAAATCAGGCCAAACGCCTACACTCCAATTCCGAAGCAACAAATCAAAACAGACTTATTTTATTTCTGCAGTGTACAATAAGTCATGGAAACTTTTGCAAAGTCTTAAAAAATTCAAAAAAAAAAAGGATTTTTAATGCTTTTTACTGATGTGTTTGCGTGTATGTATGTCTGAGAGAATATGCAGGGGGCCATGTTTTGATACATTGTGGTATTATTGATGGGTTTACCCCAGCAGCCCTCCCTCTTAGCTATTAGACAGCATTACGCAGGAGTCTGGGCCTGCTTGCTTATTAATATATGCGACTGAGCCACGCTAGCGGCATGGCTCTAAGGATGGCAGTGTCGGTCTGTTTATCAGTTACTATTGGAAGGATTGCCATGAAATTTGGTGCATATTTCCCTCATGCCAGGAGGATGGATCCTAATGACTATTCACCATCAGAAGGTCAACGTTTCCACCTGTCACGTGTAATATCTCACCAAAGGTTGCGCTGCAGGAAAAGAAAACCCGGAAAAACCCCAAATGACCTGGCGCAGAACTGTGACGGACAAGCAAGCTAAGGTGAACCTCAGCAAATGTAAGCACGCTAACATGCTAAGCCAAGATGGTGAACATAGTAAATGTTATACCTGGTTAGCGTCCACGTTATTTGCGAGCATGTTAGCTTTTAGCTCAAAGCCCTGTTGTGTCTAAGTACAGCCTCACAGTAGCGTTGCCATAGGCTCTTGGCTTTGTTTCCTTTTATTTCCTTTTCACAAAGAAAAGGACAAGAAAGAAACTGTGAGACAGAAAAGGAGAAAGGCAGGTTAGGGAGGAGGCGAACTGACTGCAGGCACAGAGCGTGACCGTGCACTCTGCAGTTACTTAAATCAATGTGTGGTGCTGCTCATCTCGACCACTCGACACAGAAGTAAGACAGATGCTTCAATGCTATAGGTTACGAGATACCAAGATGAGCACCATTTGTAGACAAATGAGAATTTGAATTATCATAAAATGTTAATAGGAACAACAACAGAGTATTCAAATGCGACGCACTGACACAACGCTTTTGAGTCCCTTTATGAAAACCGTAATATAGGCATGAGGCGGGGAAAGGGCCTTCACTGTCTGCTGGCTGTCAGCATGGTCAGGTAAACATAATATCCTCACTCTATCTGCCTCACATCAGCCTTTTCTCTTCGTATGAATTATTCATTTGCTTTTTTAATGTCAACATGAATGATAAGAAAGCGGTTGGGATTCCACATTCACTTAAATATTAGAATTTAATGAAATATATAGACAGCCATATTTGACCTGTTATAACAGGGCAGTGTTACTAAGTGCCACAGCCTGTCAGACGTGACTATAAAGTAAGAGTGTAAAACAATGCAATATGTTAGACAATTATGTGCATTTTGCTTGTGTGTCGATGGGGGAGCCACTAAGCGCTGGCAACATGCTCTACCTACAGTAACAGTCATTTTGCCCACATGCCAGGAGACACATTTCATCTGCTTTTCATTTCTGAATCACACAGCAGAGATTACAGAAGTATCCATTGTTATGGTGAGTATCCATAAAAGGGAGGGGGAAAAACATTTTGTATGGAGATCTGTTTGCCAATTACTCTATCTTTAGTGTAGACACGGTGTGAGCAACGAGAGGGGAGCATCGAAAATCCCATTTGAAGAATTCATATGATTGCTATCATGGAGAGCGGTTTTGTGGTGTTCTCGCAGAATGTGTCCACCTAATTGGATTTTCACAACATTCAAGAGCACAGCGAGAGGGGGAAAAAGAGACAGAGAGAAATAGAAACACTCAATAATACTCGGATGTGAGATATTTTAAGACTTATAAAATATTTGCACAGCTCTCCCGTTTCATCAGATAAAAGGGTTTTCAATCAAACCAGACTCAAATTTAATTCAACAAATTCAAGAATGTCTCTCTTTATTAATGCAATATGATTGACTGCAGTTAGTTTGAGGGTTTGTGAAGTAGCTCTTCCAGCCTGTGAATTGCAGTATCATCCCTTGTTGGAGGACATTAAAGAGTATTTGAGAGGAGCTGATTTAGAGTGAGCAGGTAGTGGGGCTCAACAAAGGCTGCTGGAACGTGTGCATTTCCACTCTTTGCTGCACGGGGGCAGGAAGGCAGCCGCAGGCTAATCTGCAGATGAACGTGTGTGTAGGTAAACACGGCGCCTTTCATTTTGAGCACAATAGCAAACCCTCTCAAAACTCGCACGACACAAGGGAAAGCACAGGAAAATGTGCCAGTACAGACGCACACAAATTCAAATGTACACATGCACATGAATGTACTCATGCATGAATGGCTCGCACATGTATGTAAACACTCTCTCTAACAAACACCGAAACACAACATTCATAAGAGCAGGCCTCTGTTAAGCTGTGACGAATAGATAATGTCACAATGTTGCCTTTGGCGAGAGAGATTAACCCGCACACTTGTTTTCCTTTCCCCCCCCCCTGTTTTTGCTCCTTTTCATTTCATTTCGTTTTGAGCAAATGGGGGGAATAAATAGTTGCGTTCCCAGAGGAAATGGTTAGTAAATGGGAAACTATATTCCTAAGGCCCTGGCTCTGCTGCTCACACATGGGTTTCTCATCTCTGGTTTCATGTGGCGTGTTGGTCAAAGGGTGCATTACGTAAAGGTGAAGATCCTAAATCAATAGGTTGCCTCAGTTGAAGAGAAACAAATTGTTTGAAATTGATCTGCATGGATAAATACCCCTATACACAGTAGGCTCGGGGGAGAGGGGGGGCTCCTATTCTGAGGAGGGCCCACAAAGATACTAGAATGAATAGCCTATTTACAGGGTCCAGAATTTTCCCCTGCACACAGCCGATATCATAGGAGTACCTTCTCCACGTCAGTGCTAAATGTAAGGTGGTAGCTCTCAAAAGGTATTTTTAAAAAGTACGTCTCTAGTTTCTAAGCTTGTCTCATCCAAAAATGTCACTAAGTCATCTAAATGCTTCCAGAGCCACAATAGGTTACTGTACTGCAGTGACCTATGAGATAAAAAGGAATTTGAAAGTATAAAGTAAGACAGTATAAAACAATACGTGTGCACGTCTATGTGCACTGTATGTAAAGTTAGGCAGTATTGTTCAGCCTCATGTACTGCTGCCATGAGGATTTTGAGGTATAATTATTCCATGTTGACGCAATGAAAGGTTCTGCTCTTTTTATATTATATATTATTTCAAATTGCCAAAGAGTTTACGTTGCAAGTGTTGAGGAAAAACTTGAACAAAATGAGCAGGAATTTCACATAACTTATGAAAAACATCTGTTTTATCTTCCCAATCACACTATGGGTCTAAAGTGCTGTTTCAGTCACCAAGTTTTGCCTGAAGTTACAGTGGTTTGCTCTTTACTTTCCTCGAGTTTAAAAATGCTACCCGACTAAATCCAAAAAAACACCTGTAATAAACCAATGCAACAGGAATACAGCAGTTCTATCAACAGGGTGGATGACGGCCGTAGAGCCAGTGATGCTTGCTGACGAGCAGAGGCCTCTATGCGCTGACACACTGATGTGATGACTGCCATCATGGCACAGAGCTCTGTCAGGTTGGGGAGGACAGGGTGGGTACAGAGGGAACTGGATCCTTCAGGGATAACACTCAGTATTCATCGTGGCGTTGGCTTCTTAACCTTCCCCCAGAGCCCAGGGTTATTTACACCAGCCAGTAGCGTCTTTCACTCATCTCGCCCCGCCCCCCCCCATGTCTCCCCTTCCCAAGGGGGTACGGGAGTTGGTAAAAGATAAGCTTTGTGTCGTGGCAGAGGCAACTGACACTGCTTCAACAACATGAGGATTTAGCCGGCAAACAGAGAACTAATGCCCTGCACGTGCGGGGGATCTCTGATACACACCCGCACCCATCTGCTCATGCATACCTAAACATGAATGGAAAGGCACGCGTTCACACACACACACACACACACACACACACACATGCATACGCTCATGCTTGTGCAGACACATTCACAGAGTGAAATAAGCATAACAGAGGCAACCAGGAGTTCACACAGAGACAAGTGGGTACACTCACAAACACACGCACACACACGCACACACACAATGAGGTAATGAACAGCCTGCCGCAGTAAACGGCTCCCGGCATGGCTTACTCTAATGCTCACAAAATTGCTTTTAATTGGTGGAAGAGAATAAATCAATGCAAACCATGTTTAGAATACTGGCAAAGGGGAGACGGAGAGGAAGGAGGGCAACAGCGAGGAACAAAGGCTGGCGTGTGCAGATCATCGGACGTTTCCCCTCTCTCTATAGCTTTATAGACTGGTGGTACAAGTGAATTGAAACTTTTCATAGAGCTAGGAGACTCTAGATCTGAGCAGACTGCAGGGCCATATCTCCTCACAAGTAAGTCGGTAAGCCTGATAAGTAGTGGAGAATCCTCAGAGAGGCAAGTGGCCCCCGGGCGCCCCCCCCCCCCCTCTCACCCACAGCTGCTTTGATGAAAATTAGCCGTCAGTCTAAGGCGCTCATCTGATCGACACAACTTCATCCGCAGCTCACTGACCTTTACAGAGAGAGCCGGGGGAAGGATGGCCGCCCACCTCGCGCAGAGATCAACATACTGAGAGACAAAACAATAGCAATCTCAATGAGAGGACACAGGAAAAAGTTTGACTTCTCACGGAAAGACAAGGCTGCAGCCTCGAAGGGCTGAGGTGTACAAAATGTGTATGTGGTGCATGTGAGTCTGTGTTCCAGTAACAGAAAGCAGTGGTTAAGAACATCAAATGGCTTGAGGGAGATAAAAGCCCAAGCCACAGGAAAGCGGGACAGTGCTTTTGGAGAGAATGAATCAACCTGAAGCCAGGAAATAGATTATAATCTCCCGTATGTCGCCATCTCGTTACCAAATGCTCACAAAATGAAAATTGCACCTTTTCTCTTCAGTTACTCCGAAGGAGTTGATATGCCTTAAAATATTCAATTTGCAGGCTCACCAGGTAAAATCCATTAAAGCCAGCCAGTAATGTCAATTGAATTAGGGCTGCTTCGTATAAAGCATGGATTCCCTGTTCCTTCAGCTGAGTGGCTCTGCTGGCACCTTGTTTGTAATCACAAGGCAAATGGGATTAGAAGGAGACACCGGCCGCTAATGCAACGATACAACTTTTCAAATCATGCAAAACCACAGAGAGCCACTAACGGTCTAATATGGCACAGAGAGACAGCACTGCAGTCTATTAAAGACTCTATTCGTATCTGCAAAATTGGCACCTAAATTGCTGCCATCCAACTGGTGCTTGGTTTACATAGTGAATTAGGACATTCTCTTCACATAGAAATGAACTGTGTGAACACAGGACGTTAGGCACTGGATATGATGCTACACAGGTTTTGTTATACGGTTTGTTGGCATCTGTGTGGTTTATAGAGATTGGACTCTATCTATCTATCTATCTATCTACCTATCTATCTCTTTGCAACTTCATTTACAAGAAAAAGGAAAGAAAGACAAGTGAGTAAAGATAACTGAGCGCAAAAGTTCATTTTTGACCTTGGAGTAGTGAACAAAATAATCTTAAAACCGTCAAAGCTATGTTCACCAGCTGGTTGCTAACTTTGTCTGCCTGTCTACAGCTGGAAGTTACATTGATGAGAGCCATGAGACTAAACTAAAACTGTAGTTGTGCGATGTAACACCAAAACAATTAGCTAAAAGACGTCAAAATGCTCAGTAGAGCTGAGAGAAACTGCTGTAACAATTCTGAGTGGGTTCATCAGTAAGAGCAACCACTTTCACATTAGATGTAGTCATTTGATCCAGTGTTTATACCAACATATTGATCAGTGCAGCTTTAGCTCACTTATGGAATCAGATTTGTGTCCATATAATCAAGCAAAACTTCAAACATTGAAGACATTCAGCAATTTAAGAGAGAGTTAAAACTCACTGAAGCACAGAAAATTTCATCTCATAACTTGCAAATCTGTGTTTTTTTGTAAACTACTGGTCTATTTTGATAACATGTCCTTTCATTCACAGTTCCCTCTGCTTCTTTCTCACTGATCAGATGGGACCAGCTGGTTTGTGGTCAGAACTCATGGTATGAAAATAGAATCGATTAAAGATCACAAACTCAAAATAGTAATTACATTGTTTTTACTGATACATGTCTCATGCAGTCTTATGGCCGGTTGAAAAATATTTTGGCCGGTACATTTTTTCAGTTTACCAGCCATTGGCAGATAGACCGAAACATTCATTTTGGACCCTGAGTGTAGTTGTACCTAAGATGGTGTCTCGGAGAGAAACACTGACTGACCTTGAAATGACTAAAATAATGCACCTTGATTCTGTCACTGAGGATGAAGTCTCTGACTGCATTAAACAGCACCATGGCTACATCAGGAACACCAATATCATCGTAAAAACTAATATTATCTAACATGATCAAATGTCATTAGTGCCAGCCGCTTATATAAAGTTGGGCCAACATGACACCAGGAACACTGAACTTTTCAAATTTGACTTCCAAATTGTGTCTTTAGTTGGGAACTTTGGATGTTTTTCTGCATCCCAAACAACAAGATGACCTTTCCTAATAGGAAGTGAATACTCCACCACTGCTGCCTGGAAACCTACAGTATGTAATTTAATCACACTGCTCCTCATGGAGGACAATTCTTATTTAATGCCAGAATTACAGACGGGTGTGCTGACCCCTATTTAATGACCTACAGGTCTTCTGCAGGGTTAATTATCACGGCAGCTGGCGGTGCCCTTGGTCTGTGCACTTCACAATGCATTACTCTGCTGTGATTGACAGGTGATACAGCATATGACAGGCCAGGTGACGCTGTATTGAAGTGGGTAGCGGAAGTTCTGTCCTTGTCCTGTATATGTGGTCAGAGAGCTTAGGACAGCTGATAGACTCACCTGTCTGCGCCAGAGCTCTTAAGGCACAAGGCTCTTTTGCATCACACCAGGGACCACTGTCCTTCAGGTTTCTCTCTCTAACACACCGCTTTACACACAAACACCACACTGATACTGCAGCGCTATCGTAAAGAGAGGGGAAGAAAGCTCCTTATGGACTCACGTGTGTTTGCAGCTGTTTTTCACCTGCATGCGCGTAAACATCTGATTTTCACTTCAAAACCGGCACTGCGGACATGCATCAATACACGCTTAGCTTGAACTGACTGAAGCACGACAACACAGGTCTTAAAAAATACAGCTGAGACAAAGGTAATCAGCGCCACCAGCTTTCTGAATATCTTTAAACGAAACATCTGCCATGAAGCACTTAAAATCGTACATATTTTACATAAAAGCCTGGCAGAATGAATGAAAGAGGGCTTCTCTCTTGGTCCATACAGAGAGAATTCCACCATGAAAGAGGAAGAGACAGACTTAGACCAGTTTCTCTTCCAACAGCAGCAGCCTGAAACACATTGACTTTTCAGGAACGTACATCTGCTTCTCTTTTACTACCAGATTAGATGGTTGTTCCCAGGCATTTTGGGACGTGTAGGAAAACACAAACTGAAATGACAGCAGACGAGTCATCTTGACAGATAATAGGTAAATTACATCAAAGTATTGTTCTCATCAACTTTGTCTCCAGACGCAACAAGCAGCTGTTTTCAGTAAAAACCCCATTGTGTGCCACTTGCCAGGCAACGAATGACTGCTGAAGAGACAGATATTCCCTCTAAGAGGTTGGTGGAGACCAAAAGGAGAGTGAATATTGGGACTTACATTAATAAGCTGACCAAAAACATCAGTCCAAATAAATGTTAATGTTGCTCCATGTCTGCCAGATGGGTAAATGAGCAACTGCTTGCTAACAACTTCAACTTTAAAGGTGCTAGTATGTTGATATTGTGTTAGCTTGTTTCCGCTTCCCCCATGTGGCAAAAAAAAAATCAGCTATTGCGGGTCCAAGTAAATTAAATATCAACACAACTCACAATTAAAGCCCTGGTCAAGTTCATCTGTGTGTGCTTGAAGCTTGGCGACGCAGCGGCTACTTGCTCTTGCTGTTGGTCAAGGTGCGAACTCAAAGGTTAAAGTTCAACAAAGTTAAACAAAATATATGTGCAAATTTACTTTATTGAGGCGATTCCACTGAAACGAAAAAGGTTTTTGCCACAAAACTTTGCTGTTTGTAAAGGCTGGTGTGACAGGGCCTCAAGACTGATAACATGTAACTGTATACGGCATGAAATTATACTTCTTAAGACCCCAAGAGATCCAACTCAGCACTTTAAATACAAGGTCAACCGCTTTTGGCAAAGTACAACCGTCATGGGTTGACCATTTTTCCCTCTCATGACCAGACATTAAGCTCATTTGTATACAGACTACAATATACTTCATGAATAATTCAATGCCTTTACCGATGCGACAATATGTATGTATGACGTGACAGAGGAGCTGAGCAACAAAACAAGGTAACCTACACCACCCCCATCAACATACACCATGAGAAGATATCCAGCTCCAAAGAAACCGCTCAGACAGCTCCTGTCGCGCGTAGCCTACATCGTCCCTCGTCATCAGCCTCCTGCCATAGTGTACGTGGCAGGAGAAGTTGATGCACACGGCAGTCGGCAGTGTCTATTAGTAAGTGGATGTCGTGTTCTCTATGGCTAAAAGCATGCACATTCACTGATGCTCATTTCATGGCTAGTTATGTCATTGACAAGAGTGTGTTGATAAAGACTCTGATTAATGACCATCTGTCTCTGATGACTTTCTGTCACGATAGGGCTGAGGAGACAAGCGGGGAAGGAGAGGAAAGGGAAGAGGTGAGGAAAACTTTTTGTGTTGAGTTTCCATTTTCTTCTGTCTGTTTTTTTCCCCTTTATTTATCCATGCTCTCTTAATTGTTCATCCTCGCCACTTCCTCTCTTGTCTCTGTTGTCTGTAAGCAACCTTGAGCCAATCCATTGCAGGCATACACACAAGAACACGCACAAAGACACACACGTACACACACAGTGTTGCCATTCACCGCTAAGTGCACATTATTTGCAGTGCGCTTCATTTCACCTTAGCTGAGGCTGTTTGCTCGGCATGCACTGTGAGCTAATGAGGCTATGACAATTAATACCACTTGTTTACAAAGTGCTGATGTTGTTGCTGCTGAAATGTCTCAGTGAACTCTACAAAGAAAGAGAGGTATTGCTGAGGCTTTCGTGTGCTTCTTGGTACAGTGGCAAATATCTGCAAATAACACACACCACCACAGTTGATGAAGGCCACAGAAGAGGCTTTTCTCTTGGGAACAGATCTGATTCTTCCAGTGTGTTTGCACTGAGCAAACATGTGTCTGTTTGACACAAGTCTAATAAATGCAGCAGATCCACATTACAAACTTTATAGCTGCAAGACAGCAACCTGCCCTTCTTGTATGATATCTAAAGGTGGCAAGGTGTCCTGCATAATGCTCATGTGTCATTACACAAAGAGTGTGACATGAATACACGATCAACCACCTTAGAGACTTGATTTGTTTGAATTTTATTCTTGAATTTTATCCCCCCCCCTCCCCCACACCCACCCACAATGTTTACACAGGATATCTAGCGCTGATATCTGTCTGCAGCACAGCTCAAGGTTTTCCCCAGCTTAAAACACGAACAACAGACGTGCAGACAATGTCAGGGCCTCAAACATTAGAGAGCTGCTTGTAACCGTGTTGGTCTGCACGCTTTGCAGTGGGAGAGGAGTGCTGCAGTTTGTGCAAAAAGATATTGTGGCATTTTACCAAGGCTCAGGAGGATAGATATAGCTGACACTCGCGTCCTCTGCTCAGCAGCAAGGAGATGGGGAACGTCACACAGTAAATTGCCGACAGAACAGGAGAGCTGAATCCTGTGAAATTTGCATTTTAACAGCTACAGTACACAAAAGTGTCAAGAGCCACTGCCATACAAGATGATACACTGAAAAGCAGGAAGAGGTTAGGGAGAGAATATGTGAAGGGAGTCTGACTCTGGTGAAAACCGGTGGGCGGCGGAAATCACATCAGGAAACATATCACAGAAGTTTTTACTGTGCACGTTGGCAATTTTACACCTACTACGCCAAACTGTCCCCTCTTAACTTCCTCTAAGTGTTATAAACCACTACAACCACAGAAAAAAAAACACTGCATGGGTCCAAATGGTTAAATATATGGGGCCAAAAGTACATTATAGCTGTTAGGCTTCAAGCGGGCAAAGTTTTCTTTGCAAATGTTGCAATTCTGATCTTTTTCCTGAATCCTGAATCATTCTTGCTTGTGCACTAAGCTGAAAGTGCTTCTTTCAATGCCACTTCACTAAAATCCCAAAGGATTAAATATTGTGTGTTGTACAGTTTTAATCAGGATTTAATTCAGACTGCCAGTTTAAATTGTTTCGTTTTGGCGATTTATCCCTGAGTAGCATATTCAAGGTATCAAAGGAGAGACAAATAATTAACCTGCAAGTCCAAGTATTTTCAGCAGGCACTCGTTGTGTTTATTTCCTAGTTTCAGATTTTGAGACACGCCATCTCTCATCCCACCTGTCGAACGTGAAAAATGGTTTGATTTTCTGACTGGATGAAGAAGCAGCTGGATCTGTTCATCGAAAATAAACAGGCTTGATTGCAGGCCAAAGAGGCTGATGAACAGAAAGCGTATATATTATATTTTTAGGAGATAAAAATACCGCTTAGGTGAAGTAGGTAAAGGCCACTGTAATCTCACCTGGCCAACATACAAAAACATCACATTTATAATTACTAGATTGTCTACAGAGCACCAAAGACAAATTCTGTCACGATAGGCAGATATACAAAAACACAGACAAAACCACATCTGGCTCAATTTTAGCACACACACAAATACTGCCTATACTAACTAATACAGATATACATACATATTCCTACCGTCATCAAAATAACTACAGTAACAACTCCGATGCTGCTGCCGGACTGGAAACAGCAGCATGCCCGCGAATACACATCTATCATGGCAGTAGGGGAAACAATAATTTGCCAGCAGAGACATAGACAAAGACAACAACAACAATTGAATATGTTCCTGAATCAGAGAGGATTCACTCTGAAGTATATTGGTTTTTGAGAGAGGCACAAATAGAAAATGACACCAACCAATTGAAAATGTTCTAATACTCTACAGTGAAGTAATTAAAATGAAGGGGAAAATGATATTTCATCAATAATTTTAGCCAAGGATTCCACTATAAACTTTTGTATCAGCACATGCCTACTTGGCACCTAATGTAAGCTCACTGCCAAGTAACCCTTCTGTTAAATTCTCTGGCAATAGCGCTTTAGTGCTTTAGTGCTGTAGTTTCCCATCCATCTAGTCCACAAACTAACACTAGCATTTAACATTCAGCTCATTTTGTTCTGATCTAGGTTTTTAATGACTTAATTTTATACACACGCAGGTGCCGTAAAAACAAATCTTCGAGGGATACGTTTCCTAATTGTTGTTATTCAATCCAAGGACCATTTTGCCTGGAGAGTTTTGATGCTTTGCCATGGTAAAGGACACCTCGTAGAGAGGTGATCAAAAAAAATCCATAATCTCTTTTCTTTGCCCTCAAGGTGACATCTGTTTTAAAAGAACTCTAATCTGAGCTGATATAAAAGGACTTTCAAAAGCCATTTCACTGGCTTTTGTTGCGTGTGTGTGTGTGTGTACGTTCGTGTGTGTGTGTGTGTGTGTGTGTGCGTAAGAACTTCCCCTGGTGTCCTCTGTCCCACAGAGAAAAAGCAGCCAATGATTATGTGAAAAGGTTCCTCTGAAGCCTCCACAGTGGAAGAAAAACTGCTGAACCTTCACCTGTTTTATGAATACCATTATGTCTTTCATAGTGACAATGAGACAAAATGCTCTCATTTGCTTACGTAAGCCTCAATGCTAATCATGATGATACGCCATTCGTTGCTTTCTCTGGCACTGTCAGTCACTTTAGCCTCTTTCATCCCTTCTGGTGTTGCATAATAAAATGCATGTACTTCATGAATATTTGGACATTTTTAATTAGCTAAGAAGATGTACTTTGAATGCTTGTTGAAGTGAACTGATTGTCAACTTGGTCTGGTTAGAGCACTTGAAGTCTGAGCACGGCCTGAGGTATCATCCTGACCCAAACAGACAGGCTGCTCTCTGCCTCAGTCTGTGGATGAGAATGACTGCTGCTAAACGCTGAACGCTCCCAATAGCATGCAGTGGCCACGTCCCTGTCCCCGTCCCCGTCCCTGTCTCCAGCCAGCTGGTGCCCCCCTTCTCCCTTGCCTTCTCCCTTGGCCCACCTCCCACCAATGTGGGGCAGCTATCTCCCAGTATCAGCTGGAAATGTGATGGATGACAGGTGGAGGGAGAGAGAACAGGGCTCCTCAGAGCCCGTCAGGCTCGCTCCTACTACCCATTAGTCTTCCATTTAGCCCAGCGCTGGGCCAGCCACCCTGATCACACACACACACACTTGAATTTTCTGTTCAATGATGAATCCCTAACCTTCCTGCTGCAGGATGGGCCCACAGGCTCCTTTCACAGGAGAGAAAGAGGCCACCGTGGTTCACCTCTCTCAGTCTTTAACCACTCAGACCAACCACTTTGCACTTCTCCTATCCCACTGTCAGATAGTGCCTAATGCTACAGGAGGAGCTGTCATATTCTCAATGTCTGTCTATGGCAGATATGTACTGCAGAGGACAGGACTGCTCTGAGCAGGAAAGGCCCATACCGTAGAGTGCATCGTAAAAAGCCAAACCGCAGTGAAATAAAAGGGCGATTTTTATTTTACTTTATTTTTTTTTAACTTGACAGTGAGAAACCTGGGGTCAGCTGTTTTAGTTAGTTGTTTTCTCTCGCTTTGGGCTCGTCAGAGAGTCCTCGCTGTACACATCTCTTCACAGATCTGCTGCAGCCTCTTGGGTAAACGGTAGGTTCATTGATTAGGCCGGGGAGATCAAGGAGGGAGTGGCAGGCAGAAAAGATCACAGAGGAATATAGGAGAATTGATTGGTGGTGCCGATCGGCCCCTTCTGCAGCCCTAACAAGGCCCAGACCTCTGACATCTGCCCTGGAAAAACTCATGTTGAACACAGAAACATTGACATCGAAGGCACCAAATGAACAAGTAAAGGTTGTGACCTTTGGAAACGCCAGAGAGTGGAATAAAATAACCAGATTTGGATGTGCATGTAAAATGCCAGAGTTCGACATCTGAGTGGTCAAACCCCAGGTGTTGGGGTGAGAGTGAGACAAGCTGGAAATATTGAGCAGGAAGTACCTCCAGTGGACTGAAAAACAAGAAGAA
This sequence comes from Enoplosus armatus, assembly GCF_043641665.1. NCBI lineage: Eukaryota > Metazoa > Chordata > Actinopteri > Centrarchiformes > Enoplosidae > Enoplosus > Enoplosus armatus. The sequence continues at coordinate 20,372,505 of NC_092183.1, read as the reverse complement.
TAATGTTGTTTGATTTGTAGTCGGAGAGATAAAAAATCTCCATCAAATCGGTCATTGAAACAAGAAGCCCAAGCGCCAAACTGTAAGAGCAAGCCAAGAATTACATTATCCCACCGCAACTTCCTGGTATAAAATCTAATCTTGAAGTCATTTCACGTTCTATCTCCATATTCTTTTTTACGAGAACAGGGTCTCCTCCAGGGTTTCTTCCACAGAATATTACAGGAAGAAATGTAAATAAGAGACCTTGCAATGCATTTTGATAATGCATCGCTCTGCTCCATTTCCATCGAGGGACTGAATGTGGAAATAGTTTATCAATACAGTATACTCATCTTCAAAACAAAGTACTTTAAATGTCACTTTCATTTTCTCACTCAATGCGTTCAGTGCTTTTCCATATAGAAACTCACAAGGACATGTATGTATGTTGCCACTGGAGACGTATGTCGCCCAGCATGATGCTATCTATAGGCCCTTTCAGACAAGCACTTCACTCCATTGTGCACTGGCAATCTAACATGTTAGGTCATGTTTTTTTAATTTTTGTTTTGTTTGTGAGTTAATGTTGTTTTTATTGCAATGCACCGGAAGGTTGAAAATTCAGCTTTACCTACAAAATCAACAACATGTGAGCAAAATAAGAATTAAATGAGACCCAAAGTCTAGCTTTATGGGCCTTTCCAGGAACCGTAGTGGCTTGGGCGCAGTCCATCTAATAAATTATATATAAACTAAAATTTACCAGGAAGATTACGTGGGACTTAATTCTGGGGTTGCCTAAGCCTGAGCAAGACCCCCCCCCCCCCTCCCCCCCAGCTATAGATGGTCAGCAATCAAGCTGTGAAAATAAACAGTTTGTCATTTTAATCACTGAGGCAGCCTGTGTGAGTGCTCTCCGTCCTTGATTATTTCTCAAGTCATCGCCGTTCTCCAGCAGCGCTGCCACTGTTTTGAGGCAACAAAAAAAAAAAAAGGTTTGTAGATTTCCTTTATCATGCAAGTGTTAGGGTTAGGGGCTCTATCAAGCAGCAGCACTGTCAGGTTTAAAAGAGTCAGCTTTCATTAATGTTTGAAAGCCAAAAAGACATTTCGTTTATTTCACGAAAGGTGATTTGACAGAAGTAAACACAATAGAACATTTAGACACTGAGACAGGTAAAACGTTGTAGGAGGGCTTGTGTGTTTAGTTGCATCAATACAACAGTACTGGGGAGGATGGACTGTCTTGGAGTGGTATGTAATGAGTAATACTCCAAATAACCCATACTGTTTTAGCATACAGAGCACTGTGATAAAAACCTGAAAATAGATAAAAGCAATAAAAGCTGCGTGTTGTATGAATCCTGGAAGAATAATGTTGGTTTATTTATGAATGTATTAATTTCAAAGTGTGTTTAAGCCCACAACTTTTTTAATTTAATGCCATTCTCCTACACACCTTTCATTAGATTATATACTAATTCCATGAATCCGTATTATTCTTTCTTCCTTTGTAGCGTCATAGTTAGCAGCTACTTGACGTTTCTGTAAATGTCACTGTGTACCCCCCCCCGCAAACAAATCAAATGAACACGTGTTAATTCATTTGAAAGATAAAAAATGAAAGTCTTGATTCAGTTTGTTTCTCAGTTCTAATATTTAGAACACATAACATTTGGAACAAATAAATATTAATAGGAAGTATGCTTGAAAATATAGGAAGATGTGTACTGTACCGTTGTCTTAACCAGGAAGCAGACTCCACACATCAAGTGCAGCCTGACAACAACTATTCCACGAGCCTCGATATGCCCACAGAACAAGGTCATAAAGAGGAGCGGGTATGGCTCTTCTTAGCTATCTTGTCTTCTTCTCTAAACACCAATATCCAGTCAGAACCAGCTACCAACAAGCATATCTCAGGAAATTGAGACACCCCAAGGTCTTGTAATCTTTACGACAGCCTGCACCCTCACTCACATCAGCAGTTACAATGCACCTTTTGAGTTGTTCAACAGATGATTTAACAGTGATTCAGCAATTCCACATGTACATTTCAGTCATTTTCTACCATAGTACCTAAATAGATTGAGGAAGGGACATTAGGCAGGTTGGGGGGGGGGGACACATCCATGGGTGGGAAGGAATTAGCAGCGGATGTCACAAATGCGGGTGGCGTCGCTATTAACTGTGCATATACATAGCCTCAGAAAGGTACGCACAATGACTCATCCTCTTTTTTTGCACCTACACAAATTGCGGTGCATTGCAATCACACAATCACTCATGCCCTTAAGAGAGCAGGTGACTCACTCAAACTAATACACGCACAAAGATGTAGACGTATAATAATGTGTCATAACGTGTCATAATGACATTCTTTCTTTTCTTTCCTCCATGTGTAATTATTATTCTGCTAACATAAAAAAGTTGAGACCTCAGATGAATGCTGGCATGTCTCAGAATGGTATGCCTGTTTCCTGTGTGTTGCCTTTCTTGTGCTCTGTTAGTGTTGTGCTTAATGTAGGATTATCCCTCTCTGATCTGCTTTTGAGGTCAAGGAGCAGTTTTCATTTTCATTGTTAGGCTGTCCACACACGATCAGTGGTCGCTGCTGGGTCAGCGGCGAGAGTTCAGGTCAGTGGCAACATGTCATCAGACATTTCATACACACTGTTAAAATCAAGAACTATGCGTTTTTATACACCAGGGCTGCTGATATCAATCCGAGGAAAAGCAGATGCAGACGAACGCTTCCCCTGTAGCTCCATTCTCAGCTCTTTGAGCACAGTAGTGAAGCATTAAGTCGTAAAAGCAGTGTACACAAGGTAAGGCTGAACCTCTGGTGCCACTTTATACTTCGAGTTGTGGAGAATTGAGTTTGGCACTGGAAAGCAGCCTCTTGCCTAAGCTCTGAGTGCTAGTGCAACATCAGAAGACAGCGTTAAAACACTTCTTTTTTAACACAGGTTGTGATGGATGGTCAGTCGCAGGGGAAAGAATAGCTCTGCGAAAGACCTACTTCAACTTGTGGCAGAGAGATGAGTTGGTAGCTATGGAAACATGGAAAAAAACATCCAACATGTTTGGAAGTATTTGGCATTAGTTTATAATTAAAAGGTTTGAATTGCGTCTTAACACAAAGGGTACCCGCACTTTAATTGACAGAACATGGGTGGAGTGTTTCAAGGCCACTGCATGGGGATGTACAGCACATCTATACGTGTAGAAACTGATGTGCCGCATTTGGCCCTGGGACTTTGGTATCATGGATTCATGATACGCTTGTTACTTCCACTGCACAGCAACTGGGCGGGACAGGAAAAGGGAAAAATCTGCCTACTGTTTGGAGGTTTAATGGTGCTCTGCTTGAAACCATTGATTTGATGTGGGGCTGAGGGGGCGGGGCTGCACTGGGGGATTGCATCTCTGTCTGTCTGTGGAGAGCAGAGCTGTTGCTAGGTACACGTTTTACTGTCAGACGGCGAGATATACACTAGTTGACACACAAGGTGGGGATGAAGCGAGTAAATCCTCCCATTTGAAGTGGTTTCCAACTGGGTTTTGGACGGAGGTCATCAGAATCAGGACAGAGATTATGTCTAAAATGTGGGATTGTCAAGGCGACCTGCAGGCCAAAGAAATCCAACCTGAGGATCATACAATTGTCAATGAATTTGTCTTTTTAAGTTGATGTAAACAGAAGCAACAGCGTGTTCTCCATCTGACTCAGCTCAAACTGGAGACACTGAACCAGCCATCTGCGATATGTTTCTCCATACAAAATGTAAAATGTAGTTCATATTGTTGATGAACAGATCATAAACATTTTTTTGTTTTGATTAGTAGAAACTGCAACAGACACTGTTTACAAGCAGCTGTTCTTTAACAATTCAACTCTCTGCCATTTTGTTTGCTGTGTTGTTAATATTACTGAAAATAGCTGTCCTTAAAGGAATAGGTAGACATTTTTGGAAAATACGCATGTTCACTTTCTTGATGAGAGTTAGAAGAGAAGATTACTACCATACTCATGTTTGTATGGTAAATACAGCTAAACGGTTTAGCTTAGCTTAGCGTAAAGACTGGAAACAGCGGGAAACAGCTAGCCTGGCTCGTTCCAATGGTAACTAAATCTGCCTACCAGCCCCTCTAAAAGCCTCCACCTCTAATTTGTGCAAAAATAGAAGCAAGATTCCATGAAGTCACTGTGCCCAGCCAAGAAATAGTCCGACACCTAACCTCCAGGGAAACCGCGATGTGTCGTATTTAAGCTTTGGTTTTTATATGGATTTAATGAACGGGACATAACATGCTCCTTTGTGAGTTTAGAGATGCTGGTAGGCAGATTTTGTCATCTTTTGGACAGAGCCAGGCTAGCTGTTTCGTATCGATCTCGTCATCTAACTCTTGGAAAGGAAGCAAATGCGCATATTTCCAAAAATGGCAAACCATTCCTTTAAGGACAGACTGTCATGGGGTGTATTTGAAGATTATGCATCTAAAGAGGAAGGAGAAGAAAAAAACATGTCTTCCAAATTTTAATCTACTAAGCATCTGATAAATTTGATTACACTTATGTGTGGTGGAAAGATAATCCTCTTATGTCTATTCTTATCTGGATGTCAGAAGAACGCAGTAGAGAGGGATCCCTCGAGAATCACCGTGTTTCCAACTGCAGACTACTTTTTTATTTACTTCCCATAACAGCAAGAAAGCAACTAACTGAGATAATTAGCCACTGTCAGCGAACAAGTGGCTACGAGTGTCACGGAAGACATAATACAAGCAGTTACGATGCCAATTACAGAGTTTTAAGGACACATTAAAGTCCATAAAAATGAATAAGGAAACCATTCAATTTAGTCTCATTGTGTTCCCTCCGAGAAACAGCATTAAATCATATCTCTGTACTTCCCGACTGCTAATAAGCTGAGCATCCTTCAAGGTCTAATGGATGATACAATCAAACTGAGCCAAAGAGTCGAGGTTTAAGTGTAGTCACACTGTGTGACACACTGTATTTCTAGGGGCATCATGACGGTGACCGATGGTCGTTTTAGTACATTTTCAAAAAGTCTAATTAGCCTCTCCTCTCTACATCTGCTGCGGATAGTGTTATATAACATATATGACCATGGATGAGTGTATTCAACTAAATCCAAACTATAATGTATTCATTCTAATAAGAACGCTGATCTGTAATAATAAATGGCCATTCATTTGAAAACTGTATTTCTACACGTAAATCAGGACTTTGGGAAGGGCAACTATTATTACAAGCCTGGAAGAATACATAACATACTGACCCTACATTAAACATGAAACTACAGGGGCCCACCTTGGAGACAGTAATTAATTATGAGAAAAAAAAACGCTTTGATCATGTTTATGCTTAATAGGGAATAAAAGTGAGGGGGCAAACGAAAGTGTAAGTAAAAGACTGGGGATTGAAGAAGCTGACCCTTTAATTAGCGCTGAATAACAGCTAACAGATGAATGAAATTATTGTAATTTAATTCAGTATTCTACAAAGAAATAATTACCACTGCATGTATAATGTAGAGAGCGGCAAAGGTATTGTGATTTCCGAGGCTCTGTTCTTGTCAACATAGTCATCAGTGGCGCTGAGCTTGGCCTCTATTAGCCTTCCAGCAGCGTATTTGAATGTGACGTTCAATCAATGCATTTACTGCTCGTCAACATTCAATTAGCCTGCTTATCTTACCCGTAACAGCGGGTCAGGGCGGTTACAAATGTAATCAGTGGATCAAACAGAAAGATAAATAATCTTTAAGTAAATTCTGAGCGAATCTTTGGACAAACATTGAGGCAATCGCTTTAATCCAGGATAGAATTATTCAGTCCATGAGTTATATTTGTGTCTTAACTGTGAGCGGGCAATGGGACATTTTGAGCACAGAAAAAGTTTTTTTGCTTTTTGGTAGTCGAACTGACTGAAAGAGGTTATTACTGTGCATTTATGTGGATAACGGCAAACGCGCATGTAGTTTTCCTGTGGTCCAAATGTCCTTTTATGTGCTCAGGATTGAAACACGAACACAATTCCGTGTATCTGATGTATATTTTTGTAACACAAGAACGGACACTGAAACCCTGCTCACTCAGGAAATAATATCTACATCTACAGTCATGTCTAATGATTTCAGCTCTTCAACATTTTCCTCTACGTTTTCTTCTGTTTACTCATTTAGTTTGGTGAGCTTTACATTAGGAGAAATGTAACCACATCCCAACTATACAGAACAGCTTCAGCAAATGTCAGATTTTGAGGTTGACGAGAAACTGTGTTTGTGTGTTCGCTTTTTGTTTGCAGTGCAGGCAGGAACATGTGATACGGATATGAGACAGTATTTCCTGCAAATAACGTCCCCTAAAAAAAAACCTTATGCATTTACTGTTGTTGTGTGCATTGAAGTGGTGGGACAAAAAGACATTTGCATCGTCAAGTGTACTGTGAAAGCTATTGAATCGTGTGACGTTCAAAAATACTAGACACAAATATAATGGCATACACTCTGGATGTAGACGTCAAGGAAAAAACGGAAAAACAAAGGAAAAACATCTTCCTATGTAACGAGTAAGCCAACAGTATATCTGTGTCGCTGTCTAATTACATGTGAATGCTATTCCTGGGTGAATTATAATGTATTTTTACTAAGAGAGTGACTAGAAGGCACCAAGGCAGATGATAGAACCCCCCCCCCCCCATGGAGCTGTGTGGGAACGATGGGGGCCAGATATGCTATGCACCACTCCGCTCTGCTCTATTACAGCACTGCCGCTTCTCTGCGTACCCAGCTTCTTGGCAGCAGTGTTTGTTAACAGGACCTCAGTCGGCCGCTGGCAAGGCCACACACTCTACCGGCTAATAAAAACGTAACAAAACATAATGGGACAGATTTAAATCGGCAAGCTCAGCATTAAGAGACGTTGATGTTCGACACCTTGTAGCTCCCGTCGTGCTGCCTTAATGAAAACGTGAGGAGACTCCTTACCACATGAACACATTCATAGCGCTGTGCGTTGGGGAAGGACTGTGTGCATCGAAGAGAGCTCCAGAAAGTCTCTGCTGCTCTGACACTATTAGCCACTTTAACAGGAAAGACACTTTGGAAATACACGCGCAATCTGCTGCAGGTCGCCAAATCACACTGCAACCTCTCCCAGACTAAATATAAACAAACTACAAAGACATTATTCATAATGACTCGGAGACATCTGACGAGATTTATCTAATGCACGTTTGAAGCCGCTGTCTCTCCGATACGTTTAGTCTTAATCATCTATATCTGGTCCCTGGAGTGCTTCTTTCTACCACTTTCAAATGGAGAAGCTGTTTTAGGAAAATGGCTTATGGCTTCGACGCCTGCCAATAAATGACAAGGCATTTTCTTAGTCTTTCATCACACGTTCTCCCCTGCAGAGGCACCCCAGTGGCTGCTGATTCAGAGCCTGTTTATAGCCAGTGATAACGGCTTTCAAATGAGATTGCACTATAATGAATCGGATATGAGTATGTGACCACTGAGTCGATCTGTGTGTTGTGGTCTTATGTGAAGAGGCGGTGGGGGTAATGTTGTTGTTCATTTCTCAACCCGAGCAGTTATTCATTTATTTCCATGAACAATACGTTTTAGTGGGACTTTCGTCTCAAGCCATTAGTGGTTAACGGCCACAAGCTCGGATCTGAAACGACGCGCTCACAGCTGACTTGAGTGTGCGTTTGCAGGATGTAGATGTAGAAGATTAAATGATTCTGTTAATGTCCAAATGAACACACGGGGGTTAGTATAATTAAAAATCAAGGTGCGACATGTTCACCACATATTCCTTAACACTGAATTGTCGTGTGAATAACTGTTGTCCCATGTAAGCCACCGTAGTTGCCGAGAGGGAGGAGAGTCTGAGGAATTCTTTCCTGGAGCTGAAACAATTAGTTGATTAATCAGTTGTCAAATCTTCGGAAAATGAATCAGCAACAATTTCAATAACATATTATTCATTTACTGTACGTCATTATCAGTCAAAACGATCTCAGATAAGGCTTTTAACCCTTTTCTGGAGATTTATTATTTTCTATTCTCTTCTATCCCTCCCCTGGTGATATTTTAGGCCATTGCCTCTTGCATATATTAGTCACTGTTGTCCATCAGCGCACATAATGAGGCGTAATGGTAGATAATATGTTCACTGATGCACTGCCTTTTAAAGACGAGGCAAATTGATTCCATCACAGTCGCTCGTACAGTACTTTTAGTATTCACAGTGTGCGCATAGCTCGGTGCGCACAAACACATGCGCGCACACACACACACACACACACACACCCAGACACACACAGGCACGCATGCATACACAATGTGATTGCAAAAGGCTGACAGTTTTATTGAAGACTGTTTACAAACAAACGTGTCGTGGAATGTTCTCCATGGGAGGCAAACAATTAAACACACTGCATGCAGAAGACCGGCCATGGTTGGCAAACACATCAGCTGAAACACACAAACAGTCCCGTACGTGTACACGCGACACACCTGTGCATCACACACACACACACACACTCACACAGAATACATACAAGCATGTTAGCCCAGCTTCCACATCCTTCTACCACACACACAAAACGTAGATGAAAGCATAACCACAGCAATAACAGCTATTATCTCGGCACTGATGACAACACTGAATTTTGTGTCATTGCAACCAATTTTATTCCAATCTTTCCCATTTCAGCGCCTTTTAAGGGCAAGGCAAATGACACCCAAGGGGGCAAGATCAAACAAAGCACTTTTTTTTAAACTTATAAGACTTTCACTTACACACTAAATGTAAGGTCACTCTCTAGTTGAAGTACTTTATATCAGTTTAGGCAAAATTAATTTGATTTGATTGCACAAAAGTAAAACTGCAGACTGTTGAAGAGGTGATGCTCTTACAGTGAAGCACTGATCATGTCAGTGAGTGATCAGTCATCCCCATATTTTTATATTGATTCTGCTGTGTGCGCGCTTCAAAGGTTACCTGTGTTTTTCTTATGGGACTGTACAAAGATTATATGGGAGAGATATTTTACATTTTCTTTTGGCTGAAGGGAAGATAGTCTGACTTTTTAGGGAGAGCACATGCAGGTCTTTTAGCTTTTTCACGTCCCCCAAATAAAGGTTTTTATTTCAACCCTCCTTAAGAGATTTATGTCCGTTTTCAGAAACGCAGTACAAGTAGTTAAAAGAATTCACTTTTCACTAAACTACTACATACTAACTAATACACTCGTCCCTAAATGTTATTCTGCATCACAAACAGGAAGCAGAACTACGGTGGAGTGTCACATAAATCTAACCTGTAATATAATTCAAGTTCAGCGTCGCACATTGTGAACTCGTTCTAATCAGTGAAGTGAAATGAAACACGATGGCCGTGGTTTTTAACGTACCGGACTGACTGACAGACTGACCTTATACATCATACACAACATCATCTGATCTAAATCATGTTTATTACTATTATTTACAATCCGGGGGTGGGCTGGAAAATACTGCAGTGGTCCCCGCCATGCAGCACCCAAAGAGCTGCCATCTGTGCCCAGTTCATTCCTTCAGTGGCTGTAAAAATCATGTATTTATTAGTAGCTCTTCATTCAGAGTGGCTGGATTATTTACCATCATTTTGTAATGTTTGCTATAAATTTGGCAATTTTGTATTAAGTCCTGATGTGTGTAATTGTGCCTACATGACACGTATTGTATTTATTATTTAAAGTGGGATAAACTATCTATTTATGCTTTGCCTCTTTCAGGTGAAACAAGTTGTGCCAAGGTGGCCTTGCTTTTGTAGAAAGTTAAAGTATATCATATAGTCCCTAAGAGGCCTCTAACCTGGTGTGTGTGTGTGTGTGTGTGTGTGTGTGTGTGTGTGTGTGTGTGTGTGTGTGTGTGCTCCTTTGTTACTTCACTCCAGCAGGAAGTGAAGTTTTTGTCCGGTAACTAATCTACATATACAAAGACAGGAGATATACAGTATGCTAGGGAGAATGTCTGCTCTCATGCAATATTGCGTTACTTCAATCGACTAATCTATTGTTAAAATGATGGCTGCAGCCATTGAGGACAATGCACATGTAATGACCCTCACTGAACAGTGACTCATGCTGTGTGGCAGCACTGCACCAAGCCAAGAAAATAGAGCAATTTCCTTTTGTGCTCTGTTTTTTTTTTTTTTCTTTATACCACTAGAGACTGCAGGGGGAAACATTCTTTTAAATAATTTCCTTCATTGCATTTGATTTGCATATGAACCATCTAATACTGAAGGATAATAATGAATTATCAATGACATATAACAATCGAAATTGCTCGCACAGTGATACCAGAAAACATATTATGATAATGACTCCAGCTTATACATTACTTGCATATTAAATCTAATGGCCTTAAAGTCCTAAGTGCCTTTTCAATGTCTTTTCCCTCATTCGAACTCCCCTGCAACAGTGCAGAATCTGCTGGTGTGCAGAAATGTCTGTATTCTTTGAAGACATTACAAGGAGTAACTCCTGTTCATGATAAAACGGCTCTACAGTAGACTATGATGTGATACTGTTTTTCATCCAGCACAACAAAGCAGGGACATATCAAAGAAAGAAAACAGCAAAGGAATACAGGGAAGGAATAAAGCAAAGGAATACACTGCTATCAAAGAGTTAATCTCGCTTAATCCAGCTTTGTTCACAATCATTTATATTTTGATGATGTCCTTTGACATTGGCAAGACATTTTAAAACCATCATAAGATGTTATGTATTATAATTCAGGGTATATTTAGCAAATCCCCACTGGTAATGAAATGTCTGCAGGGTGTATAAATGTCATATGTTATTCACAAACTTTATTCTTTATTTTATAAAAGTATATACATGGCCCATCTCTACTTCACAACACTGCAGGAAACTGCAGCACCCACTGCTCAAGAATCCTCGTCTTGACCCTCTGGATTTTAAACATTTCAGACCCATTTCTAAATTACCATTTTTATCAGGCATTTCGTAGAAGGTTGTTCACTTAGAATTCATTTCTTTTATGAATAATTATGATATATTTTGACAAATGTCAATCAAGTTTCCGTTCACGTCATAGCAAATTTTACTTAATAGCTGATGCTGGCGATTGTTTAATTTGAATTCTTCTTGATTTGAGCTCTGCATCCGACACTGTTGATCACTCTATTCTATTGGGTTGCCTTGAAAAGTGGGCTGGCATCAGGGACACCGCTCTAGACTGGTTTAAATCTTATTCATCAAACAGAGCTTTCTCAGTAGTCACTGGTGATGCGTCCTCTTCTGTGGCACCTCTGACCTGTGGTGTTCCAGAAAACTCGGCGCAATATTTGACAATGACCTTTCCTTTGAAAAACAATTTTAAAAAAGTCTTTCAATCATGTTTTTATTAATTGAAGAGCATCTCTTAAATCAGGTATTTTCTCTCCCAGCCTGACCTCGAGAAGGTCAGTCACGCTTTTATATCATCTTTGTTAGACTATAGTAATTTACTGTATTCAGGATTAAGCCAAAAAACAATATCATGCCTTCAGCTGGTACAAAACGCAGCTGCTTGGCTTTTAGCAAATAGTAGAAGACAAGATCATACCACTCCTATCCTCCTTCACTGGCTACCAGTTAGTTTTAGAATTGATTTTAAGATTTTGCTAATTACCTTTAAAGCACTTTGTGGTTTAGATCCAAGTTACGTGGCTAAATTGATGCTTCTAAGTCCCAGCTCAAAACTAAAAGTGACTGGGCTTTTGCAGTCGTGGCCCGGCAGCTCTGGACCTCCCTGTCTGAAGATCTGAGGCTGCAGAATCTGTGACATCTTTCAAATCTCTTCTCAAAGCGTATCTTTTTTTTTTAAAAAAGCTTTTAGTAATGCGATAACACCATTTTACTTCCCACTTGTCTTATTTGTTTAATGTTATTTATGTTTATTGCTTTTTACTTTTGGGTATTTTATTTTAATTTTATTTTCATTGCAGTCCAGAAATGCTTTTGTACCTGTTTCAACCGTGCAAAGCACTTCTTCATGTGTCTTACTTTATCTAAAAAACTCCAACTCCAAAATCTCACCTGACTTGAATTTTTTAATCAGAACTAATTGAACCAGAGCAACCTACATATTTTTCATATTGGACACTTTTGAATTTGAAACATACACACAAAAAAGTTGAAATTGGACCACTTTCACAAAATTCCCAACTGTGAGGGAAATTCAAACCACATAAAATGAGCCGCATGGGTTTCAAAATAAAATATTTCAGTGCTATAAGTTCAGTGGTATTTACATTTCTACATTAAGTAGCAGTGGTTGTAATATTTAGTATTTAGTATGGCTATCATTTGCTTCCATACCCTGCAGCATTTGTCATTATCATTATTACATTATCACTTAAAAATGTTGTTTTGAAGTAATACATTTGTTTATTGTCAAACAGTAACTACATTATCAGTTGTTGCACACTTGCACTCTATAATGAAAACAGGTGGTAGTGATGTCTAGACATCATAGATATGATATTTTTGTATGCAAATAAAGTACCGTAGTATTCTGAGAATGCTCTCTCTACGGGGAGCTGCAGACAAAAACAAGAAAACAAAACTCAGGAGAATGCAATTAAACTGGTTGAAAAATAAATTATAGTGTTATTTTCTGAAACAGTTCCTTCTGTGTCTTGTTTCTCTAAATAGAAAAACATTTGTGTAGATTTTGAATGGAAAGCTCACGCTACTACAACCTGAACCTCACATGGCTTTACAATTTTTCATAAACACGTTCACAATCATTGATTTAACTTTCCAAGGACACATGGTTTTTCATCAAGGGGACAATCACGACTCAAGGTTACAGGATAAGGCGTGTTTTCAGAAATTCTGCACAGAGCAAAATGAGAGGTAGCTTGTATCAACAAATTAAAATAAGATCCTCTTAAGAACATTTGGTGAGCACTGTAAATATGCACATCCTTATTCCAAAGTAGCTTATACTGTCAGTGGCATATTTCTGAACATGGCTGCTTTCTAAACTGGATCCCTCCACCTTGACATTAGTGCCATGCAGATGATGGCGATGCATACAAATGTAAAAATAGACATTATGAACAATAAACACAATTGTCTTTTTACACTCAAGCAGTTTTCTCTTTCAATTCTAATCTAAATCAGGTCATTGTTCTCCTGCGGATGATGGCCTTTGAAATGGACTCATGTTTCAGGATGACTCAAGATGAGTGACTAAAAGTAGCAACTATTTAGCGCCCCCTCTAAATTTGAGCAAAACTAAGTCAAACTTTTCTGTTTCTGAGTGACACACTCTATTAACACAGAGGAGGTCAAATCAAATCAGAGTCCTTCAAATTTAAAACAGCATGTCAAGAGAGAAATACCCTGGTAAGGCATACCATGCTGGGCATCCACAAAGCAATAAATTGGTCGGATGATTGGCTATTAAAAATATGTGAAATTAGCTTTCATTGCATAACATCTATCACAGCATGAGTCTTTCAGCATAATGGATGACACGAAGGTGAAAACTGAATTGCAGAAGAGGAAAGAATCACTGAAGGGCTCGGTGGCTATTTTAATTTTCGTTTAAATTTACCCTTTTTCTTCCGTGTGTAGGAAGAAATTGAGGATTTCTGTACAAACATGTTGTTCACGGTCATGGTCACGCCGAGTGAGGTATAAAAGTAAGCAATGGAATATTTGACTTGGATTTTGTTAATAAATGTGCAAAACCGGGCATCTAACATTCAAACTAAAGTAGCAGAAGGTCTGTGTGGGAGATTTCACAGGATCATAAACTCATCCTGCATTCAGGGCTACACAGCCAACAATGGCTGACACAGAAGTGTGTAGTACACAGATGATAATGATGTTGTGAATATAGAGATCAAAGTCTTCTCGCTCTGGTGATTAAGCATCCTAACAAATGCATGCATGAGGACAGCCTTATCACCTAGGACCACACAGCGGCCTTTCCATATCTGCCGCTCTCAGATGGCCAACCTGCGCCTGCCATGAGCTGCGCTGCCAAATAAAAACACCACAGGCATTGCCTCTGTGGCCAGCCTGGCCTGTTCATTTGACTGATGAAAGCAATTTCAGTTTCTCAATTTAGAAAAAGAAAAAGTTTCCAATGCCTTATCACGTCAGGACAACTAGTCGGTAATTAAATGAAGCACAGGAAGGACACAAGTCTGGAGAATTCGCATTGGCTTGTTAAAACTTCACAGATATTGTGGAGCTGTTTAGCTCCAATGTTGACTCTGCGTATCTTTTTTGTTAGCCAGCTAAATGATCCTAATTAGTAAAAACAACTGGGAGATGAAAATAAGCTGAACATTCGCGTGTTTGCTTTTACCTTGCCCGAGCAGAAAACACTCCTCTTCCGCACATGCCTTGTTTTCCTTTGCACAGGTTGACAAAGTGGCTTGACCCCTCTTCTCGGCATCCCCGAAGGTTTATAAATGTTCTAAACCATTGTGATTAAGATCGGATTCAGTCATTACACTAATGGACATGCAATTTAATTAATGACATCCTCATTTGCATTGCATGCTAATTATCTAAACCATTTTGTCTCGTCTGTTCACTGTAATTAGTACCTATCAACAGCTTCACTGAATCAAGCTATTTCCGAGAGATAACTCTGCTCCTTCTCTATTTCACTGGAAGAAATGCTTGGTTACCTGACTGAAGCTTTGATGTTTAAGGTGGCTACATACAAACAACAAAACAACTTCAGTAATAACTATGACATAAAACTCAAATTTTCATCATCAACTAAACCCATAAAAACTGAACTGGTGTGTACTGTGTGTACTGTAAAGTATATCCAGTACAAGTCCAGTATTCTGCCTGATCTAGTCACACAGCCTGATAACTGTCATTTCACAGCCAGATTTGAGATGGTACAACACAGTCTCAACAGATATTAAAGGCGTAGTGAATGCTTATTTGCCTCCTTGCCAACAGTTAAATGAGAAGACTGATGCAGCCGATTAGCTTAGCTTAGCACAAAGACTGGAGGCAGGGGTTAACAGCTAAGCTAACTCTGTCCAAAAAAGAATCAAATGTCCCTACAAGCACCTCTGAAGCTCGCAGACGACTTAATCTGTACAAAAACTGAAGAGTAAAAATGAATTACGTGCCCCACCGTTGAAGAAGTAGGCTAACTTCCTGGAGTCTCCGTTGGTTTCCTAGCAACTGGTCCTGGTCAAGAACTAGTCCAGCACATGACCCCCCCCCAAAATGCTTAAAGTCCCATTCAGATGATTTGCTAATAACATATCCAATGAAAATAGAGATAAAAGATCATTATTAGTCCATGTTATTTTATGGACCGGTTCTTTGCTTGGTCCCTAGGACAGGTAGTCCTTTGTGAGTGCGTATGTGCAGAGTTGTTATCTTTTGTTTTGACTGAAAAACAGTTATTGAATTAATTCATCATTGTGTCAACAGTGTGCAGGAGCTGCTACTTTGACTCATCACTCATTACCAACTGTCTGAGTCCAATTGATAATAAAGATGACTTTTCTGAAACGATGCCTTCACAGATGCAGACTTGTGCTAAAGACGTGTGGAAGTAAAGTTAAGAAGCCATCTTTCCTCTCACTCTCTCTCTGATCACTCATCTATGATGCTGTCATTAGCCTGTGTTTACATCTATGTTGTCAGACGACTTCACGATCCATACTGATTTGATAACGCTCACAGTGCAGCAGCACAGGGATTACAGTTTACCTTGGTTAACAGGTAGCGTTCACGAGCTGCAATCAAATCATTACTTCATACTCATTCAGTTGTCTGACTTCAGAAAATGACATAAAATGTCAATGAGAACAGCTAAATTGTTATTGGTTGTTAATGAAACCAAGCACTGAAACCGAGCACGGTAACCAGTCTGTGATGCACCATTTGTGAATATAAAGGGGAGAAAGAAAAAGAGATTTAGCCACGTTTCAGTGTAGAAATATTTCTTAAAAAAAAAAACTTAGTGTGGATACTGCTACATCTTTAAAGAGGAATAAAATCTGAAGTAAAGGAGTCAATAGACAAAGTCTGTAGCTAGACACTTCACAGAAGAACAAAAAGAAATGCATTCTTACCTAAGAGCGAACATCTCCACGGGAGAGTAGGCTGACACGGTGATAAAAGCAGAGACGGTTTCCCTCTGTCTCATGGGTGTGGCTGGCACCATGACCATGAAGTTATTATCCAGCCTGTGTTCAGCGAGCGGCGGTGGAGTCGGGTTCTGGTAGAGCCTCACCCCACCGATCCTCCTCAGCGGGGTGGAGGTGTACGAACCAAACAGCCCTTCCTGGCTTGAGCGGATGAAGTTGTCCTTCCTGGCCTCCTCTGAGTGGCACTCCCCTCCTTCTGTGGACTGCAGCATGTAGTAGAGCTCCACTGGTGTGCCCTCGGACACCTCGAGGTTCCTCTGGCGCCCTGGCACGACACTGGGTGGGCTGAACCAGCTGGCTAACGGCTCCAGCTCAGCCACGCACAGCCCCAGCTCCCCCTTCAGCTGACAAGTGCCGCGCACCTCCTGGGTCTCGTGGAAAGCAAACATGTGCACGCAGGGCAGCTTGTCGATGGCGCTGTAATCGTCCCAGTCCCTGCCTGCGACATAAAACAGGACCTGGACTTTGGGCTTGGCCAAGTGAATCCTGGTATTCATGATAAAGGTCTGCACCTTCCAGTTGACAGTGAAAACGGAAGAGGCAGGAAACATCCCCGGGCTCTGTAGGAGCTCCAAAGGGACAGGCTGCTCCAGAGAGAGAGGCCCATAGCTAGCGTTCACTGACGGCAAACTTCTGGCCTGGTAGATGAAGAAAGGCTCAGTCCGCGACATCAGGCTAGAGTTCCTCATGAAGTCCTGGTTGGCTTCCTTCAGGAAGAACGCCAGGTCAGCGTTGAGCACCTGATAGTTGACAGGCAGGTATGTGGGGATGGAGGAGTATCTCTGCAATCCCTCCAAGACTCGACAGTCGGCTACTAAAAGACAGAAGAGAAGAGCTGAGTCAGGGCGAGCTCACCACAACTCTGCCAAAAAGCACTTTGAGTATTTAGACAGTCTTTAAGCAAAACTGAGAGCTACAGCAGTTGTGAGTGACGGCCATTTGAAGCAGTAAAAAAGCTGGCGTGGGTGAACTGTGTTGTGTTTTAAAAATATAAAACAGGACAAAGAGAAAGACCCAGACGTCTGGAATGGTCATGTTTTGATGAGTTTTCTCATTGTCTAGTGCTGAAACAGTTTTTTTCATTTTCACAACCAGTTCATTGATACATCATTGTAAATTCAATATTTTTGTGTAATGTTGTGTCATGTCATCAGTCCGAGCCTTTGGACCAGTTCTCACAACAGAGTTTCAATGTGCAAAACTCTAAATGCAAAAAGTTAAACTGACTCGCTAAATTCTTACCGCCAAACACAACTCTCAATAACATGATTTACTGCAGTGCTTTTTCCAAATGCTGACTTCTGCATACAATTTCTTTCCCATTGCTATATTGTTTGACAACATTATTTGATAAAAACCCATTTTAAAATGCAACAATGGGTAAAATCCAAGGGTAAACATACATGCTGAGATGCTCTGATAAACTTACTGTACTTACTGCACTGATGTGTTACCCAATTTGATAGAGATTTTGTGCGCTACGTGATATTGAGAATACCTTTTTTGTTATCTGCTATGAAACTGAGCCAAAGCAATTCTGAAATATTGTACTTTCGGGGGGGTAAATTCCATAAGAAATTTGCAGTTAATCAAATTACCAAAACTCACTGAATTGCAATAATAAGTCAGACTGTTTAGGCCCCTGGGGGTCTGGTGTCCCAGGGCAGTTGCCCGATTTGACCGGATGGTAATCCAACCTTGATCGAACCTCAACCTACTGACCGAAATGTGTCCACACCAATTCAGCAATTGTCAAGAATTAAAAGTTACCATTGAATGCCTGGTCAGATCTGTAATCTTGTTTACTATTCTACTAATTCTACTACTAAATGTATTTTATTTAGGAAACGTGGTCGATGTCTATGTCTGCATGTGTTCATGCAACATTTAACAATTGAGAACTTCTGCTTCTTTTGTGTTGTTTTGCAATCAACATGGCCTTGGTCTTGGTGCCGACACCCAGTTATCATTGGCCGTCTTATCAAAACATTTTAGACTAGTCTGAGCGGCCCTCCAGCTGCAGTTTTGCCCTCTGATGTTAAAGAACAAGTTCACAGTACAGACTCCTTCGTTATCACCTATGGCCCCACTGGTTGAGGAACAGAACAGCCCACATAAAAAGAAAAAAAGGTTTTAATCACAATGAGAGTGGGCTTTGACCTTCTTCTCAAGAGCAATCTGCTGTGTGATTACACTCAGCATACTCCCATCTTCATGCTAGCTGCCAGAGGATTTCTTTCCTCTGATCACCCATGTAAATCAATGTCCCGACAGTTTACAATTCAGATGGGGATTTGTGATTCATGGTGCCCCTGCTGACCTCAGTGCTGCTGACCTCAGTGCTGCTGACCTCAGTGCGGGATACGAGGGTGCAGGCAAGCGCCAACCTTCATCTCATGGTGCAGCATCCGTCCTATTTAAAGCATCAGTTAGCTGCCTCTGAGTAAACACGTGGATCCAGACCATGTCTTTACGACAGGGAACACAGACTTCTGGGCAGCAGAGCACCACAGAGCAATTTGTATTTTTCCTGAACAAGCAGGAGCTTTGTGCTGTTTGTTGGCAAGCAGCATTCTTCTATACGCTGCGTTACGCTGCTGACAAATGAAAAGCTTGATAGTCCAGCAAGAGAGAACAGTCAGGAACAAAGTCATCCTCTGGTCCCTGGGTAGCGATGTTACTCTCACTCTCATGTCTGAGCCCTCGTCTCAGGTAAAATGAGAGCAAAGTGCTCTCTCCACAGGACTGTGGGGCTTACTCTCCGCGTTGAAATGAGATTTATTGTCTTCACAGCTGAAATAAAAATGTGCTTTCCAGCACGAGGCTGGAAAATCTATGATTGCGTACACTGCAGACCATTGCTCACTCCTCATTAATAAATCTTAAAATAAACGCATGTAACGTAACTGATTTTCTACTGGAAACACCGTTGTTATATTCAACTAACTTACAGATTTTACATTGTCCAGCAACAAGAGGCTATTGTCAGTTTTTGTTAAAAATAAAACAAATACATTAAAGTGAAAAATACATTTTATCTACAAAGAACAAAAGATTCACTGTTCAGAAACCAAACATTACAAACGTTTTTGTAATTCTAAGGTTGGATGGTTTGCTAAATTTCTGCAAGGCTGCTTTGATGATAAAGAACCAAGCCAAAATGAATGAGGCTCTGACTATTTACAAGTGTGGCACAAAAGCAGGTAGAAGCGCTTCCGGATAAAAACCTTGTTCAAGGAAAACAGGGTTTTGTCAGGTATGAAGGGACTTTTTTGAATTCTATTTAAAGCAAAGCAATGAGGTACATCTTGTGCACAAACAAAATCTAAAAGTGCAGTCATCTCCTAATAAAATGAGTAGCTATTCTAGTGGAAAGGAGGAAATGGAACAGAAAATGGAAAATCCAAAACAAATTAGGGTCTCAGTATGTCTGCACCAAACCGATACCGTGGCAAGTGGTAGAACATACAGTCTGTATAATAATTACGTATGGACACTCCATTGATAAACAAGGCTTCAATTGATGTTGGTTTGTCGTTAACATTTCTTTAATCCATGCTTTGTTTTGAATTAAGACAGTCAAAACAGGGCGCTTTCATCGTGACTACATGCGGGCAGGCTTTGCACTGTATTTCAGTGTGTGAGTGCCCCCAAACAGTTGAGAGCCGGTTCACCTAGCATCAGCATAAGCATGCGAACCTTGTTTGGGACCAGTGCCTGAAAACTGACACTGAATTTATAAACTGGAAAATAATCCTATCTCAAGCCAAACAAAGCCTGAAAATCTCCAGACCCAGATCCAACATAATCAGAATCAGCAAGCCTCTGTTATGGATTGGAATTAATAAATCATACAAAGCTATTTCAAGATGAATCACTCCCTCCTTTTGTTCTAGGGAGGAGAAATTGAAAAACACGGTACAAACCTCCAGTAGTTCTTTGTTTTTCTGTGCAGCAGGGGTGTAGTTCAGATATGTGGACCCCCTGAGAGAATGTTGCTCTCCTCACTCCTTAAATAAAATTGTTCTTTTGGAAGCTGTGTGGACCCTCTCCAGCTGTGGCCCCTATGCCTGTCACCAACTTTTGACCCCCTAGCAATTTCTCTGCTTTGCAACAGAGACCAGACAAGAAGCAACTATATATTTGAGTGCACAGCTTTTCAGGTAAATCCAGTGGCGCATACAAGTGTCCCATATTACAGGACCCTATTCAAAACTCCACCGAATTTGCTCTGGTTAAAGTTCCTTAGCACAGTTTTCACTTCACACTGGATACAGTATATGGACTATATATTAGCAGTATTAGCACCGTAACAATAGTGTGCAGCAGAGTTATCTGTGTTAGAGGAATATTTGGACATTTTGGGAAATATGCTTAAGGAAAATATGCTGTTTGCCAAGAGTTAGATGAGAAGATTGATGCCACTCTCGTGTCTGTACAGTAAATAAGAAGCTACAGCCAGCAGCCAACTAGCTTAGCATAGTATAAAGACTGGAAAAAAGGGGGAAACAGCTAACCTGGCTATGTCCAAAGCTAAAAAAAAAATGTGCCTACCAGCACCTGAGCCCACTAATGAACACATTATGTCTCATTTGTTTAATGCATACAAAAACCAAAATGTAAAAATTACACATTTTTACATTTGAACAGAGCTGCTAGGCCTGATGCTCAGCTAAACGAAGCTAACCTCCTGGCTCTGGTTTCATAGTGTTACTGAGTTATGTGTTACGGTAATCAGTAACGAGTGGTGTGAGGTATAACAATTTGAAATTGACCCTAGTCATTACAGAACAGATAGAGGGAGTTGGAGGGAGGGTTGATATCAGATTTTGTCTCTCTGCGTTCAGTTGACAGGCCGGTACAGTAGGCTACATGATAGCTTGGCACAGGAACTGGAGGTGGGAATTTAAGCCCAGAGTGAGGACCAGACTTCTGGAGTGCTGCCAGCAGTCACTGATGCTAAGCTAGCTAGTAATATGTCATGTATGTCATGTAAATTGGTTACATTTTTCAAGTAGCCCAACACTGGTAGTCACACATCAAAAATATTTAGCACTAGTTTTCATCAGCTTCCACCACCATGTCAGATCTATAAACAACTCTCATGTCAACCTTTGTCAACTCCAAATAACTGTCACTGTATGAGCCGTGTGAGTAGTAGTTGCCAATTGTTCTGCAGTAGTTTCAATAAGGAACGTTAAAAGATACGAAATTTGCTAATCATATTTCTTCAAAGGGGGAGGAAAAGATGAGGGATACACACAACTTTTAGTTGGCAGAGAAATGCAAAGACAAAAGAAAAATAATGATAATTCAACTCAGAAAAATGTCTATTTCAGCATACGCTTAATGATCCACATCGTGTATAATTAAATTTCCCTATTGTGTGGCATTAAATTCTAAAAGGATAGAAAGCATTATGCTGAGCCAGATAAATTCAAATGTTTGAATCTCTTTCTTCATTTCCGATTCCTTTTTTTTTTTCCCCAATAAAAAGGGATTTTCCCTCTCCCTCTCTATATGGAAAGGCCATTGACGCTGTGTTTTCCTCATAGAACAGCTGTCAGGGCCTCTCGCTGATGAGGCCTCTGTGATTGCAGCATCCAGCAAATACAGAGGATGGTTGCTTCATTAAATGTTATTGGTGAACATGCATTATGAAAGCACTGTGTTTCTCCGCATAAGCAGAAGTCATTTTTAGACAGACTGGCTGTGTAGCTCTATGGATGGCAATGTTGATGTCAGTCCACCACTTTGGCTGAAATATCTCAACAACTATTGGATGGATTGTCATGAAATTCTGTACATACATTTGTGGTGTCCAGAGGATGAATCCTAGTGACTTTGTATGTCCCCAAATTTCCTCTAGTGCCTCCATGAGGTTGACATTTGTGGTTTTGAGGGAAAACTGGAAAACGAATTACATTCCCATTAGCCTCAGCTGTACTTTGTGTTTCGTGCAAAGTAGCAAATGTTAGCATGCCAACACACTAACCTAAAATGGTGAACGTGATATATCTGCTTAACATCGGCATGTTAGCATTGTCATTGTGAGCACGTTAGCATTGGCATTCAGCTCAAAGTGCCACTGTGCCTTCAACAACCTCAAAGAGCCACAAGCATGGCTGTAGACTGTCTTGTTCAGATAAGGATTTCACCTTTTCCTTGTGGATGTAGGAGAGCTACAGTAGCCTGAAACAAGATGTATTTTGATGATGAAGTCACCCTGGGAATTATCACACACAGACTTCAGTTCTAGCCATACCGCAGCCCGGTGGACGACGATCTTAAAGTCTCACAGAAGAAATGGATTTGCAATCTCTGTTTGCAGCACTGGTGTATTTTCTGTGTAATCTAGCTGAGGAAGTACACAAGCATACAGCATGTAATAGCCTTACAAACGTTTCAGTTCCAATTAGTTTGGTTGTCACTTAAAAATATCTGATGCCACTTTTGCACATACAGTGAATTTAAGCTTTCCAGTTTCCGAGGTTACCAGTCAGATGTTTTTCTGTCAGGCACGGCTGTGTAGAGGTGTGCAAGTGAGAAAGGGTGGTCCCAGGTGAGTGCTAACTAGCCAAGCAGCACCCCTCCTATACCCAGCCTCATACAGCCTCACTCATCCTACCACTGGGGCTCCATGCTAGGATATGTAGAGCTGGAATAGGACTGGCGAAGCGAAGAGCAGCCTTCAGACTTCGCAGAGGCTGAGTAAATGAACAGCCACAATAGAGGACACCAGGGAAGGAGAGGCCGCGGTCCTGCTGCCCACTTCTGGCTGTAATAATATGGGTGGACACAGAATAGCTGCCTGGGTGGCTGGCTGGTTGGGTGCCTGTCTTTCTGCTTCATCACACACGTCAAGACAGACAAGAAATAAGGAACAAGGACAGAAAGCTTGATAGGAAGTAGCAAAAGTAGATGGTGAGCAACAACGAACAAAGTATTAGAGAAAAGGTGGATGTTATTGTGATACCTGGATTCTCTTCAGATGTTCAGTTTTCAATAATCTCTCGCACAAGAATCACATACAAAAGGGTTTTCCGACATTGGTAGTCTAAATGTGGTTTTCTAAGAACAGAAAACAGCAAATCATATTCCAAAGCTGACAAAGAAACGCTCTTTGTCGAGGTTTACAATTATACTCCCTTTGACCCTCATCCTGACCCTGAATCACTCTCAGTTTTGTCATGAATGCCAAACAGGACCATCTTAAACATGAGGGATGAGAGAAAGCTCTCTAGTCCCATTGAATTACCCACATCATATTTCTCACCATGTTCAATTAATAAGGGCTATTGAATTTGTGACCACGCGTCAAGAATAATAATTACAATATTTCCTTCAAGGATCATTTGCGGATGATTTATGCTTTTGAGTCACAAAGAAATTCAAGAAAGAGGGACTGGAAAAAAGAATCAATACATGACACAGTATGGTATTACTTCATGCCAGCCTCCATAGAAAAGAAATCATTCAGGCAGATAAAGGTCTGCGGAGTCCGCCTAGCTGATAAGTGAGAGTCATGGGGGAGGGAGAAAGGGCCAAAATGCAAAGTTTAGAAATCTGCAAACGGTACACAGGTGACTCTTTATCTTTGAGATGAGATGAATTCAATGTACAATAATTGTTCTTGATTAAGGGTCAGTTTAACTTAGTGTGTGTGCGTCTGTGTGTGTGTGTGTGTGTGTGTGTGTGTGTGTGTGTGCTGGCAAGCTATTGAGGGACCTGCTGGGGATGTTTGTTGCCTCACCTCTAATGGATGGCCACATTTAAGACGCTAAGAGCTAATAAAGAGTAATGGGCCTGTGGCTTCACTGGGGAGGAGGAGCAAGAGCTATTTTGAGTTCACGAGAGAAAGCATCATCTCGGGGATTAAAGAGTATCGACCGATGAAGAGTAAACACAGCAATGTCGTGCCTGCTGGCCTATTTGGTCAAGCTGTGAATGGAAAAGATGAACCCAAATAGGCGCTGCTGTTAGTGGCTGGGAGGGTCAGTGGGGATGTCATTACGGGATGCTGAGAAGGGCCTCCAGGTGCTGCGAGGAGGCCCGATATGTCTGGAACAGTGTTATCACAGCAGGAGACTGCAGACTGAGTGGCAAGGACCCTGGGCATCCTGCGGCCAGAGAACAACATCGCCTTTGTGCCATCCAGTGCACATGGCTGGAGGGGAAAGGGGCTGAGAGCTTTTGGCTTGGGTTCGGAGGAGGAGACAAGCACATATCTGTGTGCCAATCAGTATTCCCTAGGCCCCTCCGGACTTCTCTAAAACATAAAGTGAGCTCCTTAATGAATCTCTTCCCCTCACACTGGCCTTTATTGCAAACCGATATCGTAAATCAGGCTGAATACAGAGGCATTCGCGGGGCAGAGTCAGTCGGCCTCTTTGTGAGTGCAGAGGGACATTTAATGGTGAGGGAGCTCTGTTAGGACAGACGAACAAGCGGACACAAATCCAACCAGGGCTTAATGGCCACCTACTGATGAGAGCTCAGTTAGATTAGAAATTATACACAGCAAATAGGATTACAGGGGAGGATTACATGGCTATTGATAACAATCAGTGTATCACTGACTAATAGAAATTCAGATCTGTTCCTGGAATTTACTTTTCCATGTTCTTCAAGTAAGTGTGATCACCAAGAAATCATGTTACTGTAGCAGTGCACCAAAGCAATGAACCAAAGACAATCTAATTAGGAGAATACTCAACACAAGCCAAGCAGAGTGATTATGGATGGTGACGCCTGTCTGTGATTTTGGAACTTGAAAATGAAGCACTGTCTCTCTCTGATGAGTGAGTTATAGGTGGCAGCCCCCGATAATGAAAGTAGGCGTGAATCAAGCCATAATATGTTTTTCTCCCCTTCTAGGGTCAGGACACATCAACACAAACTTTTACAAAGCCAGCGAATACAACTTCAGAGTTCAACTGTGGTTAACTCAAAGTGTCTCACAATTAACTGTTTTTACCTAGAATTTGTTCGAGCCAAAGTCGTGAGGCTTTGCTGAGCAACCAGGGGATGATAGCCATAAAATCCGTAAAAGTTAATTAAATCAGTCTATATAGTCAGTGCAGAGGGAAGATTTCCCCCCCAAATCCCTTTATTTATAGCAAGGTGTGAAAAACAGAGCTAGTAAATGAAAGAGTTCTGTAGCACAGTGTCTCTGCATGCTTAAGTGCCCTGCTTATCCAACCCTGCTCCCTCAACCATATCTACAGGTAAACCTCTCCCCAAGGTCACCCACATATAGGATGATAAATTCTGCCTGAAGCTCTCCTGACAAGGCTGAATCCCTGTAAATGCAGCCACACTGCGAGTCTTGGCAACGCAGTGTTTATGAATCTAGAGTAGGCCTCTTTCTTGTCTTTTCTGAGCTTTCTCTTCTATGTTCTACTGCACCACACCTCATCGCTAATGAATAGACCACAATTGTGCTGATAATTGACCTCGATTGGATAATACCTTGCAGTACTATCAGAGTATAAATGCTATATGGATGTCCTCATTTGAAATTGAATGGTACATTCGGATAAATTGCCAGGCAAAATTTGGAGGCGGTACGAACGTATCCAACGTCAATAGAAAGATGTGAATGGAGAGAAACAGGAAAGTAGATTAGGACGTTATCTGGCCCTAGAAAGAGATTATGAATTGGCAGAATATCTCTCCGCTGTCGGAGATAGAAAGCAGAGACAGATCCTAACTAAGTACAAGCTCAGTGACCACAAATCGGCAATTGAAAAAAGGAAGACACAAAAAATCACGGCAACCAAAAGAAAACAGAATATGTGGTCACTATTAAACAGGTGAGACAGAAACACACTTCCTCCTACAATGTAAAACATTTAATGAAATAAGGAACATTTACTTTAACAAGTTCAACTGTGTAATTTAAGATGTCAAAGACTTCTCAAAGACCTCTCAGAATTAAAAATACTCCTAGGAGGAGGAGAGAGGGTTTATCTCCCTGCCCAATATGTAGCAGCATGCCACAACCTGCCACACACACGTTGACTTATGTCACTTTTGGGGACATTAAATGAACTTACATTAATTTCGTGGAGACTTGTTTATTAACAATGGACACTGTGAAAATATCACCCCTGGCGACACTTTTGACCGATTATGAGGGAGTTCATTCAAAGTTAGTCTTTTGGTTAGTCAAGTGTCGACATAATTTTGCACGCGCCCAGCACGTGTAATCATCGCTGTAGATCTACGGCATGTGCTATTCTGGTTTATATTATTTCCATCATCAATGGAATGTGAAAAAAATGTCTAAACCTTGAAATTAGACAATTCATCCCAAGCTAAAGCTGAGAATGTACCACCATATATATACCACTAGCCAAAAGACCACAATGAAGTAATGTGTTTTTGTCAAAGCATGCTGGAGGCCTTGTAACAGATAATGTAAGTCCCTTGTATCTTGCTAAACATAACCTCAAATAAGATAAAATTGCTAATAAAGGCAAGGCAAGTGCTTACAGTCAGGTCAGACAGGTTTCAGTCTCTCACTTCATGTCAAGTAATGTTTCAATAATAAGTCTCTGACACTGTTTGTAACTGCAGTGAACAATATATTGTATAGCTAGTTAAAACTATCTTCCAGGAACTACAATACTGACTGACAAAGACAGTTAACCTACCACCTATATAGCATAGTCATTCTTTTTAATACGCTTGTGAATTATGTGTTTATCCTAATTTTTAGGGCTGTAGAGACTACGACAATAGCAATGGTTGATGTTGCACAGATGTCATCTGACTTTCTGTACTTGTTTTTTTCACCTTTGAAAACAGGTCAAGGTCCCTCCTTTTTTGCTTTAGTGCACATTCTGCACAGACTGAAACACTGAAAAAACACTAAAGATACAATATCTTCGTATAAATCTAGGGACTTTCTGGGGAAGTTTAAACTAAACACTTGCACACCCCAAGAGCTATCTTCTTACTCTTAGTAACATGATGGGTTTGTGGCTTCTCACTCTCCAGTGGGTGGTGTTCATCAATACATATAGCAAGGACAGTGCAATCACAGTAATATATATTTAGAATTTTTTAATCCTTGGAAATATACAAATATGATGTTCTCTTTCCCTCTAAAGAACTGTCCATTCACCCCACGCTGCCTCGATCCCTTCTGAAAAGAGCTTTTATTGCGGCTCCAGATGGACTGGCTTTAAATCTGCAGTTTAACCTAAAACCTGTCAGAGTGGGAACTAACTCCATGAACAAGTAGATCTATTTTGGGCCAGGGAAAGAAAGCTATTAAAGCAAGGGGAGAGGAATGTTTCTATTTCAGACTAGATCAGAGGGGAAAGCAGTGAGCTTTCACACCACTGACAAAAATCTTTTAGTTTTAAAGAAATATTTCCAACTAGCAATGCGGCAGGGCACATTTTGTTTTGAAAGCCTTTCTGTCCAGCTGCCAAGCCGAACTTTATTTTAGTGATCATCAGCAAACTGGTCTGTAGGAGCCCTAGAAGACTAGACGCTTCCTCTTGAGCCAGCTATACAGACGTGGGCTTACTAATGTGTTGGGAAAAATTTGTAACGAAACAGAAGCTAATTATAATTTCACTTCTACAAACATTTCTTGGACGCAGAGCTGCTCTGCAGGCTTAGAAAAAAAAAAATCTCACTGTTTGAGTTAATCCTCAGTAGGCCAAGCTAAAGCGCCACGGTTTTTCCTGGCTAACTAATGTTAGACTGAACCCCTGTGAAAAGCAGAGAATGGAGGGGGGCGGCCAACATTATTAAGCCTTATGCTCTCGCTGTGAAAACGGGAAGTAAAAGTGAGGTAGTCATGGCATATGTAATTAACCCAGTTTGCCATTACACTTAGCTTACCTGTGGAGTTCATCCTCATAGCCTGCAGCTAGTTGCTCATAGAAGTCAGTCGACTACTACATATTTCATAGCTCTACTCTCAATAGAGATACCCTTTTATGTCATTCAAGTTTGACATTTAGTATTCTGAACATTTTGCCCTTCCTGAAAAAACTAGTCGACGAAAGCTTGTTACAGTAATTAGTGCAGTACAGTAGGCTACTGCAACATTTCTTTACTCTTTCACCTCTATTTAGTTTTAAAAAAGAGAGATTACCTTGCTGTGACATGAATGCAATCAATACAGAAATGTTCAAATGGAAAAAACAACGAGATAAAATACTACCTCCAAAATATATACCTTTCATCCAATCATGCACACGTAGCTTCTAATTAACCCGATTTCTAACAGCTCATTGCAGTAGAAAGACAAATGACTTAATCTTCTAATATACATTCCGACTAAAATCTATTAATTGTAACGTAAAAACAATTGTCAAACTCACAGCCAGTGTGGTCCATAACACAGTAATAAGAGCCAGCTTGCACCGCCCCCAGTAAATATGCTGGCAAATTAGCTTGCTAGCGGTAGTGCTACCTAAATAAATATATCAGTAAATAATAATGTGGGTGAGTATGTTATCATCTATTCCTTATCAAATGTATCCTGCTCCAGTGGCGTTGCACAGCCTCTATAAGACAGCTGAGGTTACAGTACTTCCAGGTGTAAAATATTACTAACTGAATAACTTTGACACAGCTGCTTCCCTTCATAAATTAGGTGGTGCACTGAAAAATGTGCTATAAAAACATCATCATGTCAACAGGGTTGCCAAGAATCTGTATGCTTACCTTGCACAAGAGAAGACAGTGATATCCTATTAAAAGTATTACTAAAAGAGCTGTTCGTGTTTAAGAGGTACAAGATCCAACAACATGAGCATGACCTTCATGGACATTTTCGTATTACAAGCAATATCCTCGCTGTACTGTGCTGTATTGTTTTCCATTCTCCAGACCGAAGAACTCAGCATTTCTTAGGGCTCACGCTACCCTTGTTCATAAACAAACCAAGCATGAAATCACATGGACTGACAGGTAACTCGCTCATTGGATGATTCTGATCACTTGTCATCCTTTGTCAGCTGCGCTACACACACACTGTAAAACCTGCGAGAGAAAAACAAAACAAACCTCATGCAGATGACTGGCAGCACGTCATTCTACACTTTGCTACAGGGTTTGATTTATTTTCCCTGGTGGTCCAAATGAAGAAATAGTGGGATGGAGTTGGAGCCGTAGTCGAGAGTTTGAGTAGATAAAACGGGAATTTCTAACCAGGTTCAGGCATACCATTACCATTAACATGATTAAACCCTGCTTCCTGGTACTCTCTGTATCGCCGCTGCCCAGTTGTTACAGCATTGCTCTATATCTTACAACATGAAGAGATATACCAAAAGTAAATCACAAGTTCACTTCCCAGTTCCCTCTGTGAAAT
The DNA here is from genome assembly GCF_043641665.1 of Enoplosus armatus. NCBI lineage: Eukaryota > Metazoa > Chordata > Actinopteri > Centrarchiformes > Enoplosidae > Enoplosus > Enoplosus armatus. Next base: position 20,342,933 of record NC_092183.1, on the reverse strand, counting down.
TGTGTGCAACTCCAGATCCCTTATCAAATAATTGATAGAATTCTTCTATATCCTGCGCTTTCAGGTTTTATGTACTTTGTATGTTTGCGTACATACGCGCACACTTTTTTTTTACTGAGTGTTTGTCTCGTAGGTGAGCTCATGTTTACTGTGCCATATCACAGGAACAGAGAGGGATTTTTCACTTCTCATCCGTCTTCATTCAAGGGAGGCTGCTGTCACAGAGATCAACCCGCCTCTCTCTGCTGGTCAGCTCACAATAGATTAAAAAGACGTATTTCTCATTCAGACAAAAGTTGCCTCGCCTTGTTTCTTTGGATGAACCACCCTGGCTTCCATCCCTGAAAAGACCAGATAAGTAACACACCTGACATGCTTAGTTGTTTTATAGGTCTGTTATCCTTATCATGCTGTACTTTTTCTCACTGCTTTCCCTGTCCTTCGGCATGGGTACTGTTGAAGCGGTCATGCTTACTTCGAGAACGCAGGGTAGCACTGTTTGTGTGATAAAATTCACATCCTCTGTCAAAACAATATACACTTGTGTTAGTTCCAGACAGGCTATAAAAAATACAACCCGGCAGAGAAATGCCAACAACGGACTGATTTTAGAAAGTATCGGTTGGCAGAAGGCTTGCGGTTTCTTCACTCTTCTGGACTAAATTAGCCATCCTACACATGGCGTGTGCAATTAAGGATGGAAGTGCAGATTACATCACTCTGAATTTCAGCGCTTGCCATAGTCCCAGAACGTCTAATTACGGGCCTTCACACAACTATCTTCAAGGTTCTTAGAGAATGCACAAAAACATTGTGAAAAAGGGCAGCAAGAGTCATCAAATGCAGCCCATTGCACTTATCTCCGGCCTATACAAGGGAATGGTTAGCATGTCCTCTGAGTGCATCATATCCAGGCCTCCATTATACTTCTGCCAATATTGCTTTCAACATGTGGTATTTAAAGGATACAAACTGCCCTATGATTTGTATGCTGAAAAAAATGCATGTATCATTATTAAAATCTATACTCTTTTCTATCTATACTATACTGCTGTAAAATGCTGCTGGGCGAAGGCAACCACCATATAAGTTTCCCTCTACTGCCTGCCAATAAGGTTAAAGAGTCAGTTCAAAGATTTTACTCATTGCCTTCAACACAGTCATTATCTGCCTCCAGCCTACGTTTCTGAACTTATAACCAATTACATCCCAGCAGCGTGCAGCTTTGGATACTAAGTGATTACTGTTTTATCACGTCAATCCTTCTTTAATTATTTTCTCATTTTGCCTTGTATTGTAGGGTATATGACATCTAAAAAGACTACCAGTCAAAAGCCACACTAGCGGCTTTGCGAGACTGTATTTTGGGGCTGTGAGCTAAATGCTATATGCTAATGTCCTCATAACGACAATGCCAACATGCTAATAGACACTAAATACAAAGTTCAGCTGGGGCTGATGGGATTTGGTTTAAGTAAAACTGGGGTTTTTTCTGGTGATGGCGCTTAATGAAAAGTGAGTGCAATTCATCCTGAGGGGAACATGAATTTCTCTACCAAATTCTATGGCAATCCATCCAGTAGTTGTTGAGACATTTCACTCGGAGGGATCGCATAAGTCATTTGGATTCATCCTCTGGAGGTCACCATGAATGTCTGTCCAATTCATCGGTGTTGAGATATTTTACTGATTAAGTGAAACGTTTGATCTGCCGTATGCACTAGATCAAAAGTGAATCACCAAAGTCATTGGGATTCATCCTCTGGGGACCATGAATGTTGATGGGATATTTCAGGCTGGGCCAGAGTGGTGGACCGACCAAGAAACCCACCGACTGACATTGTCCATGCTACTAGCATGCCTAATAAAAATTATTATGATATAACTATTCTAAATTCTAATTCTGAGCAAGTGTGAAAGACATCACTCAGTGTGGCATTAACATCCTTATACGATTTTATTCCCAATTTGAATTAAACTGTAATATTTTTAGGCTAACGCTTCATTATCATTGGGGTCATTCTGTCTCAGCCTGGTGTGGCTCCTTCCAATTTGTGTGAAATTGAGGGCCTCGGGGTTAAGAGGAGAATCTGCAGGAGCAGATAGTGGTTCAGAACGAGCTGTGGCATGATGTGCTATATGCCAGCGCTGCCCCCCCCCCCCCCCCCGCCCCCCCGGCCTGGGCAGCACCACGGGGCCAATGACTCACTATTGCCACGCTGTCTATGTTTTGACTGGACAAACCTAATCCTCCCTCGTCATCAGCTCACTGTCCCCTAGCATGAGAGAAACAAAGCAGCATGAACACTCCAGGCTGCCAAAAACAGAGGACTGGACGCTGCTGGCATGGGCAAGATGACAGCGTGAAAACGTGTCTTTGCTTCACATATCGTTGAAGATCAGGTTAAATCAATATTCGGACAAAGCTTTTTAGAACCAGAGAGTTAATGTGTGTGTAAGAGGACTTTTATGCTCTTTGTCTATTAATACAGTCACGTTGACCCAGTGAGTTTACTGAAATGACTTCATTAAAGTGTAATTCTGGTATTCGGAAACCTGGGCCCTATTTTTACACAATTTGGAGAGTAAGCTCCTTTTCGTTTAACCAGTAACAACTGAAATCTCGGGGTGAGTTGTTGCAGGAAGGCGACGGTGGAAACGTGAGTCAGTAAGTCATCTTACTCTTTAACAAAAAGGTCTATCTCTGTAGGGATGCTTTCCATAATGTTGCCAGACACGTAGAATAACAACCTGAGCCTGTCACTGGCAAACACAAACACTTACAGTGGACGTACCTTTGACGGACACAATTGCGTTGCTGCCATTGCAACCCAAAGATCCCGAGGCGATCTTCCGGACCAATTCCAAAACTATTTGTACCTATTAGTCATTTAGACCCCAAAATATGTAAAAAATAGAGCCCAGGTTTAAAAATGCCAGATTTATCCTTTAAATTAAAGCCACTCCTGCCAGACTAACTTGCACACCGATTGTACTCTGGGGTAGCCACTCCTTTAACACTGATTAGGAACTGGAGATTGTGTCAAGAATGATTGGGGACGCACACACATACACATTCCAATTACATCAAGTACCATCTAGCCAATGGTCAGAGTGTACTTCAGACCATTTACATTTAACTGAGTTGTAGTGAATGAACAAATGATTATTCTGCAGAGGTATTTCTGTTGAGTGTCGGCTTTAAAAAAACGTAGCTGCAAAGAAACATCTAATCCCATAATCAGTAACCACACATTTGACAGTGCAATTTTAACTCTCTTTCATCCTTACTGGTCCACTTTGAATGCATACTCTGTATATGACAAGTTCCAAACTGACAAAGACAAAGAAATATTGATATATGCAGCTTATGTATAATTAAATACCACATATGGTCATGGTATATTATATTTACATTGCAGCCCATCTCTGGATAGGTCAATATTGATTGTCTTTTTCTTTAAACACACAACAACATAAGAAAAGGACAAGGATTATTAAAGCTGCACAAATCAATAATTTTCATATATACAATGGATAATGACCACGTGTACGGTGAAAGAGGTCGCTCATAGTGACGAACAGAACTGACTGCAATTCCCCTCAGCTCTTTAAAGCGTTTTAGTATCTTTTAGCTTATTGTTTTGGTGTTCCAGCCCACAGCTTTACTGTTTTTACTGGACCATATGTACAGATATGTACTGAGCGGGACATTTTACAGCTGAAAAGCAAACTTGTCAGAGCTCTTTGGTGAACAAACTACGTAATTGAGACATTTCTATTTTTATTTTATTATTTAGTCATACATATACACCAATACACCAAAAGATCTGTAAAAAAAAAAACAAATACATTGGCAAGTATGTTGGCCCAGCCGATTTTTAAGTAAAGCATCTACATTAGCTGATTTGAAGTTGCTCAGACAGCGGCTGATATTGTACAATATTTATTACCGCTGTGATAGTGCATTGTTGCTCTGTGTATGTGCATTGCTGATACTTTGTTCCGGTAAAACAATATTATCACAGAAATATTAATAACTACTAACAAAGCAACTGTAAGCCACTACTGTTGATAGGGAAAACAACAGATAAGAATATGCATTTGTCTGATGATTCAAATGGGATACAAATGTCATTATTTTGAACAGAGGCAAAGTGAGCCACCACAGATCTGAAATGTTTAATCTGTGATGTCACGCTGTAAAGCCCAGAGCTGCCTCGCTGACAATAAATATGTTGATTTCATACAGGGGATTTCTTTTTATATCCAAAAGACTTTTATATTAGGCTAATGCTCTTTGATTCAAATTATAAAATGTGCTGTGTCAGAGGCACCTTTCCATCTACCATAATTCATTCTTCATGCGGCTGTACATCGGTTTGCTGTCACAGATGAGAGGGCACAACAAACTCCTCGGTCTTGTTCCAGCTAGAGCAGACAACGGTGATTATTCACAAACCGAATGGACTGCTGGAGGGATAAAACTAATATATTTTAAAATCAAAATGCAATGGTAGTTTTAAGGCGGCTGTTCAGCATTCCACTGCATGGGCACACCACTCTGAATCACAAAGAGGCGCACGACTCCCATTTTAACATAATCTCGACAATCAATCAGCCACACCACAAAGAAGTCAATGGGCCTTGACAATATGTACCTGTCAGATCATTGCCTCTAATGCATTAAGCCCTGATGCCTCTGATAGACGCTGACAGCTCCGCACACAACCAAGCGCTTCACTCTCTCAAATGCAAGTGGCAGCCTTTTGTCCGGCCACCTGCCTGTGATTACTCAAATCAAAAATGCATAAGCGATTGGAGTTATGGATTCATCTCGGCTGTCAGGAAGGAAGTGAGACCTGGCTAAAGAACAGCATATAAGAAGCTATGCTACAGCTGGCTGGAAAAACAAAGAAAATATACCTGTGATGTAAAATAATTCACATAGTCTATATGTGATTTTACTATGTTGATTTTTACATTTTCTGTTTAAGTTTAGCACAAATGTTGATGTTATTATTTTTTCTCCTATTCGCATCTGTGCTTGCAGAGAAGAGCCAAAGTTACAAGGAAGTAAAGTTCTTGAGTGTGTTCGTGTTGTTTAAGCCTTAATGCAGGATATATTACATAAATATCTAATATTGTGGCATGCTGTCTTAGCAGTTTTTGTTTCCAGAGAAAGCTCCCGGGCTAATGACATTTTATTAATGTATTGAAGTAATAAAAACATAATCCACTTCTTAGTCTGGTGGAGGGGGTGGGGGGGTGGGGGGTTCGTAACATCCCGTGATTCAATGGCTTTCTATTTTCTCCCTCCTCCTTCATGTGGAATAAAAATGTTCAGCTGTCATAAAAAGCAGCATAAAAAAATTTTACAGTGAAGAAAAAGGTTACATATAAAGACAGTAAGTGCATGGGGTTTTTTTAGGGGACGTTACCTGCAGGAAATAAAGCATCATATCTCAACACTGTTACAGTAAGATGTCTGAGCAGTGTGTATGGGAGAGCTTGTGAGTTTCTCTACAGCCTGAAACTCATAAATTGGCTGAAATTGTTCTGTAGAGTTGTGATGCGGCTGTGTCTGTATTAAAGCCCACTGAGCAAACTGAGTGAAAAGGAGAAAACAACAGGGCATATGTTCAAGAGCTGAAACCATCACTGATGAACTGCAAGGTTTGAGTGTCAGTTCTTGTGTTACAGAAACGTTACGTCATTTGGTATGACGCATGCACCTCAACTTGCGCTAATGTGACCACAGGAGGCGGTCGCTTCTAGAGGTAGCCATGTCAACCGGAGAACTGCTGCTGTGGCTTACTGAATTTGCAGGAAGCTGCCGAATATTATGGGAACAGAGTACAAATGTTCAACATATTGTGAAAAGAAAAAGAAGTAAAAGGAGTCCCTTAATTCTGCTAAAAATATCTCTCAGGCAGCAGTGGTGCTTCGGCTCAGGCAGAAATTCTTCATTCGTGGTGCCCAGAGGATGAATCCTGTGAAGTTGATGATCCCCTGACTTTTCCTCGAGCACCGCCATGAGGTTGACATGTTTGAAACTGCCAATTCAGCCTGACTTCATAACTAACAATGAATTAATGTCTTTACATTAAAGTATGAGTTTGAAACAGTGTGCCGTCTAACGCGCGCTGCGGGTCTGGAGCTCGCGGTCTGGCTGTGAACAGATTTATGAGGAGGAAGTCCTCTGTTCAGACACAACTGTCCACTGATGAGAGAGCGCACAAACTCTGCATCAGCATGTTGGTCAATTATTACAATGACGCCCCCTCCTCAGGCACACACACACACACACACACACACACATTCACAACCCCTCCCTTTCAAGCTTGTACACAGATCTCCTCGACTCACCTTCCTAATCATGAAATTTGATTAAATTGAATGTGGGATCACGGCAGTTATAAAAAGCCAATTAACACAGGGCAGATGGGCTTTGTGGAAATATTATAGGACATTAAACTGATGATATATGAATTTATGGGGGCAAAAACCCTCTTTTGACTCAGTGATTGGAAAGCTACAATGTATGCCTCCCACGTGCACTTTAAGCATAATGAGCATGAAAGAGCAGTACGAAGGATTTAGAGGAGTCCACCTACTCAGTGTGTTTCATAAAATGGTCATTAAACAAACAAAGGTGCTCAATCTGACATACGGCGTAAAAACATTTGTGATGGTTGGTAATTACACAGCAGAGAAGTTCAAACCCAGCTTACGCCGTGCTGCTGCTGTGAATCTCTTCCCCTTTCGGGGAAATCTGCATCTTTTTTATCAGTGTCCTCCGTCACAAATCTCAGAAGTGCACCACAGTGTACTCAAAGCGCAGCTGTAAGATAGCCTTGATAAAAAACACCACCAAGCCAGGGACTTCTGTTCTTTTCATGTTCTCTGATCCGTGAGTAAACACCATAACCAAGTTAATACCAACAAACCAGCGAGACGGCAATACGGGCCTTTATGTATGTCTTTAAGTATAATTGATGAGCCCTCAAAGGTATGAAGCAGATTTTTGGATTGGTAGTTCTCATTGAGATTTCCTGGATTTGATGTAAAACCTTCCAGTGCAGTAAATCAAAATGAAAATATCCAGTGAAATGTTGATGAAATCAGGCCTCTTGGTTGACTAGTTATTGTCTTTAATTCTACAAAAACGTTCCAGCTGATTAATATATTTCAATATGGCATTGTCCAACCTAACCCAAAGAGACACAGACATATGACAGGATTCAAACAAAAACATTTTGCACCCATGTTAAGTAGAGTCCCTCAGCTGGACATTAACATGTTTTTGCACAGTTGAGATTTTAAACTGAACTCGCGGTCACACAGATGACCTTATACAACTGTCTTTTAGTCCATCGATTTGAGTTACATTTTCCTTTTGCAGTAAGTTTTAAGTTCTGTGCACCCCTCCCTCTCTCTCTCTCTCATTTCTTGGTCCTTGCTTGCTCAAGGACATGAGTTGCGCGGCTTAAAGGGCTGCCAGGGGCAAAAGAAGAGGAGCTGGATGCGTGCCACGGCACTGGGGGGCGCAGGACCACAGCAGTGGATCTTTCTGAAGACAATTACAGATAAAAACTCTCCGCTGAGAAAGAGCCTGAGAATCTCTGCGGGGTAAATAAAATGTTGGGTGTTCCTAAAAAAAAAAAAAATAATAATCCTACTGGACAAGCCGAATCCCTTGGCGGGGCTTCAGAGGCATGAGGACAGACACATAGCGGAGACAAGAGACAGCATGGGTTGTGTGCTTAGCACTTAAAGATGTAGACTGAGGGTTATCCTTGCTTGATCCCCTTTTGGATCTTGTTCAGCTCAAGGATAAGACGAAGGGAGGGAAGATTGGATATTCCTCTCAGGAATCCCAGCGAAGTGTCTCACTGGAGCACACCTAGCGGCTTCAATTAATAGAGACGACAGCCTTTTTAAAATATAAGGAATAAGGCCACTTCTCTTAAAACAGAAAAAAAAAAAAGACCTTTAGTCTTTCTCTTCACTTTATCATGACGACACTTTATTTAGCAGATTTTTAGGCAATACGTTAGGTCTAGTAACTCTCTGCCCAGATCATTTCGACTTTTCCAAACAAAGGGTACAGTCCCACCAGAATAACAGCATATTTCACTCCCTAATTATGGCTTCATTATGCTGTGCAGGCATTTTTGTAGCATGGATTTGATCCTCTCATTTCCTGGAGTGTGTTATCAATTTTCATCACCATTCACTGTGAGAAGCTGTGTCCTGCAGCTCCATGACACGCGATGCTCAATTAGTATCACACTGTGTATGGTTACTGAGAAGGCCTTGGCATATGGCAAACATCATTAGCATATACTTCAAGCCAGTGAGTCAGCACTCATAACACAGGCGCTGTCAAATGAGAGTCATCCTCTGTGCTCTGAGAGGGGAGCATCATCAAGGTGTGCGTGCACAATAGATGTGTGAGATGCAGTTTGAGAGTGTTTAGCGTCGACTGTCTGGAAAAATGACTGACCTTTAATTCTGTAGGGAATCAGTGTCTGTGCTTCTTTTATTTTGACCATGACTGAAACATGATTGGCTGCCGGCTTTTACATGAATACAATCAGACGATGACTCTTGGTCTCAAGGCAAAAACAAGGCAAAAAAAGGCACAGTGACTGCAGTTGAGTATTTGCAGCTGCAAAGCTGAACAAATGTTTTCTTCTTTTTTTTTTTCTTTTTTTTTTAACTTGAAGACATGAAAAGTTCCATCTGTTTGATAAGAAAGAAATCTGCTCAAGCCAGGTTGAACATATTCACAACAGTGGACAGGATACATTTTCCAAAAAGCAAATTTAGGTTAAACCCTTTTCCCACCAGACAGAATGGATTCATTAGCCAGACCACTCGCTGCCCTCAGATCTGCGTTTTCTGGCTGCAGGGCAGCCAAAATAAATGCTGCTCTCCTCCTCGTGCCACTAAATGACTGATGTAATGTCATGTGCATAGGAAATGAAATTTACATTATCATTATTTCGGGCCAGAACTCAGATAGATAGACGGAGAGAAAGTCCTGCAAAAATGATTGTCACTGTTATTGTCGCGTTGTGATTTGAGCTATGAAGATCTCTCACCACTGCAGGTCTCTGTAACTTTTCCCATAAAATAATCATGGGCTGTGAGAGGAATTTTGATGTAATAACCTGACAAGCCAAAGAGTAATAAAGCCGCAGTGCTCCTGCTGCACAAGAGAATCCCTGTCATGTTGAAATATTCATGAGATAAATGTTATTTAAGGCCAGAGCTGCTCTGGCTGTGTTGTACAGGTGCAAAGCCACTTACCACTGGCTGCAGTGGGCTATAATTGTTGCCGTTGTGTGTAACTTAATTAGATACCATAACAGAAATAACACTGTATGGCACATTTACTCAGATATGAATTAGAACAGTGACTCAGAGGATGTCAATGCCCTGCGACCCCGTTTCTCAGGTAGGATTTGTGCCTTATATCTGGAAACGCAGTTTCTATTTAACTTCTTCACGTCTCGCCGCACATTTCTCTGAAAGATGTCCTCAGCTGAAACAGCGGACTAGAAGACGGAAATAGGCAATTAGGCTGAAAGTGTGCTTACCTCCAAAAAGTAACACCACCGACAGAAGCGCAGGGATATGCAACATGTTTCTTTGAGCACGTTAGGAAAACAAGAATCCCCCCTAAAAACCTGTGTGGAAGCCGAAATGGCTTAATTCAAAGAAGAAGAAAAAAATCCCAGTTGCAGCATCGTTAGTAAAAAATGAAAAAGCTTATTTTCGGGTAAAAATGCCACGCCGCATCCAGTCATTTGCAAATGCTAAAAAAAACAAACAAACAAACAAAAAAAAACAATTGTGAAAGCCTGTTCACTAGTGTCTTATCTACTTGTTGTTGTCTGGGAAATTCAACAACTGAAGAGAGGGAACTTGCGCGCAGCTTTGCATCACTCTTTGAAGCATTTTTTATTTATTTTTTTGGAGGAGAAAAACGCTCAGACGCCCGGCAAAACGCGTAAAACCAGGCCGAGACGTCTGCTGTGGTTCTCGACGAGCTCCGAAACTATTTTCTGCAAAAACCTTGTCCCTTGTCCTCAGCGCGTCTTGCTCCGCATCCTCCGCATCAGGCTCCCGAAGTTGGCCGCCGCTGTAGCGGGTAGAGCCCGACACTCGGGCGCGAATGGAAGCAGCTCCCTCCCGGCATCGCGTGTGGCACGTAAACAAAAGTAAAGAAGTTCAAACTGCGACACGGCGGGTCGGCGTACATCCACGCCCCGGGGGCGGCCGGAAACGCTCCGCCAAGTCCCGAGCGCAACTCCAGCGGCACGGGGCAGCCTCGGCAGAGCGCGCGCGCGCGGCTCTTCGGCTGCCGCTTCTGTTTACACTTCGGGCGCCGAGCGCTTCAAATATTCGGCGAGAGTCCCGTTTCCGAGCCTTCACCTTTCGGCGTTTATGTAGACGGGTTGTGGGCTACAGTTTTCAGTGGGGGGGCTTGCGCGTCGTCAGCCGTCCAATGCGCGTCGAGGGGAGCAGAAAGAGGAAGAGGAGCAGGAAGCCTCCCAGCGGTGACAGTGACTGGCACGGGCGCGCGCAGCTCACACCCCGCTCTTCACAGGTGGCGGCGATAATAGACGTAAACATTTCATGTTTAACACTTTTGAGCAACTGAAATCGCATTCGAACCTTCGTCTTCAGAGAGGACTGCCGGACCTCCTCCTCCTCCTCCTCCTCCTCCTCACTAAACGCCTTACAGTTTCCCGCCGACGCCGTTAGCTGTCTGTGGACAACAACAACAACAACAACAACAAAAAAAAAGGACTACTTTAAAAGTTGTTATCGTTAACGTGTCCGATTGATTGCATGATTGGCGCCACTTGGCAGGCACTAGTGACCCCGTGTGGCATGGGGACTGAACTGAACAGAGCTGCTCAGGTGTGGAGGTGGACGGACGGCAAGAGACGCTGTAACACTGTGGACACCACAAACACCAAATTAGACATCGGTGATTTCAAGTGTCCTTGATTTCAGACCATTTCTACCAGGGCTTCTTCACCCATTCATTCCCTTTATTTTCCATACCTATTCATATGCCCCCCCCCCCCCCCTCAGCATCCATTGTTTTTTCATTGAATATGTACAAAGTAGCCTTCTGATGTGTTCAGACTACCTGAGGATTACGAGCTCTTTTCATAAGGTCATGTTGTCCAACAAATGATGGTAGTATTATGGGCATTACCGCCATCAGCAAACTATGGCTCTGTGGTCGTATTAGCTCTGTTGCAACGGCATACATGCCTTTATATAACGCCTATGATCATGCTTGCAGTTTCTTAGTTCGTCATTCGTTGGGACCCCCAAACGTAATTGTTGCCGCTGACGAAGTCGTCAAAATTGTAACCATTTCCGCTCAGAAAATGAAATTTAATACGGTTTGTTACTGTAATCTGGTAATTGATTAATCTGTGAGCCACACATCTGATTTCTTTTTCCTTTTTTTTTTTCTGTGCAGAACAGATGGTGTTGTGAAGGAAAGATAAAGAGAGATTCATGAATACAAAATACCGAAATATCAGAAAACTGTCAAGCTAAACTAAAATTCACGAGCAGTTGCGGCCTAAAAGTGACATCACAACCTATACTTTGACTCTGTTTGGGGTTATGTCTAAAAAGGCCTAACAGAAAGAGAAAGTAAAACCCCCCCAGAACACACCACAGATAGAGTGTATGGATACTACTCCAGTTTGTTGTTGTGGAGGAAAGGTAAGAGTGTGTTTGAAATCTCTTTGACAACTAAAACATGGTCACAGCCACTGCATTTGCCCTCATTTTAAGGCATCCTTTTCTGATTCACTTCAAGTTCATTTTTTTCTCCTTATGGTACCAAGCTTTTGCTTCCTCCTAAATGTGCAATTTGATCGTGGAAACCAATGCACTCTTGTACAGCTGCAAAAAGCATTAGAGGTGTGGGGACGGGGAGGGGAGGGGGGGGGGGGGCAGAAATGTTGATGTAGCGCAGTCACTTCCCAAGCTGTAATGGTGGGCTGGAACATCACTCACCCAAAGGCTGGTTGCCGTCCAAAAAGGAGCCCGTCTAGAGTCCGACACTCTGACAAATCCCTCGAAGCCCACACTGGGGTCCATTCAACTGCTGGAAATCAGAGAGGGCACCAGCAGCGCCTGAGTGGCTTAGGTTACATCGTCTGGAGCTGCAAGTCATTAAAAAAAGAAGCTGAACTCCTCTCAGCTCTACACATGGTAAGTCCATTTCCCAGGCTAAATTACAGAGACATTGGCTGCTGTAAAAACTCACACACCATCCATCTCCCTCCTAAAGATGATAAGACACATTTGATTTGGAAATCTGGGAGGTATAAAAACAGGTCGAGCAATCGTAGGCAATATTTAAAGGGAAGTGACGTTTAGATGTGCAGACCTCTCCGAGGACAGGTCTTAAGACTTTGATGTCTGCAGAAAGGTCTCAAGTCTTTGATGTCTTGAAAAAGATCTGGAAGCTTTTGTACCTTGAAAATACACAGAAGACTTAAATGTCAGACAGATGAAGATACAACAACTTTCCACTTTCAGACACCTATTGCCATATTTTACTTTTGAATTTTAGACAGTCCTCCAAGTTCCTGCAAGTGCACACGCGTTCTGTCAAGAATACTAAAAACAATCGCTGGTATATAATGTGTGTATATCTGTTGTGTGATACTCACATATTAAGAATACCAAATGGGTAAGGAGAAACACAATAGAGGCTGTGTTTTTGAAGTTTCCCATTGTCACCCTATGACCTTCAGTAGGTCCCTGGGGTGTGTACTATCCTATCCTCGATATTATACATAATGAATCGTCCCTTGTGTCTTCTTTTGGGTGGTATCCTTCATCCATGACCTTAACCAGCCTCAGTAGCCTGTCCTCCTGTCAGTTGGTCGACAGGAGGCCCAAATTCATCACCACCTTTCATTCTCCTCCCCTGGCCTATCTGATCTATGATAGCATTAATAATAACCACTGCAGAATGCCCTGTCGCCCTCTGTGCCCTGCCCACTCCCAGCCTGCGCAGATTACCACCAGCCATTCACAGCCCATTAAAACTGTATTTACTTATCAGCCTCTCTGGGGCCGTCACTCTGTTTTCAAGACTGATGCCCAGAGGGGAGGCAAAATGTGACCTTCCTATAGCCTACAGAGCTGTAAGTCACTACTCCCAAATGATTTCTCCCTTATTTTGCTGCCTAAACTCTGCTGAAAGCAATGTTGGTCCCTTTCCGTAGCGAGACATAAAGACTTTAATAACTTTGTAAATAGAAGGAGACAAAAATGGTGTTTCTTTTAAGCACCTGTAATCACACTTTCTATGTTAAAGGAATACTTTGGAGGTTTTGGGAAATACACACATTCACTTTCTGTAGTAGTAGTTAGATTAAAAAAATGACATATCTGTCCATTAAATATGAAGCTACAAACAGCTAGCTTAGCTTAGCACAAAGACTGGAAACAGGAAGAAACAGCTAGCCTGGCTCCAGCTCAAAGCTTACTAATTATTACATTATATCTTGTTTGTTTGCACTGTACAAAAGCCAAAGTGCAGAATCTGCTGTTTTTCGGGGGGGGGGGGGGGGGGGGGGGGGTTATGTGCCACACTATTTCTTTGCTGGGAGAAGTAACTTTCTGGACTCTTCACTGGTTGCCCAACTGCTCAAAAACTATTCCTTTAAATGGAACAAACGCCTACTTATAGTGACGAACCCACCATTTATCACCCGACTCTGCAGTTCCTCTCAGCTTGATGCATATCTGATTGATGTGGAAATAGGCAAATGTTTACGTTAGCAAGTTAGCCATGTCAACTTCAAACCTGCTAGTATGTCAGTGTTTTCTGCTGTTTCTGCTGCCCCCCAGGAGCCAACCTAATGCAGCTTTAATGTCACATTGACTGACAGCTCTCACACACCTTAGGCAGATGTTTTTTGACGTATTACTGCGCTGAAATACTTGACCACACTATTAACACTTCAATGCATTACTCTTTGTTTGCCTCAAAGTACATTAGCCAGAGCAAAGAGTTTCCTATAGTTGTGGCTGGGTTGACAGCATATGTGCCATTATATTTGACTGACAGTTGAGCAATCACGATAGCATAAATGGGACAAGGTGAACTCTCCTCATTCTTCCTTACACAGACAGTTATTTCTTATCTGCCAGAATGTGTCATGGTCTACTTTGGGTGTGCTTAACTTCCCCTGACCTTTAAAAAGGCTGATTATTTCCATCCGCAATCTTCACTCGGCAATACGCTGCCAGCACAAAAGGATATTAGGACCAGACCTGCTGGTCTGATAATTCCAGCTCTCAGTGTGGAACTGAGAGAAACCAAACCACAATGCCCTGCCACTCCATTATCATTTCACTGCCTTTACTTTCACCTTCATCGTTGGTATCCTCTCACCTTTCACCTCAGAGTGTGCAGTCTTTTCAGGAGCTGGAGAGTTGTGTGTATGTTCTGTTTTATTACATCTTAAAAGTACTTTGTATCCTCGGTAATTAACTTCTCCTTTATGCGTCACCCTCCTGGGACAAACTACACAGCTTTGCATAGCCCCATAGTACTTTGTAGCTGTGTAAATCTCCTCTGTGTTGGGAGACTCCCATGCCTCAAGCTCCCCTGACAGCACTATTTGATAAAAATAAAGGGAATCCAAAGGGAGCCAACAGGTTTAAATGTTTAATAGATTCTTATTTTACTTGTAATCTGAGGTTCATGGGGGTCACATCTATCACCGAGGGAACAAATGAAAGTCTCATTGTGTCCTGCTTCCTTTCACCTCAGGAGGAAATGTGAACCAGATAAATGATGGCCTTGTTTCACGAGAGGCTCAATCTATTGCCAACGATTTGTGGCCAACAAAGTAATTTCGATACCGTTCTTTGTATTGATAGATGGGGCCTAAATTTAATAAAGAGCCAATTTACTCGCTAGGGGTATAGGAATGGAAGTGTGGTTATCTTCCCTCTTTTCCCCTTTTCGCCTCCATCCTCCAATCCAGCTCAAAATTAAACGGAAGGGAAAAAGGACAAACAGCACAAAGGGTGATATTTTAGAAAAAGCTTTGTTCTTGACTACCACCATTAGTCTTCGACACCTATAATCACGCTGAGTTGTTTCATCACATACAGTATTGAGAGAGGCTAAATCAGTGTATCAATATGAAATGTCTGTGACTTTGTGAGTTCATTTTTTTGTCAGTGGGATTGAATTTTAAGCTTAACAGCAGTTCAGGCCCCGTTAACTTCCAGTTCCTCGATTTCCTCATGAAGAACACAAATAACAGTGGCTTAGAGGATTTTTGCGGTTTCAAACCTTACCTTAAAATGCAACGCTTTGTGAATGACATTGACACTTGCTGTGCCATAGTGATTCTCCTAAACTTCCTGAAGAACCTGCATTGTAAGCCTCAGAGCTGGAAACAGGGCTCTGCAGTTGAGTTAGGCTTTTTTTTTTTTTTTTATGGCCAATCACTGGATGTGTCTTTTCACCTACTGTTACTGTTGTCTGACAAAAAACAGCATGCTCTTGCGACCACAGGGTGGCAGCGCTACAAATTAACGTCAGAGTGGAAAAAAAGAGATTGTCTGTTTCGCCAGGGAACCCCCTACAGGTGTGTGCACAAAGACTTGAGAACTAATCACTGGCAGATTTGTAAAAGGGGAGGTAAAGTAGATTATTCATGAGCACATGGCTCGAAACATTGAGGGTAAATTGAGTGTGGTTGGAAAATAGCAAAAGAGACTTCAGCCACGTTAGAGGGATTCTGAGAAATTTGCCATCCGTTCAGGGAAATAATGCTTTATTGATCGCGTGACTTGGATGTGAACATGATAATTGTCATGAAAGTGACAGAATTAGATTGAATCAAACCTTGATTAAACTACTGCATTGTGTTTTCCACTTCAGAGGACGAGGCGCTCTCAGTATGCTAAACAGATTCTCCCAGTGCTGTTTGTTTGCGTTTCTGCCCATGTCTCCATGTATATGATGGGTTATGTTTGCTTTCATGCATGTGTAAAACCTGTGCACTCATGTGTGCGCTGTATAATAACAGATGGGTACCTTTGAATCCAAGCTTAGAGACCTGGTGTGTAGCCCTGTGCTGCATTGCTGCCACCTAAAGGCAGAGTTTGAATCAGCCATTATTTGGTCAGCAGTCAAACATACAGCACACTGCACTTTATTTATTTTTAATCATATCCTATTCATTATGTGTGTATTGTCATTTTAACACATTTAGCTCAACAGAATCTCTTTTTTGCATGCCCTATTAGTACAAAGTAGGTACAGTATGAGCTTCATATAAAGTGCTATCATTATGGTCGCCAAAACAGCTGAACAGGAAGTGCATTTTCCACTTTTCTTGTTCCTGAATGTCCCTTTGTTGAACCCAGTTGAAAAATGTTCACTTGGTTAGGCAGCATTTATCTTCACGCTTAAATCCCTCTATCCAAACATCCCATATTTAACACATCCTCTTTGTTTTTATACAATTCACCATTCAAACAAAAAGTATTTGATTTATTTTACTGGTGGTCACGTGTCAGTTTAACTATTGTGTCTTCCTCAGCAAAACATTTGCATTACTCTCCAAAACATGAGACAGTATGTCAGAAACAACACATGTTGTGTTAAAATGCACTGTCGTTAACATATGTTGTGTTCAAAATCAGACACACAGATGTGTTGAAAATGACATCTTTTGTAAGAGAGCACTCCTCGGCGGTTCTCAAAGCGAGCCATCTGTCACCAAACCCAGACACGGCAGGGGTTTGTTTGCTAAACAGGACAAAGGCGACTGTTAGCAGCCAGATGCTGTCAGCATAATGGAGTAGTTGTCAAAAAAAAAAGTCTCTGTCTTAAGACTGATGTGCCATATGGACAAGATATAGTTTTTTAGAACTGTTTGTGTGTTGGCGGTGAAATATTTTGTTGATCCCATTTTTTCAGTAAGAACATCAAACTAAAAATGCAAACATTGAGAAATGACTTGACGAGGAAATTGACGTGACGAAAAATGTACAATACATGACAGAATATGTCAGATACAAAACGTGTATTGGCAATTATGATCTGTGACATTGACATCTATAGCCATTCAACACATTATGTTGTACAGAAGAATTGCTTTTAATGATAAAACCTGTTGATCAACTTGCTTAATTACTAACAGGGGACATTCATTTGTCTGACAGTGTTCACAGTTTACAATTGGGATGTTTGTCTGGAAGGGAATATTTGCCTGTGCTGTTTCCTGAGTAAACCTTTGTATCTATCAAAGCTTATCACCACCAAGTTTAGCTGACAATATGCCTAAGGTCTAATATTTTGTGCTATCTGCCAGATGCTGTTGAATTTTTCACATGTCATAGGCTATTGATGTAAGCCCCACAGGTGAGCACCATCATTTTAGGACACCCAAACCGCCCACAGCAAGTAGTACTGAGTAAATATTCATATTATTGTGACTTATACGTAATAACTGTATTTATATAGCGCCTTTCAAAGCCCCCCAAGGGTCGTGGCGAGACTTTTCTTCATCCCAATATGTTTTTGCGTCCCCTCGCATTATTACTTTGCTTTACCGTTTCACATTCCTTCTGATCCATAGAGATCCGCTGGTTGTGGCCACAGGGCCAGTGGGCTCGCCGTCAGCTGTGGCCAGCTCAGGAGTGTCTGTATAGTTGCAGCTGGATAGATAAATAGCAGAGCTCGTGAACCAGCCCTCTCACTGACTTCTGCCGAGGCTGGCAGAGACTGGCTGTACAGCAGCTGTGATTATGACTACAGCCATAGGACGACAGAGCTTTGGCTGTGGCTGTGGCTGTGATTGTGACTGTAGCCACGGCCGCTTTGGTTGTTGTGATTATGGCTGTGAAACATTAGTTTATTTGGGTGTAACAATATTATTGGTAACACACCTGTCATTTCTGATAAGTTCAAATTCCCCATAGCTTGGCATGGCAGTAAAGAGTAGTTACAGTACAGCAACCACAGCCATATCCAGATCATCATATATTTAACCACAGATGCAGCCGTAGTACGGGCAATAACCATATCCACAGCCACAGCTTCAACCGCCACAGCCAGGGAGAGCAGAGTGTGCTCACAGGCAGAGGCTGTTTACTGTCAGTACTATCAGTTTATAGAAATTGTTTAAAAACGTTGAAAAGAAAATCTACAGAGTGTGTGCTCGAAGGTCAAAAAGGAACAACTAGAAATAACATCATATATGCAACGTTCAAGGACAGAGCGTAAAGGGGAACCTTCGTCTCCCCTGTGCTCTGCAGGGGAATGAAAACACTGTCGGACGGATGGAGGCGTGGTCGAAGCTTCCTATTTTGGACAACCAGCGCGTGAGTTTCTAATAACTTGCCTAGTGTAAGTAATTTCTCTCAAACACTTTAATTCATCATTTAGCAAGTAAATGCGTGATACATTTAGCCAGCAATGCTAGCGTCGGCTGTGGCGTTTAAACATTTGCCTGCTGCCTAACAACAGAACTTTCTTCTTGAACATGAATACGGTTGTACGTTAGCTAGCCAAATGTGCGTTAACGTCAACTGACGTGAAGAATAAAGTCGGAACTTCGTCGACAGATACATTAACGTTAATCAACTAGTATAATGTGATAACTCTGCAAAGCGTTTCAAAGCGTCAAACGTACGTTGGCAAGTTAGCGTGAAGCGTCGCCCATTTGTCAAAAGACATTTGTCAGCTGAACTCGAGAGATAACGTTAGCGTTAAGCGAGATGATGTGAAGCGAAGCCCTGATATGACTTGAATTCTCTCTTAACACCGACACACCCTGTCTACAACTTGTGCATTTTGGTTCGTTTTTAGGTATTGACCTTTTCGGGTAGTGAAGAGCGGGGGGAGCCATGCCTTTCCTCCACGGGTTTCGAAGGATCATTTACGAGTACCAGCCGCTGGTAGATGCTGTAATGTGCGTTGTCGGACTGAAGGAAGAAGATAGTAGTCACGGGGACAGGTGACGCCAAAGCCTCAGTATTATTTGATTATGTGTTTAGTTGTGTGCTGAATGTAATTCCAGCATGTTTTGCTATTGACTGCAACTTTAGGACAAAGGGGATAAGAATTAAAAAAGTGTTGCTTAAGTTATTTTTTTTATTTGATAAAGACCAACTCACTTTTTTCTCATTTCTGATTCATAACTGGGAAGTGTTGCTCAGTTTTAATGTTCAATTATCTGTAGCAGTTTGTTGTAATCAAGCTATAGTGTCATAACCGCTGCCACTACTGAATGCATTTGATAAAAAAAACAACAACAAAAAAAAAAAAACATTGGTGGCATTTCATACAGTTTGAATGACACAGTGCTACTTTCCACTCTTGTGTCCAGAGTCAGAAGCCCTGAGGACGAGTCTGGTCTTTGTAGCTCTCTGGAGGAGCTTCTGGAGCGGGAGTCTCAGTCAGAAGTGTTTGTGGAAGGCATCAGCTATGCTCTGTTTAAGGTGGCAGAGCAGGGACTGGTGTACGCAGCTGAAATCCTGCTGCGCTATGGAGCTGATGTAAACTTTGAAGGTGAGTGTGTCATTTGTGAGTGTGCTTTAAATGCGTTGTGCAGACCTTTTAGTTCAATTACAAAGCAAAAATAGGAGTGGCCAGTGGGAGAAAACAATCCACTAACGTTTGTTACTCTGGCGATTGCATTGCACTTCTCCTACAGTGCGTCGTGTGTAATGCAGCATTTTTGTCACTATGAGTCTACAAGGGCATGTTTGTAAATTCAGGTTTATGCTCATTTGAATCGTCAATGTTTATTATTAATTTAGTCCTCTTGGCAAGTTAAATGCAGTACAATCACTAAAAACCTATGTTTGCCTGAGTTTAAAGACATTAATTAGTGGATGTATACTTTTATACTTTTATTTCTGCAACTGGAGGTGTATCATTTCCAGTAGTAGATCTTGAATGGTAAATGGTCTTCACTTATACAGCGCTCTTCAAGGTGCTGGTCTCCATCAAGAGCAAGTTAGGGTTCAGTGTCTTGCTCAAACATGTTTTTGTTGCATTGACTAGTAACTAGTCCTCTGGCTCTTGTCCATCTTGCTCCAATTTTAATGTGTATCATGGTTCTGTGCTACATGCAATTAAGAAAATTTAATGACAGATTGTACTTTGAAACATGAGTGGACCTGCCATTTTCACTTTTTACACAAGGAACCGCATATGTAAATTGAGCAAGTTGTTGCCATATACACTTTGGAGAATAAGTCTCCCTCTAGCAAAGTGCAGTGGAGGATGCAGCATGTCTTGCTGCTCTGATGGAACCTGCCAGGGCTCAGCTAGACTCTGCTGTGATGACCTCTAGTGGTAGTAAAGATGTCTTCCCCCAGGGACATAATTAGGGGATTCTGGCAGAGGCTCCCTCATTCATCTTTTACATTTCTTGAATGCCTCTTTCCAGAAAGTTAACAGTGACAGATGCTCCCACATAGCATGCAAAGACGTTCAAGTTCCTCTATTTCTTTCCCTCAAATATTTGCCATCCTTTGCCTTCATGTTTAAGAATATGCTAGCTTGTGCCAGCTATCAGTTGGCAGGCGCTGTAGTGAAGCATGAGCATATGTGGTTATGATAGTTACTAGTCATGTAAGTGGCAATTAATAATCTGGACATGGATCATAATGTAAATGTAAAAGAGAATTTGTCTGTAATATATAGACACATGCAGTAAGTAGTCAGTGCCCGTGCCACACAGTCAGGTGCAGTTCTGTTACATGTAAAGGGTTATTATCTTTTACTAGATTGCTGCCAGCAACAGTGGGTGAGAGAGCCTAACAAACAACAACTTGAGAAAACACTAGCAAACATTCACCAGTTTGTCAGTGCATATGCTGCATTTCAAGAACACCAGTCAACAACCTCCCTTCAGACATATCTGAAGATGTGTCATCATTTGCATCCCCAAAACAGCATTATACAGTAGGTTGTGTAGTTTTTCCAAGACACTGTTAAGGAAAATATAATGTCGTTGGAAATCTTCATCTGTCTGATTTATGTTTCAACCCCTGTGGAAAAAGACTGTTTGTGTAATCTGAATATTTGTTTCTGCTCTCCAGACCCAGTGTCTTACTACAATCCTCTACATATATCTGTTTTGAGGAACAGGCCAAACATGGTGAGGCTGCTGGTCGGGCACGGAGCAGACATTGAAAAGAGAGACAGGGTGAGGCAACTCTCTTACTTGTATTTATGTCCTTATCTTGCTCTCATGGTATCTCCTCTGTTTCGTTGCATCTCATGTAAATGTATGTTACTTGGTAGATCCATGAGAGTAGTCCTTTGGATCTTTCCAGTGAGGAGTCGGAGAGGCTCCCCTGCCTGCTCACCCTGCTGGAACTGGGTGCTGATGCAAATGCAAGGGACAAACATGGTAAATTTACATTGCCTAATTCAGAAATATGAATTCTTTCTGTAGTTCGTTCATTCTGAAAACTGATTGCTTTTGTTTTGTCTCCAAAGGAAAAACCCCTTTGCTCCATGCCTTGGCAAGCAGCGACGGACTCACTGTGCACAACACAGAGAACATCCAGCTTCTACTTCAGAGAGGTACTGACTGTAAAACGCCCCTCATCTTTGCCTTCTTGTCCGCTTTTGGTCATTGCCATACCCTCTGAAGCAGGATCAAGGTTAAATCACTACATTCAGAAATGTGTGTTCGTATGCAGACCTGTCCACCTGTATGCATTTGGAGATCAAAGTAATCTGTCAGTGATTGTCAGGCTAAAATAGGCACATACAGTTTTTAACACAACTGAAAATCGAGCAGAACCAATCCTGTGATCCAGGCATGAAAGTTTGTTTTTACAGGATAATATTAGCATCAATCTTGTGTACTCATCTTGTGTACTCATAGTTTCATATACAGTGTGACTACAGGGGGGCCCTCATGTACACTTTGCTTTATGGTCTTGTCTTTTTTAGGTATTTACAGCCAGTGTACCCTGACTCCAAAAAGCCACATAGAAACCAGAATATTTAAATAAAAGCCATGACATTCATATACCTTTACAAAAAGAAAGTCACATGCAGGAAAGTTGCGTACTATCACAGCCATTGTTAGGATTTAAAGTTAGTCCCAACCACTCAAAAATGGTCCTCGGATCTCATGAAATCTTTTTGTTTTTGTACCAGAGCGAGCCTAGTGTGGGGAATTTTCTCAAAAGTAATTTCGTTCAACCACTGTTTGTCAAGATAAGTCTCTCGGCTGTGACCATCCCAAACATGATTGCCTGCTGTGCATTAAAAGGCAACAGCCAATCAGCTTCTCACAAAGAACCACTTCATCATACACATACATCCTCTGTCAATAATATCAGAAAACCAATGGAAGATATCCTCCAAGTGTTTAATGAAAAAAAAAGAGTATTTCTACCCTCATCTGACAGAGGGGTAAAATCATGTATCTGTTTAAATTTAGTTGAATTGAAAAATTAATTCAAATTTTCTGTGAGTATGCCAATTTAGGATGGTCAGTAGTGATTGGAGCAATCTGAGAAGAGAGACACAGATTGGGATACTGGCTTCCTGTCTACTGATGGTTGACAGTACGTGATAATTTCAAATGGACTGTCAGTTTGTAGATCAACTGTATTCAACTCAGAGCTGGACAAAAGATGCAGCTCTGAGTTGTATAACAACTGTAAACAGCTGCATCATGTCTTGTGTTGCTCTGGAGGAGCTTTGTCAAGTTTGAGAAAATAACCCTGATGATATCATGGTGATGTCATCGGGGGTATCTCTGCTTGGAGACTTATTACAATGAGCATGCGTTACAAACTGGGGTTGTGGAGTTGAAAGACATTTACCAGCCAGAGAGGGTCTAATGAAAGATGCTATCGAGCTGCATTATGGGAAATGGAGGATCCAGTGTTGCAGAGCTTGAGCCATACTAGGGACTAAAAGTCAGAATATCTCATTCTCTACTTCTTTCTTTTTTCTTTTTCTTTTTTTTTTTTAAATCTGTCCCCCAACTTTATGGAATTGGTGGAGCAGGAAAGGCTCATTTTAAAAGCTGTAACCAGGAAATGCTCCACAGTTTTGTTAGTTTCATAAATGACCTAAAACATTACTCAGTTGTCAAAAGAGTGATTGATAAATATTGTCTATTGACAAATCATCATTGAAATCATTATTTAAACCACACTGTCTAAGCCACATGTGCCCTAATGTGCACATAACAGCAGTCAACTGTTTTTGATTTGGTGAGTATAATATGCTTTCTTCACTGCAGGTGCTGACGTCAATGCTGCCACTGTAGACGGTGATACAGTTGAGTCCTCGTTGGTGTTTCTGGTTAAGGAGGCTCTGGAGGCCAACGTGGAGGACGCTGCTGAGATCGGTAACTTCTGCTTGAAAACCACACAGCTGCTGCTGGCTCACGGCGTGGACCCCAGCTGCTGTCTGAATGAGGATGGCGAGCCCTCCCTGACACAGACGAGCCTGGAGCACTTTGACCTGCTCTTCCCACTGGCTGTGCTCTTAATCCAGAGCGGAGCCTCTTTGGTTTGCTCCTATCACGGCCACTCCTGTTGGTCAGGTTACAGCCTCCTTTTCCAGCGGCTCCAAACTGCCCTGCAGCAGTGCTCTGATCAAAGTCATGCCTCTGAGCTCCTGGAGCAAGCAGAGGTGTTGCTTGACTTAGCGAGGGTCAACACCCCCACGCTGCCTCTGCTTCTCAGGCTGGAGCTCCCTGTGCCCGGTCAGGACCCTCACCCTTATGCTCAGGCTCTTGTAGACCTGCGCAGCCGCGTAATAGAGCATGAAGCAAGCCCTCCTGCTCTGCGATGCCTTTGTAGGGCATTCTTAAGAAGCCACCTACAGCCTTGGCCCCTGGAAGACAGAGTCAAAGCCTTGCCATTACCAGACAGACTGAAAGACTTTCTTCTTCCTGAGCACACATATACGCCAAAACCTGGCTGGGACTGCTTCAAGCCCCAACATAGCCAGCGCTGACGCTAAGCTACTGGCTACTTTTTGTTCTACCTAAAGGCCTGTAATAATTTGTATAAAGTGTCTGTCCATAAATTAACCTAAACCTCATAAACCATTGAGGCCTGTGTTGAATTCTTATGGTGTGTTATCTGTGTCAAATGTACAGACAAATGTGTATGTTTACTTTAAGATACAAAGTCATGTCTGTACAAATTAGCCTTTGAGTTGTAGTTGTCAATGCTGTAAACTGCTGTACTGCTGAGTGAACCCTATTAATGGGCAAATGAAGTTGCAATACAGAATAAAATCCACCAGATGGCAGTGTTGCTCTTGCATCTCTGAAGCAGCTCGGATGTCAGGGTCAAAGATTTAGTTATTCACAGTGCAGCCTATTAAAGTTGTTCCAGCGCAGTAGACTCCATCTATATTTTATCTCCTCAACATGATGGTGGTGTATTCTGGTATTTGTGTATCTTCTTCACTTCGCATGAAAGTGGACCAATGAAACAATGGTGTCTCACCAACAGTATGCTGATAGCCTGTTATATCCTCTAACAGCAGTTTGGCATTCTTTCACGTTTGTCAACATATTACCGCTTGTAGCTGACCAGGCAGTGGCAGTGCAGTGCTGAATATGACTCTTGAACTCACTGGCTGCCTGTTATAGGGGAATAATTGGTGCTATATATTAAACTCATGGTTGTGTTCATACACCAAACATCAGTTGAGTGAGTGCTAAAATAAAGAAGCAGGAATGAAATGCTACAACACGGCAGGAAGCGTGTGCCTGTAGATGTTTTGACATGGTTTCACTGTGACATAATGTAGCTGCAGTGGCTACTGGCGTGGAAAGTTTTACCAAGCATTCTTAATGCTTATGTTTAAATTCAGATGAATTTAGGGGCCCCTTTCCTCTTTTTTTTTTTTTAAATCTTTTTTTATTTATTTTTTTATTTTTTGCTTCCTCACATGCTTAAAACCCGTTCATCCCGTCTTTGGTAATAAACAAACTGTGCCTAAAGGAAACGTACTGTGATGGTACAGGAACGCCATAGGGTATATATGTGCTTGCGGTCCATGTGTGTGTGACGAGCAAACTAAATAGGACATTGTGTTACACAACTAACCCCTTCCTGACATTGCTGAAGCTGGAGTGGCTCCAAGGCTTGCAAGCGCTCCAGCTCCTCTTGGTTATCTAGGTCACAGCCTCTGAGGAGAAGAGCCTCAGCAGCAGCAGCAGCAGCCCTGCATGACACACGCTTCACTCTCCTGTCTGTCTGAATCTCTTGACAAAACCTCAACACTGGCCCTGGTCGAATGAGGGAGGGAAGGCGGGAGGGGGATGCAGGAGGCAGAGCAGTGAGGGAGAAAAAAAAAGTTAGACGATAGGTGGAATGGTTATGGGGGCACTCATGGAGGACACATGGAAATGGTGATGGCAACGAAGGATTACATTTATACAATACACAAGCTGTAGGAACATAATCCACCCAACCAACAATCTCAACACTGGGAGAAAAAACAGCCTTCTTCCATAGAGTCCAATCCCTGCTTGTAGAAGGCGATAGAACAGAGATAGTGGGGGGAGGGCTAAGCCAGTACTCTCCATCCAGCCTTTATTGGAAAACAGTGCGAGTGAAGCTCGGTACTGAAATTAGTTATTGATCTATTCTCTCCCTGAAGCCCATGGGTCTTTCCCACCACACCTGCTCATTCTCTCACAGCCTTTTCTTTCACCGCAACCCATCGTATCTTTCAACCTTCCAGCTTCTGCGCGTTTTTGTTTGTTTCGTTGCTCTATTATTTTCTTCAAATCGTCTTTTCATACGGAGAAGTTCTTCCGAAGTAAGATCCTGGTAATAGCGTGGTATCTTCTAGAAAGTTTGAGATCTAAAAACTAAAGATTTTTGTAGGGCAGCAAACAGCCCAAGACTTTGGTTGACAAAATAACAATAGTCTACACAGGTATACACAAGAATTCCAAAGTGGACCTTTAGCATTTTTTTAATTATTTCTTTCAATTAGTTATTTCTTTACTTAATATCTCATGTTAAACAACCAAGTATTTGTTACTTTTCATTCTCTAATTCTTCTTAGTTGTAAGCAGTCCCTGACACCATCTTTTCTGTTTTCAACTCATCTTCAGCTCTACAGACTAAAGAATGCTGAAGCTGGATTCATGTCGTGCTTTAAGAAGGATCAAATACAGTTCAAGGACGTTTAACATTTTACGTTTTCAAAGTCGTAGTAGAGTAGATGTTTTGAAGGAAAACTGACACAAATTTGATTTAATTCCATTGACTCCAACTAGAACTGGTTTTATTGACAAATATGAAAGAGAAAGAGCCACAAGCACAAAACCTGGGGAGTAAATTCTTTTTTCAAATAAATTTGGACAGTAGCAGCTTTAATTTGAGATTCACTGGAATTATTTCAAAATAATGCTGGTTTTTGTTCATGTTGGTGCTTGTTGGCTGAGTTCCTAGTTGCCCTAACCTTTTTCATTTACCACCACGTCACCAACTGAAAGACATTGTGGTCTATTCCAGGCCTTTTTCTTCTGCAGAGTGCAGCCTGTGCCGAATGTGCATCTCCTTGTCTTTCACTAGACATTGTCTAGACACGGGATAATTGCAGACATCACTGAACACTCAGCTGCTGCCTGAAACCTCATGGGAGTTGAGGTGGACTTCGGAGGGAAACGGTCAGCGAGGGGGTCACACTTCGCGCTCACACCCCTTTAGGTTGCGTGTTTGCCTGTGCGTCTACGTTACAGTTCTGTGTTTGCTGGTGTGAAGGCAAAGCGTGGACTCAGATGTGTGTGGGAGACGAGAAAAAGAAAGAGCGAAAGAGAGTGCAGACATTGAAACGCACAGTGTTCATAACCGCAGATGTGGTGACTTCATCAGAAAGAAATGTACCCCCGTCCTATTGCTCTGCTAGTGTTGATGGAGCTCGCCAAAATTAATGGCTGTTAATACTCAGATGAATAAAAGCAAAACTTCTCACTGGATGTCAACACAGTCTGCACTTATACTGGCTTCCATACAGCATGTTTGATCTCCTATAAGATCGTTGGTGTTCAGTTCTGTCACTTTTGAATGTGGAGCTGTGTGTGTGTGTGTGTGTGTGTGTGTGTGTGTGTTGGGGGGTGTTGGTTGGTCTCTGAGAGATGGCTGCAGGTCGCCGGGTTCACCCAGGCCATAGGACTAATCTCAGTGGGGGTGGATTGGATGCAGGATAACTGAATCCTGTTGGGGCAGGCCACCTTCTCAGTCTGCTCCAGGTGTGGGTTCCTCCTTTAGACTGACACATACTAGCTGTTGTGCTCGTCAGCCTTCACAGTTTCATTCAGTGTAATGCTGTAAGATTATACTGAAGGCTTTTTCTATGTTTTTTTTTTCTCTTTGCTAGACACTCACTTTGGGACCAATATGTCAAGATTTAAGCTCATTACTTGTTGGAAAATCTTTTCCACAGTCACCCAACTTTCTTTGTCCACTTTTATACTGTTTCATACATTTCTTAGATGTTATACCATACCAGAATGCATTTTACTACTTGCTGGTAGTTTCTTGTTAAGCTTTTGGTGCCACTTTTTTTCAAATCTCTTTGGAAATAAAATAGCACCGATAAGTAAAGTAACCATACTGCTACATACCAGTGTTAACACATATCTGTTCCTCTTCTTTGTGGGGGGGGGGGATAATTGAAATTGTAGCACACCAAAAAGTTACAGTACCACACTCTAACTCCTATTTTAGAAGCGCACAAATCCACCACCCTCTGCATTTCTACAACTGACGCCATTTCACAGAAATTCCAGACAACTGGCGCCTGAGCTCTGCCTCCAAGAAGGACATGATGAATAGGACACACCCTTGGTATGCTAGTGAACGGTAGAATATATG